>NW_023601653.1:85081766-85681766 GCF_014898055.3 Talpa occidentalis
ACAAGGTAGCTTTTATGTAGAACTTCCAAGCGATTAAATTAATGGCATACGTCTAAATGAAGCATATAATCATGAATTACACTTGTGTGGCGTTCTCTTCCAAGCCATCTCAAGTCATTTGGAAGATTTGGGAATAGCTCGTTTGGCAAGATGACGTTCTTTTTCCGTATTCGTTGCTTCCGATTTGCGGATAGATGCTGCTGCAGTTCGTTTTCAGTCCTAGTTGAACCACGTGATTTTGCTGGTCGGCTCAGTCGGGCTGGGTTTCCAGGATAACTTCTCTTACTCCATAAGGAGCGTGACGGTTGCCCCCCGGCTCCATCGGAAACATAGTGATGAACCATTATCACCCTCAATATAATTGGGGGAACTATAGGCACCAGAAAATCTAGGCTAGCTCCAGTTCCTACAGTGAGTCCCAAATTTAACTCTGTTTCTTGACAGTTCTAGAAAGAGAAGTGTGGTGAGCCGTGCGCCACTCGTTTGCTGCCTGAAGGAGGCACGCCAGGGCACCAGGAGAAACAATATAAATGTTCTTCTTAGCACTTATTTCTATGTGTGCGGTTATTCATGCCACGAAATTATTTACATTCATTCATTCATTCCACAAAATTATTTATCGTAACTTTACAATAAGCTGTAGATATTTTTGGCTCAGTTAAAAAAAGCACACTGAGCATCTAACATGTGCGAGGCGTTTTGCCAGGAACTGATCATACAGCGGTGACTAAGAATCCCAAGATCTCGGTCATCAAAGAAAAGCCCCTGAAAGTATCCCGCACAACGAGTTAATGGTGATGATTAATAACCATCGAGTTGGTGGTTGAGTGTCAGCCCCTGTCTAGGTGTGTACATGTGTGATCACGATCATTCTAATAACATGCTATTTGTGCCAATATTTCTCCATTTTACCGTTGAATAAACTGAGGGAAAGGGAGGTTAAATAATTTGCCCAAGTTTTCATCGCCTGTAAGTGGCAAAGCCGGGGTCCATGTCTGGCTAACTGAGGTTCCCGAGTGCTCACTTCTAGCAGCTCTTCTATGTCGTTCTCTAAGGACAGAAGAAAAGAGAAAACGGGATTGGTGGCTGCTGGAGGTGGGTGGAGATGATTGATTTGGAATTCGAGTTGAATTCCAGTTGCCTGACAGTATCGAGGACGGAGATGTCAATTGGGCCACGGAGTACACAGATGCGCAGCTGAGCGGAGATATCCGGGGATTTAGGAGGTTTATCCATGATGACAGGACATGGTTGGTGTGTGAAGCCATGGGGAGTAAGTCTATGAAATGGATGGGATAGGACAGTTTTTAAAAAGGTGCTCTCACAAGAAAAGGTCCAAGAACATATAGTAGATGATTGTGCAGTCAAGGTGTCATGGAGGGAGTTCATGTAATGCAGATAAAGATACGTAACCTTCAGGCAATGGGTGTGTGTGTGTGTGTGTGTGTGTTGGGTGCTGTGTGCACTGAGCTGGTCAGGAGGAATGGGTGGTAGCATTTTCCTCATGGGGCAGAGCCAGCCTCGTGTGGGGCACACACACCCCATCAGGTCTGACGCCCCCAGGAAGATGCTGTTATCTCCATTTACAGTTGAGGAAGCTGAGGCCTGCAAGCAGGTACCCTGGTTGCACGGCAGTCAGGGGGCAGCGCAGTTGAAGTCAGGCGTTTGCAGGAGCTCGCGGCTCCGGCTCCTGCTCTCGCTCCCGCTGCAGAATTGGGCCTGGGAACAGCAAAGGTTGTGAGAGCTGCCAGCGACGTGGACCGGGCTCACCTCACAGATGCGCAGCCACGCGTGGTTGCAGGCCCGTGGTGTGAGAAGAGATACTCCAGTCTGAAAAGCGTGGAGGACTGACCTTATGCGAGTCCCCGCCGTCTCGTTGAAGAGCCGGGATGACTCTGGTGACAGATGTGCTTGGGCGGGGGAGCAGGACCACGCCAGGCGGGCAGCAGCCTCACCGCCCTCACCGCCCTCGGCTGGGCCTCCTCTCCAGGCGCAAGCTCTGTGTCCTAGGTAGGCTGCCCCCCCCGCCCCCGGCCGGCCTGACGTGAAGAGGCCACGGATCCCCTCCTCAGCCACTCGGGCAGAACGATGCCTTCCTGGCAGAGCCCTCAGGAAGCCCCCCCGGCCCCAGGAAACCAAACAAACAGAGGCCTTCCTCGTCCCCTGCCCTGACATCCTCTTGCTCCCCCCCCACCCCGCCCCAGCAGAACTCTGGATTCAGCACTTTTACTTTTAACTCTTCAGGGCTGTGGGTGCTGGTGACTGTCCTCGGGCTCCGAGGGCCTCTGCCCTCTCGCCTCTGGCATCCCTGGCGCTCTGCAGATTGCCCATGGGCGCCTTCTCCGCGGGACACAGAGCTCCAGGTCGCCAGTGACGTGGCTCGTGGATCCGCCAGCTTCCGAGCGTCGTCCTCATTGTCCCCCAGGGGCGGCGAATGCGGGACCCTGTCCCCCTGCGGCGGGGGCGGGGGGGGGGCCGAGCGTCCCGGCACCACTGTCGTCCGTCCGGTACAGTCGCCGTCGTTTGTCTTCTCGGCTGAAGCCGTGCGTCTGGAACACTCTCCCTTTTCTCTGGCCAGTGATGGCAAGCCCTCCTTCCAGTCGCGAGCCTGCCCTGAGCGCCTCCCACACCTCCGCCCTCTGGCTGAGTGGGTCGGGGCCGTCTCGGATCTGGCTCCCGGAACCTCGGCGGTTGTGAGCAGGTCGCGTGTGGGGCAGCACTGCGGACATGCCCGCCCTGCAGGCGCTCGGGCCCTCGGGAGGCTGCAGAGCCTTGGGGGAAGTGTCTCCCTTCGGCCCAGGACAGTGGTTGGGGGGAACGCAGTTGGGGGCCCCGGGGCGAACCCTCCTGGCGGCTGGAGCAGGGAGGGCTTCGTCTGCAGCAGGCGTCTGAGCAGAGTCACCCCCTCCTCGGCAGCAGCCTCCCTGCCGGGCACCGCCTCCTGGCCTCTCCGGGCTGGGTCCCGGCTTGCAGAAGCCGCCTCGGCATCTGAAGGAGCAGGTTCCATGGGGAGCCCCCTCCGTCCCCGTCCCAAGCTGCAGTGCGAGATGATGCTAAGGAAGAGGAGCCACAACCAGCATCACAACGGGGAGCTCTGACTCCCCGTGTCTTCTGCTGCCGTCGCTCCCATCCTCGCTGTGGGCTGCGTTCCCTCTGCTGGGCTCCCCGGAGCGACTTCTCTTTCGCCCGATTGTTTCTTTTTACGGTTGACTGTGCTGCGGGTTGGCTGTGACACGCCGTGAAGTCTTTGTTGAGGGAGGGGCTCTGGCTTCCTTCCCTCGGCACAGGTGTCTGGAGATTCGTGGGCGTGTTGTGTCGACCCCTGGCTCGTTTCTCTGCACCGCGCGGTGCCCTGGTGTGGAGCTCTAGCCCGGGGCGGCTCTCCAGGGCCCTCGTCGGTGGGCGTCTGCGCTGTCTCCCCTTGGACCGCGCAGGAAAGGCACCTGTGACGCGCGTGTGGCCGTCGCCATGCAGCTCTGCAGCGTCGCTTCTCCTGGGCCCTGAGCGCACGGCGGCATCTCGCAGCAGGCCTGCGCCCAACTTTCCAAGAAACTGCCCAGCGGTTTTCCAGAGGGGGTGCCGTCCCGCGCCCTCCCCAGCCGTCTGCAAGCGCGAGGCTTCCTCCTCATGCCTCCAGCGCTGGACATGTGGGTCTTCTGCCTTTTAGCCCGTCTATTGATTATGTGTTGGCATCTCGTGGTTTTCAGTTCCATTTCCTTAGCCAGAGACGCCAACATGTTTATCTTATATTTTCCTTTAAAAGTTGTAAATGTTCAGTTTTCCCGTTCAGGTCCGTGGCCCATTTTGATTGAGTTCAGTGTGTGGCGTCAAGTGTCTTGTCTTGTTTGAGAGGCGAAGGACAATCGTCCCACTTTCTGTGGAGGAGATTCTCCTTTGCTGTGGAACTTTTGAGAAAGCCGCCCAGGAGAGCCGGGCGTGTCTGTTCCCAGGCTGCTGTGTCTCCGCGAGCGCCTCGCGGTCTGCGTGCTGACACCGCCCTTCCTGGCGACGGTAGCGTCATCGCTGGTCTTGAAATCAGGTAGCATCAGTCCGTCAACGTTGTCCTTTTTGTTTCTTCAGTTGTTTGGGCTACGTTGGGCGCCTGGTGCCGCCCTTGTCATTTTAGAACGAGCTTATCACGCCTGTGAGCGCCTCCAGGCCGGTGCTGAAGAGACCGTGACCGCGGCAGGGGTCCTCACCGGAAGGGGGGAGCAGACGGTCTCTCCCCCTTAAGTTGACCGTAAGCTAGGTTTCCATCGATTCCTTTTATCAGGACAAGGACATTTCATTCTAGTCCTCGTTTGCCAAGAGTTTTCATCATGAATGGATTTTTAATTTTGTCAAATGATTTTTTTCCTGCATCTATTAAGCTGATCATACAGTTTTTCTACTTTATCCCACAGAATGTACTTTAGCAATACATGGAATAATTTCAACTGAAAATATCACCTGGCATTTTCTAATCCCCGTGAAGTGTAGGCCTTCATGGCGTGACAGAATAACGAGCCCCTGCAGCAGACCTGGATGCCTTTCTTCTCTCCTCACCACTGTCAATACCCCGATATTGGCGTTAATCACGCAAGCTCAGATGAACACGCGAGTACTTGGCGTTTATCACTCAAGTCCAGATGAACACGCGGGCGTCTTAACTGCTCTTCCAGTCCAGTTCCTCGCCCTTTCTGGCGTTAGCTGGGAAAAACATGTTAGAGGACATCCCTGCTCAGGGTACTGTCTGTTTTCGTAGCAAATACCATCACTGGCTTCTCATTCCCCTCAGGACAAGGTCCCTCGGCTCAGCCGGGAGGGTTTCTCCCACGTCCCACAGCCGTGTCTGCCGGGAGAGCCCTCCCAGGCCCAACTCAAATGTGCTCACTTCCCTTATCAGTGTTCTCCTACCTCCAGACACTTACCACGCTTAGTTTTCTTTTTTTTCTATGTCTTTATATTTCCTGTTTCCCACAAGATTATAGGCAGCTGGAGATACAAACTATGTTGTATTTATTTTGATATACACACTGTGTCTCCCCAGTACGGGACCTTCATATCTCAGGCATTCCACATGTGTTTATTGAATGAATAGATGGACATAATTTATACAATATTCACAACTACATATTTAATACCAAATAAAAGAATATATTTTTAGTGCAGATGGAAAGTGATTTCCCACCTTCACATTGATAAAAATGAAGAATACTGATAAGTGTTCTTTAATTCTATCCTAGCTGCTGGGTGACTGCCATTGTTTTTAGAAAAATCTAGATTTTAGGACCAGATGTTTTCATTTTATTGTTTTTAAGGATTTATTTTATTTATGCACACAAGAGCTGGAGTGTAGGCCAGAGGTGCGGGGGGGTGAGAGGAGTCACCAGAGAGAGAATGGGGAGCAGAGCAGGCAGATCCACTGAAACCCACTGCTGAGGGGAGCAGCGGGGAGACAGGAGAGGTCTGCTGCGCCCTGTGGGTAGCTCCCTGGCTGGGGATAGAACCCGTGCTGCAGAGGCTGCTGACAGCTTCATAGTCCTGAGACTTTAACCCCAGCACCACCAGGGAGGCCCCAGATGTTTTCATTTTAAAGGCTATAATACAGTCTGGAAATGTAGTGGATTGCATACATGGGATTTTATGACTTTGCAGCACTTTTTCAACTGGTCAAGCACTCACCGTTACTGACAATCTTCTGACCATTACCAGTGAAATCCAATTATTATCTGGGCCGGGGGAGCCAGGGAAGAAGGGAATCCAAACTAGAACACACGCACAAATTCCCTCCACTCTGCGTCCGATTGAGCCTAATAGCCCTTGTTTTGAATGTCATAGTTCCAAGAGTTAAACTTGAAAATGTATTTCTAAACAATGGAGCCTCTGTTTTCCACCAAAAGGCAGTGATTGTGTTGAGCATTTTAACTGGTTATCAGACCTCAGGCTGCCGGTTTGAAGAGTGAACTTTGGCAATAGCAACTTGGCTCTCGACCCTGTTGTGCAGCTGGCTAGAATGTGAATAAACTCCCATTGACAGAGAGACGTGTCTTCTTAAAGACGGAGAGGAATAAAGTCCTCAACCTACCAGCCAGCCTATTTGCCGTCTGCCTGCCCCACAGTTCTACTTACCTTTCTCCAAAACATCTTCAAGGGTCGGAGAGAGCGAGGCTCTGAGATGGCTGAAAACTCTGAAAATAAGTGGACGTCCCAAGAGCTTCATTTGTCGTGACCCCCTGCTTCAGGAGTGTGGTTTGCTTTCTGACTTCTCCCTCTTTAAAGAACTGTGCAAATACTGCGAGCCTTTGTGCTCTGTGCAGCCCGACTGATTCTCTTTGGTTTTAATCAGATCCCGTCTGTCCCCTCGCACGAGAAGGGCTGTGATGGACGGGACGTCCCCTGCGGCGGCCCCGGCCTCCTGCTCACGCCCGGCGTCTGGTTTTCTCCCAGAGCATCGTTCTGGGGCCTCGTTCTGTTTGTTTTGAGAAAGGTTCACTCTTTCTGCAGCCCTCCATGCCCTCTACCACCCAGGGCTCGCCACCTAGCCAGGGTCTTTGAGTTTTCAAGTGAGGTGGCCCTAAACACTGTGCACTCATGCCGTAGGTTTGTGAATCCCCTATAAATCTACCAGACGCACTGGAGATAGGCTGCAGGTCTTGCCTGGGATTTATCATTCCAACAGTGAACCATTCCTGAACGTTCTTTACATGACGCCCACGCCCACAGAACGACCTCCCTGGAGTTCACGCCTAGATCTCTGTGGCTCCAAAGCTTGCACTCTTTAATTACACCCCACTGCCGAAGGTTTGCGTTTGGAAGCTGATGCTAATGTGACAAGGCCGGATAGGGAAGTGGGGGACAGGAGGCCGCTGTCAACAGTGATGTTGCCACACGTATTGGGGAGCTGTAGAGCGAGCCCCACGTGGAAAATCCGACACTAAACATCATCACTTTAAACTTCCATTTCTCCATCTTTGTAGAGAAGGAAAAGATCTTTATTACCTTATGAAGCGGTGGCCTCACTTCTCTTGCTCAAGACTTTGGTTAAGTTTCTGGGGTTCCGTCACCTGGAGAGATAGAAACTGTAGAGTTAGAGCGAAACTGTCCCCTCCAGACACTCACCCTGAGCTGCACCCCCGCTTATTTCAAATCACATGAACCTGGCTTTGTTTTGGGGTTTCCAGCACCGGTTTTGCTGTCGACAGGGTGAATGCAGTTTTCATTGACTCACTTCTGAGCCCTGAGCTGCCGCTGACCGATCTTCGCTCTGTGCGAGTATGTGAGGACACTGTTTTTCATTATCACCATTTTTTTGCTCTCTAAGACATTCCTCTGGTTAGGATGTTGCACCCACATTCTCTCGCTCGCACAGCACCTCTCACATTACCTGTCTGAATATTCTGGTCGGTTCTTTAAAACTTTGCTCCATTTTGTTCAACAAGCTGTGTCGTGAGAGTAGCTCGATGTTAAGTGTTTTTCTTCCTCCGCCTAGGGAACAAGGCGACAGCTCTGCATACGTCTCTTAGGAAGATGGATCAACGGTTCAGCATATTAGTAGCACAGGAAATCTAACATTTCTGTATTTTGTTTACCTAATTACTTTCCCTGAAAAACTTTTCCTGATCTAGCAATTTTTAGACTAATTTTCTCCTGTTCTATTCTGATGCAATTGGTCCCCCGGCTTCGTCATTAAAAAGAAAACAGTCTGATGCAGCTTAGTAGAGACAATTTGGAGCAATGGAAAGACATTCAAGTCACACAGATGTCGGTTTGAACCCCAGCTCTGCTGCTCTCTGAGTTGTGGGACCTGGAGCAAGTTCCTCACCCTCTTCGAGCCTTGGGTTTTCATCTCTAAGTGAGTCTGGTAACTCCCCTCAAGGTTGTTTTAAAGAGTGAGTGAGGTGATTCACGCCGGTATCGGTAAATGTTCGTACATTTCCTCTTTCCCTTTTCCCTGCTTTCTAAATACTTAATCTAGCTGGACTTAACACCCCGTCCCGCTCTCCTCCAGGGCCCCATAAATACCTACTTAATAGAATGCATTAAATGTAACTCTAAGGGAAACTCTACTGAGGCATAAGACCACCGGGGAAGGGAGACAGCCCAGGTGGGTGGCACAGGTTGGGGTGGGGGCAGTAGATGAAATGTGACAGAAGGTCCTGGCAGGCACGGCGTGGTGTATACTGTTGTCAAGGTGTGAGCTGTGCACGAAACTCGCAGCGCTGTACACCGAAACTCACCAAGGTTACCTCCGTGAAACGAAAAAAGAGTAATAAAGGGGGACAATTCTCCACGTTGATTTTCTTCATAGATAATCTGCTTTCAGGTAAGGTATTGAATTGTATGAAGTGGTTAATTTTTTCTTACTCTTTTTGACAAGTTCTTTTTTTGAAGAGGTACCTGAAACTGAGTTGTTTTTGCTTTAAAAATAATAAACTGCTCTTGGACATTTGAATTTGGAATAAAAAAAGGGAATATTAGCAAATTCATTTCTTTTGGTGACTATTGGTTTGCCGGGACCCGTTTATCTAAAACACTTGGCGATGTACGCTGCTGATTACAAATCACTGCCCTAAGAGAACTTTTATTTCTCCATCTGAAGAAAGCAGAGGGTCATCTAAGGTAGTGGACCTCTTTGAAGGACTCCATCCAGAAGGGATCATGTGCTTGGGAGTTTGTTATAGCTGAGCCCCTGGTTGTGTAATAAAACTTTGACGAGTTACTGAAGTCTCTTGGCTCCATCTGCATGACATGGAAATGATTCAGGCTCTTAGGCAAGCTAGGTTTTAAGAAATGGAAACCACTAAAAATGGTATATTTCACAAGCATGTAACATGCTTTAAAAGTTTTGATCATGCTCCATGATAGACCGGGAGATTGGTCAGAAATCTCTCTTGAATACAAGAAACGTCAGTTGTCAAAATCCTGTATAAAACATAGTATTTAACCAATTCATTCAGCAAATATTTATTGCGTGCCTACTATGCGTCGGGCAGTATCGTAGGCCCTGGGGAGACAGTGAGCAAAAGAGACACATGTTTCTCCCCACACGGGGTTACCCTCCAGAGGGGAGAAGACCAGTAATCAGCAGATCTATGTGCAGTGTATAATATGGCAAACGGTGGGACGCGCTATGGGGAAACCTAGCGCGGAGGGGGGCAGGAGCCCCCAGACAGGAGGGCGGGCGCGTGTGCAGACGTGGTGGTCAGCAACAGCTTCGCTGGGAAGGTCGACTCTGTCTTTGTAAATTCGCCCCCCCTCGGCACTTCTTATAAACGGGATTGTGTAACATATGCCCTCTGTGACGGCTTCTCTCACCTGGTGTGATAGTCCCAAAGGTCATCCCTGTTGGAGCAGCCACAGGTAGCCAGTCCTTTCTCCTTCCAGATGACCTCTCCTTCTGCGGCTGCACAGCCCTCTGTGTCCCTCTAACAGTTGGTCAGCATCTGGGTTGTTTTCGCTTTGGGGTCATTGTGTGTAATGCTGCTGTGAACACCAGAATGCGCCGCGTGATGCCAGGTGGAGTTATCGTGGGTTTTCTGCCCACCGGAGCCGGGAGCCAGGGCCCCCAACATCAACCCAGATCCCCACTGTCACCCCAGTTCCCCACCGTCACCCCAGGGCCCCCACCGTCACCCCAGGGCCCCCACCGTCACCCGGGCCCACTCTGGGAGAATCCAGGCATCGGGCAAGACTGCACTGGGCACCTGGCTGGGCTCCCCCTTGGCAGGGATGGAGAGAAGGAGCCAGAAGGGGCTCTGCAAGCCCTTCCCACCAGCTTCTCCCTGACTTTCCCACCAGCATTCTCGGGTCCTTGGTGTAAATGGTCGCTTCCGCGAGACACAGCAGGTGTGGACTCTCCCTGCCCCCCACCCCATTCCACACTGAGGGAGCAGGTGCGTGTGGGCGCGGCAGGGGGATGGTGAAGGGCCTCGCCCGCGGCTTATCTCCACTCGTCTGTGGCTCCCTGATGTGTCTTTTCTTCTCATCGGCTTTTTCTGGGAAGCTTTACTTTTTTTTTTTTGTTTCGCCTGTGCATTATTTGATCTTGAAGATGATGTGTGATGTCAGATTTCTTCAGGAATGATTTCGTAGTTGGAGCTGCGTCTCCCGTCTGCGGAGGCAACGGCCCGGACTCTGGGGTGATGTCAGAGCAGCGGCCAGGGTGAGCTCTCGAGAGGACCGGGGGGGACAGGCCACCGGAGGCTGCTCCCGTGGCCAGGAGGGTGCGGCTGACGGAGAAGTGCCCCGGGACAGCTCTCTGGAGTCTGTGGAGCCGCCCGCTTTCCCGCACACGCGTGCCCTGGTAGTGTGAGGACTGGGCTTGCCCACAGTGTCCCTGGAATAGCCGAGAACATGCAGGGAGAGGGCGGGAGAAGCAGCAGCTGAGGTGCCCTGGCATCCACTGGTGCCTTTGAAGGCCTTTCCAGAAGCCTGAAGGGCCCCCGAAGCTCCCCTCTGTGCACACTCGCGCGGCTGCCTCCCACGGCCTCAGCTCACTCCCGCCCACTCCCCGGAAGCCCAGGACTCGCACTCCTCAGCAGGACGCCGTGTCCACGCTCGTCCTCAGGATGACGTCGCCTGCGGCCTGTGGCAGGCCGGCTTTCATAGTGACCATTCACTGTGACTGGTCACCCTCGGTGAATGCCTCGGCTTTACGAGCAGCTTTACTGAGTGATTAACAAGGTGAAGGAGAGTCCAGAGGGTGTCATTTTAGACGTAGTTTGTGGACACTGAGATTGGCATTGACCTTAGCATGCTGTCCTTTGGTGATTGGGGTTTGCAGAGCCACCCGATTGTGTTACTTTGGCAGCCTGTGTCACGTTGTTTACCAGCTTTCTGCGGTGCTCCCTTTAAATCCCAAAACTCAACTGTGAATGTGTTGTTGTTGTTTTTAAGATTTGCTTTCATTTATTTATGCACACAAGAGCTGGGGTGCAGGCCAGCTGGGTGGTGAGGGGACTCCCCAGAGACAGAGTGGGGAGCAGAACAGGCGGATCCACTGAAATCCACTTCTGAGGGGAGCAGCGGGGAGACAGGAGAGGTCTGCTGCGCCCTGTGGGTAGCTCCCCGGCCAGCTGGGGATCAAACTCGGGCCACCCAGGCCACAGCGGCTGGTGACAGCTTGATATTGCTGACACGGTAACCCCTGCGCCACCAGGAGGCCCTCAGCTGTGAATTTGAAGCCTGGAAGTGTTGTGCCACATCTCACTAGAGGAGTCAAGTCAGCAAGAAAGTGCTGATTTTAACTATTTTTCATACTTAGACTTCTCTCTCCATCCCAGTCCGCTCTCTCCCTAAGCGCCAGGCTGGTGTGCGTCTCTTCATGAAGTTGCCCGCTTCCCTAGCGCTCCCGTGGAAGGCGGGCACGGCTGTCATGCGTGTGAGTGGGATTACTTTGTCACTTCAAGCACACCATGACCCCAGTGAGCCCCAGCATGGACTGTGGCTCAGTCTGTTTGTTTCCTCCCTGCCGGACACCACGCACGGCCTTTCCTAATCCTGGGAAATGATCCCCAAAGCCGCTGCTGCGTTTTCCCCAAGAAACAAGTTTGGGCGTTATCGTCAGGGAGATAAGGTCTGATGAGCAAAGTCTAGTTTTCAAAACACTTTCCCTTAGACCGTAGCTCGCGCATCAACTGAGGGCTCTTAGATATTTAATGTTTTCTAATTCAGGATTGATGCCCAGATAGCTTGAGGTGAGTTTTATTATAGTCTTTAAAACTCTAGGAAAGCCTGATGGATCATTTAAAACTGAGATAAAACTCAAGAAATTCAATTCAGCTGGCATTTGCCCTGAAGATTTAAGTCCATGTCATTAATTATCCGTAGTTATTTTGTGAGGATTTACGGATGCGTTTCTTTCCAGATCTAAAATTCCTGCTTCCGTGATTGGTTATTGTGGGTTGTTGGGATTTTTTTTTTTCACTGTTTAGGAGGCCAGGCTCAGGGTATTAATAATAACACATTTTCGATTATGATTCTTCCAAACAAGACTTTGAGTGAATTATCTTTATCACCTACTGAACGTGAGTGGGACGGAACCTGAACTCCAGCAGCCCTCAGTGACACGCATTCTGACCTTCCCTTTAAAGATGAAGAAACTGATGTTCAGTTAAACAGGCTCCTCAGGCTCCCCAAGTCAGTATCACGGCGAGGGCAGTATGTGGATCCAGGTCCGCGAGACAGCAAAGTCCACAGGCTCAACTGCGATGTTTATTCCGCTGCATCTCCCAAATGCATGTGTGGCTTTGACACAGAAACGCCCTTTTCTCTCCACCCTCAAACAACTCCCGCGCCCCGAAGACCCTGACCTGGGGACTCGACCCCTGGCCTTCCCGCTCATCTCGGAACATCCGGTGAAGCCTGATGGATCATCTTTTCCTAACACCTTGTCTCGGGAAAAATACTTACGAACAGGATTTTGCAGATGTAACAGCGTTAAGAGTCTTGAAAGGGGAGATTATCCGAAGAGTCCGGCGTGACCAGAGGGCCCTTCTAAGCGCGAGGCGCGGGCGTCCGGGCGGAGAAGGCCGCACGTGACACAGCAGCAGACACCGGAGTGTGGCTCCGGTCCCGGCCTCCAGAAGCTGGACGAGGCAAGGGGCCTGGAGTGGCCAGGAGGAACTAGCCCCCCGGGCCCCTCGATATTAGCCCCCAAAGTGTCATTTGGGTTTCTGACCTCCGGAACGTAACAGAACAGAGTTGTGTTGTTTTAAGCCATTAAGTGTGTAGTGATTGTTACATCACAATCGGACACCAATGACAATCTACTCAGTAATCACTGATTTTCTTTTCCACTAGCTTGTGCTGCCCCAACGGAGGACACTGGCCGCCTGTGGCTATTTCACTTTGAAATAAGACACAAAATGTAAATAGTTGGGCTCATCCAGCTCATTTCAAGCACTTACGCAGCACATGAGGCCGTGGCTAGGTGGAGGGTGGATCTGGAGTGCGGCTGGAGGGCCTGGAGGAGCAGGCTCGGGCTGCGTGGCGGGGACGTGTGCTGTGTGTGCTGCAGGGCCACGCAAGGGCCTCCCTGGCCCCGCGACTCCGTACCAGCATAGGGGCACCACTTGCCCAATTCTGGGACTCTCTGTCCTATTTGCACCTGCCTCAGTCCCTTATCGTGGATGATGGACGTTGAGTAAACAAAGTTGTTGAAATCCCACCTACGAATGCCCTGCCCCGTGCCAGCACTGGGTTTCCACAGTGAATTGAACAACTTCCCTGTCTCGTGTGCCTCATAGTCTAGGGAGGAAATAGTTAATTTGCTAATAAGTTCATAACGTCAGGGGAAGATGAAGGCAGGTGAAGAAAAATGACTACAGTAACGGCTGGGTTTGGGACGGCGGGTGTATTTTAGGTAGATGACTGGATTCACCCCTCCAGGGGATGGTGATGGAGCTCGGTGATGGTAGGGGTGGGAGGAAATTAATTTAAATCACTGCTGTTCAGAACCTCCTGTGTCCCGACAGCACACTGTAAGGGCAGGACTGGCCACAGGGCAGGTTTTCTAGGACCCAGCAGACCGGGTCAAGGAGGGGGTCAGAGTCCTCAGTGGCTTTTGCAGGTTTTTTATTTAGATTACCAGGTACACGGCAGGCAGGGCGCTGGGGGGCCGGGAGGCCAGCAAGTCTTTACTCAGGGCTCTCCGACCTCCTCTCACATTCTCTCTGCTCTTCTCGTGGCTCTGCTTCTCTCTCGGCTTCTGCTGCGTCTCTGTTTCTCTTTCGGCTTCTGCTGGCGTCCCCGTGACGCCGCGACTTAAAAGCCCAGTCTCAGCCCAGGTGAATCCCATCTCCCTAGGCCCACACCCCACTCCAGGGGCCGCCATCAGGCATGCACTCAGGACTGCCAGGATGGTGGGAGGGCAGAAAAGCCTGACATTTTTCCTTACCCTACACACAGCCACCCTCTTCCCCTGCTTCCCTTCGTGCGCTCACACCTGGCGTCCACACTCGCCAGGATTTTATTATTATATTATTATTTAAATACGGAAAATTGCATGTTTACATACACACATTTTTACAACCTAGCTGTTATTTAAGCTCTAATTGAAGAGGACATTTGTACTAAAGCACTCTCACTTTTAAACATTCGAGAACAACCAAACTGTTGTAGCGTTTTTGGTGATGGGAACGACAAATCTGGCTGATCCTCTGACCCCTCTCATACTCTGAAAGTGACCCCAGAGAACTGCGCTCCCCACTATGGCGGCCACACGAACAGCCTGAGGGAGCTGTGGCACCCGAAAACCCCGGGCGTGGTGTGCTGTGAGGGCACAAGGCTGAGATGCCGCCAGATCTTGAGGACTTAATGTAAGAAGTTATAAGGGAGCTCCTTGTTACCTTTTCATTCCTGATTCCATGTTACCGTTACAAAATTTCGATATGGTGGGTTAAATAAGCTCTATTATTAAAATGAATTTCACCTGTTACTTTCGCTTTCCTTCTTAATGTGGCTGCTAGAAAATGTAAAAGTACACGTGTGACCTGCATCCGTGGTGCATGTTCTGTCTCTGCTTTTCTTTCCCCCGGAATAACCAGGACCTTGTGGTGTTGGTGCAAGCACAGGCGGTCACAGTCTCTCGGCTTTTTAATCGAATTTTATTGATACGCCTTTCATTGGCACAACTGAGTGCAGGGAGGCACTTCACCCCTCGGTGTGTGCGCACGCGTGATCTGTGCTCCAGGGCCCAGGGCCAGGACACCGTCACTGCACCCCTTCTGGGCCCCCCACTCCCGTCTGCTTGCTTTTTGAGGGTACGTGTGTACGGTTTAGACAAATCGTGTGAATGTGATGCCGTCTAAAGACAAAAAGTGTGTGAGAGGAAACAGCCGCAGAACCACGCCGGCCGTGCAGGCCCTTTGGCTCCGCGGGAGTTCTGAGCGCGCAGGCGAGCGGGCATGGCGGGCAGAGTCCTGGGACCCTGGGAATAGGACCGTCATCTGCCGTAGGCCTTCATCGCCGCCGCACAGTTTCCTTCTTTGACGGTTTTTCCCAGAATTGAAACTTTAAGATCGTGAGCGCCACCCTCGAGCAAGGCATAATCTTTCAGGACCGTTGGGGGAAAGTTCTCGTGAGAAGCATCTTGAAAAGAGTCGTATTTAGTATTTGAAGAAATGAACCTTTAAAAACTTTGATGAAACGACCTAGAATTGCTAAGTATGACATTGCCGGAAGAGACAACATAACTGTCTTTCGATCAAAGGCTTGTTAAGATCGCTTTTTCAATGAAAACAGGTCATTGGAAGCAGCAGAAGTTGCTGAAATAGCAGAATATATGTCATTACTCTGTTTTCCCCTAAGAGACTGTGGGAAGTGGGAGAAGAGGAAGAAAAAAGATTCCAGCAATCTCCTTGTCATGTAACTTACAGCATCCCCGGTAGCCAGAGCGCCTGTGCATGGAGGCCCGCTTTACCTGCCAGCCAGGTGACCATGGGCAAGGCCTAAGCCTCTTCTGCCTCAGTTTATTCATCTGTAAAAATGAAATAGGGATAATACTTACTACCTAATCGATTGCTTAGAGAGTTAAATAAGCTAATCTGTGTAAAGCAGAACAGTGCTTGACATGCGGTACGCCCCCTGGAAGGCAGCGGTGGTGATCCATTCTTGCTGCAGTTGTCATTGTTTGATCGGCTCTTACATTCGAATGGAAAATTACAAAGTTCTGAACCCTTTGGTTCACATCTTCGTCTTTCTGGCAGTGGTGCGAGTCCACAAGGTGAGTCTGTATCTAGTTTACCTGTTTTATAATGAAGTCACTTGGGTCCCGAGAGGCTCACTTGGGTATTTAGTGACAGCTGGAAACCTCACCCCAGTGTGGATTCCCCGGTTACTCTTCATCAGAGCCTGATCAACAGGACTTTTAAGCCCCTTGCGGAATACACTGAGGCTCGGTAAGTCCCTAGTTACACTGTGGTTTTTACTTTTTGAATTACACCCCCAGGAATCACCAATGATTGCTTGTGGATGGCTTGAGGGTGTGTTTATTTACCTAAAATCCTAAAACTCTAAATTTAAACATGTCATAGCAGAGGGTTATCTGTGTGCTAAAATAGCGGGATCCCCGTCTCACCTGACTGTATTGAAGACCAAACTCTCCCCCGATTAGCTCAAAGGGACTTTGAGTCACTTTTGTCCTTTTGTTAAAGGGAACTGTACTGTTGATACGTGGTTCCCGAGTGAGGCTCTGTAATCTCACTTAAATTTAGGTTGGTACAAGGAGGGAAATGTAGACTTTGGAACCAGACAAAGATGGATGAGAACTAAATCTGTCTCTTTTCTGTGGCCTTCAGACTCCTCAATAAACTTTTTGAGTCTTTGTTTTGACATCTGCACAACAGGGCTGTGGGGATGAATTTGCAGGCTGACGTGAGGCTCGGAGGTGAGCTGAGGGAGTCTGGCCCCAGGAGCGGACCCGGGGCGGAGCTTATTCATGGGCTGGAATTTCTGCCTGGGTACCGGGGATTGTACCTTCAGCACCGAAACAGCATGTGCTAAGTCATGAGGGGTTGGGAATTCAAAAAAGAATATAACCTGGAGCTTTGCATACTGGAAGACTAGAAGGCTACAGAACAAAATATTATCAGTATTAATATCTTGATGATAGAAAATCAAGTGGGCTTTTTAAGTTACCTTTTCTGACTTATATATATATATATATATGTCTACTTTTGTACACAGTTATTTTTAAATTTAGAAAATCATTCCTATTTTTTAAACGGTGCAAAATGTAATCACACCATATTAGCAGATGCGTTCTCAGAGTGGGTGATTTCTCCCTCTTTCTACTTTTCTAATCTTCTAAAATGAGTTTGTTTGCATGAATAATGCAGAAAATAAAAGTGCATTTTAATGGCATAATCACCACCCCAAAATGGAACCTACGGTGTATTAGAATTCACAAAAATATGGCTTCTTGGGCCAACTGGTGTAGTAGTCCTATTGACAATAACAGGGCCTGCGTCCTGAGCACTCCTGCGTGAGGCTCTCCTGGAACCCTTGCATGCGCCATCTAACTAAATCCTCATGACAACTTAATGAAATTGGTTTCAGTTGAGGTTTAAAAGTCCATAAATTACCCACGGTTAGAACTCAAAATTTAAATTTAT
This sequence comes from Talpa occidentalis, assembly GCF_014898055.3. NCBI lineage: Eukaryota > Metazoa > Chordata > Mammalia > Eulipotyphla > Talpidae > Talpa > Talpa occidentalis. The sequence continues at coordinate 85,098,863 of NW_023601653.1, forward strand.
ATTTTCAAAGGGGAAAAAAATCTTGATGTTAGTAACAGAAGAAATCTTCAGGTATCCTCAGCTGTTATATATGCTCCACAAAAGTTTTGATCATGTTCTCATTCAGCTAAGTGGTCTCAGCTGCTCGCTAGCTGTCATGGCAATCTAACTACCAGGCGACTTTTTTTCTGAATTTCTTTCTCAAGTTTGTGTTAGTTGGCCAATTGGGATGTGGATTATCTTTTTCTTGGTTTAGACTAAAGGACAGCACAGGAGAAGGAGAGATGTCTTGTTAAGGGGAGAGGTTTGTTTAGTGAAAACAGGCCATACAATCCAAGCCTGATTTTGAACAACTCGAAGGTGGTGGTTGGGGTGAGTTGATCTGCTCATCCTTGGTAGCAGGTAACATCTTCCTTTTAGCCTCTGGTTCCCAGAATGTTCAGGAAACGATACTGTTAGTATGAGTTCGCCTGAGTCAGTATGTGTGAGTAATCTTAACTGTTCTTCACCACCATTAAGCCTTTCCTTTCATTAATGTTTACCTTTTTTTTTTAAACATATTTCTGTATTTGCTGCTCCTGAATCATCTTACATCCTGGCTTTTTGATGGGTCTGCTTCTCCTGCTTCTTGAGTGCACTTACTCAAACAAAGTACTCTTGTGGAAGTTTGATATTTAATTTTAAAAGTATGTCTGTGAGCTTTTTTGCACAGGGGGAGGAGTGGCCTGGCTTATTCATCTTTATATAGAAGCAACGCGCATGAGTCATGCTGTTGGCATTTGATCCATCTTGTTGAACTCATAGATGAGTTCTTATTTCAGTGCCAGGGAGACTCCTCTAAGGACTGGAGATGCCCACTGGAGGCACAAGCTGAACCTGAGAATTCCATCACCAGACAGTAGACCTAGCGAAGTGATTTCCAAGCTTATTGGAAATCCGAGTGCCCATGATTCCTCTACTATCTAACACGCACCCAAAGAGGAGAGACGGGGCAGCTCCTGGGTAGACCAGATTATCCCAGGAAACCTCTGATGACAATGGTGACTAATGGGATTTGTACCATCACAAGGAACAAAAGCACTTTTCTGTGAGTTCTTGAATTGTAAACAGTGTTCATCTCCAGAAACATTTCCAGTAAGATTGGAGCTGACACCACTTTCTGGATATGGGCTGAGCCCCAGGAGAGCATAGTGAGGAGGGGGGAAATGCTGTAGTATTTTCAATTCTGAGAAAACTAGTAAGACGTTTTAGACCAATTTTCAATCCATTATCATCCAGGTTTCAAATAAATTCTCTTAAGAGCTGGGAAAAACCACTCCTCGCATATGCCACCTGACATGCTCTTGATTGGTTTCCACACACCATGTCCATTGCTGCCTCGTTAGCGAGGTCCCCCCAGTTATCCTTAGTTTAAATTTTGTTTCTCATATATTTATGACCTTTGGAAAAGGTAATCACTGGAATGTTTCTCTGTCAGGCCACAACATGGTAGTCAAGAGGTGGAACGTGGCACAAGGCTGGTGTTTGATGACCTCTACAACTTTTTCTTTTAATTCCTTGCTGGTATCTAAAATTTTGGAGATTTTACCCTCGAATCCAAGTTTCCGCTTTCTCTTTGAATATAGCAAACCCGGCATAACTGCAGGAGACATCCCCGCAGCTGAGATTATGGGGGCTCGCACCTGGGAGGCTGGTACCCACTGCGCCCCGTCACCTGCATCACGGGTGCGTCCCCCTCGGCCGCTCTGCTGTGCGCCCTGGGCGCGCCTCCCGGAGCCTTGGGTGTCGTGGACTCCGCGCAGCTGTTGTTTCAGCATCCGGGGCGGGGACCGCGGGGTGATGCTGGGGTCATTTTACAGAGAAAATGGGGCAAAGCATTGTGAGGACACCTGCCTGGTTTTACGGCCTTTCTGCTCCAGCCCTGAGCCGAGACAGACATCACACCCACAGAGGAGCTGGGAACCCTCCTTGAGGACAGGATGATGCGAGGATTGGGATCTCTGGCTGCAGGAGCACACTCGAGCAACAGGCCCTGAAAGCAGGCGGTGAAGGAGTCTTGGGGCAGATTCCACTGACATTAGAGCTACATTCACGACCAGTTTCTGCTCCACTTGGGGTTCCGGCCGCGGAAAGGTGGGGCAGACAGTTCATAGCTCTGAACAGCCCTCACTTTCCTGCTGCTAGGACAAAAATCTGCTTTATGTTTGACCCTGAAATTGTATTCTCACGCTGGCCCAAGACTGGAGGCTGACACATTGAGTTTTTTAGAAGCAAAATCTGCCTTCCAGAAATCTCCAAGCCCGAAGACTAGCAGGAAACAGCTACAGCTCTCCCCAGGCCTCTGTCCCCCAGGTCTGATCCAGGGACTTCCGAGCCTGTCCTCACTCATCCCCCCGGCTTCATTTTCTTCACCTGCCCCTTCCTTTTTCCTTACTCTGTCCTCTCTCTCTCTCTCTCTCTCTCTCTCTCTCTCCCCCCTGCCCCCCACTTCCTTGTCTTCTCATTAAGCTATGATTTCCTTTATCCCTTTTCTGCTCTCACCTTCCCTCTTCTTCTCAGCCATCTAGTCCACTGTCTTGTTTGCATCTTTTATTGCTCACCCAGGAGCAGGGAGATTTAACGGAGGAGATCTGCCTGGTGGGAAGAGAACAGGGAGGGAAGGATTCAAATAGATGCAACATTAAGATTCTAAGTGCAGACTACAGGGAGAGGTGGGGAGAAGCTACTTGGTGCCGGAGGCTTGGAGGGAGGGGGACAGCACTTTCCAGCGGTGCACGAAGAGCTGTTTGTGCATCTGATCGTGTTAAACGAATCTCTTCCAAATAAGAGCGGAAACCGAGTAGGCCCCGTGGCAGAGGCCGTAAACCTGATATTGCCTGTGAGATTCTACATGGAGCTCTTAAGAGACCTAAGACTGGGAAGTGCTGGCCCTTTACCTTAGCATCTCTGCTTTGTGGTAAGATTAAGTGACACAATATCTTTCAAGAGCTGCACCTTTTCAGAGTACATTGCATAGACCCCAAAGTGAATAGGAAAGAGAGAAGTTAGGTGTTTTAATTAATTTGTGGTTTAGGGCCACTTTAATTCAAAATTTATATCTAATTACAGTGAAATAAAAACAACTGATCATTTTACAATATGTATAAATCCTCCCACTCAGTACCCACTGTCATCTGTGAATATAGCTGCCTCTGCCCTTCCTTATCTAGATGAGCAGAAAACAGCTTTTACGAACTACGTGTCAAATTTGGGGTTGAAGATTTCTTAGTAATTTCCTCAAAACAGTCCTAGTAGATATCTTTTCTAAATGCAAAAACCATGCATGCATTTTTCATTTGTCAAATACATACATGGGAACGCCCCTATAGTGAGTGATCAGTGAGTGAGTGAAGGTGGTTCCCTTATTGCTGTGGAGTGTTTACTCCAAGCCCCTGGTGATTGGCCCTGCCCCTGCTCCCCCTGAGCCCTGCCATGCAGAGCAAACTGCACTCCTTACAGCACCCACACTCCCTGGACACTCATGCCCCTGGGCCTTTGCACAGCCTCCTCCTTTGGCCCACCATACCCTTGCCATCCCCACCCCCCAAAGTGGCACCTTCCTGCATAGCTACCAGCTCCAGTGCCACCTTAGGCCCGACTAACTGGCCAGCATGAGCCATTCCCTCTTGTGTGCCCTCAGTGTTACAGAGCAACCCCAATATGAAACTGGTTGCCTGGCTGTGGGTCCTCGCCTCTGTGCTTAAAGGGGATTTATTAATGCTAAACTGCAGATACACAAGTTAATAAAAGGCTTATTTACAAGGGAAGGGAAAATAAAGAAATGAATAACTCCGGGAGAAAAAGAAGGAGATAAATTCGTGAATGCGTCCTACCCATTCCACTGACCTGGAATCCCAACAACCCACTGAGGGCTGGTGAAAAGCCAAGCTCCGTGAGGCCAAGAGGGCGACCCCCAGCCACATGGCTGGTTATATACCCAAACAAAAACATGGCTGCTTAACTCCGCCCTCATATCCCAGCAACCCTCCCCTGGTGATCATGGGATTTGTAGTTCCCAGTGTCTTGGTGGCTTCGGTCTGGAGTGGGGGCGGAGTCCACAAAGCCTGTATGGAGTTTGCTCAGGACATCCTCCCCCCAACAGCAGCTCTGTGTTTGTGTTTCCTGCAGCCCTTCACCACTGCTGCACTGTAAATGACGATCATTATACAAATATCAGGTCCTCATTTCCCTGTCTCTACACTGCAAACTAGCCTGGGAGGCCCAGAGGGTAAAAAGGAATAGTTTTATTTTTGTCTCGCCAGAGTCCAGCATCTGGAAGATGTTCAGTGACAGCCCAATGAGTCGTGTAAGCGTTTCTGTGTGCATTTGCTCAGTGGACATTGCTGCATTCCATTTTTTCAGATCGTGTGGGTAAAATCAGATGTTTGTGCAGGACGAGACGTACAACTTTATTATAAAGTCTGGCTCATATCTGAGAATAAAGTAGAAAGATGTTATTTTTAATACATTGGTTAACTATCAAATTGGACATTTTCTTTAGTACTTTGAAGAGAGAAAGTAATGAAGAAGAGAATACGGCTGACATTTTAAACAAAGGTGGTTCGTGTTCAATACTTACTTAGACTTGAAAAAATACATATAATAATCTTTTTTTTAAAGATTTATTTATTTACGCAAGAACCAGGGTACAGGCCAGATGCGCAGGAGGGTGAGAGAATCCACCAGAGCCAGAGCAGGGAGCAGAGCAGGCAGACTGATGATACACTCCTGAGGGGAGCAGCGGGTGGCAGGAGAGGTCTGCGCGCCATGAGGGACCCTCGCCGGTGGCCAGGGATCGAACCGGCGCTGCAGAGGCTGCAGGCAGCTTCACAGCGTGGCACTCAACTGCCTGTGCCACCAGGGGAGGCCCATATAATAATCTTAAAAGATATATGTGTTGTATGTGTGTGTGTATGCAGATATCTACCTAGCTATCTAATTTCAAAAACTGCCATGTCGTTAAGTGTTTTATGCTTGAAACTTGGAAGGCGTTTCTTTTTGCTATCATCCAGAATTGAGGAGCTGGAGTGGGGTGCAGGGGGAGGAGGAGGAAGAGTTAGCAAATCTGAGTCCTAAGTCTATACCTGCATGCCCGAGTGCTTCTATGACATATTCTTGACTGAATGGGACATCTATCAAAGTTACTTATTGAGTGTTGTGTGTTTTATGACAATTTAGAGACATGATATTTCTATTCAGGGGATAAAATCTGTGTAGTTCAAATCTTCATAGAAGCAGTAACATAATAGTAATACTGCAGAATTATTTCGAACAAGCAAATATGGATTCCCTCAAAGCCATGGCAATCAGGAAACACTAGGAATTAGCATTAGCCACTAGTTCGTTTTTAAAAATTATTGGAATTTTTTTGTCGCCTTTTGTCTTTCTTACTTTTGGCTTTCTTTAAGTAAATGATAGAAATTCTCATTGTTTTTCTAAATGACACTAGACACTTGGCACTTGGCCTTTTATTTGACACATTACAATTACATGCAGCATCTGTATATATCCTGACAAGTTATCCAGACGCCCAGGTCACCTTGGCATGCTTTGTATAATTATACATCGTGTGTGATTGTGGAGCTCTATAATTTTGCGCCATGAACTTTGAAGTCAGACAAACCTGAAAGCAAATGCAAGCCCTGTTACTTGTTAATTGTATGATTTTGTGTAAAATACTTCACCTCTGTTCTTTGGTGTCCTCACCTGTGTGATGGAGTCACTGCATAAGAGGATTGCAGCGAAATTAAATAAGCTAAGCTATATCCAGTCCATATCACAGGATTAGGAACATAGTAGTAACTTAATAATCTGTTAGATATAAACACTAAGTTGCTTGGGAGAGTTGCTGTTCTTGTAGATGCTTTAAAATTGTAATTACTGCAATAGGGAGATAGCCTTGACCTGAAAAAGTCTCAATTTGCAATTAATTCCTATTTAAACTAATGGAAGAATTTTTCTTTCTTAAAACTAATAGAAAATAAAAGAAAAAACTTGTGCAAGTTTTTATATTACTCCACGCAACTTCATGTTGAATTAGATCAGAAAAGAGAGTCAACATTCAGAGAATGCCCCAAACTTCTGTTAGCGACACAGTCATTACTAAATGTAAATCTCTGTGCTCTCCGCGGATCAATGATTTCCACACACTGTCTTTCTGGTAGTGAAAATCAATCTAAGAATACGGTCTTAAATGTCTTGCTTAATTATGGGGAAGTTAATGAAATCATGCCTCTGTGCCTTCCACAAAAGCGCTGCAGTGAGTCGCTCAGACGTGCGCCCCCCGAAGCAGGCTTTGCCTACAATGTGGTTAAACAGCAATAATGGATCATCTTAATCGATTGCCCTTTATCCCGGCTAACTTTCATTGAGAAACAAAAGTGCACATTTGTTTTCCATTCTTTACCTAAAAATGTTATCTAGGCCCAAATACAGTATTTGGTTTTCGGGTGACAGCGCTTTGGAAACAGGATTGTTGTTTTTTTATCCCTATAGGCTCTTCCTTTGCTCGATCCTTCGGCCCAGAGATCGGTCTGAAACCCTGTGCCCTTCATAAGTCGCTTCATTTCAGATCAGTCATTTCATCCCAGTCAGGACCATTATAATATCAATGTATGTGACGCTCTGACCTAGGAAGTCGTCCTTTATCTTCTGGATTAAGATACTAAGAGAATATACACCTTTTTGATATCATAAGGGAAATCTGGCCAAATCAGACTACGGCCGTCTCGCTCACTCAGGGTCCAGTAGCCCTGGTCGCCCCGTGGCATACCGGAGAAGCAGCCACGTCTGGACTTACTCTTTCCAGGAAATGTGCCCCAGTGCCGTCTCACGCGATTTTATTTTTAGAGTTAGAACTTCCCTTTATCAGAGCAATAGCCAGGAAGGCCTCTGTCTCTTTCCCAGGCAATTCCATTCCATTGGGAAGGTGTTAGTCAGCAGATTTTTATAGCTCAGGGGAACTATTTCAATTTTTTTTTTTTTAACAAAATAGTTGAATAACTGGAAAGCGCGCTCAGTGTGTGTCCTGTGGCTTCACCGGGGCTGATTCACTCTGTGTGACTCTAGTGGAACAGAGTCACAAAAACAGAGGGTGGTTTTTAGCACCTGCATCCCTCAGCCCCCATTAAAACAGCCGAGATGATCATTGAGTAGGTCCCGCCCCAGATTTAAGTCATGGCCACTTGGAGGCTCTCAGAAGCGGCATTTTTCTGCCTCCAAGAAGTTGTGCCACTTACGCAGTTGTGTGGGAGTCAGGCGATCACCCCTCCTGGCTTCCTGTGGAGCAAGTTCCATTCCCGCATCGGAAATGATGCTGGCTAGGACGTCAATCTGCCACTCGGGCTTAAAGATAAATTCAGGATAAAGTGAAAATATTGAAAGAAATCCATTTTATGAAAAAGGCATCAGTTTCTTTATTTAAATTTTTTATTGTTATCTAAGAAAAAAATTTTTGAAAGACCCTGTGAGAATGGCCTTAAGAAACGAGGCTCACAGTTTTATTAGAATCAGTCCTTCATATGGCCCTTTTGCCAGTGCCAGCCCCGGTCTCTGGGGTGTTGGGGTGACCCACACGTGGCTCCCTCCCAGGCTGGCGTGGGCTGGGCCAGGGCCCCTGGCTTGTTGGCTCTGAACAGTGGAGAAAACGTGGTCCAAAATTTGTGTGACTAGGCATTTATTTTAATCATCTCATTTATTTGAAAATTTTTTACATTCTCAGTGCCGTGTAAGGTTCAGTCCCATCTAGCGAGGTTACCTGAATAAAGTCACCCCGTAAGTGCAGGAAGATGACCCCCCGTGCTGACCTGTGACTGCCGCAAGGTGTGGGGAACCCAAAGGTTTTCCATTGCTAACAAGATATTTCTTTTGGGTGTGCTTTCATTTTGATTGCATTATTTTTCTTTTTTTAATCTTTTCCTCCTTTGGCAAACTTTTTAAATTAAAGAGGCAGCTGAAGGGATTTTCCTGTTCCAGTTTTTGGAGCATATTCTATTTCCTCACAGCGATACTCTGGTGTCATCACCATTGAACTGCCGTGGGCGTCCTGATTTAATGGGAAAATCACAGGTAACATGAAGTAACAATTACTCTCCGCGGAATGAGGTTGAGGTTTAGCCAGGGAAGTGCTGTCCTCAAAACTCCCTTGTTGTTGACTTTGAGCTCCCAAGGGAGCAAGCAAGAGAATACCTGAGAATGAGACGTGACAGGGAGTCACATGTAATTTTTGTGCACTCTGACGAGATCCGAACTCTCAGCCACTTTTAATTCTTATTTGGCACTTCAAGGCCACTTTCAAAGAAACAGAAAAACTAGTTGACAGTCTAGAACGATTGATATATTTTCTCTTAGCATAGCAACATGTGTGGAGATTACTTCATCTTGAAATATTTATGGGATTCCTGAATGAGAAATAACCCCCACCCTTGAATATTTTTTTATGAAGCAAAAATATTTCTGCGTTTGTGAGGGGAAGAACTTGGCAGATATGCTGATTATCAAACTGCATTAAAAACACTTATTTTGATGGACTGGAAGCCAGATCTATCCGTCAGTTATAAGCCTGTGATAACGTCTTTACTCTGGCGGTCACCACATTTCTATGAGATTAGTAAAAGGATTCTCCAATCTAGACATGGAGAAACCAAAAGAATATACTTGAGAACTGTGTACAGATTCTTCTTTGTAAAAATGAGGATAATTCTGGTACCCCCTTCACTGGGGTATCGACTCATAACTGATCAGCATTATCTATTACTAAATTAAGCACATTTCATGAATTTCCATGCAGAACCTGACCATCCTGCTGTTCATGAGCTTGATTAAACATCGCCAAGTGTCTGCATCTATATGGTCAGCTCAGTCTTTATCAAAAATAATCGCAAGAAATCGAGGAGGTGTTTGGACGTTGCTCACTATCAACTCCATTGAACTAGCTTCAGCCCTCGCTGTGAGGGACTCTGTGCTCACACTGGAAAAGACAAGTGAAGAAGTTTCCAGTATGAATCTTCTGGCCTGTGGATGGTAGCTGGGGCTGAGGACAAAAACAAGCCAGTAATTAGTAGTTACTGTATCTCATTTTCCAAAACACACGTTTCATTGCCACAGTCATTTATAGAGAGTTTTGCCTGACAAGATTAGCTTTTGTGTCTTTTGCTAAATCACAAAAGAATAACCTTCATGTTCCTAATGTATTAAAATTGTCCAAGAATTTTCTGCAGGATACTAGCGTTGATAAGGCTGTTGGCTTGAACAATGTATAAAAAGCAAAGGCCAGTTGACATGAGCCCTTGATATTGTAAACAGAGTAATAATGTGGAATCCAAGGGTTGCCTCTTGTGAATGGATTACTTGGGTATAAAAAGAAATTATTTTTAGACGTGGCATCCCTGTAAACCCTGAAGCTTCGTGTTTTACAAACTAGAAATTTATGCACTAAATAAAAATTACCAGATGTCAGAGACGGTTGTGCCAACTGACAGATGAGGAGTGGCTCAGAGTCTGGAAGAAGTGATGCGCATTTCTTAGCCATTCAAACTCAAAAGGGGTAGTTGAGGTAAAATGCTGTTGAAAAAATGACAGTGCACTCAGGGTCCCCAGAGAGGTCACATGGGACAAATGATTATCTGGAAGTCTTTAGTTTTTCTTCCCTCAGGACTCCGTGTGTGTTTGTGGCATTGCAAATATAACCCATGTTTCTCTTCTAATTTATTCCATTCTTTCTTGTGGTTTGCTTCATTTCTTAAAGGGTCAGCAGTGACCTTATTAAAAGGATCAACCTGCACACAGTGGATTCATAAGGATCCATATAGAACTAACTGTATCACAGGATCCATCCCCTTCCCTTGCGCGGACCAGCACACCTTGGTACTTTTCATGAAATCGTCAAATGGATTTTTTTCTCTCTTTAGAAATTCGAGCTCAACTGGTGGAACAACAAAAATGCCTGGAGCAGCAAACAGAGATGCGAGTTCAGCTTCTCCAAGATCTGCAGGATTTCTTCCGGAAAAAAGCCGAAATCGAGACTGAGTATTCTCGGAACCTGGAGAAGTTGGCAGAACGATTCATGGCCAAGACGAGGAGCACGAAGGACCATCAGCAATACAAGTAAGAGGCTGTGTTGTGCCACCTTTCCAAGGCACGGTCCCGTTTGTCAGCCCCCTTCTTGGCTTCAGGACCTTCCGTTTTTGTCTTAGACGTTCAGGGATTGGCCATCTATGAACGCAACTCTCTGCACTTGTAGTCTGAGCACCAATTTATCTCATTTTATAGTCTTCTCTGGACACGTTTCTCTTTCCAATAAATATACATTTGTGGATAATTTTATATGCAAGAAGAAAAATATGTATTTATAATATCCATGATATCAACAAATAAGGAGTTGACACTGACCACGAGTAGATATTTGAATGAGTCTGTTTAACTGCTTCTCCCAGCACCAAGCTGAGGATTTCTGGAGTGATTGCTTATGAAAATAAGCAACAGGGGCTGCTTGCATTTAGCGCACCCCCCGCACCTCGTCATTACACTGAGACAGGCTGACAATAAGGGTCTTTGGTAAAACATTTACGATTGAGTATAATTAACCTTTTCATTCATTGTACTCCATTTGATTAAACACTCGTAGAGGCTCTTCTGATCATGACCTTGCAGCCTAGACCCTGGAGACAGAGAGAGGCTGGTCATGACTCCAGCAGAGGACACAGATGATGTGGTGGGGGGGGGGGGCTGTGGGGGGTGGTTCACAGGATGCCCTGGGCAGACAGGAAGTCGCAGCATTGGGGGGCGGGGAGGGAGATCAAGGGGAGGTCCTGGAAGAAGTGACGTGTCAGTGAGGACCTCATGGACAAGTTGGCCGGTTCCGGGGCCAGAGCCGGATGCTTGAGGCCGGAGAACAGCCCGTGTCGGGGACGGGGGTGGGTGTGGGCGGCCGTGCAGACAGAGCCCCGTCCCGCCGGGGTGAGCGCTGAGAGATCCTCTGCGTGGCCATAGCGGCCAGCGGGCCAGCTGGGTGGTGCTGGCCGTCCCTCAAGAGCAGCCTTTGTGGCTCTGCTGGATTCCAAGAGTTTAAGCGGAAGAACGGGCGGCTCAGGGCGGCTCAGGCCTGTGTTTTAACATGACAAAGACCAGGACTCCCGCCTGGGACCTTCCTCTGCTCAGAGAGCTTTCCTGTTCTCCAGGCGCACAGCACGCTTCTGGCTTTTCTGCCTAAGATAAATAAACAAGCAACAAAGCAAGCAAACAAACACATAGATAGCAAAAGCCAGAGACAGGACTGTGGGTTGACGGAGGATTAATCAGGGGGGGGGGACGACCCTGTGGGGGCTGCGGTCAGGCGGTGAACTGGCCACACAGGCAGGCAGGACGGGGCCCGGGAGGGTGATGTCTGGAGCCAGCACAGCCGTCGTGCCTGCAAACGCCCACACGAGATGGTCTGGGAGACACTTCTCCAAATCTGCCAGGAATGCCGAGTGAGACCCAAAGACATCTTCTAAACAGCATCTTCCTATTGCTGAACTCACAGGAAAGTGCGGGCGATTTCCAAGGGGCGAACAGGGGACGAAGGAGCTGAAAACCAGGCGGTGGTCACGTCCCGCCCCTGGCTCTGGCTGGAGAGGAGGCCTGTGCAGGGGCAGGGCTGGCGCGACGGCTCCCGCCACCCGTCCCGTCACGTTGCATGCCAGCCCGCGTCGGGCCGGAAGAGCTGCCAGCTCTGAGAATGGCTGAGGCCGAGAACCCTCTCCCCACAGCACAGGGTCAGCACGCGGAGGCCTGCCTGCTGGCCTGGGCTCCGGATTGCACGGGGCTGCAGAGACCCGTCTCTGCTCTTGGCTTTGCGGCTCTGGGTGGCTTTGGCATAAAAAGCCGGGCAGGAGCCACCCCTGCTAACACCTCAGCTACCCCTGAGGCACTTTTGAGTAAGTGCAGAGCTCTCCTGAGGGGGATACCTTTTTCTTTGTCTTTTGTTTTGTTTTTTTTTTTTTTTGGTTGACTTTAACCTCTAGTCTTGGTCCAGCATAGAAATCACTTAGCGATGGTTCCCAGGGAGAACAAAATGTCAAAGAGGCCTGACAAAGATCGGAGCCGGAGAGACGGGAGCCGTGTTATACCCCAGAGTACTGTCCTCCGTTACGTGGCGGCAGACAGAAGCCAGCCCGTCCCCTCAGTCAGTACATCTTTTTTATTGATGTCTCCTGTGTTCAGTCGAGAGCCGAACCCAGGTGTGGCTCACGCACCCTCCTCTGGTTCCCTGATGGATCAGCTTCCGCTTTTTGTGTCTCCTGGATTGTTTACTAGTTTTCCTCAAAAAAGTGGAATTTTCTTTAACGTGGGTGAGCGCAGCATCGACCGGGGCTGCAGGTCAGAGGGGTAGCCGTCGTGGACGGTACGAGGCAGCGTTAGGAAAGATTCGAAGGCAGGCTCTGGGAAGAGTCAGACAAAGCGGGTGTGAATGTCCACCCCGCCATGACGTTGGTCACGTTGCTGGACCTCTCTGAGCCTCGGCCCAGCTTGTGGGTGACAGTCGCTGACCATGAATGAGAAATGCAACAAAGATGTGGTTCAGTGTCGGGGTGGAGCGCGACGCCATGTTCCTGCTCGTCGCCAAGCCAGCGTCCATGTCTAGCATGAACCCTGCCAGCTCTTACAGCCGGGCTTCGGACCTGGCTCTCGCTCCACTGGGGGCGCGCAGTGGAGACCAGCTCTTGGCCTAAGTGGCCGCCGTGTGTGACGCCCCAGGCCAGCTCCTGGGCATCAGACTCTGACACGCTGTTGGCTTCAGCAAATGTCCGCCAACGGCTTGCTTCACCCCCTCAGCAATGGGGAACGCAGACCTCTGCCTCGGACGGCGCTGAGGCCGGTACTGCCAGGTGTCCGCCTGCTGGATGCCGTGAGCTAACTCGGGGCAGCGCTAACTGTGCGCCTGCAGCTCTGTGGGAAGCGCTGCCGTGTGCGTTAATGCCGGCGATGCTCATCGTAGACTTCTAGGTCTTGTCATCTGACCCACTCTAGGAGCGAAGCGACAGAGGCATAGAGAGGTTAAGCTCATGTGGCCGAGGTCACACGGCTGCCGAGGGCGGCTCTGGGGCTTGCGCCTGCACCGCGTGGACCCGTGTTTTACCCGATGGGCCTGTGCGCTGCTTCCCAGTCCCCCAGAGCTGCTGCTAGGGTGTTGCCGCTGAGGTTATTATGATTCACTAAGGCAGTAACCTTCCCTCCATGAATAGTATCTATTCAATATCTGAGAATACAAAGAAGCATAAAATGTTCTCAACGACTTGACCACTGTCCCCACGTGGACGCTGCGTCCTCGCTCTTCCCTGCGATGCCAGCAGCGCCCACGTGGAGTCAGGTGATTCTCGAAGTGTTGCCTCCTCTCTCCCCCTTTGGATGTCTCTGTCTCTGTCCTGATTCTTTCCTCGAGTGTCACTCTAAGCGCACCGCGTCTTCCTTCCCTTGGATCTTCCACTTCCTCGGCTTGCTCGGGGATTTTTCGCCTCCTCCGGTGATTGTCCTGCAGCCTGCAGCTCAATCATTTTCTTATTTCAAATTTCAGTTTCCACCTTCTGTTCCTGGATTGTATTTCTCAGAACGTTCATTTGCTTTCCGAGTTTTCTTGCTTCTCTCTGAGCTATTTTTTTCTAGTTTTCTTTGGATCGTTCCAATTCTTTAATTTTCATAATGATGACAATTTTGAGTTCTCTGTCTGAGAGGTGAGGAAGCTCCTCCGTGCCTTTGGGACTTGGTTCTGGGTTTGTTTTCTCTCTGTGGTGTGTTGCTCCCCCGGGGACTTGCTTGGCTGTTAGTATTTTTCTATCTCCCCGTTGCTTACTCTGGGCTTGCTCTGCCGTGACTGGGCCTCTGCTGGGTGTGGGTCTTGCCCTCCCCTGTCATTCACCAGGTGGCAGGTTCAGAGCCGGGGCCCCCGGAGCTGATCCAGCCAAGCTGGGCCGCGGGGCCCCTGGGGTCCCTGGGCCGGTGGGCAGGGCCTGCAGCTTCCCGGGGGCTTAGAGCCACACAGGTTTTCTTTAAGGATTTTTGCAAACTGTCCAATGCCATTTACATTCACTTTTAGCTTAATTATTAAAAACAAAAAAACAAAACAAAACCAAAAAACCCAAGGAGTTACCAACCTGAAGTAGTGTATCGGGTTAAACAGGCACGTGGCAGGTTAAGAGAGACTTCTGGGGCCTATTCAAAGCCTTGAGACAACTCTACAAAGTCCTGGCTCCTGGAAAGGCTGTTTGGGAGGCCGGGGGCCGTGGATCACGGGATTAATAAATACCCTCAGATTTATGTTCTGTGAAAAGCATCCCTGGCCAAATCGCTTTCCCAACAGCAGACTGAGCCGTCAAAGCAGGCGTTGTGCGCCGTCGAGGGCGCCAGCCAGTGGCGTCTACGTGAACACGAGCTGCTTCCCTCACGGGGTGTTGACGGCTCAGCACCCGCCTGCGTCTGTGCTGGGACCCGCGGCCCAGTCTGCGGTGCAGGTTCTGACCCGTGGTGTTGGTCCGGGTTTTCCCTCCCCAGCCTGGGGGCTCTGAGTTTGTGCTGGTGACTCCCCGCGGCTGCCCAGGGCCGCTCTGAAATCCACGCTGACCCTGTCTTCCTCCGTTTCTAGGAAAGACCAGAACTTGCTGTCTCCCGTGAACTGCTGGTATTTGCTCCTGAACCAAGTGAGGCGAGAGAGCAGAGACCACGCCACCCTGAGCGACATCTACCTGAACAACGTCATCATGCGGTTCATGCAGATCAGCGAGGACTCCACCAGGATGTTCAAGAAGGTAGGCCTGCCTGCGACCCGGCCGCGGGGCCGTGCGCTGTCCGGGCTCCGTCGCTGCCAGGTGGAGGAAGAAACGAACGCGGGTTTAAGGCGGAACAGCCGGTCAGGCCTCGGCAGGCGAGCTGGCAGAGCCGAGCCCCCGGGCCAGCGCACAGCAGGAGCAAAACCTGAAACCGCGCTGTCCCTGCAGACCGCACCTCTGTGCAGGCCACGGCGCCCTGGGCCGCCTCCCCCAGCGGTGAGGCCTCTGCCCGAGAGGACGCCCCTCCGAGTGGGTTTGGGGCTCGCACGGGGTCAGGGACTCGTGAACAAGATAACCGGCTGCGCTGCTCTCTCGGGAGACCCTTATCACGGCTTTTCTCACCCCGCCAGGCCGGAAGCCAGAGGTGACACGAGGACCTGTCCCCAGAGCACAGAAAACTCAGGGCTTCTTCCTCCCCAAATCCAATTGGCAAAAAAAAAAAGAAGGGGGTGGGTTTTTTAAAGCTTCTTTATCGTTGTCGCTAGGCTCAGCCAGCTCTCAGCAACTTTTTTGTCACTTGGACATTTTTGTTGAGAACAATAACAAGATGAGACTGTTTCCTGCGCAGCAAATGCAGCTCCTCGCTCAGAGCTTTTAGTTTTTATATTTGTAGGACAAGGGTCCCCCCCCCACCCCGGCTTCCTCGCCGTGGTCTTTGCTGCCCATACAGCATCTGTACTTCCCGTCAGCAAATGATTATTAGCTTCAAAAAGTAGGGGGAGAAGCACCTTGTGGATTACTGACGAGTTTCTATCTCGAAGGGCCCTCTCGGAAACAGAGACGCAGTGCTCAGCCGGCCGGCTGGGAGACCGCTCGGTCACGTTTGATGTAGCCACATGGGTTTTGATTTCTGCCTAGGAAGGGAGTCTAGCAGACTGTTTTCTTTTGCTATTTTTTTCTATTTAAGGGGGAAAAAAGATTTCAAACAAAGGAGAAATTTTGAGATTTGGAAACAAATGGGTTAAGAAGAGAGTGGAGACATAGCCTGTGTTCTTGAAAGTATTTATTTTTAAAAATAGTCCCGATGGACCGTGAAGGTGAACTTTCCTCATGCGCCAGACGACTCAGCCAGGTCCTCACTTGGTTCAGCGTGTTTTGTTGTTGTTGTTGTTTTAGCCTCTTCTATGAGCACATGATGCGGTTAGGGCTGCACAGACGAAGAAAAGCTCGTCCTCTTTCAAGGAGGTCACGGCTTATGCACATTTTTCTGGTGCAGGATGATGCCTCCCGGCCGTGGGGGCGCGGGCGCCTTGCAGCCAGGGCTTCTGAGACCAGCACCTCAACTGAGCTAGTTTATTTATCCAGCCAACAAAACATTTTTCAAATGCCCGGCTGAGGAAGCAGAATTAAAAGACTTGTCTCTGCCTGCAAGGAGCGCATCATAATAATTAACAGTTACCGTATGAAAGGAACGCAGACCCCTGTGGGAGCCTGAAGGCTGGAGATCTCAGCCCCTCTGAGGCGTCAGGAGCCGTCTCACGCCAGGGCCCCCTCGAGCGCGCTGGCAGCAGCTCCGCGGGAGGAGGTCGTCAGACCGACAAGCGCAGGGCGCCGTCGGGAGCGCGAGAGCAGAGCAGGTTCAGGGGCAGTTGGATGTCGCTGGCCCAGGGCGCGTGGGCGCGGGTGATGAGATGTGAGGCCAGAAAGGCCGTTCCTGCAAGGGGCTCCGCACGTCTCGCCGTGACGTAAGGATGTGTATTTTGTAAGTCAAGGCTTGATGAGACGGATCCGACGCCCAGCACTAAGGGTGAGATGGAGCTGGGCGTGCGCCCCAGAGCTCCCGCTGACTGGCATGCGGCCTCGGGAGGCAAGGAGCCCAGAGCTGGTGGGCAGGGCAGGCTGGGCAGAGGGGGACACTGAGCTGATGGACGGGCCGGAGCTGGGACAGGTTTTTGGGTTTGTTCTCGGAGTCTCTGAATTGAGCTGCACTTGGGGAAGGGCTGAGTGACCCTGGCGTGAGTGAGTCCCGTTCGCGCAGGGTAGTTCCCAAGGGGAATTCCCAAAGAGGGATCAGCTGGGAGGTTTAGCAGGCGCAGCCAGCATGCCCAGGAGTTGGGGAAGGAGCCCCCGAGTCTTGGAGAGAGGGTCTGGGGAGTGAACAGTGAACACACAGACTCACCCCACACCCTCCTTACTGACTGCCTGGAGGTTCTCTTCTGGCCCAGACTTTCTGGGACTCGGCGAGTTGCAGTCCTGGAAACCGTCTGTGTATACAAGGCCCCGGGTTGCTGTGGCCTGTGAGATCTCATGACAAGCAGCACAGTGATTGGACAGACAGCACGCGTGCCTGAGCGTGCAACAGGCGCGCAACACAATGATTCGGTATTTGCCTCTCGTCAAAGTTAAGTCTCGCCCACACCCATCGCCTGCGTTGACTTCGGTGCTGCAGACTCTCTTCTCACGCCGAACGTTTGCTGACCAGATGGGGAAAAAGTTAGCTGACAGTTCCAAGTGTCCCCTTCCACCTCCCTCAAGGAGACCCGGCAGGCGAAGCCCCAGCTCACGTGTTCTTGCTGGGAAAAGAACAAGAGGTGCCAGTTTTCAAAAGGGAGGGACCGCAGCCCGCTGAGGAGCCAGACCTCAGTGTCACCTGCCGCCGCGGGAAGCCCAGCTCCCCGGCAAGTCCAAGTGACTTCAGGCTCCTTTGGATGCCAAGGCAAGGAGAGGTTTTCTGCTCTCTTTTTCATCGTCCAGGCTTCCTCCCCAGCTGCTGTGGCCATCAGAACGGCCGGGGCACCCTCGGAGTGTACATTCTGGTCCGGGGAGGGAGACTAGAACCTCGTTTTCCAAGAAAACCCCGCGAGTGTGGGGGTCCGGACGGATGCTGGGTGTTTGACAGGCTCCCCCCCCACACACACAGCTGCATTTTACTCCGTGTCGTCAGCGATAGAGAGTCCTTCTGGCCGAACTATTGGAGCAAATAAATTCTAGGAAATTTTTGTACCCAAATAGCTCTCGTCATCCGGGAGACTCTTCTAGGGATCCCGAATCCCATGAACAGGCGGAGGGAACAGCTTCTCGTCTTAAATTTTCATCACCTCAGAGCCTGTTTGACTGAAAGTTTCAACAGGGAAAAAAGCTGAATCTTTTAAAAATAGCAATATCTGATTACTAAAATATTCACTACTTCAGATGTAGGCCTTTAGGGTGGTAAATGAGCCTTGTCTGGATCACACCCAGTCATCTCCGAGACGCTGAAACCAGATGTTTGGGTCTGTGTCTTGGCCGTGTACACGGGGGCATATTTGTAAATCCTTGAGCCTCAGTTTCCACGTCTGTGGAAGGGCCCCAGTGACCTCCTCCGGCTGACTGCACGGGCGTTCGTGACTTGTGCTGAGGTGGGAAGCCACTTACTGTGTGGACTTAAGTTCTGGCTTTTAGCTGCAGCTTCATTGTCTCCTGCCTTGTGGACCTGCCCTGCACCCGCGGGATGATGTCACGTGAGCTGACGCTAGACGTTGTACCAACGCTGTGTTGTTCTGAGGAGGACGTGGGGCTCGCCGTGCTCCACAACCACACGTTCCTCCTCATCACTCCTTAGACCTTCCAGACCCTACTTGGGCGCCGTTCAGAAGTGCCCTCGCCGCACCCCGGCTTGGGAGTGACTCGCGGTTGGGGTGCTCACATTTGCACGGTGAGCTGGAGCCGGGGGAGCACTGAGGGGCTGTGCCAGGCAGCACCCCCCGCCCTGCCAGGCCGGCGTCTCACGTGGGGGTCTTCTCCCTGATGCTGCCTTCACCCAGCACTCAGCCGTTCCCTTCTAGACCCCCGCCGGGCTTGGGCAGGGAGCGCGACAGGACAGGGCAGCGCCCTTCCCTCTCACGTTCCACCTTGTCCTCTTCGGAGAGTCAGAGACGGAAAACTCCTCGCGCAGACAGTTTGGAAACCCTGGCTTCTTCCCCAGGGAACGGGTGCTGAGATGCCCTGCCCTGTCCCGCAGCGATGAGTCTCGCCCCGTCTCTCCATCACTCCCCCTGGCAGCGCGTCCCGCATCTGGGGGTGCTGCAGCCGGGACAGGTCCTGCCAGTGGCCACGGTCGCGGGGCAGCCACGGCCGACTCGCAGCAGCGCCTCGTGTCAGCGCCTCACCCCGTGGTCGTGGTTCATTTTTCAAACGTTACTCGACGCGTGGAGTCGGGCGGGAGCCTGGAGAACAGGGGCGCTGGGACGTGTTAGATTAGCCGTGTGCCGTGAACTGTCTTGAGCTCGGTCGTCTCCCCACGGATCATGTTCGTCACCAGTGGTTCTGTGCCCCGACGTGGCGGAGGAGCCCTTCTTCTGCTTCCTCCCCGCTGGCAGCATCCGGGGTCCCCCTTCCTGCACTGTGTGCCCCTCTGTGCTCCGCAGCTCTCGGGCGCTAGCCCAGGCGTCCCCACAGCTGCCCGAGGAGCGGGCGTTAGACTCCACACTCCAGGGGGGAGGAAACACCCGCCCCCCGAGGGGCCCACACAGCTTGGGTGGCTGTAACTTCTGTGACCGCCCGTGGTGACTGGAGTCCCGCTCGGGGCGTAGGTCAGGAACTTCTGAGAATCGGGGCGCTGCTTCTCTCGGTCCCGTTCATACAAAAGTCCTGCAGAATGACAGAGTCCTGAGCGGGCCGCGGGATCCATCTGTCATCCCGGGGGTAGGCAGGGACCCCAAGCAGCAGAGACCGGCCCGGCCACTGAGGATTACCCCGCGTTAGTGTCAACGCTGTGGATTATCAGACTCAGGCGCGTGGGAATTAAATTAAACCACTTCGGTATGGCCGGGGACGTGGCTAGTCTGCAGAGAAGGAGCGATTCCTGGTAGGATTGGGAAATTTGTCGTCATTTTTCATTTCGATCAAAGCCAGCCATGGTCTATTTGCAGACTCCAATTTGAAAGAAAACAAAGACACGGAGGAAGAAAAAAACCGTGTCTTGGAGTAGACTGCCAAAAATAGGTTAATATTCAGACACGCATTTTACTGTAAGTTAGTGAAAGAGGCCAGATTATTCGAGGTCTCTGAGGTGCTAACGTTATTTTGAGAAAAGGCCCATGAGTTTTTAAAAACCTGAAAGCCGCTCATCTGTGTACATAAAAAGTTACCTACCGTCTTTCTTTTGTAATACTAAAATACGTATCATTGTAAAAACATAGAAGACACAAAAATATAGAAATGAAAGTAACATTTATCTGTATTACCGACTGGTAATATTTTAGGCTATAGCTTTTTGCTATTTACAGGTGTACACATGTATGTGCAGCAGACAGCATCTATACATACATGTTTTACAAAATTTCATGTAAAATATTATCAGCATTCCCCGTGTCTGGAAACAATCGTTCCTTAAAAGCAGCATAATTCACGCCTAAACAGTGTTTCAATGTCTTCACAGGCGTGTTATTTTTCTCTTGTTGGGCATGAAATCTCTGAGCTTTTTTCTATGATTTTTTTTTCTTATGCTACATTTCCTTGAAGAAGAATTATTAGGTCCAAGGTTCACATTAGAATTTTTGGCTTCAGATGAAATTTATACACTGCCTTTCTGGGATAATAATGTTCATGGCTATGATTTACCAGTGACTAATCTGGTCCCTGAAAAATAGATTGACTATTTTATTAGCAGAGAGCTATCACCTCTGATTTAGTATGCTGATGCAACAGTATTAAATAATATAACAAGTGGAAATTTTGCAAAGCAGAAGAATTAAATGGCATCCTGGTGGCCTCAAGGGACAGCTTAATTATTGATAGGGCGTGGACTATAGGGCGTGGACAAAGAAGGGAGAGCTCTCCAGCTAACAGTGGCTGGTGGCTTGAATTTTCCAGACTCTTGGGCTAGCTCAATTTTCTAGAGAGAAATCAAAACCAAACTATTTCTTGAATGATGCCATCTTCTGAAATATTTTAGAAGTCATTTTATTTGTATTTTTAATTGCTTATCAAGTTGACTGGTCCATCGTAAGTGCTCAGAGAGCAGTGGCTGGTGGTGCTGCTGTTTCTCCATTTTCATCACTGCTTTTGTTACTGAGCGACAGCGGGACATGTGTGGCCGACTTGGCTACAAATTTAACAGGTGAATTACTAGATAAGCACATTCACCATTGGCTTAGAAACTTTATTAAAGATATTTAAAGAGAATAATTCAGCAGGTGATATGTGTGTGTCTCCTTGGAAGATTATGTAATTTTTAAAACCTGGTGTCAACTAAGTCATACATTTTATCTTGCAGCATTTCACTGACGTGATCTTGTCAGTAGTTGAAACAGTTTTCCAAAAGCACCCGAAGTTTTTCTACAGTTAAATTAAAAATCTGGAAGGGTGGAGACAAACATTATTTAAGTGGCTCTCTCTGAGTTGATTTCATTTACTCTATTTGCTTCTCTGTACTCCTGATGTGTGTCTGGTGTACATATCGTCTATAACACACAAGAAATTAACTATTATAAACTAAAGCCTCACAGAGACCTGGCTCAGAGGATACAGGCACTGTTTACTACGTCGTCTGCACGTGTGGTGTACAGTGTGCATACAGATGTGCTGGACACTCTATTCAGGATGCTGTTCATGAATGGATAATTTGTCTGTTCTCCTGGTCCACTTGAAAATCATGCTTTGAATTTCAGTATCAAGATGATTAAAACGAAGGGCCTCCCCAGTGGCCAGTGGCGCAGCGGTTGAGCGCTGGGCTGCAAAGCTGCCCGCAGCCTCAGCAGCGCCAGTTTGATCCCCGGCCGCGGGCGATCACCCTCCCGTGCTTCTGACTGTTCCCAGTGCTTGTATAAATAAATAAATCTTTTTAAAAAATGATTAAAATGAAAAGACGTTTTTAAAAAGGAACTTTTGAACTATTGCAGGATGTGCATGGACTCCAGTGACCTAGATCCCAGCTGTCTTTAACCAGTTTTGAGGTGATGTTGTTGTTATTCCACGAACAATAGATCTTTAAAGGCAGTTTCTATTTCAGACTAAAGTCTTGAAGACTGATTAGTTTATAAGTTTGGAGTTTGGTTCAAGAGTTACACAGAGAGATTTTATTTGGTTTAAATTGTTTGAATAAGCGTAAGTCAGGCTGGCATAAAATTGGTTTACCCCCCAGTAGTTAGTTGTACAGCCGCTGTTCCATCCTCAGCACAGAGCGCGCTCATGCACACCGGCGAATAAATGAGTGATTGCATG
Source organism: Talpa occidentalis (assembly GCF_014898055.3). Classification (NCBI taxonomy): domain Eukaryota; kingdom Metazoa; phylum Chordata; class Mammalia; order Eulipotyphla; family Talpidae; genus Talpa; species Talpa occidentalis. The sequence goes on from NW_023601653.1 coordinate 85,120,825, forward strand.
AGTGAATGAATGTTTATCAGTTTCTCAAAGAATCTCTGCCTTTTGTGTATTAATTCAGTGGGTAACTTAAAAATGATCCAATCGCCTATATATTGACTTATTATTTTTAAATAGTCCCCGATTTTTTCTTTGCAGGGTGCTGTTAAGACTCTGATCATGGATTTCCTACACTAAGTGATTTCATTTGCTTCACCACAGATTGTACCCATATCCCAGCCCGCTGTGCCAGAGGTCTAACCTCTTGACAACACTGGGGCGTCCATGGCTTACCATCGCTGCATTACCATGCCTGCCGCAGGAAGCACAGTTGGCCTTAGTAATAAATTAGTAGACCCAGATTTATGTATGAAAACATTATGGTGGCGACATTAAGAAACAATAAAGCTGAGTCATTAAATGTTTGTAAAGTTCAACATGTAGAGAAAAGGTCTGGACGTCTATTTCTGATTTTTTTTGTTAATTACATTACGGTCTCAACCAGAGTTTCATAACATATTCTGATTTTAATTGGGTAGGTTTGTTTATATCAGTCCCTCCCTGAGGGTTTATGCCTAAGCAATTATTCATTTAGTGACACTGAAAAGGTATTTCGAATTTATTACCACTTTGAGTAGAACAATAACCCTAGCATGGAAGATTGTGTTTCTAGGGAAGTGAAAGCTGAAAATGAAGAGTTATTTTACCTACTCTACTCCCTGTAGAATGTGAACGTTCACTCTTGAGTTACTTAATCTGTTCGAGGGCTGTTTATACCTGGGAGGTTAGAAGTGACTTTGGCTCATGTGACTTTGCACTTGCAAATTATCTGCTCACAAATTGAAGACAGAAACCACAGGCCTCTTCACCGGGGTCTGGATGCCACCTTTGCCTAGTGATGGCATCAGTAAATAAGAGATGCCCCTGGTATTTCCTTTAAGATTAAGTTTCATCTCATTTCAAAATGGTCTGAACTCCCTGCATCTATGGTTCATTCTAATTTCCCCATGTTTTCTGGAATTTTGTCTAAAGGGATATTGAATGTGTATTTTCCTCAATCGACAGTGAAGTCGATCATGAAGCTAATTCCGTGCACATTAATATTTAGTTGTGATTTTAATAAATGCAAAACCATGTCCCTTGACACATAGAAGGGAAATGTGCAGAATCCACAAGCCTGGTCGAAGCCATTAAGCCCAAGTCAACTCTCTCCATCGTCACTTTAGAGGATGCTCTTGCCTCTGTCAGAAGTTGGTGGTGAATTACGAGAATCTATTATTAAAAAGACACATGAGCGTGAGCGTGGACACTTCCCGGCACACACACCGTGGAAGCATGGGCTCACCTTTTCACCAGAATTCACACCCCAGACTCACCAACAGTGAGACACTAAAATTCAAAACCTCAATAAATATTGAATCAGGTTTTCCTCTTTCCCAGCACAGGTCAGACTCCTTGGCTGGTCATCACTATAGATTTACTGTATAAGCACCTCTGGGAGAGGCCAGTGGCCTCTGAACTGACCATTTAATCTGGCCGCATGGACCCTTGAGGATGTGTCCATGTGCTCAGATTACTGTGCTCCTTCTCCCGCCCTCCGGTCCTCCCTGGGAGGGCCGAGGGGCAGGTCCCAGGCCTGCGTGGACAGGGCCGGGCCGAGCCACTCGTGGATCCGGTGACGGGGCTCCCCGGGGAGAGCCAGGCTTCCCTCAGCCCCAGGCCGGGTCCGCAACGAGTCCACTGAGCCCACTAGGGCTCCCCGGCCTTGGGGCCTCCTTAATTATTGCTGTTCTCAACCCTTGGCCGAGGGGCCTTTGCGCTGGGGACGCAGGACCTGGGAAGTGGGCAGCTGAGCGGGGTGGACGCGGGGCCTCAACCCCACCAGAGCCCAAGCTGGGCCCGGACCCGCCGTGAAACTGGGTGTTAAGATAACACGAGCCGAGGTGGCAGGAGGCCGCGGGGACATGTGTGCCTGAAGAGCAGCCCCGAGCAGAGGGGCCGAGCGCCTCCCGCGTGCGTGGCCGCGACCGTCCTCGAGTGCTGTTCACGCCTGGGAGGTTAGAAGTGACTTTGGCTTCGGGAACACAGGAAACCCCGGCAGGATGAAAACGCATACGCTGTGCAAAAATGAACAATGATGTAAAAATATATAAAATCACATTAAATTAAATTTAAAGAACCTGGTCTCTAACTCCAGTCTAGGAATTTTAGAAGCTTTCGGAGCTTGGTCATCCACAGCAGCCTCCTCAACGCTTCAGAAAACTCTAGGACTTGCTGCTCATGAATTTGGATTTCTCAATGATTTGAACCCATCCGTGCTCTGAGGACATCTCCCCACACTGCTTTTCCTTCCGCACATCTTTGTTTCATCATATTCCTTCTTTTCTGAGGGAAGCCTGACCCGATGAGCTCGTGTTTGCAGACAGACGAGGTCCTGCTATTTTCTGAAGAGCAGCTGCGGGCCTCGGCCTGCTGCCCGCGCACCAGCGGCCGACCCCTAGCAAGCTGGGGGGCTCCTCAGCTGTTCCGTGTCTTGTTTGTGGGTTCCTGAGCAAGGGTTTACTGGAAATGTTTCCTGTGCCCAGGCAGGACCCAGACTCGGGTGAGAGTAAATGTCTCCTTAAATTCTGACCCCAGGAGCAGCCACCTACCTCCCCCTCGTGCCGGCCCTGCACCCACGCCCCGTGCACATTTCCACTCACCGGGCAGATGAAGGTACACCCTGGTCCCGAACGCTGACCGCTGGCCGCGCACAAGCGACCAGGGCTCTGTCGTCTCAAAGTGCAGATCAAGCTGCGTCACACGTGATTTCCATTCTCTGTAGCTGCCTAGGGTGACTGCAAAACAGGGAATACATAAATATAAATATAGAGATATATATACATGAAATTTGAGTAAATGATGTCCTTTAAACAAACTTATAGATTTTGCTGAAAAAAAAAAGTTCCAATAATCTTCGACCAAACTCAGAATTAGCCAAGGAAAGAATATTTCAGATGTGACTGGCCAGCTGGGTAAAGAGTAAAACTCTGCTTTTGGTCTCCATGAAAATAAATAAATAAATGCAGAGGAAAATTAACATTATAATCAAAAGTATTTCTTTTGGAAAGAGAAAGTCAGTTTCCCTTTGTTTTCAGACTTTTGGGGAGTCACACAGCAACATTCCTTTGTGATGATATCAGTGTAGGAGACAGGACACAAATTCATCCTTGAACGACTTTGGTTCTGTCAGTCTTTTCTGAGCAAACAAGATGCTTTGCTCTGGCAACTCTCTCTGTCTTCTTGGTAAAGTCTGATTCGGATGGCAGGAGAGCCATGCAGGCCGTTGACATGTCTGCCTCTGTCCAGCCGTGCTGACCACTGCTGCATCTAATATGTATAAAGGCTATTCAGCAAAGGCCACACTCGCCTGCTTCTCACATAGGGACTTTTATTTTCAGTCAGTGGACTTTGTATGATGTAAATAATTTAGAAACAAAATTCTATTCCATTTCTAAATATTCCTTTTTAATTTCTTCTTAATTACAGAGCAAAGAGATTGCCTTCCAGCTTCATGAGGATTTAATGAAGGTTCTTAACGAGCTCTATACGGTAAGCTCATAGTCTTTCTTCTTCTGCAAGTATCTTTGGCTTAGAATTCTGGTTTGCAGAGACACTGCTCACATTAGAATTCACCCAAGCAGGGTGTCGATGTCGCTCATCTGGTGAAAATGTGGAACCAAGTGGACAGAAGCAAACTGCTGTGTCCCTTTGCTCTTCTCTTCCAGTGGGGGGGCCTGTATTCAGGTAAATATGTGTATGCAGTTAGCACGTTTGAAGAAACTAGAGTAGAGGTTTCCCAGCAAGACCTGTTTTTAATGCGTTGGGTTATATTCAGGTTTGTAATATTTTGTTAAAATCGTTGGCCTTCTTGGATTAGCCATTCTGGGATTTGAGCAATTTAGAGTTGCTTTATATTGGCATTTAATTTCTTTTTCCCCCCATTACAGCTAAATTAATTATTTGATTAATAACTTCATTTATTAAAATTACTTTGGGGGAGTTTCTGTTCTCTTGGCGATAATTTGTTTTCTGAATTTAAATTTTATCTAGGTTGCTGTGTATAATCACAAAAAAATAAATAATTTAAAACTAGTTTATTTTAAAAAATTTAACACCACTGTGGTTGCAAGTTGGAATTAGTCATATGCCCATGTAAATATTATTTTACACTAAATGATCATATTATTAAATACAAATTCCTTTTGGAGGAATTCAGCAACTTTTTATTTTATAAGAGAGGAAAATATTATGAGAAATGAGTAATACTAGTTTGCTCTAACTGTAGATATTTGTATTTTCATTGCACAAGATTATTTGAGTTTTCTTTGCAGGCAAGTTAAACATGAAACTTATTAAAATATGTTTCCTTTTTTTTAAAGATTTATTTATTTATGCATACAAGAACTGGGGTACAGGCCAGAGGTGTGGGGGGGTGACAGGATTCACCAGAGACAGAGTGGGGAGCAGAACAGGTGGATCTACTGAAACCCACTGCTGAGGGGAGCAGCGGGGAGAGAGGAGGGGTCTGCTGCACCCTGTGGGTAGCTCCCTGGCCGGGGATCGAACTCGTACTACAGTGGCTGCGGATTGCTTCGTAGGTTGTGTCTTAACTGCTTGAACCACCAGGGAGGCCCAAAATATGTTTCTTGATTTGCAAATTCTGTTTGTTCTTTAAAAGCCATGTGTATTAAGTGCAGTTTTGTGAATTTGTTTTTAATGCTCCACTGACGCTTGCTAATTATTGCTAATTCAAATAGCCTAAAATACTCCGTGTTCCTACCTCCTCCAGAAACTTTTAACTTTACATGCCCACAAGCAGAAGTATCACGTAGTGAGTGAGCATTTGCCAAATACCCGATGAAGTTGTTTTAGAGGATAAAGACCTGTTCCTAGCGCTTGCTTCCAGTGATGTGTTCACTTCTGAAACCTAATGTATTATCCATGTTTGGAAACCCCGGGTTTAGAATTTTAGAGTTAAATGAACTTTGTGGCCTGAGACGTCCAAAGGAAAATTTCTAGATCATCTTCCGTTGCACTCTTCTACAGTGAGGGCTTCCTGGCGCTTTCCTTGTGCCTCCCTCTGGGGGGGCCTTGTCTCCCCAAGAAGTAGGCTGACTACAGAGTCTTTATCTCTGTGGCCGTCGTCCTGGGGAACCACTTTCTGATGAGGAACTCACAACTACACAAATCATGTAAACCCTTTATTACTTGCTTGTATTTTCCAGAATCAGTGGCACTAATGTTATTTAATAACAGCCCGGGTAATAAATGGAACATGTGAATTAGTGACGAAAGAGAGCCACAGGGAGAATCAGCAAGTTTAGAGAGAGTTCAGAGAGCAGGAGACTCTTGTGCTGTGATGAAATGGAAATGACTGGACTGGCAGCAGCAAACTGGTCGACATGAGAATCAAAGACTCTTAGTTCACTGAGCCAGTCTCAGCGCTAAAGAGACAGAACCCCTAGGAGATAGAGGATGGATGGATGGATGGACGGACAGATGGACGATCAGAAAGTATTTTTAGTATTTGAAATATGCATATACCTGTATCTGTCGGTCTGCACCTATGGAGACAGAGCTATAAGTTAGAGATTTACTTCAAGGAACTGGCTCATGGACTGTGCAGGCAGAGAAGTCCAGGGTCTGCTAGCAGCAGGCCAGGACACTAGGGCCTGAGGCCTGAGGGCCAGGAGAGCCAGCGGGGTGAGCTCCAGCCCAGTTCACTTCCAAAGCAGGAGAAAACCTGGTCTCACCTCCAGGACAGTCACACAAAAGAGCATGAGTTTTTTTTTCTTACTCAGCCTCTTTGTTCAAGCCCTCAGTGGGTTGGGTGGGGCTCACCCACGGGGGAGGCCAATTTGCTTTATGCAGTGCACTGAGCCAAATGTCACTCTCGTGCAGAAACCCCCTCACAGGCACACAGAATAATGCTCACCCAGGTATATCCGGGTACTCCTGAGCCTGTCCAATCGACACCTAAATTAACGAATCTTCACAGCTCCCCGGCTCCTGAGGGAGAAGCCCTGCTTCCGCCCCAGCCCACCCTCTGGCTCCAGGTGGCCCTGGGCTCCGGCTTCTTGGCTGTCATGTGGTGATCGCAGTGACACCTGCCTCTTCAGTTGTTAGAAAGGATAAACATTATGACGGTCACGTGGTCAACAAACATTTCTAAATGACCACGGCTGTGCCAGACCCTGTCAGACAAGCTGGGGCTGTCGCTGTGATGGGGAGGGGCCGGCCCTGGCTCGCGAGGCATTTGCCAGCGCAGCTCTGGCCCGCGGCCAAAGCTCAGCGGACTCCGGTCACTCCTGTCGTCTCCACCCCGGTGGGCTGGAGGGGGTGACAGCCCCGTGTCTGCACACAGAGGACGGGGAGCTCGTGGGGTTAACAGCAGTTACAGGTGGCGTGTGCACATACGTGTGCGTGTGCATGTGTGTGCTGTTTTCCTTTACGATAAATGACATTTGTACAAAAAGGAGAAGGTGGTACCGTCCCCCAGGAAAGCTGAGGCAACAGTGCATGCCGCGGGGCTGCGCCGGGTCAGTGAGCAGCTGGGAAGGCACCGCCGCGGGGAGAGCACGGCCGGCGGCGATGGACCAGGGCCGCGGCGGGGGCAGAGCCTCGGGGACTGCACCTGAGGGGTCAGAGATGGTACAAAATGAACAGCGATGTAAGAAAATTTTCAACTTTAACTACTTTTTTAAGAAGGTACAACAGGAAAAATGATGACGCCAAAGGGGAGAAGGAACGTTCCAAGCGAAATGCGGCCTCGTGGGCCTGGCGCAGACTCCCCTTCGGCAGCAGGGTGAAGTGCCACCTGCCTCTGTCCCGACAGCGCTGAGGTTCTGCTGTGCTCTGGGGGAGAAACGTCCGTCTCCTGGCCCGGGCTTCACAGCGCTCTGCTCGCGTCCCGCGCGCCTCACCCCCAGTAGGCACGTTCTGAGAGATTACCACAGACGTCGGGGTACATCCCCGTGAAACTGATTGTTAATTATGTGTAATTGATGATCACGCTCTGTATACATCACTGCCACCCGCGGCGAGCCGGAGCCGGGAGGTGATCTATCCTCAGGTGCCGTTCAATCAGGGTGGAGAAAGGAGAAAATGAAGATTTATCCCGCCTTCCCTGTGAGGCCGCACACGAGCCCCTTTTCTTGAAGCAGCCTCGGAGGCAGGGACTCCCAAGCCCAGGGTTACAAGGGGGAGGTGAGCTCAGAAGAATTCGTTGAGGATCACACAGACGGCAAATGAATGTTCTGAAATCCAAACCCAGCTCTTTCCTCCAAAGTGCCACGAGGTCCCCCCTGGCGGCTGCCCTAGGAGGGACTGCTGAGGGCGCCCGACCCAGTGGTCACCTCCAGGTCAGACCCTGACACGCGTGCTCGGATCGACACTCGTGAAAATTTGATCAAACGTTCCAGATATCGATAGGGGTTCAAAATGGGCAACCCAAGTGGTTTTGCGTGTTCAGCTTTAATAATGGGGTGTGTTTATTTGGGGTGCCTCCCTCAGAGTGTGAGCATTCATTCTCGCTTTGTGGTTAGACGTGTCACCTCCTGTCAAGCATAGATTCACGCTCCGCGATGACGCCGAGTACTGCGGCTCCATCCACTCGTGTTTTCCTCCTTCTGAGCGCGACTCTGATCTGCCTGACGAGAAGAACCAGAGGCGGCCACTTCCCTGGTGCAGACCCGGAGGCTGCCGAGCGCCTCGCCCAGGGGCTGTGGGGAAGCCGAGTGGCTGGCGGCCACCCTGACCTTCGCGTGTTTTCGGAGCCCTTATCTCTTTTCAGTGTTAAAATGAAAAGGCCAATTATTTTTCAGAGGCGATGGGAGGGAAGATGCCGTTTATTATTTCAAGCCCTGCCTTGAAAGCTCGCCCCAGAGGACTGCTGAGGAAAGCGTTCCCGGCTGCTGCGGAGCCTCCCACGAGCCCAGAGCCAGCGCATTCTTCTAGAAAGAAGCAGCAGGCCCGGGGCGAGGTCGAAAAGTCCTTCCGAAGGACCCAAGACACTTGCCACCTCTCAGCGGACGGTTTTCCTCTGAACCTCAAAGAGATTTTTGATTTTTTTAAGTATTTATTTTACTTCAAGGGCATCTTGGGTGTTTGAAATAAATATTTCTGTAGTGAAAATGAAAATCCATCCCTTTGAGATGGACCACAAAGAGGCCTGATGTCAGAACAAAACACTGAGCAAAGAGAAATAAGGCATCAAAGAGATGTAAAAAACTCCCAGATTGAAAAAACCTCTTTGGACGTCCACACGCTCCAGGGTGCCACCTGGACAACTTTTTCAAACAGCAGTCTGCGTAGAGATGTTGGGGTGGCGGTGTGTCGCCGCGGATCCGTCCCCCGCCTTGTTGCTAGACACTCAGTGGGAACGCGGGAGGGCTGGGGTGGGGGACCCCCCACCGGCCCTGAGTCCTCAGACTGCCTTCCACACAGGTGAGTCGGGGAGGTAGCTCATTCGTCCTCATTTCCATTTCCTGCCAGAATGAAATTTCCATTGCAGAGATCTCAAAGGACAGCTGTGTGACAAGAACTTCACGTGTCGATGTCTTTGAGGACATCCCGCTGCTTATCGAATCCTCCTGCTCCCGAGCTCCTGCTCGGACTTCTCGCTGGCTCTCTGAGAGCTGAGGATCAGCAGTGACGGGTGCCGGCGACCTACCAACGAGACAGTCTTTTAAAGAAGTGAGCAATAGCTGAGCTCTCCCCTGCACCCCACTCTTTGGCTTAGGAATGAGAAGCAAGTATGGAAAATAGAGTTTCTTAAAAACAAAAACCCATTTTTCACTGAAAGAAAAGGATTCAGATTTTCTACCTCACTTGATATCTAATTCTAAGGGTTATAGGATTTTTATGACTTTATAGTTCCACTTACCTGTGTCCTCGGTTCCCACATCTCACTGAGGCATCTCGTAACTTTGAAGTCCCATCCACACATGTAATATTGATGATGTGTGACACATTTCTCTGAAAAATATAAAATATTTAAAATTGCAGGTGACTGAAATTCTAGTACATTCCTTGTCCTTTCATTAAACACGCGCTTTCCCCTCCACATTGCCAGTTACTCTCAGCTTTCCCCCTGCCACCGTATGCAGCGTGCCCTGCTTAGTGTGTATTCCAAAGGCCAACGCTTGGGTGTTTTTTTCAGTAGATTAAACTTGTATTTCAGGGCCTCTGAAGATTTTGTAGGAAAGACCTTTTGGAAACAAGGACTTTCCGAATGACCTTCTCTAGCCCTGGCTTTCTCTGTTGACTCATTGGGCGAGGATTAAGTCTTTTTGCAGCTCAGTTTCTTTGATCCATAAAACAAAGACCATCCCTCTGCTCTCAGTCCCTCAGGTGTGCAAGAATAAACAGGAGCGTTGGCAGAGCTCACGGATTCAACCACATAGTGGAAGTGTTGGGTGTTTCCCTAGCTATGACAGCACTCGCGGGGCACGCCTGTGTTCTGGCACCGCTGCCAGTGCTTGGCGTGTATTCACTCATTTTATCACAACAGTGGCCTTGTATAGGTAATAGCCTTACTCCAAATTAGAAGGGAACTAGGAGCATGGACTGGAGCCCCGGCAGTCTGGGTCCCGGGAATAGCGCAAGAGCTGTCAGAGATGCAAGGAGCTCTCTCGCTTCTTTTTTTTTTTTAAGATTTATTTATTTATGCATGCAAGAACTGGGGTACAGGCCAGAGTTGTGGGGAACAGAACAGGTGGAGCAGCAGGGAGACAGGAGAGGTCTTCTGCTCCATGTGTGTAGCTCCCTGGCCAGGGATCGAACTCGTGCTGCAGTCGCTGCGGACAGCTTCATAGGTTGCGTCTTTACCCCTTGTGCTGCCAGGGAGGCCCGCAAGGAGCTCTCTTTTAAGAAATATATAAGTCCTCAACACAAACAAAGAAAATAATCCAGTCAAAAAATGGGCAGAAGAGCTAAAAAGAAACTTCTCTGAAGAGGAAATGCAAATGGCCAACAGGCATATGAAAAAATGTTCAGCATCACTTGTCATCAGGGAAATGCAAATCAAAACTTCCATGAGATACCATCTCACACCAGTGAGAATGGCACATAGTAAAAAATCTAGCAACAACAAATGTTGGCGAGGATGTGGAGAAAAAGGAACTCTCCTGCACTGTTGGTGGGAGTGCAAACTGGTCCAACCACTATGGAGAGCTGTGTGGAGATTTCTGGACCTACTAAACATAGAGCTTCCACAGGATCCAGCAATTCCACTCCTAGGGATTTACCCAAAGGGCACAGAAACATCCATTCCAAAGAGCACCTGCACCCCTATGTTTATAGCAGCACTGTTTACAATAGCTAAGCTTTGGAAACAGCCCAAATGCCCAAAAATAGATGACTGGATCAAGAAGATGTGGTCCATATACACCATGGACTATTACTCAGCATTCAAAAAAGATAAACACATGCCATTTGCAGCAACATGGATGGCGCTGGAAGGGATCATGCTCAGTGAAATAAGCCAGAAAGAAAAAGAAAAATCCCGGATGGTCTCACTCATAGCAGGAATCTAGAAAACTTAAATAAGGGACCAGGAAAATGAATAACTATAAGAAAGTGAAAATCAAAATCAACAAACAACTATGAACCAGAGACACTCTATAGGGGGTGGGGGCAGGGAGGGGAGGGATTGGGGTCAAAATAAGGGGGTTGCAATTGTATGGGGAATATAAAAATAAAATTTATTAAAAAAAAAAGAAATATGTAAGTCCTGAAAATGCATCGGTGACAAACACAGCCCTGACTGTAAATGACTGTTGAGAGTTCACTAGAGATTAAAAACAAACAAACCAATAGCCTCTGTCTAGGAGTCAAAAACTTAAATTAGAAAAAACTGCCTCTAGTGACTGCTGAAAATAGAGTTAGTGCAGATAAAGATTAATCAGTTCAGCTCACCCTTATTGCAAACAGAAACACTTTATTTTTAATAAGGCATAAAAAATTTAGAGTAAATTAATCATTTTTCATTAAATAGTTTTATTGAGGTACAAAACCTCGTGAAACTAACTGTAATCTAGATTGCATTTAAAAATTAGTTTAATTTTGTATTTTTAAAAAGATGAGGAGTGGCCTGCTTTAATGTACATGTAACGGAAGCAGGTGCAACCCTGTCCCTACCAAATCATTCTCAGGTTTTCCTCCTTAATGAGCATTAAATGATGGATCACTAATCCGTTTGGGAGCTCATTAAAGTCACTGGAGTGATGAATATCCCGGTATAAGGTTCATCAATATAAGTGTGTTACACGATATGGGCCCCGTTTGTTTCTAGATATTTTCTCTGCAGCAAAGCCAATGAGTTATGGCCTCAGAGCCCACGGAAAATTCTAGGAGGAATTTCATACCCGGGGCATCGCGTGGTGCACTCCTTGCTGCCTCAAGTCAACAGAAGATAATGAGTGTCGTTTGTGGTTATGCTTGTTTTTCATTTTGCTTAACATGTATCTGCCACTTCCCCTGATGATGAGAAAAATCAACTGAGTGTGAGTGTGTGTGTGAGTGTGTAAAGTAGTGTTATAAGAGCAGTATCTGAAATCTTCAACTCAGGACTTTGGAGTTGGAAGAAGCCTGAGAGGTCCTGTAGCTCACCCACCTCCTTCACCGCTGAGAAAGCCGTGGCCGCCAGTCGAGAGAATCAAGGCTTGCTCACTGCCCCGGGGACGGGCTCAGCCAAAGGAGGCTCACACAAGAGGTCTACGAGTGGGGTCTCTCTCCACTCACATTCAGTCTTAAAGGTGGAGACGAAAACAGTAAATCCCTGCCCGAGAGAGGAGGCCTGAGTGGCAGCATGGCCCCATTCTCAAGTAGCCGCCCTGAGGCCATCCTGTGTGACTTCCTCTGCGCATCATTAAATATTCTCCTTTTAGAGGCACATATTAAAATTCTCTGAGACGCCTTCTACACCCAGAAGCTGCATAATCGGTTTTCCGTCTGTGATCAGGCCTCTGGTTTTTACTTTCCTTCCATGCCACACTTTTCACGGTGCTCAAGATGCAGTCTGATGTGATCGTAGTCCTGATTTGGGTCTGCGGGAAGACCTCGTGCTGTCGTCTCTAATAGACTAATCTCCCACAGAGGGTCAGAGGGGCTGAGTTACAAAGCAATTTTGCAGCAACGCTAGGACCAAAATCCAGGTTGATTGGATTTGATAGACCGAAGTGCTTTCCATTAAAGATGCTGCATGATATTGCTCCTGAAACAAAATCTTTACTACTACACTGACCAGAATGCCATTGCTTCTGTGATTTTCATTGGCCTTATTTCCTCCCCTTGTGTGTGTGAGCTGTTTTTTCCCTGTTTGGTTTGTCCTCCGCGTCTCCGCGGCCCGCCGTCGCTGTTGGCTGGCAGTGCCCGGGCACACGGGGCTAAAGCCCCAGACACTGCCTTTTGTTCACAGCACTTTTTTGGATCATGAAAATAATTTGATGATAAATTCACACTCTTGCGCTGATTTCATTGCAGTGGAGCCAAAACATACCTCTGGTCTAAGCCTGCAGCTATGAAGTCGCTGCGGGCAGTGCCGTGAGCAGTCACCGTAGTTGTTCCTTCCGACCGCCCACAGCTAGACTAAGAGATGGCTCGGCCACGCAGAGGCCTGAACTGGGGAAAGAGGCTAGAACCTTGCAGGCTCCTGGCAGTCCAGCTCTTGGGGCTCCACCGGGATGGCCCGGAGACCCTGCTTTCCCTCGTGGACCTGAGCGCTTCCTGGAAGCATGAAGAACGGCCTTCCCAGGCTGTGCACCTGCCTGATGGGCTGCGCTTGCACCAGCTCAGTGTCAGCCAGAGCTCTCGTGTGTATTGATTGGAGGAGAGAGATCTTTATCTTAAGTTGTCATGTAGTTTCTCAGAAGAGCTTTTAGTGATTGATGGCATTAGTGAAGCAGCAGGCTATATGAAATTAGGAAATACTGTTACTAACATATTGCTTTTCATGCCTCAGCCCCCAGCCACCACACTGTTTTTCATTCTAATGCGAACCATGTTTCACAGATGATTCAGAGCTGTCATCCCATTAACCCAACCCCAAGCGTCTGTTGGTGGCGCCATTTTGAATGTTGGGAATAGAGGAGAACAGGTCCATCCAGGCACTCAGCAAATATTTGTTAAATGAATAAATGAATGGGCAAACTGAGTGTAAAATGATTCCTTTCCTTTGTTTGATTCTCGCCAAATGCCTTTAGTACCAGAGGTAATAGTAAAGGTCAAGAGCAGCTTGAGATACCGTTGCTACCGTGGGTGGATTTACAGGACAACCCATCCTGGTTGAGTGTTACACAAATAAACAGCCCAGATCGCAGAGTCTGAAGTGTCTCAGCTCATGGGTCCTGGTGGTGGTTGGAACAAAAATGTTCTCACCGAGGATCTGCAGAGACTTTACCATGGGTGAGATCTGAGCTCGGCCGGGAGGACTCGTCAAAGTGTCGGCTGGGGGAGGGGCTGGGTCCGCATCCTGGCAGTGGGATTGGCTCAGGGAAAGGAGCAGGAGCAGTAAAATGCAGATTCTGGGGCAAGAGCATCCCCACCCATACCTCCAGGTGGTAAGCTCCGTGCAAGTGTTGGAGGAGTAAATAGTTACCTCACATTCCTTCCTCCGCCTTCCCTAAACATGACCAAGAGTGATCTCTACGCCAGGTGGAGAGGCCTTCCGCTGGGAGAATGCGTTAGACTTTCCCAAGGACAGTCCAGACACCTAATCTGGAGCCAGACTGGGGTGAGGAGGCCTCCCAGCTGCTCTGTCAGTGACGGCTGTGGCCTCTTGTTGCCTCACTTTTCTTATTACATAATGGGGAGAAGAAAGTAGCTACCTCCTCAGAGTTCTGAAATGTTCTCAAAAGAGTTCTTAGGAGTTTTAAAATTGTAAAATGCTTCCAACAATTAAGAGAAAATGGAGCAGAGAAGGTAAGGTGAGTGTGTTCCATGAAGAAGTATGCATGAGGTTTTAGAAAAGAAGCATTCAAACAGGAGAGAATGTGCCCTTGGGGCTACATTTAAATGACCACACGCCTTCATGCTGTCTGGTGTGCAAAGGTTGTGTGTGCATTAAGCTGATGGAGAATCTTATTTTCTTTACAGCAGGTATTCAAAATGCACCTTTAAAAAATAAATCCTCCCTTTACATCTCTGAAACAGAGAGAACTGTTATTTTATTTTAAATGCAAAACACTTTTAACTTCTGTCAACATCTTCATTTTAAATAATGTAGTTTGTACTTCCATTCATTATCTGCAATTAGGGTTCTCAAAAAGCTTTTAGTGTTCTTCTCCTCAACGTTTAAAGTTCATTCATTGTAACTTAACATTTTAGAGAACAGTGAAGACCATAAATCAGATTGGAAAACTGAACAAAGAAAATTCCTTTCTGGAAGTGACTGTAAAACTGGGTAGAGGCTCCTCAGAGACTGGCTGAGCCCCAGCATAAGACAGTCACACCCTTATCTTGCTGGTGGGTCAGGTGAGACTCAAACAGTCTTCTCTGAACCCAGACTCGTTAGTAAGAAATGCAGTGTTGGCAGCCAGCTCCATCTCCTCGGTGTGGAAGGCCTATTAGTTTGTGCAAATTGCCTGCTTGCGCGGGTTCTCAGCATGGAAGTAAAGCAGAGTCAAGAATTTAGGGCTGCGTGTGACATGTTTAAAAGAAAGGTTTCTTAGATGTGCGCTGTCTGCGAGACCTTTCCACCAAACTGTGATGGATGATGGGAGTCACGTGTTCCTGTTGCTTCTCTCCTTTGTGTCAGCAAGATGTGTGTGTGTGTGTGTGAGAGAGAGAGAGAGAGAGAGAGAATTATTGAAATTATATTGATTTTAGACAGAGAGAGACACACAGAGACAGAGAGACAGAGACAGGGTCCTTCCCCTTCTCAGCTGAGGTCTAGCTGGAACGGGCCCAAGGGGTGTGGGCTCCCCATGGGCAGGGAGCGTAAACAGCCAAGCCTAAGTATGCAAGGTGTGCAGCAGACCCACTGACCTCGGTGTTTGCCCAGCTGTGGGTGACTCCCTTTTCATCCCCAGCTCCAGCCACTTCCTGGCACTGTTTTATTTTTCTTTTAAACTGGAGTAGTCAACCAAGTTTTCCCCAGACAGGCTTGATAATTACTAAAAACAGACAACTTAGCAGTTACTCACAGCTCAGAAAAGGCCGCCACCTTGTTCGGCCCTTACTTTAGTCCCATTGAGCGACGCCTGGACACGACTTGCGGGCCTGCATTTTCAAGACGTCCAGTTTTATGAAAACAAGTTAAGCTCTGCATGAACTCCTGCTCTGCTTTCCAAATAGTCATCTTCACAACATGAATTAAGCTGGACTATAAGAAAGTGCTGATTTTCTATCTTTTTAATATAATCTACAACATCAGCAATTTCATATAGTTCAGCCTAAATAAATACTTATTACTTCCAGCCATCGTTGCAGTTGCTAAACTGTTTCAAAAATCATCTTTTAGAAGGTGAAAAACCAAGTTCCTTACTTCAAAACATTAATCTTAACTACTTAGCAGCTGCACTTCAGTTATAGAGTTGACTCTGAATAACTGTGGTATTTACAAATGAAATAAAGCTGTCTTCTGCAGATGAAAATTTGACTTAATTTATGAGAAAGTGCCACCAATGATTACTTGCGTACTAGGTTCTAGTATCTTCTTTGCTACATCCATGGCAGAGTCATAGCTTATGTGTTGTTTCCTTTAAGGAAGTAGGATTGGGCTTGAAATAAACAGATTTCAGAGTTGGCCCAGATGTCTGACTCAGTACATGGAGTAGATTGAAATTATATTGGAAAATTCTGATTTTCAAATAAAATCTCTGAAAATCAGTGACTGTTTTCTTCTGTATCTAAGAATACAGATGTGTCCAGATACAATAAGTATTACTGTAAGAATAAGTAAGATTTATCATTTGAGAAAACGTTTATTAACCATCTACATTATCTAAAGTGCTTTAAGAGATAATTATATAGATCATTTTCTTTTTAAGTTAGCAGAATGTTAAATTGTCATTATGTGTAAAAACTTCAAATGTGTGTAGATTCCCTAACCCTGCAAGTCTGGTTCTGAAAATGTATCCTAGGAAATTAGACATTTTTACCCATGAATATATCTGTAACAATGACATAATCAAAATTTTTAATTATTGAAGATTCATTATAGTTACAATATACATGGAAAGGATCTATTGCAAACATGTATGATTCACATATTCTTGAATTTATTAAAATGCAAATTATATATAATTTCCATGAGCAAAAGTGGTAGCAAATACATCAGGGGTTTTCAGCACAACTTTACTTATAAAGTAAAACATTCAAATAGCCTAAAATGTTCAACAGTAGGGAATTAGTTAAGTAAGTTATGGCACAATGTATAAAGAAATACTACGGAGCCCTTAAAATCATGTTTTAGAAGAATATTTAGTAATAGAGGAAACTGTTTTGTTATATAAGGTCAAAGAAGGACATTGAAGATTAAAAATTAGATAAAATGTGATCCTAGTTTCTTATTTTTTTTTAAGATCTATTTATTTATTTTATACAAGAACCGGGGTACAGGCCAGATACATAGGAGGGTGATACACCAGAGACAGAGCAGGGAGCAGAACAGGCAGACGGATCGAAAGCACTGCTGAGGGGAGCAGCGGGGAGACAGGAGAGGTCTGTGGGACCCTCGCCGGCCGGCCGGGATCGAACCAGCACTGCAGAGGCTGCGGGCAGCTTCACAGCACAGCGCTCAACCGCTGCGCCACCAGGGGAGGCCCTGATCCTAGTTTCTTAAAAGGAAAAATGATGTGTGTTAATTTGAAGTGTGTCTATGTGTGTATTTTCATAGGAAAAAGATTAAATGGGTGTATATCAAAATCTTAACAGTGATATCTCTGTTTGCTTTTTCTTTTCCTTTTATATCACCTGTTTTCTACATTGCTCATAAAGTACTTGAACAACTCTTTGAAACTATATGTGACCTTAATATTTAAGTTTTGTGTTTTGACGAGTAGATTTTATGCAATAAAATCCCTTAGTAAGGGCTATACTAATTTGGAGTTTATAATTCCAAGGTCAGGCTCAAATGCATCCATGAATAATGGTTTATTCTGCAAATTAATAATGCAGAGGACATTTTAGAGAAACACTTTTAAGCTTAAGGGAACTTTTCAAGTACATTGAAAGCATGCGTAAGGCTGTAAATCATTTTTTCATCAAAGCCTGTCCCCTAAGTGCCTCTTCCTGGCAGGTGAATTTGCATATTTCTGTTTGCTCTATGTAGAAGCAATAGCCCATAATTCATCTACTTTACTAACAATCAGCTCTTCCCTGCCAGGGCACGATTGTATCTGTAACATATATATGTGTGGGCCTCCTTGTGGGTACAAGCGGTTAAGTGTCAGCACTATGAAGCTACCTGCAATTACTGCAGCACGAGTTCGAATCCCAGCCAGGGAGCTACCCACATGGCATGGCAGACCTCTCCTGTCTCCCCGCAGCTCCCCTCAGCAGTGTGTTTCAGCGGATCCACCTGTTCTGTTCCCCACTCTGTCTCTGGTGAATCCTCTCACCCCCTGCACCTCTGGCCTGTACCCCAGCTCTTGCATGCATAAATAAATAAGTCTTTTAAAAAAAACAAATAAGTGTGTGATGTGATGATTTCCGTTCACTCTCTACGTTGCAGACATCTTCTAACAGTTCGGGTCGCATTTTGCAGGTGATGAAAACTTACCACATGTACCATGCAGAGAGCGTCAGTGCAGAGAGCAAGCTCAAGGAGGCCGAAAAGCAAGAGGAAAAGCAAATCGGCAGGTCTGGCGACACAGTCTTCCACATTATACTTGAAGAGCGTCACCAGCGGCGGAGCTCTGTAAAGAAAATTGAAAAAATGAAAGAAAAGGTAACGAAAACTTTGGTGCAAAGCTGCTTTATCCTCAGCTGGGGGGACAGTACTCAAAACACCACTGCAATGGCTGGTCGACACTGACTGTGAGTTATTGGGAAGGGACTTGCATTTCCTCTCACGGGAATGAGCGTGTTTAAGAGACATTGGACTCCCGCGACAGCAGCTGGGCACCGTTCCGTGGTGAATGCCAAGTGCTCGGTACAAATGTAGAAACTGAATATTAACAAAGAGATTTCATCCCAAATGGGCCTGGAGCCCAAATATATTGTTGTTTCTTCTCTGGCTGCGTAATTTTAGTTTGTGATTTAAATCAGATTCAAAGTCCTTCTCAAAAGACTTCAAAGGTCATCTGTAGACGTAGACTGGGTGTTTTGATTAATATAAATTCTTGTATGTTTCTCCCTGTCATTAAAAAGTTGCCTTGTCGTCTTCCCCAACTCCTGTGTCTTCTTCACTTGCAGAGACAAGCAAAGTATTCGGAAAATAAGCTAAAATCAATTAAGGCACGGAACGAATATCTCCTCACGCTTGAAGCAACCAATGCCTCAGTTTTCAAGTATTATATTCATGATCTCTCAGATCTAATTGATGTAAGTACTTAAAGTTTTCATATTTCCATATTGAGATGGAATGAGTGGTAACTATTTCATTGATTCTAAACCACCATCACTTATGACAACGTTATTTTACATAATATTCAGAAAGAAAATGCTGCATTTAAACTATACGTGCTACTAAGAAACTATTTGTTGTAAGATGCATGTGACAAAACAATGACAACCAAATGATTAAGTTCTGTGAAACTGTAAGGGCCTGGAACACTTGGCTAGGCGGAGTGTGAGAGGATTGTCATCTCTAGATGATGTGGTGGAACAATCCTAGCTGCATTCCCTGATTCAAAGTGTATTTATGGAGCCCTCACTACAGCGAGATGCTGAAGATAAAAGCCATATATGGTTCTTGCCCTCTGGAATTTAAGGTAGAAAAGTTGGTGCTAAACAAATGACGACACACAGGATTTGCTTTCTTACAGTTGTCACAAATATGCAGCAGAAGATAGCGCGTGAATGCCTATAGTAGATTTATCTAACTCTCTCACGGACTCTCCTCTCAGGAGGCATGACATAAAAAAGCAGAAATTGGGCTCATTGGCAACGCTCCACATATAGCCACTGTACTCATTACTGCCAACATTGCCCCAACATTCCCCCATTAACCCTCTGCATTGCTCTGTGATTCAGAAAACATTTGCTGAGTAGCCCAGTCATTGTGCGGACACCCGAGGGCTGCCAGGGTTACACAAAGCTCCTGTGTCCAGAAATGTCTGCAAACAAAAGGAAAAAGTGTTCTAAGAAAAGCACAGACAAAGGCACAGAGGTTCAGAGAGTTAATCTGCTGGAACTTTGCTCGTACATTACTTTGATTGATTGAATTTAACGGAGTTTTATGATATTGGGAAGTTATTTTCTGTGGCTCAGAGTATCTATCAGAATTTAGACATGCAATGGGTTCAAACGACTATTTTTATGTGAATTTAGGTCTCGTGTATTTAGCTATTATTTGAGAGCCACAGCTTGGGACATCTACAAAAAAATTGTTAAGGGAGAGAATTATTTTTTAGTTCATTACCACTGATGTGACATCTTCCTTTTATTTGTGTATAAAAGCAGTTTTATCCCCTAGTGCCATCATTTCTCAGTACAGAACCATTTCGTACTGAAACCGGGGAAAGCTTCTCTTTCTTTTCCTTTGTTGCAAGAATTCCATCAAGTAATTAATCACTTAATCATTTTAAATACAGAACCTTTTAAAAATATTTATTTTCTTCCAGCACTTTGATGAAATTAAAGGCTGTCTCTGCAAGGTTGCTACTAGATTCCGTGAAAAATCCATGAAAAATTTTATGACCCTGATTTCACTTAGATCTGTAGTGATTCTGCAGAGTATATGGGCTGTAGCAGAACAAATTCTTTATAACTGCTCTGCTTGATGTTTGTTTGCTTGATTTCAGTAGTGATGACAGTGCATGGCTACACCCAAGACGATTTAACATTAGGTAAAATCCCCATGTGTTGAAAAGTTTTCCTGGGGTAGCTGCGGTGTGGCCATTACGGTTCTTGACAAGGGGTCCAGTGATGAACAAACCTAAGTCCCCATCTTTGAGGTGTTTGCTTACTGGACGAGGAGCAGGTGATAACGACTTTATGTTTACAGCACACACACACACACACAGTCATGACGGTGCCACGAATAAAAATGAAACAGCCCAGCAGTGCTCCTTTAAATGCCCTGGTCCAGAACAGCTTGATAGTCCCGCCAAGACATGAACTGGAGAAGCGTGTGGCTGTGCGGGGACAGACCCTTACGCAGGAGGCCTGGCAGCGCCGGGGCTGTGGCGGCAGAGTGGCGTTTGGCGAGCTCCGATGCTCAAGCAATAGCACAGGAGGCCAGAGTGACGGGGGCAATGAAGGAAGAGAGCCAGGGGAGAAGGCGGAGAGACACCAAGCACTCAGCCTCCTGGACGAGGAAGGGGCTTGGACGTTGTGTGTGTGTGATGAGAAGTCTGGGTGGGAAGCAGACTGAGGCCAGCAGGGAGAAGCAAAAACAGCAGGTTTCTGAGGTTGTCCAGGCTAGAGAGGGTGCTGGCCGGCCTGGCACAGGAGCAGTAAGCCAGTGAAAAGTGGTTGGCGTCAAAGTATGTTAAACATAGATCTAAATGGAATTTGATAGAATGTGTGAAAAGAAGCATAAAGACTTCAGATTCAGGTCCTCTGCCACTAGGTTAGTGATGACGTCATTTAGTGAGATGGGGGCTCTGGGGAGAAGCCGGCCGGGAGCAACGGTTCTGTTCCACCTGTTGACGTGGAGACGCCTGTGGGCATCTGTGTAGAGGTGAGGGTAGCCCTGGAGAATTCCTGGGCTAGACAGGACAGGAAGAGCATGTCAAGGGGTTTGGAGAGTCTCCTCTTTGTCACAGGCAGTTTTCTAAGCATCATCTCACCTAATCATCACAACCTTATGAGGAAATGCTGTTTTCTCCATTTTCTCAGTTAAAAGGACTGAGACTTAGCTAGTCTGGATAACTTGCAGTGTACTGAGTTAGAAAGTAGGCTGCAGACACCTTAGCCTCCAGATCTACCTCTGATATAAATAAAGTCCTAGTTACATATGCCAAGCAATTTCCAATAAAAAAAAAGATGGAGTTTTAAAAGATCAGCCACTAATTTAAAAGGTGAACAATTCTCAAATAGAACTTAAATATGAATTTTTTGTACAATATAAAATTGGCATATCAGCATATTCAACTAAAATTGAATACCCTCTTAGTAAAAATTATGTATTCGCCCGCTCATTTCGAAGGCAAGCACAGTGTGAATATGTACATTCTAAAATGGCTGCTGATTTTGCAGGAATCCGATTTGCCTATATAGTGGTGCTCCTAGAAACCATTAAGCTTGACCCATCCTGGTGAAAAAAGAAACAGACCAATTATGCAAAGGCACCTAAAATATCCTTTATGCTTTGTGAGTTCATTTACCAAAGTACCTTTTATACTAAACTATCGAATAATTATTGAAAACGTTGTACTTCTATTGAGAAAAAGTGAAGACAGCGTTTTTACTGCACACCCTTTTATATGTGAAGTGCCGTGGAAGATGCTAAAGGCACCTTAAGTCACAGTGTTGTGAACAGATATACCTCCAGTTCCCCTTGCTCTCTGCTCCTGTCAGTATCCCTCTTTTACACATTTTCTCTGATGAGTGGATCTATTGATATAAAAATGTCATGCATTTTCTGTAGAATTTGTATTTTAAAACTAGTCTTTTACTAATACTGAGGCAGTTCATATACTTTGTAGAAAACTAGAAAATACTACAAGAAAAATAAAATGGTCACGTTCTGCCACCAGAGATCTCGGATGGGGTTTTGTGGAGAGCGGGGCCCTTGGTCACTCCGGGAAAGGTGTCGCCAGAGCTCCCTTCAGCGGCACGCGGCGAGTGTCTCCACGAGACAGAGACGTCAGTGATATTTAAAGAGCAGGTTTATTAGGGGAAAGGAAAGGGGCAGGTTTGCTGAGAGAGGCCTGCGTGGCTGCAGGCGGGCGGCCTTGACAGGCCCCGGCAGGCAGGAGGCTGCTGCCCTGCAGAGGGAGGAAGAGGCACCTGCACAGTCACGGTGGGCAGAGGGCCGGCTGCCCCGAGCCTTGCAGAGACGGCCCTGAGACAGTCCTCTTCTCTCGGGGAGGGTCACTCCTCCGAGGAGCGGCTGCTTGCTGGCGATGCTGGGTGACAGGCAAACCCAGGAAGGGGCCAGAGATCCCAGGGTGGGCCCAATCTCCATATCCGTCCCCTCAGGCCTGTGCTCCACTCCCTAGAGCATCTGATCCTGCTCGGGTCTCCTGCCTGGTGACCAGGCACTGGCCCCTAAGGGTCCTGCCCTCCAGTGGTCCTGTTATTCCCCTTGACCCCCACCTCCTTGTGTGAGTCAGATTTGGCCTTGGAGCACCTCCTTTCCAGTCTTTCTATCCTTGTCCTCCATCAGTCTCCATTGTTAAAATATGAATTTTTTTGTGGTCATATCTCCATTTTTTACAAGATAAAATCTCTTTATTTGGAATTGGCAGGAAGTGGAACTGAGTTACCTTCACAAAGAGAATTTTTATTATGTCATTGTAAAGAATAAATAGGAACTCTGAGAAAAGTATTACAAACAGGAAACCTAACAGGTGTGGGGGAATGCTGGTATAACTTACAGGGGAAGGCAGACTTTAGTTTTATAAATAACAGATATCACGTCTGTGATCATCAGTATCCCCAGCATTAAGTACCTCGACCGAGACCTAATTATTGTATAAGAATTAAGATGTATTACAAACAGAAATATCATACAAATATTTTTAATTGAATGCTGAGATTTTCAAGCAATTGTGATTTGCTAGGAGATAAGAGATGATTATCAAAGTCTTAATACTAAGAATCTCTAACTTATTATCAAATTCACCACTCTGTAGCTCTGGAATTCTTGAAACAACTGGTTCTAAGATTGCGTGGCTGGGATGTTGTCTCTCTCACCCACAGCCACAGAATGCATTCAGAGAAACAAAAAAAAAAAAAAAAAAAACAGTGGTAAAATACTCCGGGGGCCTTTCTCCCAGAGCGCCCGCCGAGGAGTAATAGAGGATTTGTCATCCGTGCACTACAGTTCCGTGGTCTCCAGTTACACCTGCAAATGTTCTTAAGTCATTTTGGAACTTGAAGGATAAATCTTCGTTACTGTTGTGGACTATTGCTACAGGTGATTTTCTGGTAGAGATACTTGTATGTGTTTTATCAAATATTTGTATAGAAGAAGATTGAAAATGGAATGCTTTGAATGACACATGCGTGTTTACTGTTTCTAAATAATCAGATGTGTCCTTGAGCGTTTAGCTTTATCCTTTTGTCTCGAGGGGCCTGTGTTTAACTAAAAAGCAACATACTCAGAGTTTAAATTCTTCTTAGTTTTACTTTCCCTTCATACACAATAATATTAAGATGTGTCTATGTCAAATGGTAAAACTGTCATCCCTATAAAGTCTGTCATCCCTGTAAAGTCCCTATAAAAACTGTCATCCCTATACAGCTCTTAGGGAGATGGTAGGGACATCGTGTTAAATGAGTTAGGACAGTTCAGTGAGCCTATAAGTTGATGTCTGCGTGTTTTATCCATGGGGATCAGAAGGGTATTTAAGAACTGAGATAAGTTACTGGATTGAAGTAGGTGGCCTTTAAAGTTTTTCTTCCAGGGGAGAGGCCTTGGGCCTATGTCAGAGGAACCTGCATCCACCTGGCAGCTGTGTCCACCAGCCTGTGTCCACTCTGGCAGCTTGTCCTGCTCCTTGTCAGTCTCCCGTGCTCGTCCTTCCTTCTCGGCTGGGCCCGAATGTCGGACATCGCGGCCTGTTCGTGGCGTTCTGTCTCCTGGTGCCTTGGCTCAAATGCCCCATGATGGCTCCAGGACTTTTATCACCAGGCTTGATCATCTTGGGCCTCAGATTTGTGTGTCTGACCACCTGCTGAGTAGCTCCAACCAATACGACCCAAACAATTTTTTAATATCTACCATCATCCTCCGCACATTTCTTCTTATCCCTTTTATAAACTCAGAAAATGGCACCATTTCTACCAGCTGCACAACCAAAACCCCATTCCTCTCATTCCCCACACACAAAAACATCATCAAGTCCCGTCAGCTCCCCCTCCTGTGCATCCCAAACCGTGCCGCCCGCACCCTCTCCAGGCTCGACTC
This sequence comes from Talpa occidentalis, assembly GCF_014898055.3. NCBI lineage: Eukaryota > Metazoa > Chordata > Mammalia > Eulipotyphla > Talpidae > Talpa > Talpa occidentalis. Next base: position 85,145,027 of record NW_023601653.1, read on the forward strand.
CGCGACAGAAGCCTCTTCGCCGCTTTCCCACACGTCTCCCAGCTTCCACTACGAGCTTCCAACTGATAATCCGCTCTCTTCCTAGGCAGCCAAAATATTAAATTCCATCCCCATTTATAATTCTTCAAGGTTAATGTCCTTAGAATAAAATCTAAACTATTGCCCAGGACCCTACAGGACCGGCCCCGCCTGTCCCCTCCTGCACCGTCCCTTAGTCCCCGCCTCATACTCGACCTGTCTGCTGCCAGCCCCGCAGAGCTGCTTCCTGCCTGCGGCCTTTCTCCTTTCTGTCTGGAACACTCTTCCAAAGCTTTGTGACACTGATTGCTTTTCTCACTCATGTGGGGCCAGCTGCCCCGATGAAAAAGCAGCCCCCTGCCCTCCGGCTCCCCGCGCCTCGGAGCCTTTCTGTTCTCCATAGCATTTGCCACCTGACCTTATTTATTTTGGCTGGTTTTATCTGTTCTCTCTCCTCTTTTGTGATTTTTCAGGCTAGTTGCAGAGATTTGGCCCGGGGAATCATGAGTCTGGTAGCACCTCCCTGCAGGAAACCGCGGCCTGCGCGGGTGGGAGGGCGCTGGGCAACAGCGACTGTGATTAACCATCGCCTCACGCGTGGGAACCGCCCCTCTCCCTGTTTTCTCTTTGTATCCATCCTTGTCCCACAGTTGTACCATTTTGACCTTTGCATTGCTCAAGAGATACTCCAAACCATATCTGGTAAATGCTTGGCCACCGTCATTAAAGCTGTAGATTAAGATTATGAGGCTTGGGGACCCGCAGGAACCCCGAGAGTGAGAGCAGGATTAACTGTTGCCTGCGGGGTTCTAGACACACCTAGTGCAGGCTTGGGAGAGGCCCGTCTTTCACAAAATGTGTTTGTGGTTTCCAACGCACTAAATATGACAATAATGAAGGGCAAAGCAATAATTACTGGGGGGAAATCCACTTTCTTCCTCTGACGTCTAACAAAAGCTCTGAAATCGTCTATTTCTGGTCCATTGGCAGCGCGGGTGGTCATGTGGAAGCTGTCGAGTTTTTGCAATTCAGTTTGCTTAATTGCACTATTTTTCAGAAAGGCTCAAAACAAAAGGTGGATCAGGGCTTTGCTCACTATCCCTGGCCCTGGAATGGCCGAAGCCAGAGCTCTAGCCCAGGGCAAGAGACCCTAGAATCTTGTCAGAGAGGCGGGAGTGATGAGGTCAGAGAGAGCACCTTTCTACAGAAGCCCTCCCTTCCCCTTCTCACGACAGCTGTTTCATTCTGAAGCACCTGAGAGCGAGGGGTCCGTCCAGGACGGTCCTGCAAATGATGGGGCTGTGGCTGTGCCGGCAACGGGCAGGTCGGGTTTGTCTCCCGCGCAGTTCCTCTGGGGTAACTGCCAGCCTAGGACCAAACTGCCCACTGGGGCTTTTTTTTTTTCCCCTTGATTGAAGGCTTTATAGTACATAAAAGGTAGGTTTTTGTAGTTGCTCTCAGCTTTTTACACACAGACTTCCGTTGTATTTGGGTGTTCCATGCCCGAGACTGCTCAGCTGCTGCTGTTGCCATTGGTTTGTTTTTTTTTCAGGATCAAGGTGGGTGCTTTCATATAAAATCTTATTTCTAATTCCTTCTCTGGCAATTCTTTCCTGGATTCTTTGTTTTGCATAGTTGTACCTACAGTGGAACCAGCATCCTAAAGTCACTAAGAAAAATCCTCCTACTCCAACATCACATGATCTTCTAATTCTACTAGTTAACAAAAAGTGTCCCAGGCCAGCCACAACAGATCCTAATGAACCATGTAATGTCAAATCCCCGGCACAGGGGATGTTTTCAACATCTAAAATTCCTAGAAGTTTAAAGGGCTGATAGGAGGTGGCTGCACAGCGCATGGTAACCACATACAGGCATGGCGTGATGGGAAAAACTGGAGAATTTAAGCAAAAATAAGAATAAAAACAATGTTTTCTCCTTGAACAGCTGTGATGCAGTTAGACCGAACCTCATGCCCACAGTGTGGATTTCAGCTGCACTCTCAGCCCTTAGGACAAGATGGGGTGTTTGTTGCAGTGCTCAGAATCTGGGTTTCATCTTCGTTTTTTATACTATTTACTGATCTTTGCCTGAGGAAATTGGCCTGATTTAGACTAATAAATAGTAGAATCTAATTTGGCAACACTTAGGAGATCCCTATGTATATACATGCATATGTGTGTATCTATGTGTGTGTGTGTGTGTGTATCTATGTGCGTGTGTGTATATACACAGAGAGTACACCCTTTTGCTTCCAAGTCTTTCCTTTCCCAGTTTTAATCCCTAATTTTATGTGTCCAGTCAGAGTTTTTCATCCATCAGAACAATACTCCTCTGTTTTCATGAAATATTTTATTGGTTTCTTATGTATTTTCATCGTTAAATGCACTTGCGTTATAACTCAACTCTTTGTGCAGAAGCTGGCTTTTCATATCATTAATAATTCATAAGCTCCATAGAATTACTTTAGGCCTTTTAACCAAGTATCTTGAATTTTAACATATCCAGTGTCGTTTTAGCTTCCAGTTTAGGGGGAAAAAATGATGATTCTGTGACTGGCCTGGCTGTCTCCGGAGACTTTGAATAAGAATTTTTTCCCTGTTTCTTATTTCTTTTCAAATTCAGGATGCTTGAAAAATCTAGAGTGTAGAAAATGCTGCATAACAGAAGTAATAAAATTATGCCAACTAAGTGGCCTTACAGGCTGATAAGCACCGTAGGAGTCAGAGAAAGAAATTTCCCATCAAGGCTCATCACAGACGCTCCTAAGTGTAGCGCTCAGTCCCGGAGACCGCTGGGTGGGTTACTGAGCCCAGCCAATTGGGAAACCCCAGTGAAATTGGGGATCTCTTACTGGGTCCTACAAATTCCGCCACTAAACTGGGTGTGGAAATACGCTCAGGCGCTTTCGTGATCTTGACATTTACTCACCAAAGACGTCATGTTAGAAATTTTAAAAGTGAACAGGGAAAGTCTGGGAATAATGAAAACTAAGAATATTATTTTTCAGGTCTCTAACTCAATTGGATAGTTGGGTTTGGATGCCTGTCTTCTTTTTTTTCTTCCTCTTTTTCTTTTTTCTTTCTCTTTTAAGTTGAAAAGAGACCGGATTTTGGTTGGAGGGAAATAAAGCATTTCTCTGTTGTTTTTTCCCTCGAATTTCAATTTACTATTAAGCCCCGTTGGGATCAATATTCATAAAATAGATGTCGATTAAGCCTCCAAGAAGATATTCATAAACTATAGAAGCCTGTGTGATCTGCTTTGTTACAATCAAGTGAGATCTGGCTTCTTTTGGACTAGTGGCATGTTTTGAAGCACCGATACATTGCAGAGAAATTTGCCTATTTCCTTTACAAATTCACGCCTGCCTAAAATGAGATGCTATTAAAAGATAGAATAAGTTTTCAGTTCTTTTGTGCGTGAAACTGCTGCACAGAACTTTTTTGGATTTTGAGGAACAAGAGGAATAAAAGCGGTCTTTGCTCATCTGAGATTAATTAACTGAAAATGAATCATTCTCTATTTTGAGCGCAGCTGATTCCGCTGGAAACGTGTTCATGATGAGACTGATTGCTGCAGTTTGCTGGTTTGCTTACATTTCTGATTGTGTTGTAGCAGCTACTTTCTGATTTTTTAAATCAAAAAATCTTTAACCAAGTCGATTCTTTGGCCTATTTGAGAAATAGCATCCCCAGGGGCAGGCTTCAGGACCCTTCTACTTGATGGTTTAGCGCAGCGCTTCTCAAACTTTGGCATGTGTGTGGAGCACTTGTGGATTTTGTTTTTTTTAAACTAAGGATTCTAATTGAGTAGATGGTGCCCAAGATTCTGCGCCAGTGCTGCTGCTGGTCACAGACCAGGCTTCAAACAGCAAGATTTTAGAGTATTATCTAAAAATCCCAAACAATAATTCTGGAATTGCAGGTTGGGGGTGGAATTAAATACATGAGAATTTCTAAGGACAAACCAGTGATTGAATTTGTACCTTCCGAAAGGCACTTCTGTTGGTTCATGCCCTGCTGGACACAACCCTTGCACAAAGGTTGCTGCTTCGGTGCCCTTTCTACTGATCTCCTAGAAGCAAACTAATGAACGGCTAATATTTGGGTTCTTTGAGGATGGCAGTTATATTTTACAGTGATTCAGTCTTCATATTCCTGGAGCCTATTTCCAAGCACCAAGTGGAGAGCTGATTAGAGAGTTGAATCGAAAAAAAATTGAATTGATTGAACCACATTAGAACAATATAAGGACGGCCCGCTCTGTACCTTTAGAACCACTTGTTTCTTTTTTTAAGAGATTCATGGGCTTCATGTACGTACTTAAAAGTCTGTCGGTAATTTGCTAGTACCCAGAGGTATGTTCTTTTTAAAATTATATTCTCTTAAAACACAACATGAAAAAATAGGGACAAATATAAACTAAGGGTTGTGAAGTTTCTGAAATTGCAAAAACCCTTTTACTTCTAGCCATACTAAACAGAGTTCTATCTCCAATGAAAGCACTTTCACAATCATTTGTTAGGATTTTTATTTTAGGGACAAAAATAAGGATATTTTGTCATAGTCAAGCCAGTACTTCTCACTTTTGAAAGAGTACAGAGCATTCTTGAGTCTTCAGCAAATTACACATTTCCAAGTTATTACAGTAGTATATTTGCATCTTAGAAGATTTCAGTGAATCACTGGACCCATCTTGGTATGCATGAAGAAAACCTAAGAGGTTTTTTGTTGTCGTTGTTCTTTCCTGTCAGTATTTGACTTCTTTTATTTTTAATAACTTGATTGAGATAACATGTACCGTACAGTTCTCTCATTAAAAGCCTGTAATTAGCTGGTAGTGCAGTCAAAGAGTAAACCATTCCCACGATCAATTTTAGAACATTTTCATTACTCCAGGAAGAAGTCCCACGTTGCTGGGCACTCACTGTCCAGCTGCCCCACCGCCCAGCCTGAGGGAACACTAATGCTCTTTCTGTCCCTCTCAATTTGCCCATTCTGGACGTTTCATGTAATGGAATTATACAATGTGTGGACTCGTGACTGGCTTTCATCGTAGCATAACGTCTTGGCACCCATCCATCCTGCAGCCTGTACAGTTCCTCGTTCCTTTTTATGACTGGGTAATAGTTCCTTCTGCTATTCATTGGTGGATGGACTTTTAGGTGGTTTCCATTCTTCAGCTTTGATGAGTAATGACATTCATGTGTGAGTTTCGGTGTGAAAATGTGTTTTCATGTCTTTTGCATTTACACCGAGGAGTGAAATCACCAAGTTAGATGTTGACTTTACTAAAGCTTCACCCTCAGAAGCGCTGCAGGCTGTTTCCAACGTGCTGCATGCTGCTCTCATCAGCAGTGCACGAGGCTGCGATGCCTGCACATCTCCCACACTTGTTCTGTCCTTTGGTTATAACCATCTTAGTGGCCGTCCAGAGGCGTCTTTGTGGCTGTGATGTGTGTTTCCCTGATGACTCTGCACGTCATTTCCTAGACTTAATGATCATTTGTTTGATCTTTTTTGAAGAAATGCCTGTTCAGACCCATTGGCCATTCTTAATTGGACTCTTTTTGTTATTGTGAGAGTTCTTAATCTATTTTAGATATCAATTCTTTATCAGAGATATGATCTGCAATTTTTTTTTCCCATTTTCGAGTTTACTTTTCACTCAGTAGTGTCCTTTGAAACACAAAAGCCATCAATTTGATGCAATTCAGTTTATTTTTTCATTTGTTGCTTGCATGTTTGATGTTCTGTCCAGGAAACCAATGCCTAATGCAAGAGGATCACACTTTACCGTTATGCTTCCTTCTAAGAATTTTATACTGATAGTTGTCGCTGCCACATTTAGGTCTTTGATCCATTTTGAGTTAATTTTTTATATTGCATTCTTTGGGCTTGAAGTGCTGTGACCTTGGCTACCACGCAAGTCTGAACAGAGCTCTGAGAACATACCTCTCTGCGGAGTACAACCTGGAAACCTCCAGACACGAAGGCCTGGACATTATCGAGAACGCGGTGGACAACCTGGAGCCCCGGAGTGACAAGCAGAGGTTGCTGGAGATGTTTCCTGCCGCCTTCTGTCCGCCCGTGAAGTTTGAGTTTCAGTCTCACATGGGTGATGAGGTCAGCGCTTGATTATTTTAAGACCAGTGAATCGTATGTTCACTTGCATTTCTCTTCACCTGTAACAGTTTTGAGAATTCCAATTGGTATCTCCCTCCTTGATGTGGGATCTTAGCGTAGATCAGGCCCTACTATCTTTTAAAGCAAGGGGAAAACACTCCGATGTCTGCCGATAAAGATGCAGGCTCACTGGTGTGTAAGCATTGCACTGTCCCAGGATAGCTAGATTTTTTTCCTTCCACTTCCAGACAGTCAAACTTATTTGTTTATCTATTTGTTTGTTTATTATTTAAGTAACACATACCCGACACTGTGTATGATTTCAGAGAATAGGTTGACACCTCTTTAGATATCAAGACATTCAGGTTTAAATTCAAAGTCTAACAAAACATTTTTCTGGTCTAATAGAATGTCTCTGGACTTCCTGTCATTCTGATTTAAAGATTCCCATAAAGAGAAATAAAGGGCAGGAAATGTAAATGACCGAAGGAAAAAAACGCAAGACAGCTTAAGATTCAAGCTGGCTCCAAATTGAGAAAATGAACCTTAGGACTGAGAGAGTATGCCTCCGCTTCCTTTACCCAGGGGCGAAAACTCCATTTACAGTGATTGTGAGAGTCAGTGGTGTATTCTATTGTCTGCAGTGAGGAAGATAGAAGAACCAATAATGGAATACACTGTATATAGCGCTTGGAGTCCCAGCTGTGCGAAACAATACTCACAGATTAAAAAATCAATTTGAGCTTATAGTGGTGACCATATGTTTTTAAAAATAGATGTCAGTTACGATCCGTGGCAGATTTCTTTAGTGTCACAATTTTTTCTAAAATGTTTAGTGTGAAGACTCATAAGTCTGTATTTGTACCGACTGTATTTCTAATCTAAGTCTTTTTGCTTGATTTGGTAGAAAGAATCACTTGATTAGAAATGGTAAGCAGTTTTTATACCAATAGCACATGAATTTGACAACCGAGTGGCTTAATCCACTCTGAGTTATGTTTCCAAAACCAGGTGGTTGCTGTTTAATTTTTTAATGAAGCATACGTCACAACATAGAGTGATAAAGTATCACAGACAAGTAACACCAATGGGATTCATAGGTTTTCTACCTTTTAATTTTTATTATATTTAATAAAGTGAGTTTTTGGTCTTCTTTTTATGGGCAGTTCTGCCAGGATGCAATAATCTTTATTATACTTTAAAGACTCCATAAATGGAACGCACATCTGCCAAAGCTCCTGTGGCAAGCGAGATGAGAAGAGATTGTTTCTGGTGCAGTCTGAATATAACACCCTGATTTTGCCCTTAGGCGTAATTGAGATCATGGCCCAAATATCTTTCTACCAACTACCGTGAGGGGTCTCTTGAAGTTCTTAGTTAATCACCTGATATATGTGCCTCCCACCAAAGCAAGCCATGGGCGAAAGAGCGAAGAATAGTTGTTCACCTTTTCTGAGTTTTTTCTAAGTGCTTTGTGTACAGCATCTCAGTCCACACCCCGCCCCCCAAACAACCCTGTGGTGCAGAAACTCTCATTACCCCGCTTTACAGGAAGGAAACTAAGTAGCCTGCACAGTCACCTGCCTGACACTAACTAGTAGTACATGTCCCTTTGGCCGCCCTCGCCCTCTGCCCTCTGCCCAGCGCAGGCCAGCCTCTGCGCGCCCTGAGCTCGGGCTCCGGCAGCCGCCCTGCCTGGGTGCTGCTTCCCCAGCTGTCCCCGCCAGTCAGCTCCCGGCCAAGCAGCTGCTCGCTGCCCTGCCGCTTGGAACAGTCTACATTTAAAACTGAAGTTTCGAGGCGGCTGTTGAAAGTAAATACGTGCTTGGACTCTGTAGTGTGGGCTTCATACATTTAAACAGGGAAGCCGGCCAGGGTGGCAGGCTGGGCGGCTCCTTCGGTAACAGCCATTTCCGATTCCTCCCCAGGTGTGTCAGGTCAGCGCCCAGCAGCCGGTCCAGGCGGAGCTCGTGCTCAGGTACCAGCAGCTGCAGTCCCGACTGGCCACGCTCAAAATCGAGAACGAGGAGGTAAGCGTGCCGGCCGCCCCCGGACCTGAGTCCATGCAGACTGGAGCGTCCTGGGCGCAGTCTTTGCATCCTGCATTTGCAAGTCAATCAGGATTCCTAAGATACTATTTTTGGAAAATAAACGCAGAGTCTGCAGTCTGCCATCGGTAACTACTTTAGCAGGGATTCCCTGCGAGCACATATGGACGTGCTTAGTCTCAAACGCGTGCTTGACACTAAGCTCGTGTCCCGGGAGTGAACAAACCCAGCAAGGATCCCAGAGCACGCGGTCGTGTGGAATGCAACTTTTGGTTGACACATTAACCCTCACTTGTGAAACTAGTGGTTTTTTTCTTTATGCTTTTCTGTATTCTCTAGATTTTTCGGTATCGAACATGGCATTACGGCTACTATTAGCACAAAAGTTCTAGTTTAAAATAATACTGTGAATGAGAGCAAGAAAATGCTTAATTGCTGACATCAGACTTAAATGTGTAGAACATACACTGTGAGTTGCACATGCATGTGGAGCCAGGAAAGAGTCGTACGGTTCAGCTGCCTCTTTCTGAAAAAAAATTAACAGGATCCATGTTCTCAGAAAACAAAAAATGTGAAGCGCAAATGCTTCTTGTATTAGTCCAGGCTCAGTTGTAATTTCCAGGCACCCAAATCAAACTTCGCTGCCGTGAGAAAGTTAGCGTATGAGTCCGTATTTGCAGGAGCCTCGGGCGTGGCTGGCCTTTGCTCAGATGACATTATCAGGGATTTCTCTGCGTCCCTTTACCTCTGTGGGTGTTGGCGGTTCCCCCATGTACTTGGCTCCTGGAGATCTAGACCCCCACAGCCCCCAGCTTGTCATCGCACCCCACTCTGGCTCCCTCCCCTCTGACACGGGATCCACCCGCCTTGCTCCCGGGAGGCGGGATCTCTCCGACAGCCAGCCTGGACCTCGTGCCCGCTCGTGGGCACCTGTGATGGCCGGGCACAGGAGGCGTGTTTTTCTAGAGAGAAATCATCCCCCAAAAGGGGGGCGTGCTGGGCAGAGGGGAGAACAATCAGTGATTCTCCTCAGCAAAGTAAATGACCAGATTCACCTCGGTGCCCGCTGTTGTGTTCATCTCAGGGGGTTCTGGCGACACCCGTGTCCGCTCTGTTAAGAAAGTGACACGTCTCTAGACCCGTGGAGTTTGGTCAAACCCTTGCAGCTGTCTGGCTTCCATTCTTTGTAGGAGAACCAAACCACGGCTTGTTCAGACGTGTGTGTTTAAGATGCAGCCGATAGAACTGAAGACTTCGGTCTGTGAAAAGCCCCACAAATGAGCCTTTCCAGCAAAAAGCTGTTGCTCTCCCTGAGTGTGTTTGTGCTTCGGCGTGTGCCCCACGGCACACTCGCCTGTGCAGTGTGCTGAACCGGGCTGTGTGTGTGGCGACTTCCAGTTTTTCTCATGCGTATCCTTCTGCTCTTTGCTTTGGAAACATTCTCCAGACTGCAGGGAAATGTGTTATTCACAAGGTCGAAGCTGGCAGCCCTGGGGTCTGCTTTGCTTGGCACCTGCAGTTGGACCACTGACTGGGGGGGGGGGGCTGGGGGCGCGGGTCCTGCAGAGCCCCGAGGCGTGAGGAGTCGGGGTGTTCAGACTCCCCGTCCGTCACGGCCCAGGTCCTTCCCGTGCTGCACCAGCCCGTCGTGTCACCTGCGTGGCCTCAGCTGTCGCTGGGGTTTCTTTCCTTCAGTGGAGGCTCTTGGGGCTTATCTGGAAAAGCCCCGTATCCTTATAAACTGGAAGAATCAGGCAGTGCTTCCTGAGGGCGAATTTTTTTTTTTATTTCACAATAAAAAATGAATGAATTGGATCATCCTGATGGTTCTTATGAGCACAACTAGCAGGTCGTGCTCTGCCGGCTGGGGGGCAGTGCGCGGTGTGGGTGGGACGCCCAACAAAAATAAGATTTATATTGGACTTTTGATCATCAGAAATTTCATTAGGTGTGGAAGGAGGAAAAAAACATTCCAGTGTATTTCAGGGTTCCTGGGAGAACGGAACAGTTTGGTTTTCACCTGAGTCCCCCTTGGGGGTGAGCTGTAGCTGCAGGAAGCTGGCGTCCTGGGGTAAAAAGACTTGAGAACCAATAAATCGTTTTAAAATTGTGGGTCAGTTTGTTTCAGTGAAAGAAATATTTGTTGGGCAACTTCTAGAGTTCACACATTTTGTCAGGTGTGGCGAGCAGGGGACGAGGAGGTCACATGGGCGCCTGATGGCGTGAGAGACAGTGGCGCACACCATTCGTGTCACGGCAGACACAGACATAACTTGGGGCCACACACCAATCGTTGCGAATGTAGAGTCCCCAAAGGGTGTTTTTCTTGACCACATATAAGGAATTTGCCTCTGCTACACCGATGACAAAAGCAGAGAAAATTTGCACACTAGGATCACACCAAAATACGCAAGTAAAGCCCCACAGGTATCAGCAGTGTAAGGCTTTGCCTCTGCACAAACATGTATACACTCAAAGTCCAGAATTTGCTGGAAAGAATTCGGTTAACTAAAAATAATTGACTGCACAGTGAAAAAATTAAAGTTAAGGGAGAATTTCGTCAAAGTTACGAAGTGTGTATGGTCCAGCAAAGCAGAACACGAGCCTCTTCATCCGCACTCAGACAATTGTAAATAACGGCACCATGTGAAACCGTAGGGGCCGCTTCAAAGGGGCTTCTGTGTTAAGAGCCCAAAGACCGTATCTGACCATGGACACATTTTGTTTGTTCTACAGTGCTTGATTTTCAAAAATGTGTTCTGCCACTTAAAAAATTAGAAATAGTGCATTAAAAAATCAAATTTCAGCTTCTAAAAATTTAGGTCTGACCACGCTAGACCTGCCTTTCTGCACAACAGTGATGAACTGGAATTGAGCAATGAAATCTCCCATTAAGACACAGAGTCTCCTGTGTGCCATACTCCCCACTCAGCCCACTTGCATCATTTTCATTATGTATTGGGTCCTTGTAGATATTTGCATTTGTAGCCCCTGCCTTCAATCTACGAGGAACTATAAGCTTTTGTGAAACGGCCTCAGTAAACACAGAAGTAATAAAGGCAATAAAGTAAAAGTACTAAAATTATAATGAAAGCCAAAACGTTTTACTATAGTAAAGGTTCCAGACGGGCTAGATTGAACTTCTGGTGGATGCAGATTCATATGGGTTGTGACATTTATTGTCACTTTACTTTAAAAGGAGCTTCGAGTTCGTTATGTTGCAAACTTGCACGTGGTGCCTCCGTCTCACAGCTCTGATCTCCAGTGACCCGGTGAACAAATCTTTATCATTGTCCACCAGGCGTCACACACAGAATTAGAGTGTGGCCTGCTGCGCAAACCACTTCATTCCTAAATTTTCTTTTTCTTACTTAAAAGTCTAAATTCCTGTCTGAACATTAATGAAGAATACATTCAAAGGTGGCACTTTAAAGCAACGTAAATTTAAATGATCATTTTTACCTTTCTCATGATAAACATTTTCCAGACTCTTTGTAATCCAAAGTAACAGTCTTGTCCACCCACGTTGCACCCTTGCCATAGGGATTTCCACGCAGGACTCACGCCTTTTGCTCCTCTCTCAAAGCAAGCCTTTGGGGTCATTCCCCAGAGATTGCATTGCCATTTTCTTACAGTTCTCTTTCCTCTCTTTACCTGCATCCCGTCAAAGAAAAAAGAAAAATGAATTATGGAAGCAACTATGCCTTTCTCTGTTGTTATGGCAGCCTTAGTTTCCACTTGCTTGCCCTATTTTCAGATCATTTGTCTCAATATTTGGTCCAGAAAATAGAGCTTTCATGGCTTGCCATGTCTGTGCTGTGAGTAAAATCTTCTCTCATATAAAGCAACTGGTTTCTCTTAAGCCCTGATAGATGTGCTCCCCTGAAGAGAGTGGGAGAGAAAGAAGCCTGCAGTTCCGCCACTGATTTTCAAAAATGTTTAATGAACCTATAAATTTTCTCACCGCTGCTTAAAATCCTCCACCAACAGCTTACTAAGGAGTATTTCAGAGACAATTCCAAAATCTTATTCCTCACAAAGGTATTTTAGATAACAATGAACAAGATTTGGGGCCTCCCTGGTGGCGCACGGGGTTAAGCACAGCACCATGAAGCTGTCCCCAGATCCCCGGCCAGGGAGCTGCCCACAGGGCGCAGCAGACTCTCCTGTCTCCCCGCTGCTCCCCTCAGCAGTGGGTTTCAGTGGATCCACCTGTTCTGCTCCCCGCTCTGTCTCTGGGGAATCCTCTCACCCCCCACCTTTGGCCTGTACCCCAGCTCTTGTATGCATAAATAAATAAATCTTTTTCAAAAAATAAGCAAAATTTTAGGCAAGCATTTGAGACAGCTTCCCGGCATGGGTAACGGAGGGAAGCTTTTGCACGTGACTCCTACTGAGAGCAGGAAAATCCCCTTTCCTGCCCAGTGCCAGGGACTGCAGCAGGGTCTCCGGCTGGAAGTGAAGGCGCCAAGCCTGTTGGGAATGCACAGACTCTCTTGAGACTTGCTCAGAGATGTGGACGGAGCTTGACACCACGTCACCACAATCGCCTTGTCAGACTTTCTTCTCGGTGACTTTCCACTCATCTTCGCTGATTCGAGTATCTGGCCTGCCGGCAGCCTGCTGTAGTGACGCGGGGACAGCAGAAGCTCACGTCATACGGCTGCCCCTTGTGCTGTGGCATAATATCATCGTTTCAGCCAACACTGAAAATAGGATCAAGTACGTTCGGCTGGAAGCATGTGTTCTAGACGCAGCGCCTGGGATTTCGTGTGTGGGGTAAGCGTCAGCGCCTGCAAGGCCGTCCCTCAGGAGAAGGCCAGGTGGCGAGGACAGGGCCTCTGAGGGAGACGGTGGCTCTCGGGGGGCTCGGCAGGAGGCCGCGCGGCGGGTGTGCCGACCCTTTCTGTGACCGCGGGCGCGCGAGGGGAGGTGACTTCCCCTTCCCGCCTCGCTCCGTGGGCCTTTGGCGGCGCCCTGCCCCGCGCCCGGCCTCCTGAGCTGGGAGCCGGGGGTGTCTGTTCTCCCCGTGGTCTGTGACGCGGGAAAACTAAGACCGCGTGGGAGGCGCTGAGGACTCGCTACCCAGCGGGGCTGGGGGCCGAGACCCCGACGCGAGTGTCTTGTTTTTCCCAGCGCTGCGCCGCCCCGGGAGAGGAGCCGGGCCCAGCGGGCCCCAGGCCCGCTTCTCCCCATCGCGCGTCCTGATCCTTCTCTCGGAGGCCAGGCCGGCTCCTCCAGGGCAGACGCTCCTCCGGGTTTTTCATAACCTCTTGGCACGATTTGGCCTTTCCTTCCACCAAACCCAACTGCATTTTCCTGCTGCTGATGGAGACCGATCTCCAGCCCGTGTGCGCTGCGGCCTATCCACCCGGTCGTGTCCCCGGTGACTGATTAGCGCGGCCCGCGGGGAGCAGGGGCTGGTGTTGTTCTGTGTGGAGCGGGCCCCGGGGATGGCGCGTGTCCCCGCCAGCACGACTGGTGGCTTCTGCCACAGCCTTTACTCTTCCTGCCAATTCCAAACCCAATTGTGACATCCTTGCTGCTGGGAAAAGAAGGAAAACAATGTTGTTGGCCTTGACAAGGAAGCACGGCTGCTGGGGCCACCGTGGGGGCCCTGGGAGTGTGGCTTCCTGGGAGTGGATCCTGCCGGGCTTCGGGGAGATGGTGCTGCTCCCCAGAGCACGGTCCGCCCCAGCGTCTGCACTTGGTCCACACACGGGGCATCTGCTGCCTGGTCTTGACAGGTGTGGCCCCACCAGGGCACAGGACAGGCTTCTGGGGGCAGAACAGACCCAGAACCCAGCCGGACACAGTTCCAGCTAAGCCACAGTCCGTGCCAGGCCCATGGCCAGGGCCGATGCCTGCGGCCTCAGGGGACAGACAAGCTTCTCTGTCCACAGCCCTGGCAGGAGGGAGAGGGCAGAGAGGGCCCCTTGGGAGCAGGGCTGCTTCAAGCTATGACGTTGGGGTCCGGTTGGTAGCCCCGCTTCTGGGGACACGAGTCGATTCGTCTTTTGGAGGCCCCCGGGAAGATGTGCCTGCCCTGACCGTCTCTAGGAGGTGTTAGAACCAGGTGATAGCATCCACAGCTGGACTGAGGTTGGTGGGTCTGCTTCTGGGGGCGCAGAAGGACATGTCTCCATTAGTCCTTGGAGAACAGAGCAATCCCTGACGGCGCCAGGCTTGTCTGGAGCCAGGAGCAGGGTCACGTCAACTCTGCAGTCTGACCAAGGATGGCAAAGCAGCTCCAGGGCCTTCCCCATCCTGCCTTTGCATATGGGGGGGCAGCTTCTGGTCTATTAGGACAGTTGCAGCGGCCCCCTGAGTCTCAGTGAGCTGTCAGCTGTCCCCCTCCTGCCTCCATCCTCCTGGGCTAACACAGAAGATCTTCAAGTGGAAAAAGTGCCCTAGAAACTGACAGTAGAGAGAGGAGGCACTCGTAGACTATTGTCCAACCAAAAATAATAACAATAAAAATATAACAGAGAGCCATCAGACGGTAATAAATACACGGATAAATCTAAGTATAACAATATAAATATAATATAAAATAAATACATGGATAAAGTTAAATGTATACTATGTAACAAGAGCTAATGTCGTCTATCTAAACATACGTAAACACATATCCTGACATCATATACTACAAAAATATTATCTGAATCAGGAGAAGTGCATTGTCCAGGAAAAGGATAAAACTATCACTTTACATTAGACTTTGATAAGCAAAGGTGGGGTTTGAATTACACGGGAAGGTACTTCGAAAGGCTTCTAGAAGATAACATGGAACAGTATCTTTATGGTCATGAGATAGGGAAATATATTTCTAAATAGAATACAAACAGGAAGAACTTATAAAGAGTTCTTTATGAACCCACAAAGGAAGGTAAATTTATTACATTCAAATTAGAGAGTGTTCATCTGGACAGCGTAGAACGAGGGAAAAGCCAGACTACGGAGTGGGGAAGGAAATTTGCAACACAAATAACAAACACAATGTTCATATCCGTTTATCTACAAATCAATAAGACTCAAACCAGTAGAAAATTGGGCAAATGAATTGCATAAACTACTTCCAAAAGAAGGCCAGATGCCTTAAACACACACGAGCAGCCTGCTTGATACCTGCCAGCAGCAAAATCCTGTTGAAAGCGAAGTGAGACACCTGCACACACCCCACAGCGGTGGAAACTAGAGACTCACAGAATCAGCTGTTGAGGACGTGGAATGACAGGAATTCTCCCTGCGGTGGAAATACGAATTAGAATAATAATTTTCTCTGTTTATTTGTTGTAGTTTCTATCCTGTAAACGGCAGTGTGGTCATGAATGTGTGGTCCCCCAAAAGTGTGTTCAGACCAGTAGTGTTCATAGTGGCCCCAAACCAGAAATGAGTCATCTGTCGGCGGCTCGTGGTTCAAAAGCGTGACTTGTGATGGATCCTGACAGGGCATGTTCAGTGACGAAACCCACAAGAAATGAATAAATCTTACGACACACGTGGAGCAAAACCACCCAGGCTGGAGCATTCTGCTTAGATTAGGTACAAACCAAAAAAGGCAGGTCTGGACTCACTTCGGCGGCACAAATACTAAAACGAGGACAAGACAGAGAAGGTTAGCATGTCTCCTGCGCAAAAACAGGTCCACCTGTTAAATGGTGTTAGAAACGAGAAAAATGGTTAACTTTGGGGAGAGACAGGGTCTGTGGTTGTTAGGAGAAGCCCTGGGGTATTTATTTCTTGGTCTGAGTGATGGTCACCTCAGTGTGTGCCCTGGGTGAGAACTCAACCCTGGTCACCTGCGTCTTTCCATGGAGTCTCACCTCAGCTGCAGTGGATGCACGCAAGGAAAACTGGTGGAGAGAGAGCCCAGTGGTGCACGAGGGTCTGGGCACCCCGGTACAGACTGATATTCTCAAAGTAATTTTGAACAAAACCACGAGTCACCTCCCTCTGCCCTCAGAGATGCTGAGCTGGGCAGGGCCCGAGTCGCCAGCTCTGCCCGACAGAGGCAGCTCTCAGGGAGTGTTTGTGGATTCACGGAATAGTAAGAACATGAGAAAAATGTGTTTTGTCCCCAGGTTAAGAAGACGACAGAAGCCACCCTGCAGACAATACAGGACATGGTCACCATCGAGGACTACGACGTGTCCGAATGCTTCCAGCACAGCCGCTCCACGGAGTCGGTGAAGTCGACCGTCTCGGAAACCTACCTGAGCAAGCCCAGCATCGCCAAGAGGAGGGCGAACCAGCAGGAGACCGAGCAGTTCTACTTCATGGTGCGCGGCTCCTCCGCCACTCAGGGCTCAGCTCGGGGTCCCCAGACACCGCCTCTGGCGCTGCCCCAGCGTCAGCGGGGAATCTCGGTCATGCTGTGGGCTCCTGTCTAGCCTCTGCGTTCCCGCTCAGCTGCACAGGGATGGGGTTTGGGGTCCGTTCTCTTTAAAAAGCCCTCCAGGTAATTGTTGGTAGGCAAACAGATTTACCAAAGAGAACGGAGAGACTTGGCCTGAAACAGAGCACGTTCATACCGTCCTTGCACTTACCGTGCAAACACGACACCAGAAGAAGCTGTTAACATGCAAGCTCTGCTTTCAGTCGGCCTGGGGAGGGAGGGGCCCGAGCGTCTAGCTCCCGGGTGATGACCAAGGCCCCCGGGTGATGACCAAGGCCCCCGGGCCGCAGACCATACACTGAGTAACCAGCCTTAGCTCTCAAAGAGAAAGGGGCTGGGTTTTTATGTGTCCTGTGGGAAGTGCCTGGAAATGGAATGATTTTAAGTTAAAAATTGATCTTTCCTTTTGCAGAAACTCAGAGAATACTTGGAAGGTAGCAATCTCATCACAAAACTCCAAGCCAAACACGACCTGTTGCAGAGGACCCTTGGAGAAGGTCAGTTATCTGGATGGTCAGGCGGTGGCCTGGCGTCGCGGTGGTGGTAGCATGTGTGCTGCGTTAGAGACGTGTCCGTGAAGACTGTGCACCGTGGCGTTGTGCTTGAAGGAGCAGAGCACACTGGATGTTCAGATTTGGCTTTTATTGTGCCTGTAGTCCTAAGATTATCCTTGGAGCTATTTTCTTCATAAGCTGATGCTAGCCTTGGAGAGACTGGCGGGCTGGGAGGGCTGAAGAGCCAGCACTGCGAACGTGGTGGTGGGGACAGCAGCAGAGTCTGCAGGAGCCGCACCTGCTCGCAACTGCCAACCCAGTCACTCCCCTCCCTCTTGGCTTCTCCATCCTTCCAGCCCGCCCCGTTCATGGGACCGGACCAGTATTTGCTGTCCCATCTAATGCCTTCGGACTCTAGAAACAAGTTCAGCCAGTTTGGGTGATTTTTTTCTCAACCCAAATTGGTTTGGGTTGAGAAAAAATTAATCTCTAATAATAATAACAAAAATATCAGTGCCTACCCTTACATAAGGCTTTCTCTACCAAGCATTATTCTGAGCTCTGTATTTAATGAGCTATTATTTTCCCTCGTCTTATGGAGAGGAGGATTATAGGAAAAGGAGGCCTTTATAAAATTTATTCTCTTCTCATTTTCATGAAATTTAAAAGGAAAAAATAAATACAAGCCGAGTCCCTGCCTCAAGGACCGCATCCTCTATAACTTTATTTTTTAGTCACGCTGACATCTTGCTGGAAGTCATAAAAGTGAAAAATGAAGTAGGATACAGCGGAAAATGAAGTGCTCGTGTGTGAGGAACCCAGGCCAAGAGAAACTCTTTGCTACTGAACGAAACTCTTGTCTCCTGCCATTCTAGAAACTGCCCTACCCATGAACACATACGTTTCCTATGTGTTTCCATCACCTTATCTCCTCATTTCCTCAAAGAGCCCATTATCCTTGGGAAATGACACTTGAAGAATGGCCTGAGGCTCCGTGTGTTGCAGTTAGGACACCACATTCCAAGATGGAAAATCAACTTCACTTAGGAAAAAAATTAACACTTAAACTACTAAAAGATGTATTAAATATACATATGAATTTTACATATAAATATAATCCATGGAAGAATAGATGGTGCATATTTGAGCCAGTGAAAGCCATTTCTTGCTTGATTTATCCTTTAAAAACAAAGTTCCCTGAACGTTTAAATTAAATAATTAATTACCCAAACATAAGAACTTTCATTAGATTCTGAACCAAAATGCAAAAATTATTGGAGGCATTTTAAGTCCAAATGAGGAAATGTAAGTAGACTGTGCCCTGCGTGATATTGGATCACTGTTCCTTTCCCCCGATGGGGTAATGTGTGGCTACAAAGGAGAACATTCTTATTTTTGAGAAACGCTTACAGAGTATTATGATGTCTGTGATTTACTCTTAAATAATTGAACATAAAAAACAACAGCCCTGGCCCGACCGCTGCTCCTCACCTGGAGCCCCGGGAGAGGGTGCCCCGTCCACGCTGCCCACCGGACACCTGGCCGCCCTCATGGCCTAACCTGCAAAAAAGAACCAGAGAGGAAATTCATATAACAATGGGAATCCACTGATACTGTTTTACCTTTGGGGCCTCCCTGGTGGCGCAAGGGGTTAAGATACAGCACTATGAAGCAGCCACTGAGTTCAATCCCCAGCCAGGGATCTACCCACATGGCACAGCAGACCTCTCCTGTCTCCCCGCTGCTCCCCTCAGCAGTGGGTTTCAGTGGATCTGCCTGTTCTGCTCCCCACTCTGTCTCTGGGGAGTCCCTTCACCCCACACCTCTGGCCTGCACCCCACTTCTTGTATGCATAAATAAATAAATCTTTAAAGAAAAAAGAAGAAAGAAATACCCAACGGTGAGTCCTTGTTAGGCCTCCAGGTCAAGTCAGGCTCAGCCAGGTTAGTGGCACAGGAGTCAGTGGGCTGTGTGGGGACAGCCCTAACTCTCTACATGGAAATCCTCATCCTTGAGGGGTGTCCATGTAGACTCGCTGCTCAGAAACCACCTTCATAGTAAAGCAGAGCCTCGCCCAGGATCTGGCAGCTGACCGTCCCCAGCTACCACTGCCGCTGAAGACACATGCTTGGCCTGCCTTCTGCTAGCTCTTGGCTGGCAACAGCTGCCCAGTAAACCCTTTGATTTACAACATTGAGAAGTAACTGGATTCAGCCCTTAAAGCAGCACCGTCGTGTATATGGACCCCATCTTCTTGATCCAGTCATCTGTTTTTGGGTATTTGGGTGTTTCCAGGGCTTAGCTATTGTAAACAGTGCTGCTATAAACACAGGGGTGCAGGTGCCCCTTTTGAATTAATGTTTATGTGTCCTTTGGGTAAATACCTAGGAGTGGAATTGCTGGATCCTATGGAAGCTGTGGTCCATATACACCATGGAATATTACTCAGCATTCAAAAAAGATAAACTCATGCCATTTGCAGCAACATGGATGGCGCTGGAAGGGATCCTGCTCAGCGAAATAAGCCAGAAAGAAAAAGAAAAATCCCGGATGGTCTCACTCATAGCAGGAATCTAGAAAACCTAAATAAGGGACCAGGAAAAAGACTAATTATAATAAAGTAAAAATCAAAATCAACAAGCAACTATAAAGCAGAGACACACTACACGGGGGGAGGAGGGAGTGGGATCAAAACAAGGGGGGTGGGAATTGTCTGGGGACTATAACCAAGATGAAAAGGCATACATTGTGCAGAAATGAAAAATGATGTAAACAATGTATAAAATAAAAATAATAATAAATTTTTTTAATTAAAAAAAAAGCAGCACCGTCAAAACTCAAAATTCTAAATCTCTGAGAACAACTGAAACAGAAAGAAGCACACGATGAACTCTCAGGCCACAACCTCACACTCTTCGGCCTGCAGCAGCACCGTAGCATCCTCACGTGATGTCCTTTGTTTTTCAGTCGGGGAAGTTAAGTCAAGCCCAGTAAACGTGAGACGCACATCTATAAAACCGAGGCACTGGATTTTTTTTGAGCAACGAGCCTCTGTTCACATTGGCTTCTTTGTGCGCAACATTGGTGGTTAAGGGGAGTGAAAATATCAGCGCGCTTTTGCCAAACAGAAAATCAAACACTGGAAGCCAAGCACCGTGCCACGTTGTCTCCAGCCCCGGGCAGGAGCGTTCTGACGAAGAACGAGACGAGTTATCCTCACACAGTCCATCCCATGGCTGTGAGTAGGGTGCAGATAGCCTTTCAGAGAGAAGCTGATTGTGAATCATTACATTTTGTATTGAAGCATCGCAGGAGTTGGCATCTAAGGGGAAAAAAAGGACCGGCCGGTGACCCAGGAAGCCTTATCTGTCAGGGAGCAAGTCCCGAGCGCCTCTGTTCCGCTTGAGCTGGGCACGTTTTAAATATTTTATCTAGCTTTTTCATCTCAAATTGCCACTAAGCCATATTTTAGTTTTTCCTTTTACTGCACAGATGAAATACATTCAGGTGTGGAAAAGAACCCAGCTCCTGATTCTCGGGTGAAATTATAAGCATCCTTCAAGTAGGTGTTTGCACCACGAACACGATAGCCTGGGGTCAGGGATCATTTTTTTCTTCCAAATGACTTTCTTGGGGGTTGGGAGTGGGGAGGTGTCTGTTGTTTTTAATAATTAAGTAGCCTTCCAGAGAAAGTGATTGAAATCTAATCCTCAGACCACTCACTTTTCTCTGGGAAGCAGATTCTTCTAAGCTTGTATGTTATTGATCTATTAATGATAATACTGATTAAAAAATAAAGCCTCATTCATCAGTTGAGACACACTCAGCACTATTAGCTGCAAAGAACAATAGATGTGGTGGTGGCGGTTACACGGTGAGTGATGGTGCTTGCAGGCCCTGCTCGTGGCTCATTAATCAGAATGTATCTTTTATAGGTTTTTAATTTTTTATCTCATGCTATTAACCATGGATGGTTGGAACAGAATGATTTTAAGCCATTTTACATATGATCTTCTTCTAAATCTAGAGAATATCATGGGATATTAGTGACGAAAAACAGCAAAATTTCAGAGTTATAAAGCATTTCGTGTATAAGTAATTATTAGCATCTTTATCACTGCATCATTAGGAAGTGAGTTAACCTCTTCAATTTAGTTTTAAGGATATGTATTAAATGTATTTAAAAATTTATATTAATTTATTAAATCTTCAGCATTTGTGTTTGGTTTGGCCATATGACGCAGACGGAAGCATAAACACTAATATCTACCTTCTGGGATCTTTGCAAATATTTTCTGGGGAAAACTTTCATTTTTGCAATAGAATACTTTGGGAATTCAGGTCTCCAAATAAATAACCTGGACCCTAGTGCCAGACCCAGCACGTGTCAGCAGCAGGCCCTTGGGCAAATCTACCTGTGTCTAAACGCAACTTCTGTATGCTCCATGTCTTCTGCAAAGTGAGAATGACAATAGTCCCTACGTCAAAAGAATGTGAAAATTATGGGTTAATATATAAAAAGTCCTTAGAACGGTGTCTAATAAACATTAGGCATGCTGCTTTTCTGGTATGCTTTATGCTATGATCTTAGATTCCAGTGACGTCTACAACATGACAGACGCAGGAGCCAGCCTAAGTCAGTAGTTCTCTGCCCTCAACACTTTACTCATTCTACCGACTCCCCCTGGTGACCTCTCCTTTTCTTCTCCCCCAAAGTAGCAGAAGATCAGTAAAAAAAAAAAAAAAAAAAAAAAAAAAAAAAACCAAAGGTGCAGAGTTGCACGATCGGTAGAATGAGCTGACTGGGGGAAATCATTCTTCATTTTCCTCCTCACCGGGTCAGGGCTGAGAACTGATTCTACCAATACATGCAGTAGCTTGGGTCGGTTTTGAGAAAGCTGCTCTCTGACATTAGCTGTTGCCTGTGCAGCCTGAGAAGCACTGAGAGAGTGTGGAGCGTTAGAACGAGAAAGAAGTCTGAATATGTAAGAAGAGCCTCATGTCTTAAAAGTCTTGTTTTTTTTAAGATTATTTATTTATGCATACAAGAGCTGGGGTACAGGCTGTGGGGGTGAGAGGATTCAGAGACAGCGTAGGGAACAGAACAGGCAGACTGACTAAAGTCCACTGCTGAGAGGAGCAGGGGGAGACAGGAGAGGTCTGCTGCACCATGTGGGTAGCTCCCTGGCTGGGGATGGAACTCGTGGCTGCGTACAGCTTCACAGTGCTGTGCCTAACCCCTGCACCACCAGGGAGGCCCGAAGAGCTTCATGTCTTAAATAAGAGTGCTCCATTAGTGTAATGTAGTATGATTTCATGTCCTCAGACTTTAATATCTGCAGATGTCATTTCTGATTATAAAACGCAGCTTCCTCCCCCATGTCGTGTTGTGGAAAGACCCCCAGCTTAATCATTCCAGACTGAGCGCTCCCGCCCCTATTGGTCTTCCTCTCCCCCCTCAGAACTACCAGTCAAGACAAAGAGAGTGACTAATATTTGAATCTTGGATTTGTTTTATTTATATTTCATCTTTCAGCTTACAGTGGAGACCAAGCAGCTTGTTTAAATAATAATAGTAATTATTATAATTGATAATAAAACTCCCAGACTCAAACTGCCAAGTGAAACATGTTTCCTGAACTATAGCATTTATTAAATTTTGTGTATAAGTTTTCAAATGTTGACTTCGAATTACTTGTCTATCTTTATATGCTACCCTCGTGCTTCCCACCATGACACAGCTAAGTTATTACTAACCCACCCTCTTCAAATAAGGGATAGGTGATACAAAAGGTTATCCAATGCATTCCATTGGTTTCATTAAATTATTTTCATGTTTTTCCCTGCAGGTCACAGAGCTGAATATATGACTACAAGGTAGGAAAATATTTTATCGTCACTCATGTGTCTCACTCGCTTCTGTCTTTAGTAAAAAGCAACCGTCTGAGTGCTGCAAGAATAAGCATATTTTGTTCAGGAACATGGAAAATAGTTTGGGCTTAGCAAAACAGTAATAGGAAGTATTGGGGACTCTCACAAGGCCAGGCTGGCCGTGACAGGCAGGAGGACTTCCTGATGGATTTGTCAGGCTCTTTAATGAGTAGGTTCAGTGAAAAAAGACCTAATTGAACAGGCTTGTTTTATCTCATCCAAAACACTTTACGTTTCTAGAAATAGTCTGACGAGACTTTTGATTTGATGATTTAATTAACAAGCAATTTCATCTGCATACCTACTGTGTTAGCAGATAGAAAGTATGATTAATTACTTCCTATTCCTCATCTCCCTCAAGTCGTTAAAACTAGAGCTTTATCGAGTATTCCTGGGGTGCCCGTCCGCCACTCCTCACTTCACCTGCTAGATTTAACTCTAATTCCTACAACCATGTTGCGCTTTTTTCTTCTTTTTTTTTATTCGTGAAAGAATTTTGAAGTTACTGCTGAGGAGGAAAAGCCTTTTTGGATGCATATTCTAGTTGGGTTGGGCAAAGTTCGCGGCAACTTTTATTTTCCGATGTCAATGTTTGTGCAACAGTTAATTGGCATAGCAAGACTTTGCACTTTTGAAGTTCAGTTCTCCTTGAGGTAAGAGGTATTTAGAACACTGGTGTGTCTGTTGAATTAATTGGCAGGTTGATTTTCAAGATTTGCTAATGTTTCTACTCGGCAGTTCACTCAAAAGCAAGCCTTTCTTATTTCTTGGTGAACCAGCTGAACTTGACTTGTCTAAACTTTGCAAAAGAAAATAATGAGATCTTTCTTTGCCTCTGTCAATGACAAGAAAAAATATTACTTCTACATAGTAAGACAGCTTCTGGGGCTTTTTCACATATGATACCTCCTTGCACTATCAGTTATTTATCATTTATAAATTATAATTCATGCAAGTCACTTCAAAAAGCATTTTTTGAGAGGAAGGAATGCAGATGTATTAATTTGCAATGCGAGCTGTAATTACCAAGTAGACTTGATATTCATATCAACCTGCTGGCACTTCCTCTCATCCCCACTGGCACCCTAAAGAAGAAACCAGATCATGAGAAAGTTGTGGGGCGCCACAGAGCCAGGCAGGTCACTCAGCTGGAGTTTTGAATGACCCGGCTCTGTCCAGCTGCCATGTGCAGAGTGGAACCGGAGCCGCCGGCCTCCTGGTCACCCACCTCTGCTGTGGACATTGAGAAGCATGCAGGCAGTCTGCTCTAACCTCAGGTCCCTCTCACACCTTGAATGTCCTCACATTTGCCTCACTCACTATCTAGAACCATCAGGGAAGGCAGTTTTGATGCCTTTGCTGGAAGGCTCAGTAGCCATCCTGCCCCACGCCAGCCAGGGGGTCTGCGGCGGCTCTCAGCCTGGCAGGAATAATCATCCAGCGCTGCAGGAGGCTCAGGCCCCTGCAGGGAGATCTGCTTGTCCCGTGAGGCACGACTCCCAGAGGAGGGTCCTCATCCCTGACCTTTGTCAGCTGCCCCAGATATCCCAGATGTGAGGCTCTGCTGGGCCTTGTTAGTAACAGCGACACTCTCTGTTCTCTGTACTTGATGCTGTGATACATCTGGATCTTGCTGACACTATGGGGACCGCCACGCCCCAGGTTAGCCAATTCCTCGCCACAGTAAGGGCTCCTTGCAGCACACCTTTGTAAGCCAACTAATGCAGAGCCCAGGCCTGCAGCGACCTCCCTCACCGGGCCTTCGTGCACAGGGCCAGAAGGTCAGGTGTCAGATAACTGGGCAGAACGCTGTTCCCCGGTGCCCACCAAAACTTTCTAACCAGCCAGCCCCAGCCGTCCCCCTGCCCTGCCCATCCCTTCGTACGGAGCCACGGTCTAGACTTGCCGCCAGGCTTCCCTCCTTCCCTCTGCCTCGTGCCCATGTGCTGACCCCCATGGGCCCTCTCATGGCGATGTTTCCTCCTTCCCTGGAACTGTCAGGAACAGACGATCTTCTCAGTGACCATTGTCTTTCCAGCTACTGACCTGAATACAAATAAAACCCACAACTAATATGCTTCTAAAGTGATGAAAACATCATCCTCGTGCTTGATAAAAGTGGATGAAATCAACCGCGTATAGTTAACCTCGTCGGTGGATGGTTGTTTGGCTTTGCTCCTCCCACACCCACCAGATCCTTTCCTCCATGAATGGCACAGAATTTGGTGTATAAAAAGGAATTCAGAAATGGCAGCAATGTGTGGGACACCACATGCCGCTGGTGGAAGGTTCTGTATCACTTCTAGACGGTTGCAAAAAGCCCTTTTAGCTCCCAAGCCAGTGCTGAGGCTTCAGGTACTGCCGGCTGCACACCCACGGAGCCCACCCACTGGGCGAGTCCTAGGCTTTTCCTGTGGAAGGCATGACCAGCAAGTTTGCTCCCCTACCTGTTTTGGTGGTGGAGCCTCCCTGCTAATTGTTGAGATTTTGTTTCTAAACTGACCTGTGTTTTCTGGACAGCAGTAACTATTCCTGGAGGGCTGGCAGTGTGGTGAATGGTTTCATTCCCAGGTGT
This sequence comes from Talpa occidentalis, assembly GCF_014898055.3. Taxonomy (NCBI): domain Eukaryota; kingdom Metazoa; phylum Chordata; class Mammalia; order Eulipotyphla; family Talpidae; genus Talpa; species Talpa occidentalis. The sequence goes on from NW_023601653.1 coordinate 85,170,619, forward strand.
GACGTGCATGTCCACGTTAGCCTTGCAGCCAAGGAGGAGCTTAAATTGGAATGTCCAGCGAGCAGTCCTGAGACTCTGCGTCCCTAGAGTCATTCAGCACAGCTGCAGAGTTGGCTCAGGCATCCTCGCCCTCCTGTCTCTAGAGAGAGGACAGCAGAGGCGCCCTCTCTCCAGTTACAGAGCAGGAGGGTATCGGGATTCTAAATACAGCACCTCGTGCCCTAAGTGTGCCTGTGTCAGAGAAACCAGCTCGTCCACGGCCACCAAAGCAGCAGGTGGACAGTCCAGAACAAAACATGTGGGTGCATCCTCATGTTCTACGAACACTTGGGCGATGAGATTGCTGGATTTAAAGGAATTATCATTCACGTGAGCCTGCGCCTCCTTCTCCCCCAGAAATGGCACTGAAATATTTTTCCAGGTTTCACTGTGAGCCATTAATTATTACTTTTGCATCAAACAAAACCCCAATACTTATGGGGATATTGAGTAGATACGATATTTTTATTGAAGAATGATGTTGTCACTAAAAAGAATGACATTTACCTTCTCACGTTGGGATCCCCCAGAGCCCTAATTTTTTACAAACTACTGTGTTTTCCTTGAGCCTGGTAAGCGCACACCTGGATTTATAACACTTGGCCAGATCGTTTACGCTTCCATTTGTTGATACCCTATTTTAACCAACGAGCAAGCATTAGCCGGGAGGCACCAGAAGAGTGTGTAGCCTGGATGAGTAGCTTGTGCGGCTTTTGAAACCTAAGTGCAAACAAATGGGCGAGGGGGAGGCTCTGCTTTCCCATGGGGAGGGTTGGGGGAGGGACACAAGAATCCCTGTGTTTTGCAATTTTGATGTGACCTATGGGTGTTTCATTTATTGTTTGATTTCTGCCATGCTCAGTAATTATATTCCCTTCCCGTAGGCCTCCAAATGTTCCCCCTAAGCCCCAGAAACACAGGAAGGCCAGACCCCGCTCACAGTATAATGCTAAGTTGTTTAATGGGGATTTGGAAACATTCGTCAAGGTACTGGCACCAGCCACCTGGGGGGCTGCCCTCCACGCGTCTGACCATAATGGTCTCGGCCTCTCATAAAAGGAGGCGGGTCATTATGTCCAAGTCTGTCCTGGGGCTCTTTGCTTTCCCAGAAAATCAATATAATATTTCCTGAAGTCAGAGGGGAAAGAATATTCGGATGGAATGCCTGCAGAAGAGGGGATAAATGCGTTATTAATGTTGGCAAAAGAAAACCCTCTTTCTTTATTAAAAAAAAAAAGCCATAATTGGTGCAAAAAGGAAAAGAACAAGCTGATAAAATACTTCGTTTTCACTCACGCAAATGACATGGCACAAAAATATGCTTTTCGGTCCCTGGTGAGACGCGCTGTGGGGCACAGCAGGAGTTCTGATTTCCCATGACTTGAGGAATTCATTATATTGGGTAAATTGGAAGACCCTGGGGTCTATATCTGGAGTCTCTGCTGTGTTTACTCTGTCTTCTTTTTCACCCTGTACTTCTGATAACGCTTCTAGCCGAGGACGAAGGAACTCGCACGCGAGACACCAGGTATCGTGCTGGCGCGGGCTGCGGGCGCGGCTCTCCTCTCCGATCATTTTCAAATCATGGTCATGCTTGGCGTTCATGAGATTTTTAAAGGTCTTTAAAAGAAAAATGTTTGCAGTTGGAAATTAGCAGTTTTACAAATTGGCCTTCCTGAGAAAGTCACTCTAGAAGTCGAGCGCTGAGCCCCAAGGAATGGTCTTCTCGAGGAACAGTGGATCAATTCTTAGCTTTTGCATCGTGTGTTCAGCAGGCATCCCAAATCTGAGTCAGGGGCTTTTGTCAAGGAAAGTCAGTGCTAGATACCAAATGCGCTTTGAATACTCGATGATGCACCCCGTGGAAGTCACACACCGAAGAGGAAAACCTTCCCTGTCATAGGTAACATTTTATGACGTGGGCCACGGGTTTCCAGAGACTCAGTTTACATGGAAACCACATCAGTGGTCACTTCTCAGTTCCATGTTACAGACATCTTGTCCTCTTTAAGGACAGAGTCTTTATTGAACATGCACACTAATGGTTAAAAAATGTATGTGCACGTGTGTGGCGTGTATATCTGCAGAGACACACATCCTTACACACGGAGGCTGACAACCTCTGGCAGCCTTCAAAAATGAATCCTTACCCTGAATTAAGTGAAAAGCCACTGAACGACCTAAATAGCAGTCACAGATCCGCCACCAGCAGCCGAGCCTTATTGGCTAGCGCCAATTTAATATAAAATTATTGTCAAATCTGATTAACTAGCCTCCCAGCCCAGGGCTTGTAAGCAGGGGCAAATTCGATGGAGAGAAGAGAATGATAAAATGAAAGCACTGGGATGTGCAGCTGGTGACCTGGCAGAGAAAATAACAGACAAGCTCAAAAAAAGTAAATATAGGAAATAGGATATTTGATAACACGGTGCAAGATGGCTGCAGACGATGACACGGAGGCACGTGCTAGACTTCTAAAAGGTTTGTCAATAGAAATAGCTCAGGAAACTAATTGTGGGTACAGTAGAAGGAGTGAGATTATCATGGAAAATTCACTTATGTGGGCTCTTCACCAGCCCTGATGGCGCATGGAAGAGTCGTCAGGGACAGCAGGAGGCAGGGGTTGCAGGGATGCTAACGCGTCTCAAAGTGCCCCGTCCACTGCAGACCCCACAATGTCACCGTCAGGCAGCAGGAGAAGCCGCTGCTCCTCTCTGTCCCGGAAAGGAACTGAGACAACAGGGATTCGTGTCAGTGACGGGGGGACCACGGCCCGTTGTTTCACTTCTTGTAAAATATTTTCTAATCCCGGATGGTCTCACTCAGAGCAGGAATCTAGAAAACTTAAATAAGGGAGCAGGAAAATGAATAACTATAAGGAAGTGAAAATCAAAATCAACAAAAAACTATGAACCAGAGACACTCTATGGGGAGTGGGTGCGGGGAGGGGAGGGATTGGGGTCAAAATAAGGGGGTTGCAATCGTACGGGGAATATAAAAATAAAATTTATAAATTAAAAATAAATAAATAAATAAATAAAATATTTTCTACCCAAACATCTGGCATCCATACAATTAAATTAAAACACACCTATTCATATTTTTTTCACTACAAAATTTATTGTATCGGAATGAAATACTGATGATGATGATAATAAAAGATTAGCAATTACCCGAGTCGTGTAAAGAGAAAGGTATTTTGTAAATAATATGAAAACCTAAGAGATTTTTTATGTGGAAGTTTCTTAGTGCAAACATTTTCCTTTTAATAACCTTTTGTTCTTTGTCTTAATACTAAGTTCAGCAAAGGTGAAGACTAATATTCTCCTTTTATCGCACATTTAAATATTTGTTGCTCTTTTATCTCGATCACAGTGTTATATGAATTGATCTATAAAGCTTGCTTCCCTTGAAACATATTTGTGTCATAAAAGAAAAGTCCCCTCACATATTCAGTAAGTTTTTGACACAACTACACTGCTAATCTTGAACCAACTAGTCCTCATTAAAAAGTTTTTATTCTTAAGACCCTTCTTTAAGAAATGAATAAAGTTTATGCTCCTAAAACAAATTAACTCATTAGAAAAATTTTGCACAAATTCCAGAGGTAATGGATCCATTAACTGGCTGACACACCGATTAGGTTATCTCAACGCCTAAAATAAAGCCGTTCCTCTAGAAGTGTATCACCTATTGTAGGAAGAGCAGAGTTTAAACTGCTGAATGACATTATTCCCATTATGACATTATCCCCTCCTGCTTAATGGGGAAAGTTCGTGGATTCTGAATTATTCTAAAATTTTAAGACAGCCAAGTTCTTCTTATGTTTCAGAATAAATTCCTCATGGAATGAGTGCCTGGTGTCAGCTAGTCAGGACCCGCCATGTTTCCTTTAAAGATCTAATATCCTGAAGGCACAGCCTTAGTAGTACATGAAAAAACTCCATAGTTAGTAACTTCTTCAACCACATGGAGTGTGTGGCGCGATACACACGTAACTACCTCAGCAGTCCTTCATCTCATTTGTCATCCTAGACCTGCCTTCAGACACGTCCAGAACTCACGTTTCTCTGGTCGAGTGCACTCACTGTGTTACAAGGTGGGGAAACAAGGCCCGAAAAATGAAATCTAATGGATCACATTTATGCATTTTTTCCCTCATCCTTAAAACATGAAAGCATAACGATGAAAAATCTTTAAGGTTGAGTAAGTTCTGATGCAAACTAAATAAATACATGACACATTATAGGCATCTATAAAGCGATTATTGTCCAGTGCATCTGGAAGAATGTGAGCCCACTATGAGTGCCGTCATGTAGACGGCATACGCTCGGGGGGCAGAGCGGATCCCAGGATAATTGAAAGGTTGTGTTCGCTGACTAATGCAGCCATCTGTCCAGAGAGTCTGTGGTTAGAATACAGAGTTTTCCTTTGGTCCATTAGTTTAATTACTTGTATAAGACGCTTTTAAAATGTAAGTGACTCATGCAAACATTTTGGTATATGAACCTCAGTGTAAGTAAAAGAGAGGAATTTGCTTTGACATCTCTAGGCACAGCAGAGTAAGAGGAAACAGGATTACCCTCAATGTATTTAATTTAGTTTGTTCCAGAACTGAAAAATACCTTTGGTTAAATGCAGTTTTATTTTGGGGCCTTGTGGAATAGTTTAGGTGTGATGAATTTGAAAATGATATCTGAAAAGGCAAAAAGCTTTCTGTACTTAGGGTTCAACTGTGACCTCTTTGCTATGTGTGATTCATGCCATTCCTGCGAGGCTAACCAGCTCCGTCTCTCCCCCCAGGACTCAGGACAGGTTATCCCTCTCATTGTGGAAAGCTGCATTCGGTTCATCAATCTCTATGGTAATCCATTAAATTACACAACTCTGTATATAAGTGTGTGTGTGTGTGTGTGTGTGTGTCTGTGCGCGTGCGTGCACGCATATTGTGCTTATATAGTGTGTCTCCACACACCCACACATGCATACAGGTGCATACAAAAGGGGCAGCTTTATTAGAAAATTAAGAGAACGCTTGCATAGACACAAGCGGGCAGGCGGAGCTGCCTCTGAAGCTGCTTTGTTAAGAGACGCCTGCGTAGACACGGGCGGGCAGTCTTGGGCGAGAGTTACCAAACTCTGGAATTCTTACTTTAAACAAATCACTAGGAATATTTCAGAAAATGTGTGTTTCCGTTAACACTTAATGTTAGCCCTTGGGAAGAGAGCGACTTGGCACATGACAGAATCTCTGTTCCCTCCTCTTCCCTCCAGGTCTGCAGCACCAGGGGGTGTTCAGAGTGTCCGGCTCCCAGGTGGAAGTCAATGACATCAAAAACTCATTCGAGAGAGGTAACTGTGCAGCTGTGCCTGTAAGCAAACCCTGTGGAAGGTCATTATTTTCTGCAGCCTCAAGTGGGTGTGACTATCTTCAACACCTTTCTCCTTTCATGTGCGTAACTGAGGGTGCTGAGGTGAGAATCTAAACAGCTGAGAGCGGAGGTCAGAATCACTGGGCTCTGGTGTCAGGTATGGAAAAGCAGAGGAGCTTTGCATCCTGGCCTGGGACTGGCCTAGAGAACCCTCAGTCCATGTGTCGCAGGTGGCACAGAGGGTTCTGGAAGGGCCGCACGGGCGGCCCTGGGCCTTCACAGCAGGGCCCGAGTGGACCCGTCCGGCTTCCTGTCTTCTTATTGTCTGGAAGTCTCTCCTCCTACTGCCATCCCCGGCTCCTTCCTGTGACCCTGTTTGGCGCTTCCTTCTTGTCCGCGGTCTGGTAGTAAATACATCCTGTTCCGCTGGTAGGTCGCCCTTTCTGAGTAGCAAAACCATACACTTGAGTGTCAGACAGAGCTAGAATCAAATCAGACGCTTCTATTTACTAGTTGTTTGATTTGAATCAAGTCCCTCGGGTCTTTGGCCTGGGATTCTTCATCTGTGACATTCCATGACTGGCGTGAGGATCAGATAGAATCCATCAAAACGCCCAACTCTGCAGTGGCGACTCGTGGTCATCGATGCCCTCCCTGGTCGCTGACCTGCGCTGTGTCTGTTCCCGGACACAGGCCCGTCCTTCCCCTGCAGGAGGTGCAGGTGGGAACGGGCGGGTGCGGGCATCCCCGGTGGCGTGGGGCTCCCGCGCCCCCTTCCGCCTTCCCTGGCCCAGCCTGGGCACGCAGCCTTTGAACGTTTCAAACCTTGGTTAACGAGGTAAACTTGAAACCAGATTTTTTTTTCCTGTCCCCAAATCTCTAAGAGCCGTAGACCCCGGGGCATCCCTGCCAGCAGCTGGGAGTTTCAGGCCCTCGCATCCGCCCCATGCAGGATCAGCTCCAGGGTGCGCAAGCCGGGCTCCCGTGCCCGCCGCCACAGGCGGGGTGCTGCGTTGTTTTTTCTTGGAGATTCCCCTGCGAGTTGTTGTTTGTTTGCGATGTCTTTGAGGGAAGCTTCTCGGGGTGGCAAAACAACATTTCTGGTGAATTCATGCTCAAGTAATTCTTGCCCTAGTTGCCGAGAAAAAGGAACACTAGGTCCCTGGAAATAAACTGCCCCGAGATGCCAAAACAAAAGTTGAAATGAAATGGACAATTTTTGTGAACTTTGGAAAAACTTTTATAAATTAAAAAAAATTTATAAAAAAACTTTTATAAATTAAAAAAAAGTTTGAGGGCCTCCCCGGTGGCGCAGCGGTTGAGCGCTGGTTTGCGAAGCTGCCCGCGGCCTCTGCGGCGCCGGTTCGATCCCCAGCTGCTCCCCGGCCTCCGGAGGAGGGTCCCACATGGCGCGCAGACCTCTCCTGCCGCCCGCTGCTCCCCTCAGCAGTGTCCTTCGGTCCTTCTGCCTGCTCTGCTCCCCGCTCTGGCTCTGGTGAATTCTCTCACCCTCCCGCGCTTCTGACTTACCCAGTGCATGTATAAACAAAAAAACAAACAAATAAATAAATAAATAAAACATGCCTCTATTAAAAAAAAATAAATAAAGAATAAAATAAAATTTAAAAAAAAAAAAAAAAGTTTGAAATAAGGTGTATGTTAAGCTAACTTATTAGGAGATTTTATCTCAATTTAATTCTCAGCCAGCCCAGTTAACTAATCTATTTGTTTAGTTCACTAATATTTTAAAACCGCTTACCATAATTTCATGTTTGTGACATAGTTTTTAAATTTCTACTTTGCATACAAATTCCTTAGCACTGTTAAGGATACGTTTTCAAATTCCTCTACCTGGTTTAAAAACCTCCCACTGCTATAGGCAGATGCAAATGTGCACATGTGAACACACCATGTCGCTTTAGGAAACATTTATTTAACTGGAGATGGTCATAATTTGGTGACGCCTGGACTATTTCTGATAAATTTGGCTGATGCACATAGCACAGCCAGACAGGCCTCGTACTGTGTTTTTTCCCAGTAGAATAAGAAACATGGGACGTAGTATTTGAATTCATGTCAAACTAAGATTAGAGATTTTAGTTCAAAAAAAATCTAGGTAAAATTGTAAATCCCACAACATTTTATTTTAAGATTCGGATAACTTGTAAGGGATTATTTGGGTAGCGTAAGATTAAAAAAAGCTTTATTTTAGCCAACTATTTTTAAGTTAATCACGGGGTAGACTGTGTAAACCAATTATTTTAATTTTAGTGCCATGTAATCTTTCATGAAAGCGTAATTAAAAGATGCCTGTATATATAGAAATGTGTGTATATATAGAAACGTATTTTTTGTGCGGCGCAGGACTGTACATGTCACTGGTTTTTTTTAGGTGAAAACCCTTTGGCTGACGACCAGAGTAACCACGACATCAACTCCGTGGCCGGCGTGCTGAAGCTCTACTTCCGTGGGCTGGAAAACCCCCTCTTTCCTAAGGAAAGATTCAATGATCTGATTTCTTGTATCAGTGAGTAGATTTTTTTTTTCTTCAGTCTTTTCCCACCAGAACTGTCGAAGCAGTTTCCTGGAAAAGGCAGTGGCCCCCCCGCCCCCCGCATGCCCTCCCCACCGCCCCCCATCACCACCAACTCTCTGAGACCATTTGTTTTCTTTGTGGTCCAGCTGAGTCATCGCCCCAGCTGGGGCCTCGCCCTTGGCTGAGCCCTGGCTCCGGCTCCGTGGGGCTCGGCTCCCCACGCGGGCTGGAGTGATGGGGGGGTGGGGGGGGTGGGGGGGGTGGGGGGGTGGCAGGGGCCGCTTCGCTGGGGCCTGAGGACGCGGGAAGTGTGGAAATGCCGCTTCTCTGGGTGTTAGCTTTGGCTTCTCCCCCAGTCTCGGGAGCAGGTCCTTCGTCCGTCTTGGAGTGTGACTCCGGGGAGGAGGTGGCGCGAGGTCGGACACCAGGCGGGCTCCCTGCCAGCGGCGTCTGCAGGACAGGCAGAGCTGCCGGGGCCGTGTGGGGCTCGTGGCCCAGTCCCCGCCAGGGCCGTGTGGGGCTCGTGGCCCAGTCCCCGTCAGGACCGAGCTCCCAGGCCAGGGTCCGGAGCTGACCTCGCGTCCCTCCTGAGGCTTCCATAGTGACCACGCTTTGCTCTCATGGAGACACCCCCTGCCTCCGCAGCGCCCCACACCCCACCTGAGGCCACAAGTCCTCCTGGGTTGACCTCGGAAAAGGCTGTGCCCGCCCCTCTCCCCCCGCCTTGGGTCCCACTGGGGCTGCTGTGAGGCTCCTACGTGGAGTCACCCCCTCTGGGTTTTGCCCTCTTCTGCCCCCCGATACCACCACACCCACATCCTCCATCATTCACACTGCAGCTGCTCAAAAGGACAATTTGGGCTCAGTCACACACACGGATTCTCTCTCTCCCTCCCTCCCCCTGGGTTAAAGCCTGTTTCTGTGTTTCCTGCCTACACACTCGCGCCTGGGCATGGATTCTCTCCGATGGTCTTTGTCTCTCTGACCTTTCTTTCCCCCCCATGATTCCATTTATTTATTTTCCCGATTGTGTTGTCTTCTGACTGAGGTGATATTGGCTGGTGATGTTGTGTGATTTAGGGGGACAGGGTCACACCTATCCACCACCGTCCACCACCAGAGCACCCACAATCTCCCACCATAGCCCACTGGGCCCTCTGCCCCCCACCCGCCCCCTCTGGTTGCTTCAATTCTGCAGTCGATTCCTAGAGTTATCTGATCTCTTTCTACTTCGGTGCATTCATCTCCGGCCACCCTACCCTGTTTGCTGTGGATGTCCGCCACAGAAAACTGCACGTGTGGAGGACATCCCACCCCCCCACCTGTGCCCTGCTGACTCAGTTGCCGTGAGACACCCGGTGTGAAGCCTTCTCCAGAACACCCTGCTCCCCACCACCCCAAGAAGAGCCAGTCTCTTCCTCCTCCACTAACGTTCCACCACGTGCGTGGATCTGTAATATCCCCATCACCCCACATCATACATCTTGAACCCCTCTGTCTCCCTCTGCTAGAGGGAGAGTTTAGAGAAGAAGTTAAGGACGTAGGCTCTGGGCTCAAACAGCCTCGGTTGAAGTCTGCGTCCGAATGGTGTGCCAGCTGTGTGGATGTGCGCGAGTCTCTTAACCTGAACCCCAGCTTCTTCAGCTATCACACAGGGAGACTATTAAACCATATGTCATAGGGTTGCAAGAATTCCGTGAGTTAATACTTGCAAAGTAGCAAGAGTACCTGGCATGGAATATGTGCGGCGGACTGACCAGAGCACACCAAGTAGCTGGCCACGGCGAACTCACAGGCCTGAGATCTCGACAGGTTGTCAGATTGTAGCCCCAGCACTTGGCGGAGTGGATTCCAGCCACAACATGAGTGTGTGATTCACAGTCGTCAAATAGAGTTTAAATGAAATGAAGTCAGATTCCACCCAAATTCCTCTGTTGGTACCCAGGCCTAATGCCCTGGCTTTCCTTGACTGTGAATGCCCCAGTCAGAGTCCCGTGGCCTCCCCCACACATGCTCTGCGCGACAGAGCCATGTCTTGTGTGCGATTCAGAAGTGTGCCTGTGTGTCCATCCCAAGGCGCTGGCGTAGCCTCAGTCATCACAGAGGGCCTCTGACCCATCTGGACAGAACTGAGAAGGAGGCATCACCCTTTAGGAATTCGCTTTTGGCTCTGTCCAAAGATTTCCCCACTTCCTGGCCAGAAAGCTTAATTCAGGAAAAATCCTGAGCACGATGCCGTGTGGAGTGGCGTTTACACTCATCACACCCACCTTTGTGTTTAGTGTGCGGGCTGGGTAGAGCAGTGGCGACACTTCCAGCTGCCGTGTGCAGTCACGCCCGTGTTATTCTATGTGGTGGTTAAATGCTAAGGTCAGAGAGTCGGAAGGATCTGGGTTCAAGTCCATTTAACAGCTTTATGACTTTAGGTAAACATGAATGATTAAATAGCTGTTTATTTATCTGCTTCATCGCATCTGTGTGAAGCGTAAATGAGATAATCTCTAACCCTGTTTACCACCATGCCTCGCCCACAGTGAGCCTCAATAATGTCGCTGCCGTCCTTACAACTGCTCCAAGCCCAGGGCACGCGTGAGTTAGCTGCCTATTCAGCTAGACAGGTGTCTCTTTCACAAATGGATGTGAAATTTCTTTTTGAGGTGATCAAAATAGTCTAAAGTCACCTAAAGCAATGGTCACTCAACTCTGAATCCACTTTAAACCACTGAATTTATTATTTTATTTTTTTAAAGATGTATTTATTTATGCATACAAGAACTGGGGTACAGGCCAGATACTGGGGGCTCAAGGAGGGGGTGAGAGGAGTCACCAGAGACAGAGTGGGGAGCAGAACAGGCAGATCAACTGAAGTACACTGCTGAGGGGAGCAGCGGGAGACAGGAGAGGTCTGCTGCGCCATGTGGGTTGCTCCCTGGCCGACCGGGTATTGAACTCATGCTGCAGAGGCTGCGGATTGCTTCATAGTGTGGTGCTTAACCGCTTGCACCACCAGGGAGGCCCTGAATTTATTATTTTAATGGGTGAATACATATGATATGTATATAACTCAGTAAATCTGTTATTAAATTATATCCTACCATACTTGCTGCTTATAAACCACATTTAAATTTAATGTTATTAACATCTTTGCATCTCAGTAACTATTTTTCAAATACAGTTTTTAGTGGCCATATAAGGTTTTGGTGTTTTTTAATAGTATTATTTTTATTGAACTAACCTTGCACAGTGTATGATTTGGGGGTGTAAGGGTGCACACTTAGCACACCACACCCAACACCAGAGCACCCATAATGTCCCACCATAGCTTTTTTTTTAACGAGTACTCTACTTTTAGAAATGGACATTGTTTCCAGTGATTTTGCAGTTATACAAAACATTGTGATGAACCTTTCAGTGCATAAGCTATTTGCCCGTTTCTGATTGTTAATGAGCAATTCTTGAACTGGTTACCTGATGCCCCTGTGGGTCTTCTCAGAAGGGCTCAGAAGGTGTTTTTCAAGACCTCCGGAGTGGCCTTTCCGCAGTACACGCCCCATGGCCGTGTTGACATAACGTCAGCTGAGGCCCTGGAGGCCAAGGAGAAACTCTGGCTTCTCCCCAATCCCTCGCCCTGCCCCCGAGGCTGAAGTAGAAACAGTTTGGGGTGTCACCCAGCTGTAGGCTTTTCGAGAACACGTCCTCTCTGAGAAAATCTTTTTCCATTAGTGAAAAGATGACACCATCCCGTCCTCATCGTGTGCAAACCCCACCTTTCTTGGGTCCTTTGCACAAGGGTTAAGCCCTTGGTTTGACCCTATTACCTTAGAATTTACAACCATGTAAACGCTCCATACGTGAATTTATTAAATTTTGGTTTATTCTCCTGCTGATCAGTCGCCTTCTAATTTGCTCCATCATCCAGCCTCAGAAGAACCCAAAGGGATGATAGAATTTTCTCCTGCACCACATTTTCTAAAATACGTTTTTGTTGCTGAAAATTCTTTTCAACTGTACTGCATACCTGGTGGCTTTCTCTCTGAACTCTACATTTCTGTTTGATGCCTTATAGCAATTATCTTAGGGACCCTTTTATCCTTAAAAGGATTTAATAGGTTTAGTGTCTGAACTGAGCAGGTCAAGTCCTAGGCTAAGAATTGGTTTCTTTAATAACCTCCATATGCTAATTCAGCAGAAAAGGGCAAATTGTGTGTGTGTGTGTGTGTGTGTGTGTGTGTGTGTGTGTGTACGTGTGTGTGTGTATCTCAACGGTGTTGCTAATTAGCTAGGAAAGAACACAGTGGTGTAATTCATAGAAGTTGGTCTATTGATGGTTAATAAAAGAGATTTGTAGCATTTTGAGTCTCACCTAGAGCAGCAGCTGGTCATCCTCTCGAGGCTAAGCCGAGCTCCGTGCACACGTGCCGGAGCATCCCTTGTGCCCTTCCCTCTCCCTTTCTTTGTCGCGCACACTTCCACGCAGGCAGAGTCGACTCCGAGGTTGTCACTGTCAGGACCTGCGGTGACCCCAAAGCTGTCCTGGGGCTGGGAAATTCACTGTGAATACCGCAAGGCTGTGAAGTCAGACATGTTTGCGTGTTGCTGCTGTTAAACAAACCATTTCCAAATGTGGCCACCAAGGAATTTCCTTCCCTGTCTTCCGACTGAAGGATGCATTTGCATCTTGTGATTTATGATTTGTTTTCTAACAAATACTTTTGCAAATGGTGCCACAGCAGAGCTGGTCTTTTCAGGGTACCCGCCATTTGGACTTTTGGCTGCTTTCTGGGGTCACCCGCACGTTGTGGTGAATTTTTCACCCACGTTTCCAGGGCCCTCGCCCCCATGCGGTGCGGTCGGGAGGCCGACCTGGGGGCGTCCAGCGCTCGGGGAAGAACATAAATGAGCCTCGGGAGCCTTGATTCTGTGCCCAAGGTTGGCAGACGCCACTTCACCTAATCACATTTGCTCCTGAGTCGTGGAAACCAAGGGCAGCGTGAGCGAGAGCCAGAAGAAGGCTGAGCTCCTGCCCTGACTTCCCGGGCGGGCTGCGGGGACGCAGAGCTCTGTCTTGCCACGCAGCATACACCTGCGACCATCACCCGCCGCTCTCAGAGCCCGCTGGGCAGGGCGTCCAGCAAAGGGCTGTGGGAACCGTCCATTGGGACCCGCTCTCTGGACGCAGGACAGTCTGGGGCATGGGTACCGCGCGAGAACGCGGCAGGACGCGCGCCGCGGGCCTGTTGAGCCACAGCCGTAGCCGAATCCTGCTCACGGCCGTGGGGGCTGAGGCCTTGGGACAAACGGGTGATGGGTTTGCTGCTCTGCCCGCCGTGCCAGCCCGGCCGTCTGGCTGAGATCGGTCTCCTGGCGGTGCAGGAGTGGACTCCTGCCGCCCTGGCTCCATCTAGTCTTCTCGGTCTCGCCTTCTCGTGCACCTGTTGCTTTTCTCTCCTGAAATCTCTCGTTTGCATCCACGGCCTTCTCCTCCAGTCTTCATTTTTAAATTGTATTTAAAATACACGTCACTTCATGCTCATGAGGTAAGCACTGGTGGGTGTGCAGGTCCGTGGCACTAAGCACCTTGTCTGCAGCCGTGGCCACCGTCCAGTTCCAGAACCCCTCGTGGTCGCAAACTGGAAACCTGTCTCCATTTAATACTAAACCCCCGCGCCTCCCGCCCTCAGCCCCTGACGATGCTGGTTCTACTTTCTGTGTCTTTGAATTTGACTATTCTAGAAACCTCAGCTACCACAGCTGGCCTTTTGTGATGGCACGGTCACTTAGCATGAGACCTGAAAGGGTCATCCGTGTTGTAGTGTGTATTAGAATTTCATGCCTTTTTTATGGCTGAATAATATATCATTGTGTGTGTATATATTCGGATTATCCATCCATCAGTGGATATTTGGGTTATTTTTCATTTCTGGGAGGAGAATCAATTGCCTTGGAGCGTCAGAGGCAAGACCTGTGTGTCTCAAGAGTAATTAAGAACGACGTAGTAACACCTAAAACCTCCGCCATGTTGTAAGTTTATCTAGAAGACGCTAAGCTGCCCAAGGCCAAAATCATGGGCATCAGAGAAAACTGTGATGCCCTCAGAAACGGTGGTGCCTCCACGCCGACCCCCTGGGCACTGTGTGGGTGATGACTGACTCACCCAAGGGCAAGGCGTGACTTATGTTCAGACACATACATGAAACGTGGGTGCTCCGACATTCTGCCTTAAACGTTGCGGGTGAAAGGAAGCTGACCGTGTCCCCTCTTGCCTGCAGGAATAGATAATCTCTATGAGAGGGCACTTCACATCCGCAAACTGCTCCTCACCTTGCCCAGGTCGGTCCTTATCGTGATGAGGTACCTCTTTGCTTTCCTCAATCAGTAAGTACCTGATGCTCTGCCAGAATATCCATCTAATTCTGTTTATATCTCTCTGAATTCTGTCTTTGTTTTTGGATTCTGTAAAATGTACGTTGAGTCTGTTTATCAGCAGAGTTGAAGAGAGGATGATTGAATACAGACGACAGGTGCATTTTTCAACAGATCAAGGTCGTTATGTGACAGATGAAAGCTCTGCTCCGGATGCAGCAAATATGGCCATCGATGCAAACATATACAAATATTGCTACAAAGAACACATTTTAGTGAAATATGTTTTTCTAACTTCTGTCCAAAGCTAATGTCATGAATGTTTTCATCAAAATGATGTAAACCACCTGCAGAAAATGTGTGCAATTTTTGATGTAGGGGAGTGACTTGTAGATGAGACGTATACACAGATCCCAAAAAGAATTTCTGCGAAATCAGCAGAATGAGAACTTGTCAAGAAGAGATTTCTAAAGCGTTCTCTAAAACAATGTAACAGAAATCATAAAAATCAGCATTATCTTCAAAGATACTTTACTCTTCATTTAAGCAACTCAGCTTTCAGCTTCGTTACTTCCTGAAACATGCTCCCCGATGGGAGAATCACCGAGTCCCGGCTGAACAGTCTCCTTGCTTTTCAGTGTTTGGGCCAAGCCGTTGGAAATAAGGAACTCCAGGGGGACGAAATTTGGAGAAGTGCCTTCTCCACCTGGCGTGGATTCTCCCTGCCTAGAATTACGATGTTTTCTTTTCCTTTTTTAATTTTTAAATGAATTACTTTTTTCTTACGTCACTGTGGATATTTGGACAACGTATGGCTTCTCCCCCCAGGTGTGGTCGCCGTAGTTCTCCCGCCACCAAAGCACCCACCGTCCGTCGCCACAGCCCCGTGTGCTCCTCCACCCTCCCTGCCTCTCCCGCCTTCCCTACCACCCGCTCCTGGACGTCTCATATCTGTGGGCAGCTTCCAAGGACTGTCTTTGTCTGACCCTTTGTTTGCTTTGTCTGTATTCCGCAAAATTAGGATGTCTTCTCTTCTCAATTTCCTGAGAGGGTTTATGTTCACGAAATTCATAGAACTAACTGCAGCTCTGCTGACTCCTCCCGAGTCACACCCACTTAAGTCTGCCCCTAACAAGCAAGCCCACATGATAGGACAACGCCAGCAGGAAACAATGAACTACCACGTTCATACATGGCGGGACCCCGTTTGTACAGAAGCCACCTCTGGAAGGAGCAAGATGTCAAGGCGTGGTTATAAATGGTGTCTGCACTTTCACCTGCTCACCCAGACTGTTGGGAGACTGAGGGATTGTCGTCTTCACCTCTCATTACATGTGCCTCCCCACACACACACACACACACAAGGAGAGCCTTCCCGCCCAACCCGTGCTCGCCCCACCAAATTTTCCTGCCACACCAGCACTAAGCCCACTGTGAACCAAAAGACCAGAGTCAACTTAATTCTGAATGTGGAATTAGGAAAGATCTCCCAACCTGCATCTAACCACCCACAAAGCGCAACACAATGGCAGACGTGCCGGGACTCAGCTTCCGGCCTTTCTGCTCAAGCCTGCCCCGGCTCCTGCTACCGGCCTGCAGGCGGAGGGAAGACCCAGCCCTCTGGGTGTCCTGCGTGGGGCAGGAACTGTGAAGAGAACTTGCCTGTTCATTTTCAGTTGTAAAATTGAAATGTAGAAATAGCATTTTTATATCAAGTTTGTGCTCTTCAAGCCGGCACTGCATTAAAGACCCAGAAACCTTGGACTGTGACTCCCCCCCACTGAGCTTCGGTGTCTTACAGAAATGAGCCCATCCCCACTCTGAGCCTGGCTCCTTCCTCTCTCCGTTTTCATGATGCCCTGTAACGTGATCGTGAGCTGCTGCTGTCAACTTTTTTTAAGATTGAGAAGTGGCATGAGGGAAAGACATATGTTAGCTGAGGAAATTATGCCTTTGTGTTTCCTACTTTCTGGGCTATCCTATTTCCAAAAAAAAGTCAAGTATCATGTCACATGGTGTCTCCGTTTCTTTGTGTCAGTCACCAGATCGCAAAGGGAGTGGAGTATCTTTTTTCTCCTTCCATTTGTCATCTGTTCACCTGGATTTCACATTCCCCCCAAGAATGGTCCTTTAGACACTGGAGGATAATGTTCTAAATTCTCCCTTGCCCTGTGTTAGAGGCTTAACCACAAGGAGCTGGCTTAGCGTGAGTCATCTGTGGAAAATATCTCACAAATATCCATTAAATCTGAATTTAGAGATTAGTGCTAGACAGCTAGAAATCTCCCCAGAATAACCCCTGTCCTGCTTCCTTTCACAGTCTCTCGCAGTACAGTGATGAAAACATGATGGACCCGTATAACTTGGCCATTTGTTTTGGTCCAACACTGATGCCCGTTCCAGAAATTCAGGATCAAGTGTCTTGCCAGGCTCACGTGAATGAAATTGTCAAAACCATCATCATCCACCACGAGACTATTTTCCCGGATGCTAAAGAGCTGGAAGGCCCAGTTTATGAGAAATGCATGGCTGGAGATGACTACTGGTAAGCCCGTGAATGTTAGTCCTCTCCCTGGAGAGAGTTCTGAACATGTGTTCAATATTATTAGGGGGAAAATGGCCAAAAGTCACCAATGCTTCACTTAAAAAAAAATACAAAGGAAGAAGCAGGCGACGTGAGGTAAATTAGAGTACTAAGTCGCGTGACAGCACTAGCTTCTTATGGACGCTCACATTTTCTCCTTTTCCACAAAGATTACATCTTTTTAAACATCCATCCCACCATGGCTTTTATAGAGAATAAAGGTTTGACTTTACAAAGAGCTTTATTAATCTTCACCATTACATCCCCAAAAGAGAACTATTCACAGATTCCACTTCATTCTGAAACAGGTTTGATCCTCAGAGCTGTCATTTCAAAGGAGCCTGGTCAGCCGGTGTGTTTTCATTCTGATTTTCACTTTCACTCTTAGTGATAAACACCCTAGTGAGTTGCAGCGGTAGAAGGCGTTTTGCACAAACTTGCCACGTTAATGTGTTGTTGGGACACAACAGCTTTTAATAAGGCAGTCCAGTCACTCCCAATGAAGTATAAAAAGGGGGGGGGTGTCAACCAAATGATCCCAAAGGTGAGGAGCCCTGTTTGACACGTGTTTCTAGCTGCTGACAGATCATGCACAATAAAAATAGCTTCCGTTCCTGCGCGCCTCCCCTTACATACCACGCCAGCCACTTGGTGCATACGGTGGCTTTTATTCCACACAAACGCTCCACCAAGTCAGCTGAGAGAGGCCAAGAAGCGGCTCTAATGCCTGGTGGTAACCGGAGACAGCCCAGGTCTGTCTGACTGCAAAGCCCACAGGAGACTTCCCGCTCCACAGCTGCCCCCGGCCTACCTCAGAAGGCCCCATGCAGCCCAGATTTAGGAGCCGCCTAAAAATAGACTTGGCTGAGGCCTTCGTTCTGGATCCTTCTCAGGACACTTTGTCCCCCATTTCCTTCCTGGGGGTTAAGTAGAAGCATTCATAGAACAAGGAGCTGAATGTCTTAGGTGGCTGAAGGTACACTTATTTTTTTCTTATTCCACAGTTTGGTCATATGCCTTGAGGAACTGAGACTTGGGCCTCCCTGGGGGCACAGGGGTTAAGTCTCAGCACTGTCAAGCTGTCCGCAGCCTCTGCAGCACGAGTTCCATCCCCGGCCAGGGAGCTACCCACATGGCGCAGCAGCCCCCTCCTGTCTCCCCGCTGCTCCCCTCAGCAGTGGATTTCTCAGTCTGCCTGTTCTGTTCCCCACTCTGTTTCTGGGGAATCCTTTCACCCCTGCACCTCTGGCCTGCACCCCAGCTCTTGTTTGCATAAATAAATAAATCTTAAAAAAAAAAAAGAAAACTGGGCCTTGACTATCCCAATATTGCTCTAAATTAACAGCAGGGCATGGTAGATTCCAGTTCTATGGTATATCCAGATATTTTACACATGGATTCAATTTAAAAATATTTCCTTGAGCACCTACTATGTGCAAGGTCCCCACACAAGCTTGACTCTGGAGAGATAAATGAGTAAAACTCAGCCTTGCTGAGTTCCGTAATTTTATTTCCACGGTCACATTTGTTTCATGGCCAGAGTCAAAGGCATGTTAAGTATTTCCAAATATCCGGGGCTATGTGTGCAGGCTCTGCTGTCTTGCTCGTTTTATCACAAAGCAAATATATGAATGTCTGGCCAGTATTTCTTGATGTGTGATATTTCAGGATTTTTGCTGGTCATTACTTTTTGCGAGTAGGGCGGCCCCATAACAAAGAAGCTTGCAGCCAATTTGATCATGTCCTTCCCCATCATTCATTTTCAACACAAAGTCAATATCACGATAGTTTCCTTTGTCCCCGAACACGGCTTCCACATTAGCGTCAGGTTTGTGTTTGTGGCCAATACATCCCGCTTGTCAGCGTTCATTAGGGGAGACGGGGTGTTAGTGTCAAAGGATCAATTTTTTTAAAGAATAGACTCACAACTCTCGTGTAGATAGAAAATGAAACTGTCCACCAAAAAATGGAGAAGCTACTACAACCCATTAAAAGCAGAAGTCAAAGAAACCTCCATGTGTGCAGAAAGGCGTGTCCAGAGGAATTTGCACAACTGGTGTAACCGCAGGGCGATGCCCAGCGACACGCCGCTGGAATTCGAGCTCATCTTCCGTTCCCCGGAGAGGAGGGACTGGTCAGGCTGTCGGGCTGGGACAACCCCTTTGTCTTTAGAGAATTGTAAGAAACTGAGCCCAAGGTGAGGCCACCACACCCCGTTTCGGGCTTGTTAGTGACTCCTGGGCCCCCACAAAGGCTCATCTTTCTCCTCCTCAGCAGTTGTTCACTTTTAAGTCCTCACTTGGCCTCACGCGACTTTGTCCCCACAGCGACAGCCCCTACAGCGAGCACGGCGCGCCCGAGGAGGCAGACCCCGACGCGGGCACCGGGCCGCACACCAGCGACGACGGTGAGCCCTCGCCCCGGCCCGCGGGCCTGTCCTCTGTAGCGTCGCTTCATTCGCTAGTCAGTGCAGGCAAAAGGATATTTTTTGACTGTGTAAACTACGTAGAATAATATCCCCGTGAGCACCCAAGAGCCACCACCAAGGTCAAGAAGAAAGCCACAGGGACCCCCAGCCACAGGGACCCCAGCCCCCGGCCCCCGCGGCGCCCCCGGTGTCTGTGTGGAGAGCGGTTGGCCTTTCATTTGCAGCCTCCTGGAACTTTCCATAAGTGGCCTCAGACCTTCTGTATTTATCATGATTTCTCTACTCGGGATTATTTTCCCGAGAGTCACCTGCATAGTATTCCACTGCATTGCCTGGCTGGTGGGGGCGGGAGAGGTGTCTTCTGGGTCTCTGCCCTGGGAACAGCCGCTCGCAGTGTTTCCAACACGTCTCCCGTTGGAAACGTTCGGGAATTCCTCGAGAACACACACACCTACCAGCAGGCCTGCCGTCCACTCTGTTGGATTCTGCCAGGTTGTTGCTGGCGCTGGCTGTGTGATACGGACCCCGGCCCAGCCCACAGCCCCCGGGGCTGGCCCGCAGCGCCCGGTGTTATCAAGTATCGCCGTTGGCCACCATCGCAGTAGCTCTCGGTGATTTCATGTGCCCTTCGGTGACTACTGAGGATGCTGCTGATAAAACGCAGTGTCTCGAGAGGAAACACGGGGTACAGGAAGACCAGCACAGTCGGACGGGGTCTCCCGTGAGGACACGGTTTGTTTCTCACAGCTCCCCAGAGGAGGGGGAACGCTACCCCCTGCACCCCCTGCAGCCCCTGCAGCCCCTGCAGCCCCTGCACCCCCTGCACCCCCTGCACCCTCCCCACACGCATTAGTCAGCATGAGTCGCCTCTTGTTTGAAGAGGCCTTTTTTTTCCTTTTTCTAACTTTTTAAGTTTAACGTTTAACATTCGTTTCCAAGACTTTTCATTTGTTAGTATAAACTATGAAACTAAGGACTTTCTCTTCCTGCCCCTCTGGCTGTGCAGATGGGTCTTTCTTCTCTCTTTAGCTGTGACTGCCGCATCCTTCTTAAAGCCACCCGCTGAGTTTTTAGTTTTCATTGTTTTCCCCGCGGGCTCTGTTTGGCTGCTCGTCACACGCGCTGCTTGGTCGTGCTCACAGGCTCTTGCTCCGCACCCGCCACGTCAGCCCCTTGCATCGCTTCGGGCTGTGTCGGGTCGTTCGATGTCTGGAGTCTTCCTGGATTTGTGGCCGCAGGTTCTTGCTCGTTGAGTCCTATTTGCCAGGGGGTTTTAGAAAGGTTTACCCATGTCTTAGAAGCTGGTAGAAGCCCTTTGGCTCAGTAGACGGTGGGTCTCTCCGAAGAGGTTTCACTTGCTGTGAGCTGGAGTGACCACTTGAGGACCACATGGAGTTTCCAGTTTGCGGTTGTCCAGCCGCCCAGGTCGTGTGAGCTGCAAACCTGCCTGCGCCCGGTGTGGCTGCGTCTCAGGGATCATGTGCCCAAGGATGGAAACCGCCGGTTCCCTTCAGCCTGGGGGCGAGGACGGTGCGGGTGCTTACAGTGTGTGCAGGCCAGGAGCAAAGGCCATTTCTTGATCGAGAAGTTCACTCCAACAACTGAGAGGCTGGTCCTGGGGCGTGGGGAGTGTAGTTCGGGTCTCCACATCGCGTAGGATGTGGACTTAGTCACTTTCTATGTAAAATAAAGCTTCAGTTTTCCAGGCGGGAAAAGCCCCTTAAGGAAAATTTTGACTCACATTTTCTAGAGTTCTGCTCGCTAAGCTCTCGTTTCCACTGAGATTTTGATATTTAGTGTTCCTTGCGGTTGTGATAGTTTATTACTGCAATTACAAACCCTCTATTTTTAACTCCAGAATTTTCAGTTGTTTCAGCAGAGGGTATTCAAAGCGTCTAGTGTCTACCCTCTGCTCGAGAGAAAGACAGAGCCTGTGTTTTTTAAAGTAACATGAATTCACACGTCTCGAAATTAAGTTCGGAGAAATTCTGTAAGAACTTGTATTTGTCTTTTTGCTTTTGAAGGCCTCTGAGCCCTGCCTCTAGCAGGGCTTGTCTTGGATTTCTTTCTCTCTCTGTTCCTTTTCCTCACCTCCTCCAAGCGTTGCTCACCTTCCTCGGTGGCTGGAAAAGCCAAGACAAAGCTCCAGCCACATCAGCTTCCACTTGATGCCATGTGTCAGTTCTTTGGCCATTGACTACAAAAGAAAAGATTTACAAAAGGCTCTGGGTTTTAAATAACATTTTGATCGTGTTCACCTGATTTTGCTGGAAATAAAAGCATTGCTTAAAAAGACAGCTACCCCAAGCCAAGCCAGCCTCTAACGTACTGTCACTAAATTAACTAGAGTATTGATTACCTTTTGATCTCCTCGGTGTTATTGTATTTTCTTTTCTCTGGCATGGATCGCTAGAGAGAGTAGCTTTTGTTTCCAGAAGAGAGACTGTCACAGAACAAGGCCGTCATCTGCAAGGGCCAGGTTTACAGATCCAGGAAGGAAAGTGTCAGGGAAAGCAAGGTCCCAGATAGAAAGTGTGCTAAGAGTTTGTGTAAAATGATGAGAAATGGAAATGCAAGCCTTGGCCAAGCACCAGGCATTCAGAAAATCAGCTCTACTGAATTCTCTTTCCTTTTTTCGAAAACTATCATAGCCGTGCAGAAATCTGAAGTTATCGTGTTGTTCTTTTATTGTAATGTAGCAGCAGTGCTCTGCAGCCTCTGCAGGACCTGGGAGGACCGGGTAAGTCACTGTGTGAAAGGAGCAGGGTACATTCCATGCCCAGAGATTGATTTCCTCTGCACTGACTAGACTAAGATGTGTATAAATAGCTTATTGATTCACACTTGACTGTGAAATGACTCTCGAGGGAGAAGAAGGAATCCAAATAATGAAATTGCTCAGAATTACTAGTTGGTGTAGTAGGATCATCAATAAAATGTACTTTTGATCCACCTGGTCATTCTTTCATAACCTCTTCCACATTCAAATTCCATAAGCAGGGCCTGATCGGCCTGTTGTTTCAAAGGATAAAAAGACAGGATGGTCACAGAGGGCATGGTTCTGAAATTATGATAAAATATGTGTAGATCTGTTAAATAGTCTTCAACAGCCTTGGCCAGCATTGCAGAAAGCTGTGTAACCGAATGTCACTGAAGAACAGGAATGGTTCTCTCTGTTTCACTGTGACACACGCATAGATTTTAGATGATGTGATAGATCAGTCTCAATTTTTCCAGCAAAACAGAATTTAAAACATGGGCATGTTCACATGGGAGTTCACAGATTACATGCCACGGAGTTTGTTTGAATAAATCAGTATAGACTAGCTTCCCCCGCACTCCATGGCTGTGTTTTATTTCTGTCCCCCAGAGAGAACAGTATCTGTCTTCTTAGATCGAGGCTTTGTTCTTCATCTGCAAGTTTAAAACAAACTATAAAGTCATTCCTTTGAATATAAAGTTATAGTCCCACCCCATGAAGCAGATTTATAGATACATAATAGAGCTGGTACTTATTTACTGTAGTAAAGAAAATATAATTTCAGGGGGAAATATCAGAGTGTTACTATATGGCCAGAAAGCTACCGTCCGTTGTTAGTGGACTTAAACTGTTTAAATATAATTTTTATGCCTGCTTTGCTGAGACGTATGCTGCACGCGGACTATGAAGTTGCCGTATGACACATTTACCTCAAACATTTTTCCCTTCCGAAAAATGGAGCATTATTTTGTTTCTCTTTTAAATATTTAGTTGAAATTCACCCAGGCCCTTCATACAAGGTAAACCTGGTTTTTTTCGGTATGGCTGTTGATTTTTGTGGCTTTGCCTTCCATGTCTCAGAGAATGTTTGAATTTATCAAGCGAGAAAGAAGGTTAGCTGGCTCTCTAAGGACGATTCGGGCAGTTATTCCATATAAGTACAACAGATATTGCAATGAACTTTGGAAAAATAAACTCTTTTAATGGGAAGGTTTGTTAGCAAGGGAAATAGAAGATAATTTTCTAAGAAAATATTTGACAGATAGGCAGGCTTGAGTCTCTCATGCGGGGCACATATTCAACAGTATCTGGAAACAAATACGAATTCCGTTTTTAGCAAATTGGGGTATTTCTTGTCGCATAGCTCTTTTTCTGTAGGCTTGTACTTCTGTCGTGACCCTTTTCAGTTTCGTTATTGTTGGCTAGATGTTTACTCACTGACTGTTGACAGCAGGGATGAGGATGGAGTGATGGTGGGAGGGAGCAGGAAAGCTCAGACAGCCCCAGATTGCAGAGCGTTTCACAATACGCTGAATCACAGAAAGCACCTGTCCAAGTAGTTCGTTTGGTTTGTCCTCAGTAACTGTGGTTAGAATTCCAGGAGAGCTGAAATTCTGATTCTAGACCCAGAGTTCACTTTTTTTATTTTGATTTACCATTTAATTATAATACTCCGTGTACGTTTCAGGGGTAGAGCTTCACACTTTGATAAATGCAGACGCCGCGCTGCACCCACCACCCAGTGTTAGTGCCGTTCACCACTATCCCGTTGGCCCCTCTACCCGCCCCTCCCACCTGCTTCCCTGCCCCTCTGGAAAATACCACTTTTTGTCAGAGTCTAAACGTTGGTTTTGTTCTGTTTTATTTTGCTTTGTTTCCTTGTATTCCACAAATGAGTGATCACTGTTCATGCACATGCCGTAGTAAGAAATGGTACAGACAGGTGCCATCTGGCGACCACTGATTTACCCTCTGTCTTGATTATTATGTCATCTCAAGCATATTATATAAATCTAATTATACACGTAATATAATCTATAGGAATTGGCTTTTTTTCACTCATCATAATTCCCTTGACCATTAAGCTCATAATGATTTTATATTCGTATATATTATTAAATGATCAGTACAGTAAATCTAATATCTGTTACCACATACAGACTTTTTTATGACGAGTGCTTTTAAGGCTACGTCCAGCAATTTTTAAATATGCAATACGGTATATTAAGTAGGGTCATATTGCATCTCTAGGAGTTACTTGTTTGATAACTGGAAGTTTGTACCTTTTGACAAACTCCTCACCCATTTTGCCTGCCTTGACACCCTAGAAAATATAATCATTCGATCTGGGGTTTTAATTGGTTATAGACCAACCCAAGGTGTGCTTGCATCACAGATGTCCCCCAAAATGTTACTAATACTAAAGAAAGCCAGGTTGTTTTATTATTGGTGAAAGAGTGACAGTCTGGTTGTGCCGCCTGAGAAAAGTGAATCTATTCAAAGAGTAATTATCGTGATGCGTTTTGTAAGCTTGATTTTTAAAACGAAGCAAAGTATAAATCCTTAGTGTTCTGGGATCTTCCACGTAATAAATGGCATAACAAAGCAGCTCCACCAATGCCACAGTAATATTGACGCAGTTGTGGAGAACGTTCCAGCTCTGGGGGAAATTTTATATATCGTATTGCAGAGTCTAAAATACTCTTTCTTAGGCTGCCCTAGCTCTAGCAGGAGGCTGTGGAAATTAAGATGTAGTTCGTGGTGTTCACTTTTGCTTTGCAACACTGAGGCCAGAAGGAGAACGTGGTGATCGCTTCTGTCGTATTCGGGCTGGACACTGTCTGGCCTGGCTGTGTCTGTCCACAGCCACACGCGGCCTCTCCCCGCGCGTCCTGCCCGCCCTCAGCCTGGTCTCTGTGCTCTTTGCAGAGTGTGAGCCCATAGAAGCCATCGCCAAGTTCGACTACGTGGGGCGCTCGGCCCGGGAGCTGTCCTTCAAGAAGGGCGCCTCGCTGCTGCTGTACCAGCGCGTGTCCGGGGACTGGTGGGAGGGCCGGCACAGCGGCGTGGAGGGGCTGGTGCCCCACCAGTACATCGTGGTGCAGGACCTGTGAGTACCCCAGGCCCAGCAGCGGGCGGGGGGCCGGGCGGCGGCGCTGGTCCTGTGCCAAGGGGCGCGTGGAGAGGGGCCCGGCCGGTGGCTCTTCATCCCCGAGGGGTCTCCGCAGCACCTCAGGGCCAGCGGGTGTCACTCCCAGATTCTAGCAGGAGGTTGGGGCAGGGCCCGGTGTGACCCCAGGCTCCCAGGGAAGCAGCCTCCGCAGAGGCGGCAGCAGCAGGAGCTGCTTCTTCCGTTGAGATTCGGAAAAGGGGAAAAGCTGCCAGAAGCCCAGGACGCGCCTCCACCCCAGGCTCCTTCCCCCCACCTCCCCCAGGAGAAAGCCTTGTTGCCCTCATTTCAAAAATGTGAAAGAGAAGGGGGGCGCCACGCGGCGGCCAGGGAGTGCGCGGCCTGGAGCACAGCGCTCCCCGCGGGCCTCGGCCTGGGGGGGCCCCCCCCCCCCCCGCAACCGCCCCAGGGGAAGGAGAGCGGAGGCTTCTGCCTGATTGAGAAATGCCAGAAAGTGCGCCTCCCAGCCCAAGGCCCCCTGTGCCTGTGCTCACCCCCCTGTGGCGCGACGAGCACACGCGTGTGTCCAGGCGCAGGTGTGCAGGGACGTGTTCTAGAATGCCAGCGGTGCTGGTCCCGGATGTCACGTCCCTGTGTGAGCGAGGGGTGTTTCCTTCTTTTCCATGTAGCTGAGCTTCCCGGTTGATTGCACCGTTGTAACAACAATCAGAAGGGAGCTGTGTTAGCAGGAGAGGCCTCACCCTCGCAGAGGTCGCCCTGACGCTTCGGCCCGGCCCGCGAGTGCTGCCCCCTCACCCCGTTCTCCTGTTGCAGGGACGACACATTTTCAGACACTCTGAGCCAGAAGGCCGACAGCGAGGCCAGCAGCGGGCCGGTCGCTGAGGACAAGGCCTCATTCAAGGACCTGAGCTCCCCCACGGACCGCCATCCCGACGGCTGCGTGGCCAGGTGTGTGGGGTGTGGGGCTCGGGCAGGGGCCGTGCCTCTCCAGGGCTGCGCGGAACCGTGGCGTCCTCAGTCCTGTGTGTCATGCAGTGTCTCGAGCCTCCCTGCGCGCTCTCTCTCTCTCTCTCTCCAGGCAAAGAAAACGAGGCGACCCGCCCCCTCCAGCGAGGCGTCCTGGCAGGACCAGTGACAGCCACTGCCCTCTGCACCCCCCTCATGCCCTCTCCAACTCCTCAGTTGACCTGGGGTCCCCGAGCCTGGCCAGCCACCCCCGGGGCCTCCTGCAGAACCGCGGCCTCAACAGCGACAGTCCCGAGAGGAGGCGCCGGCCGGGCCATGGCAGCCTGACCAACATCAGCCGGCACGACTCGCTCAAGAAGACCGACAGCCCTCCCATGAGGAGGTCCACGTCCTCGGGCCAGTACACGGGCTTCAATGACCACAAGCCACTGGACCCGGAGTCCATCGCTCAGGTGAGCCCTTGGGGTGCGGCAGGGCGGGCTCAGTACCTGGGGGTCGCAAAGGGGCGTGTGCAGATCTACTAGATTCTAGTCGACCTAGAAGCTACTAGAGGAAAGAGAGAGGCAACTTCCGCGCCCCCAGGCTGACTTTGGCTCCCCCTGGAATAACCATTTGTTCCTATTGACTTAAACAGACACGTGGCAGAAACGTGGGCCCAGACAGTCAGACCCATCGTCTCCGAATAGCCGGGAAACAAAGGCTAGTGAGGAGGAAAGAGCCCCACCTGTCAAATTCGAGCTAAATATAGTAAAATAGACAAACTGATGGGAAATGGAAAGCCGTGAAACAAAAATCTCAGTACGCGATGGAGATGATACGCTCCACTTGGGAAGCGATGAGTCAGTCAGCAACAGCGTGATGGTAACGGGCAGCGATTAGAGTAAGAAGGAGCCTGAATCCTGCGTCACTTCCGAAAGTATCTGTGTCTGCCCTTCGGAAAAGTGATTGCACGCAAGGGTGCTGGCGCACGGCTAATGATTGGAATTAACAAACTAAAAGTAAAGCAATTTTTAAAAAGATTTACTTATTTATGCATACAAGAGCTGGGGTGCAGGCCAGAGGTGCGGGGTGAGAGGATTCCCCAGAAACAGAGTGGGGAGCAGAACAGGTAGATCCACTGCTGAGGGGAGCAGGGGGAGACAGGAGAGGTCTGCTGCGCCCTGTGGGTAGCTCCCTGGCCGGGGATGGAACTCGTGCTGCAGAGGCTGCAGACAGCTTCATCTTTTGTCTTCAGATTTTCCCTTGAGGACAAGTAAACCTGCCATCTTGTTCATACAAAACAAAAAAATGTCAATTCTTTTATCAAACAAATCAGTGCACTCCCTGTTGATGCTGTCCTCCACCCGGCAATGTGTGACCGTGCCCACCTTTATTCACGTAGCAAGCCTTGATTGAGCACTTACTGTATGCCAGGTCCCAGGCTAAGCTTTGTGGATACAAAATCCAAACCATCCAGGTGATACCTGAGGTGCTTGCAGCTCAGGTGGGGGCGTGGATACGGAAATCAGTTGCCATTTGCAGCGCCAGAGGGTTATGCTCTAGGTAAGTGGGGGGATCCCTGAGAATGAAGAGAGGAGACATTTTAGTGAGATCAGGGAAGACACTCTCCATCCATCCCGCCTCACACAGTACTCTGTGTGTGTGTGTGTGTGTTAAAAACCATAACATAGGGCCTCCCCGGTGGCGCAGCAGTTGAGCGCTGAGTTGTGACGCTGCCCGCGGCCTCTGCGGCGCCGGTTCGATCCCCGGCTGCTCCCCGGCCACCGGAGGAGGGTCCCGCATGGCGCGCAGACCTCTCCTGCCGCCCGCTGCTCCCCTCAGCAGTGTCCTTCGGTCCTTCTGCCTGCTCTGCTCCCCGCTCTGGCTCTGGTGAATTCTCTCACCCTCCCGCGCTTCTGACTGTACCCAGTGCTTGTATAAATAAATGAATGAATGAATGAATGAATGAATGAATAAATAAATAAATAAATACCATAACATAAATTTACCAGCTTAACCAGTTTTAAGTGCACAATTCAGTAAAACATATTTACCTGTGAAACAGATCTCCAAAACCTATTTCTATCATAAAACTGAAACTCTGTGTCCGGGCCACCACCATTCTGCTTCTGCTGCTGTGAGTGTGACGCCTCATCAAAGGGGAACCACACAGCATTTGTCTTTTTTGACTTGCTTAACACATGAAGCTCTAAACATAAGGAAACATAATTAAAACAACACAATGTATTTAGTGAATACTTGACTACATTAGAAGAAAAAAGAAGTAGGAAAGGCTTTCACCTCCATGTAGGATTTCCATAAATACAAGTGAAAATGCACATTGATCTGAGAGTATTAAGTTAGTCTTAGCTCGCATTCCGTGGGTAGCATTCGTAATGGGGAAGGTGGGCAAACCTTGGTCCTACAGTTCTAAACAAAATAAAGTATCATTTGCGTGATAGTTGCATCCCTAGAAACCGAGCTACATAAAAAGTATGTTTTGCGTTTATATATAAGAAAAAGTTTGTTTCTGAGCTCTGGTCATCATAAACAGAATTTTCACCTACATAATATCTGGGGAACATTCAAAAGTTGAACAAGATGCAGGACAAGTCATTGCACATAACCTGTTCAGCGCAGTCTCCAGCTCTCTAGTTGGTCTGCGCCTGCCCACCACATGCCAGTGAAGCCACCCCATAATTGTGACATTTGAAAACACACATCTATGCCGAGGGCTTCCATTGAGATCACCGGGCAAGACGATCAGGGGAGGCGTCAGCTGAATTTTAAAGAACGGCTACGAGTTCGCCACGTCCATAGCGAGTGTTCAAAACTCACCTGTTGAGTGAATGGGGAAAGTCTGATGTTTTGTTCCTATTCACATTCATTTCTTAAGAAATTGCTCTATTAGAGTTCGGCTGTCTCTCCCAGGGGTCGAAACAGAATTCCACATCACACGTCAATATCTAAGGTAGAAACTACCAGAAGGAGACCGGTGTTTAGGAATGGCAAAAAGTTGGCATCCGGTTCTCCTGCATCTTGGCTTCCTGAACGCTGCGTCAGAACAATGTGTGTGCAGGCAGAACAACGTGTGTGTAACAACGTTGTGTTACACGCCAGCCGCTGTAACGTTAACACGCACGGTCTTGCCGGCCTGCTGGCCTTAAAAATGAAGCGTCTGGGTTGCGCGGGCTGTGTTTGTACCCAGTGTGTGTCCGTGTTCACGATCGGCCTGTTCTCTCCTGTTGATGGTTTCCCACAGGACATCGAAGAGACGATGAACTCGGCCTTGAACGAGCTCCGGGAACTGGAGAGGCAGAGCACGGCCAAGCACGCCCCCGACGTGGTGCTGGACACTCTGGAGCAAGTGAAGAATTCTCCCACCCCGGCCACCTCCACGGAATCGCTCAGCCCTTTGCACAACGTGGCCCTCAGGGGCTCAGAGCCCCAGATTCGCCGCAGCACCAGCTCCTGCAGCGACACCATGAGCACTTTCAAGCCGGCGGTGGCGCCCAGGATGGGTGTGCAGCTCAAGCCCCCGGCCCTGCGGCCGAAACCTGCTGTTCTCCCAAAAACAAACCCCACAATGGGGCCCGCCCCGCCCGCCCAGGGCCCCGCAGACAAGTCTGGCACCATGTAGCCACCTGCGCGAGGCCACCCGGAGGTGATCGAGGCGAGGACGGGTCGGTGACAAAGGTCACTGACCCACAGTGTCCCCTAGTTTGTGCTTATAACTGGAGACCTTTTGGCTTTTCTGTGTTCTCGAATGTAACGTCTGAGACTGGCCACGTAACACGGCATTTGTATTTTGTAATTTTTTTTTTTTTTAAGAACTGGACATAGCGTATGTCATTTCAAAGACAATAGAAACACTTAGACTTACTTGAAAATCCAATGCTGCACCATTTGTCATGAAGGCAACACTGCCCTCCCGGCGCACAGAGCTTCCGAGCCAGGCGCGGGAGCGCGGGCTCGACGGCTCAGGGGCCTGATCGCGGCCGGCCGGAGCGTGACCCGCGTGTCTGCGGCCCTCTGGGCTGGGACTGACTAGTGACAAATGCACGGTCGCTCGCTGGCAGCACCTCAACCCCATATGGGGGCGCGTCCCGCTCATGCTTAAGACCCCGCAGTGGCCGCTGTGCGGTGTCCCCGGCCGCGCGCTGGAGCAATTTCCTCTTTCATGGAATCGTTTCCCTGGGTCCAGGGTCAAGACGCAGTGGCAGGAGAGCTCCCCGGAGCTACTCGTGTGGCTCCACCACAGCCTGATCAGGCCCAGAAGGTCTCCAGGCCGCCCTGCTCCCAGAAGGATCAGAACAGCCTGACCTGGACGGCGCTGGGAATACCCTGCTCGAAACTTCAGACATCTGCTGTTCAGAAGCTGCCTAGGGACTGGGTCTCGCGCCCCCCCGCCCTCGTGCTCCCCTCTATGGAAACAGAGACGCAAGAGCACACCAGGCCTCGGTTCCCTCAGCCTTCTCTTCCGACCATGTGACCGCAGGCCCTGCCCGCCCCACGGAGCCTGATGGCCCAGATGCGGCCCAGCTGTCCTCGCCTCTGCCCACTCGGGACGGCGTGGTGCTGGAGTGAGGGGTGTTCCCGGCTCGGCTGCAGGGCTCCCCTGTGATTCCAGGGGGATTTTCTCCCAACGCTGTTCTTTTTTCACACGGTCTCTACACAACTCGCATCACCGGGCCCCGCAGGGCCACTCTTTCTCGGACGTTCTAGCTCATGATCATCTTGCTGTAGCTCCTACTTAAATGCTCTGTTTTCTCTCTATCTTAAAAAGGTTGCTTTGAACTCAGTTGTTTTTACTAAGGTACAAGCCACACCCTCTGCCAGCAGCCGCTTGCGTCATCGGTAACGCTGTGAGCATTTTTGGTTACTTTATCATGGGACTTACTGATGAAGAGACTTTCTGAACAAAGAAGAACGGGCGGCCCAGGACCCACCCCTCTGGACTCCGCCGTTTTCCCTCCAGGTCTGGTTCCAAACTGGCAGCCAGGTGCACGCCCACCTGAAAGACACAGCACAGACTCATTTCTCAGCCCCTCCGTGAATGTATCTCGTGGGAAAGGATGGACTGAAATTCAACACCCTGACTCTGATCTCTACCTCAGTTTGCCGTCGAATCATTCTATTGCAGAGAGAGATTAAATCCATGAAACGCCGCCTCCTTTCAGAGCCACACCCTGGCCCGCTGCCTGTCTCACAAATGGGTTGCATAGAAATTTATTTTCCTGAGTATTTCCAGGGGTGGTGAACTCTTAAACCTGAATTTTCAGAGTGATTCTTTCTGTGCATTTTGGGGAAAAGCCCCAGCTCAGCGCCGCGTGCAAGCCTCACCACTTTTCCTGGGAGATCGTGGTCCTCGACGCCTGTGGGTGCCACGGCGAGCCCGCCAGGACTGCGCGTTGACTGTTGCTAACCCTGTAAACAATCGCCCCAAAGTCCGAGACACTTAAATTCTCCTGAACAATCTCCCAGTTCTTTCTGGATCCCACTTTCTCATTCTCTGTTGTTGGATGGGGAGACAAGCAGAAAATAAAGGTGGAGCAGTGGGGGTGGGGGAGGAGGGGACAAATCTTTTAGAAAAGCTAAAGTGAAAAGGACTCCTAAAAATCATTTTCCACCTTTGATGGGGGAGTAAGATGTTAAACAGGCAGGATCCAAACGGCAGAGGTTTGGATTTAGTCATCTTGGGGGGTTCTTCCGCAAGCTTTAACTTAGCTTCTCACATCGTCGGTAGCTCATCTCTCCAGACCTCTCCCTGGGAGCTGCTCAGCGTCTCTCCTGAGGGTGTCTGCGCCTGCAGGGACCGCCTCGCCACCCACCCCGGGTCAGGGCTGTGCCGCCTCAACGGCAGGCGCACGCTGCTGCAGCCCCCAGAGCCTCAGAGGCTGTGCCTTCTTCAGGATCAGCACCTCGCAGCCCGGCCCCTGCTGCTGCAGCCAGCTCTGCCCCCCATGCTCCTGAGGTTTGTTTTTTGTTTGTTAGGGTTTTTGTGTGTTTGGCTGATTTTATTTTGCAATTTCCAGGAAGGGTTGTGACGTCAGAGAAAGGAAGGAGTCATGTGTCTCTCTCACTCTGTTTAGTAAAGTCTTAAGATTCTAGGGTTAAGACAAGGCGACCACTTCACCAAAAACCCAAACTCCTCAGTAAGTTCTGAAAAAGCTTCAGCAGCTGAGCGGGATCACCTGGTGCCCGCGTGGCCCTTTTTTTTTTTTTTTTTTTTTTTACAGCCACAGGTGTAGCGCGTAGCGGGGGGATGGGAAGGCGCCAGGGACAGGAGAGAGGAAAGAAAATGAGTCCCTGGGTTGCTTTTGCTTTGCCCCCCGGTTCAAGGATCTTCTCAGTCCGGGTGTGCAGCTTGGGAAGGACCATCTCGCGGGAGGGTGAGTGACGGCTCTGCCAAGCCCCCCGGCTCCCCCTCCACCAGCGTGTGTGCTCACGCTTCTGCAGCGGCGGGTCCCGCCCGGCCTCACCACAGGAGCCGTGTGGAGTGGCCTGGCTGAGGCCTTCTAGGAGTGGAGCGGGAGGACGGAGTGAAAGGTCATTCGTGCACATTTTCGGATGAACATTCTCTAACATTCAGTTCAAACTCCTAAATGACCCTTTACAGACCGCTGTGTTCACGCTCAGTCTCAACACCGTGGTCGGGAGCTGTGCACATTTTACACACCGCAACCCGCCTCTGGGGCCCCGGGCTCGGCCCCACTGACCTGCAGTGCGCGGACAGTCGTCCATGGCTGCCCAGCAGCAAGGCCCAAACCAAATCAGTGAAGAGTTTTCTGTCCTTGTACTTTGGCCGTTCCCCCAGGCGGATGCGTAATTTACTTAGGGAAAAGGAAAGTGGGGTGGTGGAGTAGGGGTCTCCTTGGCGTTCAGGATTGTCATACAGACTCTGGGGTCTGCCTGCTGAGGAACCGTTAACAGGTCACCACAGCCTCTGCTGAAAAGCATGTGGGTCTGCTGAGAGGGCCAGAACACTTAGGGTCTGAGGTGACCCTTGTTTTTTCTTGGCCACGCTAGAGGCCGCGAGTGCAGGAAATGCCCTTGGGGTCGAGTCTAACTCTGAGTCCCCCACCCCAGAGCCCTGAGCCGCTGGAGCATCCTGGAAGTGAAGACTCTACCCTCGTGTACATAAAGCTCCTTGTTCCAGACCGTCCCTGAGCTGAAAACCAACCTCCAGCTGGGCTGGGGTGACGTTGACAGAGTTTTGTTCAGTAAAACAACTGGAAATTGAGCTTTCACTTACCCTAGCATACTTTTTTAAAAAACTAGTCTGTGGTATAATCGAGTTGGGTACCTGTATCTTTAAATTACTAGGGAATTTTGTATGTTTAAATAATTGTACTGGGTTCCATAATGCTTATCTTAGAAACTGTTTAGTAAAAGAAAATATATCAGCCGTGCGTTTGTGAATGCCCCGTAGAGCATTCGGCCAAGTCCGGTGTGTAGTGCGATGGTCGCTCTAGATGTCTGAAGTGTCGTCAGTGGCTGTGTCACGGGAGAGACTCGATGTCCCTGCGGACGGAAGGGTAGCTCCTGCCCGGTGATGAAGTCAGTATTGTCCCCTCCTGTCGTTCTGATCAGTTGCAGTTCTGGTGGCTTCCTGCTTGTGACTGTTCCCTACCGTGTCGATGTACATGCGTAGTATGTACACGTGCAAGTGCCTTTCTATCTTAGGAGTCTTCGCCTTGCTCCTGCCCTGCGCCCTCCTCCCTGCCCCGACCCCTGCTGCCCCCCTTGGGTGTTTGTGAACTTCCCTCCCCTCCCCAGCTGCTTCCCTCCCCGCCTCTCTGTGCCTCAGTGCTCAGTTCTGTCCGTCCTGCATCCTTGTCGCTCATCAGACTGTCTCGTTTTCCTGTAGCCGTGACTGTGCCTTTCCAGCCCGTCCCCCACCCCGCACCCCCGCCCCACATGCCACCCCCCGGCTCACGTGCT
Organism: Talpa occidentalis; assembly: GCF_014898055.3. NCBI lineage: Eukaryota > Metazoa > Chordata > Mammalia > Eulipotyphla > Talpidae > Talpa > Talpa occidentalis. The sequence continues at coordinate 85,204,721 of NW_023601653.1, forward strand.
GCGACTGCCGTCCTGTGCGCCCCGGCTCTGCGCCGCCTCTCCCCATTCCATCCCCGCCGCCGGGAGGTGACAACACAGGGGACGCTTTCACGGTTCTGGAAGAAAACAATGTTTGTTCCTCTGTTGTGACGATGCACTTTTATGTATAGGACTGTACACTCGGCATGTACCGTTCCAGGCTTCCGCCGTCAGGTCTGCTCCCCGCGGTGTATCTTTCTAATAAATAAGATAGTTCTGGCTCCTTTGTCTGCTTCCGGCCTGCTGTGCCTCTCCACGGCGTGTCCGTCCCTGACCGCCGCTTGCCCGGCCCAGAGGGGTGAGTGGCGTGACCGAAGGTGAAGCCCTCTCCTCTGCAAAACTGCTGGATCTCGCGTTTTTATTGGTGAATCTGGAAACGAGGCCCGGTGTATGGGGCCTTCCCCATGAAACCGTGGGTTTTTCAGGGACATGCTTTGGTGACCCCTGCGTGGCAGCCCAGGGGGTTGGGAGGCCGGGAGAATCCCATCCTGCTGGACACACATCAGACAGATCTTCCCTTTGAGATGGGTTTTTTTCCTGTCCTAGTTAAACCTTGCCAAGCTGCCCTTCGGTTTTACGTGGATAAAGTGAAATGCCGTCTGTAGGTATAGAATCACAGCATTCAGAATTCCCCGATGCGCTGAGGTTTTTTCTCCAAACTGGAGAAAGAAAAGGCTAACTCTTGAAATCCAGCAGTACCTCAGAGTTTTATAAAATTGTATCAGCAATGAATGTTGATAAGACTGAATATTGATGAGATTGAATATTGATGAGATGTGGAATTAAAAGTTGACGTTTAATTGAAGAGAGGAAAACTACTGGAGGTGTCAAATATACACAGAAAAGTGCACAAATCATTCATGTCAGAGTTCTCACCAAGTGACGTGCTCACGCATCCACCACCCGGATCAAGAGATCACTCACCCCCGCAGCCCAGAAGCTACGGGCGTGTCTCTCCAAAGTAAATCAAGAGCCTGAGGATTAGCACCTGTGGCTGGGTTTGCCTGCGGCTTCAACGTTCTGTAAACGGGCTCTGTGTTGATTTTGTATCTGGCTCTTGCTGAGAGTCGTCCGGATAGTAACATATTACAGGCGTTTCCTTTCCATTTTGGGATTCCATTTTTGCTTTATGGGATTCTGTTCCAGGAATGTGCTGGGTATGTTTATTTTAGCATTTCCTCATTAAGCTTTGGGTTTTGTGTGTAAATATTTTTAAATATGAACCAATGAATGAAGAAAAAAACACCTTTTCAAGGAAATGTTTTCCCCAGACATGGTGGAATAACATTGAACTAAGTCATTGAAAGGCACCAACTTTATTCCCGTCGGTGCGCCTAGAGCTCTCGCCTCCTGCTGGAGCCAGGGAGGAGACAGTCGCCTGGTCGTATAGCCCTCTGGAGGGTCCGTGAAGTCCGCCTGGCTTTACGGCCTGGCCTCTGTGGCCGTCACCTGTACTACGCGGAAGGCTCGTGGCGTGGGGCAGCGAGCCTGACCATGGACACCTGAGCGTGGTGTGTGCGCGTGTGCAAGTGCACACCTGAGCCCCGAGGGCAGGGCTATGAGGGCGGCATCACTCAGAGACGCCTGCAGCAGAGCAGCTGCGAGGACTAGCGAGGCTATGAGAGGACAAGGCAGAGAGGCCAGGGAAAGGAGGCGCAGGGGTGCCCTGTTGTCTCCCTGCCGCCTGTTCCCCCGGGCAGCATTCAAACCTGTGCCAATGATGCCAGGAGCCCCACAATTCTCCTTCAAATCACTAGAACCTACCTGGCCTGGGATGGTTGCAAAACACATTTGAAAAAAAGTTTTAGGACCTAACACTGCTTATATCTGTAAATCTCTGGTTCAGCCTCACCTCACAAAGTGCCAGGTACCATCAATTGCTGAGCTTTTGAGAAGCACCTTTAGTGCAAGTCAGTTTTCCAGCTTGGAATTCAACTCTCTCCTGCTGCTAAAAATGTCCCCTTTTGCCTCCTTTGTATCTTCCACACCTTGGTTGCTGTAGTCACCCCTCTTGTTCTCTTGCACCCGAGTTTTTTAATGTTCTTTGTTGTGATTTAGAGAAGTGTCAAGAGGCAACTGTTCTGGAATCACCTCCTGTGAGCAGGAGCTCCTTTAGCCTCTCATCAAAACTCTTTCTGCTTACCTCAGCCGCCGCTGGTTTCTCTTGCTTCCAAGTGAAATCTGTCATTCACATGTTCAGAAAGGATTTTCTTCCTGTAAAGGTAAAAGTTCTTCTTGAGGGCAGCAAGCAGAACCCTAGATGTTAAAGAGCGGATCGCTAGTCTGGACGGTGCTGCTACTTAACCAGAGAGAATTTCCCAGCCTCTGCAGACAACACGGTCCCACCTGCCTACACCTGCTGTGAGCAGCCTCCAGGGAAGATGGCTCGGAAGAGACACAACCTGAACTATCCTCTCTTTACCTGGTTTCGTTATTTTAACATGTAGAAACAAAGCAGTGGGAGAAAGAGTCCTTTTTTTAACAAAAAGAAATTTAAAGAAAAAAATTAAGCATCAGCCGTGGGGAAAAGTTGCTTACCTGGGTATGAAGCAAAAAGTGCAACAAATGTTTATTGAGTAAATAAAGCACCCGCCCAACGCAAAGAGCAAAATGACCCCCCATGATAGCTCCTGAGTTTCCATATGGAAAAAGAAACACTATTAAAGCTTCTTTAGCTCGGGGGTGTGTTAACAAAGGAAAAATGGTAAGCTTGGCCAGGGAATCCAGCATCTCCAGAGATCTAGTCAGGGAAAAGAGGTTCAAATGCATCTGCTCATGGGCCCCCCACAAATTACCTGTGGGCTCTGGGAATGACGTATATTAAAACAAGAAAATTTCAAAATAGGAATTCACCCGCCTGTGCAAAATAGGACAAACGCAAGTCACTTGCCGGGTGTCGATGGAGGGAGGTAGCGACACGCTCAGAGCCGGGGACACAGGCTGTGGGTCCAGCTCTAGACAAGAAAGGCCAAGTGCGTGTCCTCATGTCCTGGTCAGAGGGTAACCGGGAGGTGAGTGCAGAACCCAGGGACAGAGCTGGATTTGTGCACGGGGATGCAGCCATCCGGCAGCCACAAGAGGACTGCTGGGGAGAGCCCCTGAGACCGAGGCGGTCAAGGGTCAGGCCACGGTCTCTGAAAACCCACCACACTCTTCTCTAAGGAAAGAGCTCATATTTTTTTTCACTTTGGCTCCAGCACAAGCCAACTCAGCACATCGTGCCCATCACGGAAGCCTGTTCGATCCCTTCCCTGCTCCCTGAGCCGTCGCTCCCTGATGGGCAGCGTGCAGGCTCCCTCAGTAGCCACGTTCCAGGGCAGCCCCCATGTAGAACGGGTTGCCTGAGGGTGGGCCCTCACCTGCGCGCTTCAAGGGGACGCACACTGCAGGCCCACGGGAAAGGCTTATTTCCAAGGGAAGGGACATGGGGAGCTGTACAACCCAGAAAGAGGGAGATACATTCTGAAAGGCGTCCTACCCTCCGCCTGATCCCAAATGACCGGCCAAGCCCAAAGCTGCCTGGCCAGGAGCGCGAGGCAGGTGCCCGGGACCCACGAAAAGGGCTGGTTTTATTCACAAACAGAGAAAATGGCTGCTGACGCCACCTCAGGGCCTGCCGCCTCCCGTGGGGAGCCCGGGATTTGCGGTTCCGGGGTCCTGAGGGCGCGGGGCGGCGCCCCCCTCCCCGTCCGCTGTGTTTCCATTACTAAGTTGAAGTTTCCTCAGGGAGTGGGTCGGGGTGTCGCGCGCGCGCGGGTGAGTGGAGGGCGCCCCCCCCGCCCCTGTGGGGATCACGTCACGGGCACCTGCCGTGCCCTTCAGCGCACAGAGTTTACGTCAGGGACACGTCACACGGGCGTCCGCCCGACGCTGTTCCGTTTCATGGACTAGTTCTGGAGCAATCAGTGGAGTTTGGCGGAAACGCTTTCGGGGTGTGGGGGTGGCAGGAAAAGCAGCAGCGCGGGTGAGTCTCTAAACGAAGCCGGGCCCCGAGCTGGTTCTGGGGTCCGTCCTCAGCCGGGGTGGCGAGGGCTGCGCCCGAAGGGGTCAGCCAGGACGAGGGGGCCCCCGCGACGCCCCCGCAGGCCCGTCCCGACAGGGCGCGTGCGCCGCGGGGGCGAGACCGGCCAGGGGCGCACCCCGCGGAGGAACGGGCCCCCAATTTCCCGTCTCATCCCCGCGAACTGGCGCCCGGGGTGGCCAGTTACCAGCCGGGGGCGCCCGTCCACGCGGGGCGTGAGACCCCGCGACCCCGCGCTGCCTCCTGTGAGCCCCATCCCTGGAGCCCCCCAAACCAGATGCTGTGTTGGGGGGTGAGGCCGTTCCAAGGAGGGCGCGGTCACTGCGCCCCGCGTGTCACCGCCTTCGCAGGCGCGGCCGCCCCCCACCGCGCCTCACCGCGCGCGCCCCAGACCACAGCGGGGCGCACCCCCCTACAGCGGGCGTGGGCACGGGGGGCGCCCCTGAGACCCGGGCCCTCGGCTGCCATGGGCGGTGCCAGGGCGCGAGTGTGACGGTCTGGACAGAACCGCCTCGATTGCCCCGGGGACCTTCCAGCCGGGGGTCCTTCCAGGGGCCGGGGAGGAGCCGCTCAGCTAAATCAGGGCTTTGGGCTGTTCCCAGAGCTGAGCTCTTGTGAGCAGTGCTGCTCCAAACACGGGGTGCAGGTGCCCTTCGGAGTTGGTGTTTCTGTGTCCTTGGGGTAAACACCCAGGAGTGGAATTGCTGGATCCTGTGGAAGCTCTTTGTTTAGTAGGTCCAGAAATCTCCACACAGCTCTCCATCGTGGTGGGACCAGTTTGCACTCCCACCAGCAGGGCAGGAGAGTTCCCTTTTCTCCACACCCTCGCCAGCATTTGTTGTTGCTAGTTTTTTCAATATGTGCCATTCTCACTGGTGTAAGTTTTGCTTTGCATTTCCCTGGTGACAAGTGATGGTGAACATATTTTCATATGCCTGCTGGCCACTGGATCAAGAAGACGTGGTCCATATACACCATGGAATATTACTCAGCCATCAATAAAGATAAACTCATGCAATTTGCAGCAACGTGGATGGCGCTGGAAGGGATCATGCTCAGTGAAATAAGCCAGAAAGAAAAAGAAAAATCCCGGATGGTCTCACTCATAGCAGGAATCCAGAAAACTTAAATAAGGGACCAGGAAAATGAACAACTATAAGAAAGAAAATATCAAAATCAACAAACAACTATGAACCAGAGACACTCTATGGGGGATGGGGGGCAGGGAAAGGAGGGGTTGGGGTCAAAATAAGGGGGTTGCAATTGTATGGGAAATATAAAAATAAAATTTAAATTTAAAAATAAATAAATAAATAAATCAGGGCTTTGAAACAAAGCACAGGTGAGCAGGTGGACCCAAGAGAGACAGGACACGAGAGACCGAAGTTTTAATCCGGGCTGACGGACCCGAAGCTCAGGTGCTGCAGGGACTGGAAAGGGGCCCCCGAGCCTGCATCCCAGTCAGCGCCAAGTGTGGTGGAGAGAACCCGGGAGATTCCAGGGCTTCGGGGCCCGGGCAGCCGCACAGGAGCGGGGATCAGGGCAAGTCTGGGGAAGCGCTGAGTGTCTGCAGAGCATCCCAAGGAAACCAGCAGTACTTACTTGGGGTGCCGTGCTAGCCACCCTCAAGACTTTCCGCTTCTCCTGAGTAACCATTTGGTCTTCAGCAAGAGTTGTACCCCAACAGAGATTTTTATCTTGGGGTACGTAGACCCACAGGGATTCCATGAACCCTTGAAATTGTAAAAGCAAATTTTGTTTGTGGACTGGGCATTTTTCGGGAAGGAAGCACATCCCTTCAACACAAACTCAGACTCTGTGACCCTCTCCCCCGGCAAAAATGTTAAGGGATCCTCTATTCCTTCATGCAAGCACTCCAGCAAGGTCCGTCCCCCTGTCTGATCATTTGGGAGGGGGAACGCGCCTCTCCTAACCAAAGGCCGTCTCAGTAACGAAGCAGCGGTGAGACCTCAGCCGTTGTGCACGTTGTGAGTCAGAACAGCTCACCCCGCAGCGGCCAGATGAGGAAGGAGTTTGGAATGTCTTGGTCGCAATTCAATGGAGATGACACTGAGTTGCTAACTCAGCTCTTGAGCCAAACCTTACTTGGATACCTGTTTCTACAAGAGCAGTGACTAAAGCCCCAACTTTTAACACTAAAAATGGTCATTTTTGTAATTGCTCCTGCACCAGTCAGCTTTCCACTGTCGGGAGAAGCCAGTTGCGCCAGGTCGAAACAAAGCCCAGTGCGGAGCAATCTTCTGCCTTAGTGTGGCCCTCTGCTGGCTGGTTCCAAGCTCCCCTCGTCAACAATCCTTGTTTGCTGCCAAATGAAAGATTTTACAATTTTGCCAGCTTTGAGAGAGCCTCTCTGGAGAGTTCAGATCCCCAAGAATTCCCCAAAAATGAAACAGAAACCTAACAACTCCAAAAACAAAATAACAAAATGTCAACGTTATTACTGGAAAACTACAGCATGGTCTGAACTGCGCTTTGTTGATGCCCACTGAACATTTGTTAACCCAGATAATTAAAACAAAGGGTACTTTTAATGTCATGTAGATGAAGTGGTAATGAATAAGCAGAAGAGGCCAAGATACTAGGAAATTTAAAAGTTGGGCCAATAAAACGGAATAGGAAAATAAAAGCCTTGAAAATAGTTGGGGTTTCCCCCCACATTAGAACTAATTACCTTTGTTAAGTAGTATGTAGAAAGTGGTTTTCACAGTATGTTTAATAAACACAGTGACAGCGATTGCAGCTGCATAGCCGGGAGTCAGCATTGACTGGGAAAAGAAACCTCCCCAGTAAGGACTTCTTTCTCTTATCTTCCCAGAAAGCACTAGAAGAAAAAGGTTTGATAACTTACCTCTAAGCACACATACAAACCTTATACCTCCTGGGCCTCCCTGGTGGCGCAAGGGGTTAAGACACAACCTATGAGGCTGTCTGCAGCCTCTGCAGCACGAGTTCCATCCCGGCCAGGGAGCTACCCACATGGCGCAGCAGACCTCTCCTGTCTCCCCGCTGCTTCCCTCAGCAGTGTGTTTCAGTCAGTCTGCCTGTTCTGTTGCCCGCTCTGTCTCTGGTGAATCCTCTCACCCCCTGCATCTCTGGCCTGTACCCCAGCTCTAGTATGCATAAAAAAATAAATCTTTAAAAAAAAGCTTTACTATTAAATAAATGAACCTATCCCTCCTCATATCGGCACAAAGGAAGAGCTGAAAGAAAAAGGCAATTGTACTGAATTAGCCCCTTCTTCTCCTTTTTTCCTTTCTTTAAAAAAAAAAATCAGCAAAGCACTTTACCTTTGGCTCACCTTCACATTAAAACTTTAAAGATTGATTAGAGCAGGATGGCAGAACGGGGGGTCTTCTGACAGCAGCAGTAACTTGTCAGCCATCTTCAGACAAAAGTGCCCTTTTGGGAGCTTGTGAAACTGCAGGAGTCATCCAAGCCTTGTGGAGCTGCCATCAAGAGACACAGAGACCAAAGGACTAGAAGAGAGAGCCCAGAAACCCCCCCACGTGTGCTGTCCACTGCTCTCTGGCAAGGGCGCAAATAATACGCAGTGGAGAAGCAACAGTCTCTTCAATTGTCAGTATTGGAAAAAAAGAATATTCCCACAAAGAATAAAACATTGGCTCTTTATTTCACACTTTACCTAGGAATTAACTTGAAATGCTTTAAGACTTAAACGAAAGACCTGAAACCATAAAACTCCTTGAAGAAAACATCGTGGGAAGCTCTGACATTGGTCTTAGCAATGATTTTTTGGAATTGACACCAAAGGCACAGCAGACAAGATGAAACCAAACACCAGTGGGACCACATCAAACTCAACATTTTCCGCATTGTAAAGGAAACAATCAATGAAATGAAAAGACAACCTACAGAGTGGGAGGACATATTTGCAAACACATGTGTAAAGGGATTAATATTCAAAATATGAATGGAATTCAAATGATTCAATAGAAAAAAATCAACCTAATGGTTAAAAGGATCAATGATAGGAATAGACATTGTCCCGAAGACACGCAGATGTCCGAAAGGCATACAAGAAGGAGTTGGGCATCACCAGTCATCCAGGAAATGCAAACCAAAACCCCACTCTGCGGGGCATGCTCACGACCCAAAAGCTAGAGATAACAAGGGCTGGTCAGGGTGTGGAGAAAAGGGAACCCTTTACACTGTTACAAGGTAAATTGCTATAGTCATTGAGGAAAACAGTATGGAAGCTCTTTAAAATAGAAATATCAGCAATCCCACGTCTGAATATGTAGCTTCAGGAAATAAGATCAATTATCTCAGAGAGGTCTGTACGCCAGTGTTCTTAGCCCCTCTACTCACAATAACCAAGGCATGCAGTCAACCTAAGTGTCCACCAACAGGCGAATGGATAAAGAAATTGTGGTGTGTACACACATAGACGTGTGTGCTGGAATACTATACAGCCTTTAAAAAGAAAAAGATGGAAATCAGATCATTTGCGACGACATGGATAAAACTGGAAAGCTGAATGCTAAATGAAATATCCGGTTCCAGAAATTCATGTATATGTGAAATCAAAAACAATGAACAACTAGAGAAGAAGGGTGGTGGCCAGGGGTGGGGGTCAGGGAAAGGAGAGTTATCAAAGGTACAACTTTCTGCTGTAAGGTGATTTCTGGGGATCAATCTACAACATGATGATGTAGATAACACCACCCTTTGTATATTTGCTTAGAGAGTAGACCTTAAGTGTTCTTAGTGTTAGGGAGAAAGAATGCCCTGAGCAGACTCCATACAGGCTTTGTGGACGCCACCCCCACTCCATCCAGACACTGGGAACTACAAATCCCAGGATCCCCCAAGGGAGGTTGTGAGGACCTGAGGGCAGAGCTGGGCAGCCATTTTCTCTGTCTGTGAATATAACCAGCCATGTGATGGGGGCTCTCGCTCTCCTGGCTCGTGCTCTTGGCCAGGCACCGCTTGCTGTCTGCGGGACATTTGGGATTCCAGGTCAGTGAAACGGGCAGGACGCATTTAAGAATTTATCTCCCTCTTTTTCTCCCTGAGGTGTTCATTTCCTCATTTCCCCTTTGCTTGTTAATAAACCTTTGATTAGCCTTTTATGTGTGTCCGCAGTGTAAGTCCCCTTTAAGCGCGCGGGTGGGGACCTACAATCAGGCAACCCATTTTATATCGGGGCTGCCCTGTAGCATTACCACATACACACACAAATGGTAATTATCTGAGGTGAAATTATCTGAGGTGACGAATGTGTTACTTAGCTTGATTGTGGTAATTATTTCACAATGTACATGTATCAAGTGACCATGTTGTGTACTTTAAATATATACAATTTTTATTTGCCACATATTCATCGATAAAGCAGGGAAAATAGTAGAAAACATCACATTTTATCTTTCTTTCCTTTATTCCCCTCCTGTATAATCAATACATATAGATGACTGTCAGTCACCATCTCCCCCTAAACAGTCAGCAAACCCTCATCTGATACGGAATTAAAAAGCCCTTTGTTGATAATGAACGGATATGTTGCTGTTCCTTTCTTCCTATGACTTAAGAAACAGTAGGAGGAAGAGAGAAAACATTGCTACGCTAACTCATAATTTTGATGTCAACAGTATTTTTTCCCTCCTTAGACATTCCAGCTCCCCCCACCCCACCCCGATCTAAAACCAAAATTCTTCTCAGGGAGTTACGAGGGGTTCCAGAGTAGACAGGAGCAGCTTATACAGCAGCATCTCCACTAACACCCGAGAGCCCTCCTCAGGCATTTTTCTCCACTTGGCGCAGGCACCTAAGGGTCGACCGAACACTACTAGGCAGGGCCACGCTCAGGCCCGTTCTGCTGTTCTCTCATTCCATCCAGCAACCCCTTCCCCTCCACTGCCAGCCCCAGTTCTCTCTTCAGGGAAGCAAGAGAAAGTCCTACCGATCGTCTAAGTAGCTTCTCAAAATATTTCTTCTACACATGTAATACTTTCCCCAGGAAGAATTTTCTTATCAGCTGCTCGGTGGTTGACACTTTTCTGCAATACTGGACAATTCTCACTTGCATGCAGCAAACATTTGATAGCTCTGTGCTCTTTTTTTAGGAAGGGGTTTCTTCAGCTGTTGCAGGTCCCACTTTATTGGCAGCTAATTCCCTGAGGACACAGACAAGAAACTTTCTTTCCTCAGTGTCGTTCATCCTTTTAAAAAGTAAGCCACACTGCGAAGGCTCAACTTTGAGAACGTGAGAAATGATTGCTTTTAGAGATTAGTGCTGGTTTTAGAACTAAAAATAACATTTAAAAAAAGGAATCACCTTCTCAAGCTCTCCAAGGACAGCTGTACTTGCTAGAGCAAGTGGTTACAAATACATCACACATAGGGAGAAAATGCTCGTCATCACTTAGCATCAGGAAAATGCAAATCAAAACAACATAGAGATGCCACCTCACACCTTTGAGAATGGTCCAGATATTAAAAAAAAATAATAATAACCAAAACAACACAAACAACAAATGCCAGCAAGGGTGTGGAGAAAAAGGAAGCCTCCTACACTGTTGGTGGGACGTAGACGGCTCCAGCCCTTATGAAGACAAGCGTGGAGATGCCTCAAAAGACTAAAATGGGCCTGCTGTAGGCCACAGCAATTCCACCCCCCTTTCAAGGACGCGTGTGACCTTGTCACACCTGGAACACTGTGTCTTCCTCAGAGCAAGGAGCAGGAAGACCCTGCCGACGACGGCTGGAGACTTCTACCCTCTGGGCCAGAGACGACACGTTTCTTTAAAGTCCTAGGATTTGCGGGGCCTCCCCGGTGGCGCAGCGGTTGAGCGCTGGGTTGCGAAGCTGCCCGCAGCCTCTGCAGCGCCAGCTCGATCCCCGGCTGCTCCCCGGCCACCGGAGGAGGGTCCCCCATGGCGCGCAGACCTCTCCTGCCGCCCGCTGCTCCCCTCAGCAGTGTCCTTCGGTCCTTCTGCCTGCTCTGCTCCCCGCTCTGGCTCTGGTGAATTCTCTCACCCTCCTGCGCTTCTGACTGTACCCAGTGCATGTATAAACAAAGGAGAGAGAGAGAGAGAGAGAGAGAGAGAGAGAGAGAGAAAACATGCCTCTCTATATATAAAAAAAAAAAAAGTCCTAGGATTTGCGGCACTTTTTTTAATGACAGCACTAGGAAAGCAATACGCTTCCTGCCCAGAGTAATCACGTCTCCCTTGAGCTAATGGAAGACGCATTTGCTGAGCATTATAAGGGATTTGGGTTTTTCTTTCTTTTTTTTTAAATATTTATTTATTTATGCATACAAGAACTGTGGTACAGGCCAGAGGTGCGGGGGGTGAGAAGATTCACCAGAGACAGAGTGGGGAGCACAACAGGCAGACTGACTGAAATCCACTGCTGAGGGGAGCAGCAGGGAGATAGGAGAGGTCTGCTGCGCCCTGTGGGTTGCTCCCTGGCCGGGGATCGAACTCGTGCTACAGAGGCCGCGGACCGCTTCTTAGGTTGCGTCTTAACCCCTTGCACCACCAGGGAAGTTTTAGGTTTTTCTCATCAGAATTTCCCTCCTGAAGTGCATCTGTTCTGTGAGCCAGCATCCATCTGGCCATTCACACTGGCCCTGAGGAAGCTGAGGCGCAGGAAATAATTGCAAAAACGGTGAAATGCGGGATGTACTGGCCACTGGTGACCCCGGAATGTCGTCCCGCGTTTCCTGCAGCGTCCAGGGAACTGTGGGAAGCCAACTTGTAAAATCTCAGACCCTTCCAAGTTCTTAACAATGGGGTATTCTGCATGGTGCAAAAATCTCTTCCCACCAAATAAAGGGACAAATTAGACAATATCATGAACTCAGTCACCATAAACACTGTACCTATTCGTGTCATTGAAAGAGGTATTTCGAATTAAATATCCCAATGCAATTTCTAATGCACATGCCATTTGGGCATTAAACTCTTAGATCCTTATGCAACAAAAAGAATATGTACATATATACTCTTTACATACAAAAATAACGCTAAGAAGTATTTAATAAGGTGACCACTATGACTTTCAAGCAAAAAAAAAAAAAAAAAAAAAACACCAGGGGAAGGAACAGAATGGAGGTGAGGGGGCAAGAGGAGTGACAGAATCTCTCTAATTGTTACTTAGCATCAGATATTTTTTAAAATAGGAAACGGTAGCTGCCAGGTCTCTGTCGTGCCAACACTACTGGATATACTGGAAAGAACAACTGACATTTTGAAAACCGTCATCATCTCTAATACAGGACAAATGCAGGGTCGAGACTATTTAAATGACAATTTGATTTTTTTAAAAAAGCACACCAAGGGATGATTTTTCCACTGACAGGGAAGGTGCGCGAAGAAAACAAGTCTGAAAACTCTTCATTGCCTCCCTTCACAGCCCTCAGCTCCCCTGCCTGGCGGCCCCGCCGCCCGCCTGACTTCCAGCGCAGCCAGCAGGCCTCGGGCCTCGGCGCCAGCACCACGCGTAGGCAGAGCCTAATGTTGCGCGAATGGATACTGCATGCTGGAGAGATCGCTCATCGCCTCTGTCTGTCCGTTTGGGGGTGCTGCTCTGACCCTGCCCTAGCCTGGAGCCCTGAGACCAGGGGATCCAGGTGGAGGGGTGTCCTGCGTCGCCCTATCTTGTCACCCCCAAAGTGAAATGAGTCTAGAGCTAATCAAGATATTTGGTCAGTAGAGATCAGAACTCTCAGGGCAAAGCAGGGAGCAGATTTTCAGACGTAACTGGATTCTGGAATTGTTCTAGCTTTTAAGACCAGCCAAGGCAGGATTCACTCCCTGGGGGCAGAAAGTAAATAAAAGCTCCCATGACCATCTTCCCCTCTGAAATAAAGGTCCTGCGCTGGCCCACACTTTCCTGCTGTTGCCATTCTAGGCCCAGCCCCTCCCTTTCAGGATCACCCCAAGGCAGTTGCCCCTCAAGCCCCTTCTTGTGCTCCGCCACCGCCCAGAGCGCTCCCCAGGCTCTGACACTCGGAGACAGGGGGACCCGCTTGTGTCTCTCCACTCCCCGGCGCTGATCTCGCACACGCACCATGTGGCTTTAAGTGTAAAGACTCACAGAAACAGACTCTACTGTCACAAGCAGATGGAAACGATACAGACAAGTGAAAACACTTGCACTAGTGAACACGCGCTGTGCGTGATGGGGGGAGAGTGGCCACAGGCAGCAGAGCGTCTCCGGCCTTTCTCTTCTGAGGCATTTCCCGCAGGGACGCCGAGCGCTGTTCGGGCACAAGCTCACGAGGCAACTGCACTGTCACAGCAGCAACGTGGCAGAGAAAGGCGCGGGGGCATTGGTAGCCTCTGCCTGCGGGGCTTTCTTGGAGAATCACGCAGCGTGTTGTTTTCCTTTCTCACTTAGATGGGAAATAAATCCCTTTAAAAAAAAACTTTTACTTGAAGGGAAAATAAATTCAGAAGTTACTGTAATATTTTTATGGGCAATTATAGCAAATAGACTAAGAATGATCTTTTACTTAATAGTAAAAATATTATACTGAAATGACACTGGAAGAGGTTTTAGTTCTGAACAGCTTTTCTTGCCAAACAGACTTTTTTCTTTACTTCCTTGTACTTCTTTTTTTTTTTTTTTTTTTTTTTTTAATTCACGGACTGTGGTTTCACATGCCCCATCTTAATGATGAGAAGCGCTGCTCTCTTGGCGAGGGGCACTCCATCCAGCGCGCTCATGTCCGCTCCTGGGCACCGGCGGCAGGGCCTGCCTGGGGCTCAGGGAGCACTGGGCGTAGCTGTGGTCACCTCCTTAGGGACAATGCTGAGCTTTTCCCTCCTGTCATCCGTTGTCCCTGCCTGGAAAAGGCTAACTAGTTGCAAAAACAATCAGAATGAATTACTTTCAAATGCTGCTTTCCAGGGGGGTCAGCCACCCCTGGGGTATGTCCTGGCTCCCTGGGCAGTGGGGGAGTCACTAAAGTGGGTGTGAGGAGGAAGTTTTCAGAAACAAAGGGCAGGAGAGTGAGAAGAGAGGGCTTCAAGATATAAAAAGCAAAAACTGGCAAAAATAAAGGAAGAAATCCAAAGTCACAGTTCGGGATTCTAAGACACTTCTCTCGGCAGCTGACAGAATAACCGGGCCGGGGAAAAGCGTCAGTAAGAACATAGAAAAACCGGTATTTCAACCAACCATAAAAATTTGGGAACAAGGAACCAGAAAGATTCTAAAAGAAGAAAAGTGGGTGGGGGTGTGGGGGTGCAGTTATGCCGCCTCTTCTAAACTAGTTCTGACATTTCTGTCCCGACTTCACGGCTGAGCACAGGTTTGCCTCCGACGCGAGGACGCCCGGAGAGCCGGGGAGCTGCAGGGGAGGACCCGTCGCTCACGCCACAGCTTTCCTACCCAAGCTCGTTTCCAAAGCCGTTTTCACACGCGTGACCCCACTTTATCCTTTCAAATCCTTGCAAAAAGCAGCCCACGCTTCCTTATCCCCATTTTCCAGAGACAGAGGGCAGGCTCGGAGGCTGACGTGCCCAAGAAACAGAACAAGGTAACTGCCGGGGCAGAGGGCGGACAGTGGACAGATCATGACTGGCTCTGCCGGGCGTGAAATGCAAACTACTCTCTTACTGGAAAGCACCTCTTGCACGTCCGGATGTACAAAGTGATTATGTATCAAATTAGATATTGGATCCTGCAGAGAACGACCATCCCCGGGCAATGACTCAGGTATGGGGTTGGACTCAAGGGAAAACAAAGTCGCAATGTCCAACAGCACCCCTCTGTCCCAGCAGCACCCCCAGATGCAACTCTTAGATGGACTTGTTGACAAACTGAGGTTAGTATTCATCACACTCCAGGTTACCCATAAAAACTGATCAAGCTGTGCCTCAGAAACAAATTCCAAAGTAAGCAGCCTGTGGAAAATAGGTGGATTTACTCTTCCAGTGAGCAAAACACAGCCTTGACATGTGGATCATCTCGAGGACACGTCTCCAGAGTAAAATGACTTTGTCTCTTGACGGGAGCCAAAGTATGTTTAAAACTAAATATACACTCCAGATGTTCTCGGCAACGGCTGGTTACTTAAATATAGGATTTGTATTTTATTTTCTCCTCTCCATGTGCATATTTTCTTTCAGTGCCATAAGAGACCGTGTCATTAAGGCCAATGGTGGTTTTATCCAGGTTAAAAAAGCAACACAGGGACATCAATGGGTATTTCCAGCATCTTGGCAAAACATAAAAGAGCGATTCAACTTTTAGTTCCAATTGTTTTCAATTTTTTATGCAAGGTCAATGTAAAATCTTTTCAGATTCTTACAGAACCTGAGTGAATAAAATACAGAGGTAAATCATTCCTTTCTATTTAAAGCCAACTGGCTTTTTAAAAATATATGATTTTTATTATGAAAAAGAACTCCCCAGAAATCAGGCCAGTGGGTTCTCCAGCAGCCAGTCCAGACAGGTGGGGAGTCGACTTCACCATGTGGGTGAGGGTGGGGCCCTGCCCTGCCCTCCCTGCCCTGCCCTCCCTGCCCTGCCCTGCCTGCCCTGCCCTGCCCTGCACCCGCCCACCATGGGGTGACAGTGGCTCCACCTGCTCAGTTGCTCAGCCTAAAAATAACTGGAACAGAAGGGATAAACTCAGCGCCCGGCAGGTAATATGCTGAAGGATGAAGGACTCCCACGTCGTGGCGTATGCGGACTTTGAAAGGGAGTGGAAAGCCCAGACTCTGTAGAGGCACAAACAAATGTGCGCGGCGTGTCACCCAGAAGAACCCACGGCTGTGAGAGCCCCGGGCGCTCCGCCACCAGCGACTCACCTCGGGAGGGGAGATTTCTCACCTAGTCCCTTGTTTGGGCCTCAAAACTATGATTCCGTAGATGAGAATCATGAAACTGCTAACTCTGTGTTACCGCGCTCATTTATGACAGGAAACGGACAGTCCTCGGTGCCAGAAAGGCCATTTAATATCTTGTCTCGATGGCGCGCCGGGAGGGGCGCAGGGCTAGGACGGCATCAGACACAGGGCTCGGAGCAACATGAAACACCCGGGGAAATCGGCACTAAACAGCCCGTCTGCAGGGAAGCCAGCGGCGGGAGGAAGCAGGGCCGCCCTGGCTGCGCCGGGCAGGCACACAGCAGCCGCGGCCCTCCCCGGGCTGCTCTCTGGACACGCCATTCAGTTGGCCTTCGGGGACAGGGGCCGCTCGGCCACGGAGACTGTCTTGACCTCAGTTCTGACAGGAGCGCGGAGGGGGAGCGGCAACCACAGAGGGCCGCAGTCGCTGGGGCCCACCCGCACCGGCCCGCAGGCCCGCTCACGCAACCCGCCGCTAACCTTTGGAGCCCGGCTTCAGACTTGCAAAAACTTTGGGGTTCTTGAGGGCAAGAGAGACCTCGTTGAGGAAGGAGACGAAGTGGGAGTCCCTCTCGGATTTCTTGGATTCGAAGATCACCACGAGGGTGAAGTGGGGCTCGGGGCGCGTGAGGAAGTAGGTGCTCTGCACCTTGTCGTCATAGAAGTGGACCACCTTGTCCAGGCCGCTCAGCTCGGCCGCACGGTCCGTCATGATCATGATGACGTTGGGCCAGTGCAGGACCGGCCTGTCGCTGGGCAGCGACACCACAGCGGGGTACTGGTCCACGCCCTTCGGGGCCTCCCGGTAGGAGTTGGGGTGGTGGTAGCCGTGGCCCTGAAAGCTCTCGGAGCCGCGGTTGTCGAAGATCAGGGACACGTTGGCCGCGTCGTACTTCCTGATGAAGCTGGAGATCTTCCCGAAGAGGTCGGGGCTGGCCTTGGCCGTCAGCGCCTTCATCTCGGACGCGCTGGTCTGCCGGCTCAGCGCCTCGTGGAAGTAAAAGCTGAACTTGGCCAGAAGCATGTTTTTGAGTTTCATCAGCCAGAGGAAAAGGTGTGGCGGCTGCACGGCCTTCTGAGACTGGCCCCCGAACAGGTGCTTCTTGGTCTCCCGCTGCTTTTCGAAGATCTGGCCCCAGGTCTGCAGCTTGGTGTGCGCGCTGTGCAGGCTCACCAGGGACGGGAGGAACTTCCACTCTGACACCTGGGCCTGCGCCTGCAGGAGGTGGCTCAGGACGCCCACCTCCAGCTGGAAGCTGCTCTCCAGAGGGCTGAGGATGGGGTGGTGAAACCTAAGGGGAAGGGAAGCCAGGTTGAGATTTTCCGCTCTAGAAAAAACAGTGCATTCAGACAAATAATACTGTGGGGGGCCAGAGGGGAAAACATGAAGAGCACCAGGATGCTGATTGACTTGAACAGCTATTCTGAGACAACTTCACCACTTCAGAATTAGGTCAACAGAACAAGTCTCCTGTGGAAAGGGCCTGGCATTTCAAAAACACGAAAATGACAGCAGTGACTGCCTTCTTGTCAAACACAAAGAAATTAAATTAGCTGTAATTCTTATTTATTTTTATTTATTGGGAATTATCTGATTAATGCCCCCTTCCCTGCTGCCACCTCTGACCCCCAACATCCTCCCGGGGAGGGACGCTGAACGTGCACAGAAGGTCCAGTCTGATAACGTGCCGAAAGAGTCAGAAGGATAAGCCAGAGCTCAAATCCTCCCACTCATGCGCTAACTCAACTAACTAATTTGGCTTCTTCAAACATTACATTGTGGAATAAACAGTAAGTCAAGCACATGCCACTATAGCATTTCTCAAAATCTTTGAATGGTAAAAAATGTTCCCACTGTGTTAACTTTTAGGCCCTTTAACACCTAATGACCAGTAAATACCACAAGCTTCCCTAATCAGGGATATGAAGACAATCTCCCAAGGAACTATAAACATAATAAACCTGTTAACAAGAAAAGGTTTGAGATTGGAGAAAAGTCTACTATGAATAACAATACTGAGTTGTTTTTCTGCTTCCAGTTGGAACCGATCATGTATAGCCAACATTCTCCTTGAAAGCACATGAATTCTTGGTACAAACCCTCAGAAAGAATTCTGAACAAGCTTTTCCATAAACAAATACCAAAAGCATTGAAATGCTCTACATTTATTAGGATGAATGTGAGCGTCAAAGTTATTTCTCATCTTTAGGACGAGCTAGAAATTCATATGCATGTTATTCTGCCAAGATGTGGACATCAGCATTACGATGTGTCATGTCCCCACTTCCACCCTCCAGGGGGCTTCATGGCTACTCTCCACTCACACCACCGGAGGATCTGCAGTGATCACCCAAAAATACACTCAGCCAGAGCAGCAAGCCTGAAAGAGTCTGAGTAGAGAAAAAACAACAGCTATTTGCAGAAAACATTTGCTCTAAAAAAAAGTCAAAAAAAGAAGGAAGGGGGGCAGAACACCATCCTTCACAGAGCCGCAGCAAGGGGCTCCTCCCAGAGAGGCATGCAGGTCCCGCGCATCTGAGAAGGCAGAGGCCCGATTAAAAATAAGCCAGTAGCAGCAACAACGTGAACGTACTAAATGCCATAGCACTGGACACTTCAAAAGCGTGGTAGTGGCAAACGTTGTGTTCCATGTATTTTACCACCCACAAATGTCATCTCTCCTAATGTCAACCCATCAGTTTACTGTGTTTGGGATGCAGAGACGGTGAAGACGCAGCGGCTGCCCCACAGGCCCGACCCCGTCTCCACGGACAGGAGCAGGCAGGCACGCGGCTCCCACGAGGGTGTGAGCGGCCGCGGAGAGGAAGGCGCCTCTTCCGTTGAAGGGTTTCACAGGAGACGGGGTGTGGACCGAGCCGTGGAGCTTACAAGTAGGTAGGACTGAGCCACATGAGCACAGGGGCTGGCGTCTCCGGGACCGACGTCACGCCCTTGTCGTGTGACTGTGCAGCCTGGTCTTCACGTGCTCACACCTAGATTCGTCAGACACCACAGAGATTCCACTGCTATTGGTTCTGCTTCGGAAACTTTGAGTAGGCAATAATGAAACTCGCCGAACACCAGCGAACGGCTTCATCAAGTCTTATCACAGATCTTTTTTGGAAGGGCATAAAGTCTAAATAAAGGGTACAAAGTTTAAATAAATCAGAGCTCGGCCTTTGGTGAGAATTTTGTCGCTTGAAGCATTCAGATCAAGAGACGGCTTCCTAAAATGTGATGAGAAATTTTATGTAATTCAGTTGTTTAAATGTTTTTTAAAGTCTAACTATAAAATTATGATTATGATTAGCTATAAAATTATGATTATGATTAAGTAATAAAATCACTGGTACATTATTCTTATACCAGAGGGATTCTAAAAAGCTCTTTAAAATGTGGAAATAATTGCTGACTTCTTAAAAAGGATTATCTCTTAAAATTATATTCTTGATTTGGGAGCGTAAATATTAATTTACACATACAAGCTCATCTCCCAGGACTGTTTTAACCCTGAAACAAAAAGACGAGCCAGAATTTTCTTCTGCGAATTCTGTCCAAACCAGACAAGGATGTTCAAAACTAGTTCCACAGGATCAGAAGACAGTCCATTCACTCCTCTTTCGGGGGAAAAATTCAAGTATTCGAGAAGTAGTAGACGTCCTGCCCCTGCATCGGCTTAATTCTTGTTTTTCCTCTCAAAAGGCTGCCGTGAAAGCCCGCGTGACTCGCGCCGACGTTCACTCTGAAATCCTTCACGTTATTACACGAGAATCTACGTCTGTTTAATAATGGGGTAAATTTACCCAAAGACACCGTGGCCGGGCCACTCTGAGCATGAGGGAGGCCCCGGGGGAGAAAACCCGCCTCCACCGCCGAGGGCGGCCGGGCGCAGGGGCTCGAGGGGGACGAGGGGTCCCCACGAGCCCACACCCACGCGCGCCCGCGGCCCGCACCGCAGCCTGGCGGTCCCTGGAAGGGGCGGGGGGGTCCCAACGCGCGGGCTACCCGGGGCAGCGGACACTCCCCCGACGGGCGATTCTGGGGGTGGGGGTCGGGGGGGGGGACCCCGCGCGGCCCAGGCCGGGAGGCGGCTCTGGGGGCCGCGCGCGCTCCCCGAGAAGGCCGGGGTCGCCCACGGGGCCCGGTCCTCGCGACCCCTCGCCCGGGGCGCGCTCGGACGCCCGCCCGGGAGTGCGGGGCCCTCGGGTGACCGGGGCCTGCGAGGAGGGGGCAGCGGGTCGCGGGGGGAGCCCCTGCTTTATGGGGGGTACCTGCCCGCGACTCCGGGGGCCCACGGGTGACAGGTGAGGAGCCCAGGAAACAGGAGCGCGGGGGTCGGACGGCAGCGAGCACCCCGGACCCCAGGGGACCCCAGGGCTGCAGCCCCCCCCCTCCCCGGCGCCCCCACGGCACCCGGTCCCGCGCGGCCTCGGGACGCTGCTCGGGCAGGTGCGGGGCCCTCGGCGGGCAGGAGGCCGGCGGGGGACAGTCCACGGCGCCCGCGGGCCGGGCTCTGAGAGGGGGCCCCCCCTCACTCCCGCCCCCCAACATGCCCCCCCCCCCCCCCCCGCTCACCTGGCGCTGTACTTGCCGAGCAGCGCGTCCAGCAGCGCCACCAGCTCGGCCGCGTCCACGCTGCGCTGCGCGCTGAGCGCGAACATGCGGTCGTAGAGCTCGGCCGCCTCGGCGCGCGCCTGCACGAAGAAGCTCAGCTGCTCCGCCAGGTGCCCCAGCAGCTCCTCCAGCGCCGGCGCCGCGCCCGCCGCGCCCCGGCCCGCGCCCGCGCCGGCCGCCACCCGCCGCAGCTCGCCGTGCAGCGCCGCGTAGGCCGAGCGCAGCGAGTCGCGCCGGCTGAAGAAGGACTGGCCGCCTGCGGGACGGACAGACGGACGGGCGTGAGGCGCGGGGCCCGGGGCGCCCCCCCCGCGCCCCACGGGGCCCCCTCCACGGGGAGACGCTCGGGGAGGACCGGCCGCCTGCGAGACGGACAGACGGAGGGGCGTGAGGCGCGGGGCCCGGGGCGCCCCCCCCCCGCGCCCCACGGGGCCCCCTCCACGGGGAGACGCTCGGAGAGGACCGGCCGCCTGCGGGACGGACAGACGGACGGGCGTGAGGCGGCGGGGGCCCGGGGCGCCCCCCCCCCCCGCGCCCCAAGGGCCCCACTTCATGAGGAGCCGCTCGGGGAGGACTGGCCGCCTGCGGGGACAGACGGACGTGAGGGCGGCCGGAGGCCTCGGGGCACCCCCGCACCCCGCGGGCCCCCTCCAAGGGGAGCCGCTCCGGGAGCCCGAGGGCCGGCGCCCGCACACGTGCGCCCGAGGGGCCGCCCCGGGCCAGGCCGACGCCTCGCGCCGCACACCTGGCCCGGGACGGGAGGCGAACCCGGACAAGCGCCGCCGCGCCGCCAGGCCGCCGGGAAACCCGCCACGTCAGACGGCGCGCCCTCGCCGGCGGCCGGGAAGGCCCAGCGGGCCAGTCACCCCCTCACACACAGGCCCGGCCGCGGCCCGGCCGCCACAGACTCGGCGTCAGGCCGTTTTCTCAAGGATGCCGCGTCCCGCCAGAAGGCCAGAGGCGAGACACGACGAGAACGAGAGGAAACACACCTGGTCTAAGACGACAACCCGCAGGAAAACAGGACAGGCTCGGAGGGGCGTGTAAACGCCCGACTGCGAGGCACAGACGCGCTGAGGGAGAGATTCATCGCCACCCACACACCCGCCGGGCGCACGGGACCCCGCATTTACAAAATACCTGAATGAATCTCCTTACAACACCGCCTGTAGTTCAGTTCCCGTCCAGTTTGTTTTAAGAAGCCGGTCTTACACCCCTTCTCTCAGGGCGGCCAACCAGGCCCAGGCCGCGCGAGGCTGCAGGTTCTAGCACTGAGACCGGCTTCGTGGGGATTCTTAATCCCTGCTTCAAAACCAGGTCCCACATCTTGGGACCCACCCCCCTCCAGCCCAGGGTCAGTCCAGACAGTCGGTCACTCTGATGACTGTTCACCTAGAGTTTCCTCCAGTGCACTGCCCTGACGGGTGGGCTGCATCGCGTCCTCTCTCCCACACAGGACACCTGTGGCCAGGTGGACCCGCCCTGACAGGAACATGCCACACAGGGCTGTTCTCTCGAGGGTGAGCTCACACTCAGCGTGCTTCTGCGCACTGTAGAGTGAACAAGGACAAACGGGCCTGTCTCCTCTTAGCCTAGGAAGCTGAGAAAACTATCACACAAACCCAAAAGTCCTGGAAGTCTGACACACTTGGTTTCAAAGGCCAGCGGCCACAGTGCTGACAGGCAAAAGATGAAGCTACTTTCAGCCTTAGTTGTTTTTAACATCAAACTCGCAACAAAGCTGCCAAGATAAAGAGGCATAACACATAATGTGCTTGGGACAAAGCGCTGGCCTGTCCCCGCCACGAGAAACAATATAAGAAAATTCCCAATAGTAACAGCTGAGCTTCTGTTAACTCTGGAAAATTGGGAGCTTCAACTACTGTCCTAAGAGTGGCTAGCTGGATGTCTGACAGTAGCTGGACGACCCCAACTGTGCACCGCTCCCCCTGTTAACAAGGTGACCCTGATGAAAAGTTTAACTCTGGGTGGAAAACGGATACCTTCTTTCATCAGATTACCCTCAGCTGGGGGAGCAGTAATACCACACAAAGACAAACAATACCTTTAAAAGCTCATCAATAAACATCAACACTAGCATGTGAAACCCAGCTGAAGAACACCAGAAGGGAAGCGGCCACTAATTCATTCATTGCTTTTAAACGGGTCGCTTCTCAAAAACCTCAGATCACAATCGTGTTTGCTCACTACCCTGGTTGTGTTCACTACCTTTGTGCTGGAAAACAAGAAATCAGAGACGCCCAACTTGTCTCTTTTCCGTTTTTTAAATGTACAAATTATGATTACGTAAAATTATTTCCCAAAGGCTCTAGTTATGACGGCTCATTGTTTCTCAAGACTTCAAGTCTACCTTATGTCATGAAATTTCAAGTAACAAGCAGATTAACAGCATGAAAAGCAGCTAAATGAGCACTTTCATCTGCAGCTTTCTGCTAATGATAAATGTTTAGACATCAGTTCTGAAGTTACTCAGGTCTACTGTGCTAAACGCCAGGAGCCTGGGTTTGAGGACGTGCTCCCTTAATGTTTTGAAACATTTAAACATTGGAATCAGCAAAGTAGTTGAACAGGGCCATGTTGAACAGGGCCATGGAAACACAAAAACTTTTCCCCAAGTTTTTAAGAAAATGGAGTCAACCCTACTTCATGGAGTAGTCAACCCTACTTTATGGAGTCAACCCTGAAGTCTTGCTATCAGCATACTGATAGAACATTTGTACAAAAAAGTACGGTATTTGCAAAGTTAGGATTTTAATTAGGGGAGTCTGATGAGCTGAACATGTATATAATTGACATGGCATTAACGTTTCAGAACACTTGGAGTGACAGGCCGCCTGGAGCCTGCTCAGTGTCTGGGCAGCTCACAGAGTAAATCATCCCAGGGGGCAAATGCAGACGCAGCCCTCTGGCTCTGCAGGCCTTGGGTTCTGCTCAGCAGCGCGAGCCAAGGTTCATGTAGAACTAACGATTTTACATAAAGGTCACTTTATTGAACCCGTCAGACAGGACGGTCTTACAAGAGTTCTTACATACTGTGTGGTCCCTGATGTTTGCCTAAAACCTGACACAGATAAAAGCAAGAATAGCAGATTTTCCAACTGGATTCCATACATACGCTTAAGAGATCCGACTGAATCCTCTAGGATTATAGGCAAAATTGTACCTACGCATCTATTTTTCTGGGGAATAAGTCTACAGTTTTCATCTAGTCTTATAAATGCCCTAAAAAATATTATGAACCATGGCACTGGGGTCAATAGCTATTCTTTATGAAGTAGGGGAATCTAAAACACCAGATTACCCACTTTCTCCCCATTTTCGCTGTCTATATACACACATACTTAGGTAACAAAGTATATATAAATTATAACTTAAATACAAATTTCGTAAACCAGATGTAAACAAATACAATCTGACAGATCAGGGCAGACATTCTGTGGATGGTTTGGGCCTGTCCGCAAGTTTCCAGTTGGTAAAAAAAAAAAAAGGGACTAATTCTGCAACAGTGATGGCCAATTTGTGGCGAGTGCCAGCGGACAGAGAGGACAATCACCCACGGTGACTCTCCCTGACTTTGGCCGGTAGGGAACCTCCGAAGCAGCAGTGACAGAAGAGCTAAGGCAGAAGCCACCACAAAGTCCTGCCCGCGAGCAAGACGGAGCTGTCACCTGGAGCTGTCACCTTCAGGCCACACAAGGACACTGGGGGGGGGGGCACCAAAATGGAACCCACACTCAATTTAATGTTCTGTTCCCCGTATGGTGCCTTCGCCTCCCGTCACGCCAGCCCTGCTTACTGACGGGCCCGAGGCCCAGGGCGCAGGCCTGGGGTCCCCGGGGTGTGCGCGCAGGGCCGGCCTTGGGCTGACTTCTCTCTCCTGACCTCGAGGTGTGGTTTCCGCCGGGAAACTGGGCTGAACCTGCTCCAGGTCTTATTTCCGGGGGTCATTTCCGGAGGGGGCAGCGCTGGCCACTGCCCCACCCTGGCCGCCCTCCCGCCGGGACCCGCGGCCACGTCCCCTCTGGCCGAGGCTGGGCGGGGCGCGGCCCCCGGCACTGGGGCGCCCCCCCCCCCCCGGGGCGCGCGGCGGGGCGCCGCGGCGGGGCGGGGCGGGGCGGGTACCTAGCTTCTGCCCCAGGTAGGTGAGGCCGTGGTACACCTTCTCGGCCGCGGCCAGGTGCGCCAGCGCCGCCAGCAGCGCCAGCCAGCTGCCGCCCGCGCTCTTGCTGGCCTCCCGCTCCTTCTCCACATTGTCCTTGGCCTTGTCGTAGGAGAAGATGCCCAGGTGCGAGAAGAACGTCTCCAGCACCGCCTGCTCCACGGGCACCGGCGCGGCCAGCGGGATGGACTCCCCCATGCGGGCCGCCGCCAGCGCCGCCCACGTGGCCGCCGCGCGCACTTCCGGGTTCGCGGGCGCGCGCGCCGGCGTGCGTGCGCGCGCCCGCTACGCGCGGCTCGGGAGCGCGCCGCCGCCGTCGCCGGGCGCGCGCGGGCCCGCGGGAGGACGCGGCCGGGCGGGGAGGCGGCGTGACGCTCCGGCGCCCCCGCCCGGCAGCCCCGGCCGCGCGGACGCTCGGCCAGGGACGGCGCCCCGAGGTGAGCTGCGGGCCCCGCCGGGGAGACGCGTCCGCCCCGGGGACGTCACGTTCGCGTGGCGTCAGCAGCCGGGACGTCACTTCTGGCCCGGGCGCGCCCGCCTGAGGCGCGAGGAGGCGGGACCCGTGCGGGGGCGGCGCCCCGCGGGGCCGGAGTCGGCCTCGCCCTCCCCCGGCGCCCGTCCGTCCCGTCCCCTCCCCGTCCCCCCCGTCCCCGCCGCCCGCCCGGCCTCCCCGGCCCCGCGCCGCCCTCAGCCGCGGGGGAAACGCCCGCGGACGCCCCCCCACGCCCCGGGCCTGCCCTAGCGGCTCAGCCTGCGCGTCCCCGGGGCGCCCCCGCCCCCGCCGCGCGGCCGCCTGCCCTCTCGGGGCGCGGGGCCAGCGGGCCCGGCGGGGAGGGGAGCCAGCAGCCGCGGGGTGGCGTTGGTGAGCGCACCCCGAAACCCGAGGCGAAGGGACGGGAAACGCTCGGTTAACGGGAAGGAGACGTGGTCGTGGGGAGAGCTTCACCCCGCGTTCCACAGGACAGTTGCGTGTGAGAACACGGCGGGGGGTTAAAGTGCAAGTGAAAATTCAGCTGACCCGGGAGCAGGAGCTGCTAATTATGAAAGACTTTGTAATGAGGTGGACTGGACTATATGAAATATTTTTTTAAGATTTTCTTTATACGAGACGAGAGCTGGGGTGCAGGCCAGAGGCGCGGGGGTGAGAGGACTCACCAGAGAGCGGGGAGCAGAACAGGGGGATCCACTGAAGCACGCTGCTGAGGGGACAGCGGGGAGACAGGAGGGGTCTGCCGCGCCCTGTGGGTCACTCTGGCCGCGGGGACTCGAACCCGCGCTGCAGAGGCTGCCTGCAGCTTCCCAGCGCTGCGCTCAACCCGCTGCGCCCCCAGGGAGGCCCCTATAAAATATTTTTAATTTGTGCATGTCAAGAAGACATGATGCCAAGTGCGAAAAAATATTTGTAATATGTCAGAGGAAGTTTTCGTGTACTTTATATATCAAGATTTCTTGGTCATAGAAATGCAGGTTAAACTGCTTTCCACCTATCATCGGATTAGCAAAAAAAAATTGTTTTAAGTGCTGGTACACACGCGGCATCTCCATTGCTCAGGGTAGTGACACGAGAAGCAATGAGTGAGTGTGTACGTGTCCAACAGTCCGTGTTTAATGTAACGCCTGCCGTTGTCACTGTTCTCACAGCATCACACCTTTTAATCAACAGACCACCAGGAGTAACACTTAATGGAGGTTTGTTAAATAGTTGATCAGCTGATTCTCCTTATCTTCTAAAAATTTTATGGGATAATATACAGTTAATGACGTGTCAAGCTATTAAGACATTAAAGTTATGAAGAAGTTACCTGGAATGATCACCACGTGCATCCCCTGAGTAATATATTTTGGACAGTAGCAAGAGATGCGTTCACTGTCAAATAGCCCCCAACTCAGTGAGTTAAAACAGTAAAAATCATCTCTAATTCCTCACGATTCCTGTGAGTCAAGAACTCAAGACTGCTCAACGGGGCGGGTCTGCCTCCTCCTCGGAAGTCTTCGATCCCGTGTTGGCTAGGACTGCAGTCCCTTAAGATTCTTGGGAACTGGAGAACTGCTTTCAGTGTGGTTCTCGCGGGACTAGCCCGTTAGCAGGCTGCTGGCCCTCACCGTCCTCCCCGCAGGACAGCCTGACTGTCCTCACAGCATGGCTCTGCCTTATCCTGGAGCACAGGGCAAGAGCCAACTCTGGCGAGTCCACTTCCGTGCCTTCCACTCGGCCTGTCTTGAGGCTGTTTCTCATTCTGCCCCAGAAACCTCAGGTTGGTTGATTTGAGTTCCCAGTGAAGACATGAGGAGGCTTTTCAATATTATAGGGAATCTGTATCTGGGACCCAGAGTGTCCAAAATAGGGAAGCTTCTGGCTTTTTCTCATAAGTGTCTTTAAGATGGAAGATGGCCCCAGATGGACCAGACATGTGCCATGCGTGGCTCAAGACTAGACTTCTGTGCGCAAGCCCAAGCTAAGATCAGACTGGCATTCAATCAGCAACGTGGAAGAGCCGCCAAGGAAACCCTATCTGAGAGGGTTACTATCCAGAGTATAGTAAAACAACAACAGCAAAAAAAAATACCTGATTTTTAAATGGGCAAGACAGCTATTACATGGCCAACAGGCATATGAAAAACTGCTCGACATTACTCATCATTAAAGAAATGCAATCAAAGCGCATGGAGATACCACTCACACCCATTAGAATAGCTACTGTCGGACGACAGACAATAACAAGTGTTGGGAAGGATGTGGAGAAATTGGAACACTTGTGCACTGCTGATAGAAATGAAGAGGTGCAGCCCCTTTGGAAAAATCTTATGTGGAGGTTCCTCAAAAAATTAAAAATAGGGCTTCCCTGGGGTGCAGGGTTCAAGGACACAGTGCTATCATGCTGTCGCCAGCCCCTGCAACATGAGGCAGATCCCCGGCCAGGGAGCTACCCACGGCGCAGCAGACCAGTCCTGTCTCCCTGCTGCTCCCCTCAGCAGTGTGTTTCAGAAGATCCGCCTGGTCTGCTCCCTGCTCTGTCTCTGGGGAATTCTCTCACCCCACCCCCACCCCCACACACACGTCTGGCGTATGCCCCAGTTCCCGTGTGCATACATAAGTAAACCTTTTTCAAAATTAAAAGTGGCATATGGTCCACAAGTCCCACTGCTGAGTATATAGCCCAGATAACTGACAGCAGGATCTTGAGGAGGCATTTACACACCCATGTTCATCACAATATTATTCACACTAGCAAGAAGCTGGAAGTCACCCAGATGCCCATAGACAGGCAGAGGAGTAGATAAAATCTGGTAACAAAATTACAAACAATGAATGTTTTTCAGCTTCACAAAAGGATGGAAGGAAATCCTGTCACGTGCTACAACAGGGATTCTGAGGACCCCGTGCTAAGTGCAGTAAGCCAGCCGCGAAAAGACAAGCCTGTGTGATCCCACTTAGATGAGTGGCGCGCCAGGCTGCGAGGAGAGAGGGACTGGGGAGCATGTAGAGTTTTCAGTTTCACAAAATGAGAATGTTTTATAGATCGTTGCACAACAATGTGCGTGCCCTTAGCAGAGGTGGCGCGGGGAAGGGCGAGAGGAGGGGAGGGCGGAGCAGCCTGCTGTCTTCTGCAGATTACACTGCGCACGCACACTGTGTTTCTGTATCGCTGGTCTCCTAGGCGCCAGAAACAGGTCCTGTTCTCATCACTAGACAGAAGGAGGCTTCACAGGGATCAGGAGTTCACCAAATCACTAGAGGGCTAAAGAAAGGGTGACTTAGCAGGGCCCCAGGAGCAGTTCCTAGGACAGGACGCCTGGATAGGTCCACTGGGGAAGCAGCTCCTGTCTCTACAGAAGGAAAGGTGGGCAGTCGGGACTCCGCTGATCACTGCCGAGTTCAAAAATATCCCACTGGAGCCGTAAGCCCAGGGTCAGGAACCGCCGCTGCCCTTGCAGCTCCATCTGAGCACCCACAGATTTAATGCCAGACCCTGAAGTGATGCCGTAGAGTGTGTCCCCAGCCACGTTCGCCAGCAGAGACAGCAGATGACCCCAGCCTGGGGCGTGTGTTCCAAGTGCTTCTAACTGGCAAAAGCAGACCCTGCCTGCAGGGCACAGGGGGTACGTGGCCTGTTCTTTTCTGGCCACTGCTGTCCAGGAAACGCCAGGGGCTCGGAACGGATGATGGCAGCCCGTTCAGGGTACTTCCCACAGGTGGCTTGTGCTTTTAGGCTCTTTCTAACCCCTCAGCTTTGGCCAACTCCTTGTGCTTTTATTTGAGAAAACTTCTCTGACACTCCCTTCCCTATTACCGTACCTCTTTCTTGTAGCTCTGCAATGTGTGTGCTGTTTCATATGGCAGCAGCCTGCTTCCTGCACTGCCTTCACCAGACTGCAGCTCTGTGAAAGCAGGAATTCGTCTTGCTCATCGTGGTCTAGGTAACTGGTGCATATCTGCTGATATCTGTGAAAATGCAACTTACTGGCTTTCTTTTTGACAGAGTGAACACACGCTCCACCCATGCTGTATCTGTCCTGGTCTGACTCACTGCTTACCTGTACAGGTTCAGAAATGTTGTGGATAACAGCTGTGCTTGAATAGTTTCAACACACCAGGTAATATACTGTCACACAACACACATTTGTACTCGCTTATTCCTCTTCATTGTCCTATTAGATAAATACTATTTTTATTCCCATTTTATAGATGAAGAAACGGGGCTAAGAGAAAGTGAGAAACTACTCTGCAGTCACACAGTAAGTGGCAGAACTGGACTTACATCCAGTCTAGCTAATGCTGAAAGTCGTGCTCTTCACCGTGACGGTGCTGATAATGACTGGATCATGACAGCTAATGGTTTCAGACATGGTGCAAAGCGGTTTACATGTGTTCTCTCGGGCTTTCTATTTTTTTGCATAGGGCTGGTGCTTACTAGTTGTTCCATGTGATAAGGCAGTCAGAGCTCTTGGTATCTGTGTTCTAGTCCTCTCTGCCACGGATTCACCATTGACCTCAGGTAAACTGCTAACCCCAATGAACTCCGTTTTTGTCCTCTGCAAATCAGCAAATCATCTTTAAAATATTTCTAGTTCTAAAATTCCACAGTTCTGAGAAGAAATTGTTTTTTTAAATTTCCATTATTATTACTTCTATATACTATACTATATATATAAACTACTGTCTTGATTTTTATTGTTTTCTCACATCTTCCACAGTATCTAATCTGGTGCTCAGCATAGTACCTGACAGCTCATGATGTGTGTATGTGTGTGTGCACGCACGCACGTGCGTGTGCTTGCGCATGCATGTGATCAAAGTGATAGGGATTTGTCCTGGGAGAAATATCCATCTTCATAAGAATCCAAACTTACTGTCACATTACCTTTCTTTGAGGGTGACATTCAAATGTAATGTAGGGCTGCCTGGAGAGATCAGCACTGGGCACCTTGGGAACTTTCCTGCCCTCAGAGATAGGATCTTATCTTAGAGCAAAGCTGTGGTGTACTGTGGCCACAGCCAAGCAGCTACCTCTGCAAGTGCACACAGGACGTCTCTCATGAAGACTGCCAGGAGTGCGCATGAAAGGGTCCTGGCCTGTGGATAATACCAGATACGGCAGGGAATTTTCTACAGGGAAAGCAGCTTTTATTCGGCTCCCTATCTCTTACAGGCAATCAGAAAATTGCCTTTATTATAAATCCTACTGCTTTTCTGAATCTTTGAGAAATCTTTTTAGAAAATAATGGGGTTTTTTTTAAGAAGCTAAAATTTCCCACAAACATGTATGTGACTTATGCACCATGCAGAATATTTCAGAAACTTTGTCTTTACACCTGTAGTTCAGACAGAAAAAAAACTTCCTTGAATATAGATCAAATGGGAGAATTTGAGCTTATAAACAGAGAAATCTAAGTAACTTTAAAAAGTAATTTTAAGTAACTTTATTGCTGCAATTTTTCATTCCAGGGGAGTGACAAAATCCATCTCTGATGTAGATGGAGCTTTTGTCTAGGGAGAGAAAAAAGGTTGGGCTTTTGGGGGTTGTGAGTTATCCCTTAGGGCAGGGTGCAGGGGGTTTGGCAGTGAGAACCACTTTGATCAAATAATAAAATTGCAGAGATTTATGTGTAAACAACT
Source organism: Talpa occidentalis (assembly GCF_014898055.3). Taxonomy (NCBI): domain Eukaryota; kingdom Metazoa; phylum Chordata; class Mammalia; order Eulipotyphla; family Talpidae; genus Talpa; species Talpa occidentalis. The sequence continues at coordinate 85,235,519 of NW_023601653.1, forward strand.
CAGAAAGGAGATGGAGGGGGAGGAAGTCGAACAAAATGGCTACAGGCAGGGTCTGAAAAGAAAATACAGTGAGAAATTCCTTATATTAAAGATGGCCAAAAACTTCTGGGTACTTGTATTTCTTGTCCTGTGTATACTACCTGCTCTGTTATTTCCAGCCTTTCAGTAAAAGTCTGTTATAAGCACACCTAATGGTGACTAAAAGGAGGAAACAGTGGTTACAACTAGGATGAGGAGGGGCAAGGAAAAATAGCAACCTCAGGAGAGAGAAACACAGAGATGTAGAGTAAGAGATGATCAAGGATTCCTTCTTAACCTTGGGTTGACCTTGAGCAAGCATACCTAGTATTAAAGAGCTGGATAAACTTAGAAGCATGAGACATTTTAGGTCATTCAAAATCACTCTGATCCCTAAGCAACAGACAAACCCCCAGGCAGTGCAGAGCTAACATGGGTGTGTCCACTCACTCTTCATTCCGTTTTCTTTAAGAATTTGAATACAGAGAATTCACAGAGAAAATGAGATTAAGGACCATTCATCTAAATGAAAAAAATACTACATATTAAAAAAAAAAAAAAACCCAAAACAGAACTTTATAACCTGCACATTTATGGAGCTGTGCATTTCTTAGTAACTGTCACCATGGCAGCAAGGCAGGGGACCAGGACGCCTTCTTAGCACAGTGCATACAAAGGCGAGCAGTTGCAGCTGATCATGTGCCGTATTATGCCTTTTTTATTTAATTGTGTTGATCTTAAATCGCTGACTGTTAGCCTCTGATTCTTCTCTCCCTAATAGCATTGAGCACAGTGCTAGGAATAGGGCACTAAAACACCTATATGCGGATTGATTAATAAACAGTGTTTCAACTGTGTCTTTCCTTCCAAGCTATAGTCACCTGGCAGAAATCTGATTTTAAAAAATGGCTCCTACTTTTGTCTAGGAAATCAAAACTAGGCCGGCCCAACATGGATTTCAGATGGAAAGAGAAAGGATATCAAGTACTCAGAGCCTCTAGACTATTAGAAGGCTAATGTGTAAGTGGTAGAGAGTAAATAAATGCACTTTCAGCAGTACAGCCATTCAGGGCCCAAAAAAGACAGCACCATCAAGCTGTCGCCAGCCATGCAGCACCAGTTCGATCCCCAGGCCAGCCAAGGAGCAGCTCACAGGGTGTAGCAGACCTCTCCTGACTCACCTGCTGCTCTCTCAGCAGTGTATTTCTTCGCTCAGTCTGCCTGTTCTGTTCCCCGCTCTGTCTCTGGTGAATCTTCCCACCCTCCCCCACCCCACCCCCCTTGTATCTCTGGCTATACTCCCGCTCTTGTGCACATAAATAAATCAATCTTTAAAAAAATGTGTGTAAAGAATCACAGTGCTGGTCTCGGGTGTAAAGAAGAGTTTTGGCAGGAGTTTTAATGTCAGGCCTGAGTTAAAATCCTGCGGAAAGGAGCTCCACCAGTGTGGGCTTCAAACGGAGGCATTTTAAATCCCCTCGCCACACCTTCTCCCCAATTAACTCTTAACCTGAGAAGCCTCCTTATTATAAGTTCTTGAGTTAATGATAATCTTTTATTATTGCTTCGTCCCTAATACAGCCTTACATTTCTTTTTAATTGTTATCTACATGGCTGCTCTGCATTTCCATTTCTATTTTTAATGTTTTGTTATTTCACATTTCTTCTAAAAAGAGTTTAGCTGCAGACATACCTTTTTATTTTAATAGCCAGCAAACCAGTGTTTGCCATTTTAAAATCTGAGTTCCTTGTATTAGGTTGTTGGGAAAGTCATAACATGTTTTTGTTTGTCAAGCAAAATGCGTCATGACTTTTCTGACAATAGTTCAACAGATCCTCATGGTATCCACCTCCAGTTTATAGAGTAATATCGTAATCCTTTCCAAGGTTGAAAACAACTGCAAGCATTTAGAATTCTTTAGTGGCAGTTGCCATTTGATAGAGCCCAAATCCGGCCCATCTGGTGGGTCTACCACTTTGCCATCAGGATATCACCCTCGAGGGACAAACGTGCAGGACAAGTCTCTTGCAAAGCAAGCTACGACAGCCACTTTTCCCAGAGAGGAGCAGGTTAAATCCTTCCAAACCTGCTAAGTAACTTGAAAGTATTGTTAGCTGCAACATGTGTTTCTTTCAAAATTACTTTTGAATCCCTTTGCTACCCGGAGTCTTCACTTGGAGGAGACCATAAGTCTTTTTTTTTTTTTTAAGATTTATTTATGCTTACAAGAACTGGGGTACAGGCCAGAGGTGGGGGGGAGGTGAGAGGATTCACCAGAGACAGAGTGGGGAGCAGAACAGACAGATTGACTGAGATACACTGCTGAGGGGAGCAGCGGGGAGACAGGAGAGGTCTGCTGCTCCTTGTGGGTAGCTCCCTGGCCGGGGATCGGACTTGTGCTGCAGTGGCTGTGGACAGCTTCGTAGGTTGTGTCTTAACCCCTGCGCCACCAGGGAGGTCCAAGAGACCACAACCCTTGATGAGCCTAACTAATTTAATAGGAAGTTTGGGGAGCAAATAATGTGACTTCATTTTATCAAAAAAATACACAGGCCTAATACAGAGTCCAGGTGGTTTTAGCACTCAAGTCTCTCATCAAACTTTTTGCCCCTGTGTTTGGCACAAGGCAGGCACAGGCGCTCAGTGGACACGAAGGTCTCTCCCTTTCTTCCAGGTATATTTTCTACTGCCCTTCCCCACCCCCCCCCCACACCCCCAACCTCTGCCTGCGCCATAGCTTACTCTGGCAACATGGCTGCTGCGTTTCCTGGAGCTCCTCCTGCTTTCCCACACCTTTCTGCTGCTGCCCGGAATGCTCTTCTTTCACATTCCAGGCAATGAAAAGGATACTCTTTTTCAAATCTCGTCTCAGTGCTACTTTCTGGCTCTGTCAGTAGATGCCGCCTCCCAACTTGGTTCCAAACTTGGAACCTTCGGGTCATTTATTAACAGCTACTTTACAGTTATTTCTGTGGCTAACTTTTTTTTTTTTTAGTAATTTTTTTTTTAATAGAGGCATGTTTTATTTATTTATTTATTTAGTTTTGTTTGTTTGTTTATACAAGCACTGGGTACAGTCAGAAGCGCGGGAGGGTGAGGGAATTCACCAGAGCCAGAGCGGGGAGCAGAGCAGGCAGAAGGACTGAAGGACACTGCTGAGGGGAGCAGCGGGCGGCAGGAGAGGTCTGCGCGCCATGTGGGACCCTCCTCCAGTGGCCGGGGAGCAGCCGGGGATCAAACCGGCGCCGCAGAGGCCGCGGGCAGCTTCGCAACCAGCGCTCAACCGCTGCGCCACCGGGGAGGCCCTCTGTGGCTAACTTAACCCGTTTTCCGAATAGTGAGCTGCTTAAAGCTAGGGGCTGGGTCTTACTACTCTGGGTACCAGCACATCGTTGATCGCCAGCACTTAGTTGTGAAATCCTTACAGTCATCAGGTTTGCTAATGCCGTGCTATGAAGACCAGCAGGTTTTTTATCATTTTTCTTAGTGAAGTCGAAATGTTGTTCTCGTACAGATGTTATTTAAACTCTAAAACTAGATTGCGATTGTATCTTTGTGAATATTTTCTTTTGTAATTTTTCAGAAGACTGGAGAACTTTTTAAAACTCTGCCTTTGTGTTTTAAATGATCGTAAACTTCTTTGGCTCTTTTGGTGACTTTGGTATCATTAAAATTTTTATCTCGTGAGCCACAGAGATCTTCCGAGTGTGAAGTATATGTCTATCAGTGCGTTCTTAATTCCTCTGATCATCCCCGTCATTCTTGCTCACATTGCTGAGAAGTGGCATTTCCATCCATTTATCCATTTACACATGATGCAAAGGTCTTCTTGGAGACCCTTGAGGTTGTGCTTTCTCCATATTATTAAGCTTTCTTTTTACAATTGCCCTCTTCTTGACACTTCATGATAAAATTGAAGAATCTCTTTCACAAATTTTTTTTTTAACTAGCTGTCACCACCTGCATGACAGAGAGAGAGGAGATGGAGCACAGATTGCCCCCAAATTATGCCTGGAAGTAAATGAAGAAACTTTAATCTTGAAAGCAGTGACAGCTATGTTCTTTAATTCCAAAAACGTCTAGCCCTTCTGAGGAAGGTTTGTAATATCTCATTGAGGAGATTTCTTAATTTTAATTTTGGGGATACCTTTTTGCTTTTCACGTGTTCGTGTGTTGCACTCACGCTCTACCAACCCCGCTGTGCCGATGACAGGTTCTGAAGATTTAAGACAAAAGAGAGAAAGAGGTGGACAAAACCGTTCTTTACAGAGACTACATGATCTGCAAAACCTGAAGTATTTACTATCGTTCTGTTTATGGAAAGAGCTTACCAACCCCCAGTATAGAATATAGATTGGGTGAGATTACAAAAGATGTGGGTAGGAAGGAGAAATATGACTACCCAGTGGAAATAGATGTGGGTTTTTTTGTGTTGGTTTTTTTTTACTAAAAACACACTAGAGGCAAGAAGAACAAAGGAATCAGGATTTTTAGGGAACTTAAACTACCGTATTTTCACCTGAACCCTTACAGTCCTTCAAAATCTGGGCTCTCCCCACCCTGCAAATTTCTCCCAGAGTTCTATTTGTGATCTACTCCTCTGATCACATATTGTTCATCAGAAACCTCCAGATGTTCCCCAGCACTCGCTGACCTCTTAGTCAAGACTAATTAGCCAGGGTGTTCCATGATCTGACTTCATCTTCCCAGCCTTATTTTCCAGCACTCATCTTTTGGTGAATTTCAAGATTCTGTGCTTTTGCTCATATTTTCTTTTCTACTTAGACTGTATTTCTCTTCTCCAAATCCTAGACATACTTTATTGTTGTTACTGCGAAACATATCAAGCATAGAGAGAAGAAAATAATATAGAAATTGTCCGTGTCCTCAATACCAACTTTTGTTAAATCTTATCATTTTGCCATGTTCTTTCTTTAGTTTTTCTTAAAAAAAGATTACACTTAGACACTTTTAAACCTTAACTACTAGATCCCTTCCAAGCATGCCTACTTGATACGCTCAGTAAGAATGAAACTCTTCCTCCTATGACATCCGTAACATTTTCTTTTTACCTCTAATAGATCTGACTTACTCTGCCCTTGTATAATGTTTTGAATATTCTTTACTACAGTCATTTCCATAAAGTGCTGCAAAGATTATTTTTGATAGTCTAAGGAAAAGATATTTAAAAATGTACATTAGAAATATGTGCACAGAAGTATTTAAAGATATATGTCTAGGATATCAAATCTATGATTTCTCAGATGGTCTTTAGGATCTGTTTAAAGTAGCTAGAGGTATTAGAAAATTATTGAGTAAATGAAAATACAAATGACAGGCCAAAAAAAAGGGAAGGTTTTACTCAAATCATTTGACTTGACTCATTAGAACAGAGACCCAGTTTTGTTTATTTTTGTATACTCCTAAAGCATCCAACTAAGAACAAATGCTGATTGACTTGAATTGATTTCTCTCTGGGACAACAAGCTTCTTGAAAATTATATGGAACCTCCTAGGCCTTCTGCTGACCGCTTTTAAGACACGGAGTGCCCCACATTCCAATAAAACATATGCCAGGAACAGATGGCTCCTATCCCCGCTCTCCCTTCTCTGCCCATTATGATAAGTTGCCCCAGTTGGGCCCTGATAAGTATGAAATAATGCGAATAATAATCATTTTCTGAAGGAAGGACGACTCAAGTTTGCCAGAATGCTCTCGTTAGTTCTGCTTCAACAGCCCAGTCTCAGCAGATTTCAGTGTGCAGACTACTTTGGTTCTTGGATCTGGTCCAGCACACAGACTCACTTTCTCTCACACTACAGTTTGTCGAGGAATCTTTCTCAGCTTCCTTAAAATCATTATTTCGTGGCATCTCGAATAGATGTGGCACTGACACATCTAAAGTCAAATTGGCAACTGCATTTGGTCTTGGGACTTGGCAGTGAGGAGCCATGTTGTTGCACAGCGCGCCCCGTGCGCGAGTTAGCCAAATGATGTCACGCGGTTACACCACCGCTGTCCTGTCTCCCAGCATTTCTGAGTAAATGTGACCCTTTGCGAAGTTTCACTCCTCCTACCCTGCAGTGACCTCACATGCTCTCAGATGTCAGAGGCCTTAACTGTGGTGAAATCTTTTACTCGTCTCCTTCCTTACAGCCTGTGGTCTGAGGTGGTGGATTAGGAGTGTGGGGGAGTAGGGGGAACCCCTGGTGCCTCTGAGTCACACAAGAAGATCAAAACATGTCTGAAGTTTAGTTTAATCCCCCAAAGCTCCATTCACACGGGCTGGATTTCCTTGGGAGAGAACCCTATAAATGTCTGTACATGGTCTTAACTTCCTGGTTTCCTCACTCCTACTTCTAAGGCACGTCTTTCCTGACCTTAAAAAGCCCACGCCAGGGCTGGCTTATAACCAAGGCATATAACCTTTTACTTTGTTATCCCCATGAAGACGCTTTTGAAAATGAACCAGGGAGTGCTGGGAAAAAAGGTATAAAATCAGGACCCACCCCGGGGAACACTGACGTTACCCCACCATGCTGAAATCGAGCCCCTCACTCTCTGTAGCAGAGCCACGCAGTTTGGGGTCTGGGCTTCAACTGGAAAGCCGTGGGGTTTCTTGGGGAATTTAGAGCTTTGTTTTCATTCAGCGTTAACACCTGCGTTCGCGTTCTTTATACTCATTGATCGTCTGTCCACGCAAGGGGCCACTTTTATTGTCCCTGGTCAAAAAAGAAAACCGATGCGAACTTCACACACAGTGAAATGGCCAAGCCGAGCGCAAGTCTCAGCCCAGCATCTTCTTGAGAAAGATGAGGGCACTTTGAAAGAGGAAGGGGAAGGTGCTGTAGGGCAGAGTCCAGGACCCGCGTCGTGGCGTCCTACCACGTTCATTTTGCAAAGGAAGGTGGGGTGTCAGCAAAACACCACCATGCATTACAGTCACGGTGGTTATATGCATTTATTCGTAGAAACCTTTAAGTTATAAATTTGTGTTGATCTCTATAAAAGTGCAAGGAACTTTTTTATACCTAAGTTTATGTTAGTACATATTAAAGAAGTATGGAAAATAATTTAATTGTGAAGGTCTGTAGGCAATGTTAATATTTAAGACTCAGCGCTCTAACTTTGTTAAAGCAAAGTTTTGCTTTTACTTCTGTCTTCTTAATACAACTATGCCCTCTGGTGGTTACAGTTACTACTAGATGTAACATGCTATAATATTTGTCTTTTCCAAATTCATTTGTAGGTCAACTCAAAAAACAGAATAATTTCCCTGTAGAACAATTTGATAAATAATGGGAGATACCGGGATAGCCAACAGTAACCCCAGGGGCCCTGTGTCATTGACCTGCCTTTCTCCCGCCTCCACTGCCCTGCAGCAAACAAATCCCCATGGCTCCAGCACTGCCTCGCCTGTGCCCGTCACCATCAGAAGTAGAAAGAGGAGAGAAGGGGGTTAGTACTTTGGTCAAATCCAACATCTTTATTTAAAATTTTTTTTTTTTTAGAGGCATGTATTTATTTATTTATTTGTTTGTTTGTTTGTTTGTTTATACAAGCACTGGGTACAGTCAGCAGCGCGGGAGGGTGAGAGAATTCACCAGAGCCTGAGCAGGGAGCAGAGCAGGCAGAAGGACCGAAGGACACTGCTGAGGGGAGCAGCGGGCGGCAGGAGAGGTCTGCGCGCCATGTGGGACCCTCCTCCAGTGGCAGGGGAGCAGCCAGGGATCGAACCTGCGCCGCAGAGGCAGCAGGCAGCTTCGCAACCCAGCGCTCAACCACTGCACCACCGGGGAGGCCCCAAACATCTTTATTTAAACGCACACCTTCTGCCCTGAATGCCCTTATCCCCTGGGGTCCAGAGGAGCAGGCCACCTTCAGAATCCTGGGGCGCATGTTAAGGAAATCTTGCTTCATTTCTCTGGCCCCACGCACAGTCCTTCTGAGTCCTCCAGCGCCCGCCACCTTCTAAGTAAAGGCAAAACGGAAAGAAAAGAAAACCCTTTGACCCAAGGCCTTCCTAAACCCAGTAATCTGGCAGACATGTAGCCCAGACTTGTCTCTTCCCATCTCCGTGACGGTCCCCTCCAGAACCTCCCCTGGGCTGACCGAAGAGGGAGGAGCTGAAGGAAGCTGCGGTGTCAGCCTGGCTGGGCCTGGCCTGTGCGTCGCATGTCTGTGGTCCACTCTCCCTGCAGAGAAAGGGACTGCAGGGGTGAAAGGTGAAAGCAGGGTGACTAAGCTATTGCAGTAAGTGTGAGGGTTTAGATGAGAAGGTAAAAGTAACTGTGAAAGTATAAGTTACAAATACACTTGTGAAGGGATTTCCTGTAAGCACGCAGAGAGTATGCATTTGGAGAGTGAAGTGCCGTTCGGTGAGGCTGGTGGAAGAACTGATTTTTATTGGTAGAGAGAAGACAATGAAGAAAATGTAACATTCCTTTTTTTACATGTTTAAGTATTTGGGCACAATTCAGTTTATAATTGAACTATCTAATTTTATTTAAAGTTTATCCAAATCCGTGGACTGATAAGCCTTTAAAGTGGAGGAAGTTTTCTGCCAGTGAGTTTTCTGTTACTATAACAGCTATGGCTTATTGAGGGGCTTCTGTCTATTTCAGATACTGATCATTGTTAACTTGAAAACGGCAATGCCATGTGGTTCATCCCAGTGTATGCTCACCACAGAACCGTTTACGTGTCAATGAGCATCTGTAAAAAACCCTTAAGGTGGGCTTTTTATAACTGATGAAGCACAAGTTCTGGAAGAGAGTAAATGACCTCTCAAAGTCTCATGCCAGGTAGGCCGGCAAGAGTCCACCACAGCATCTGGGGCCTTACTCAGAGTTAGACTGTCCAGGTTTTTAGCCCAGTAGTCTTGCTGCTTTTCTCCAAATAAGAAAAGCTTCAGATTCAAAAGACACAGGCATCAGACACAAGAATCCTTGGCCTGACTGCTAGGAGAACTGCTGACTGTCTCCCCCCTTTGGAGAGTCAAATCCGAGTGAACCACACACACTGGCGTTGCGTTTTAGAAGAAAATACACTAGACGACGAGAAACAAGATGAGCTGGCACTACTGAAGTTTGCTCATAGATCCCCATCAAATTCATTCTTTCAAGAAATGGTCTGCTTTCCTTCCATATTAATCACTGAACCCCTCTGTTCTGCAAATATATTAAATACAAAACAAGTGGTGCTTAAAAAAAAAAAAGAAAGAAAGAAAACATAATGCCACAGCCTGGCACAAGTCACCAGTCAGTCAGTTTTCACCACGCTTATCCAGTGCCTTGTCGCACAATGATTACTGCATCTGGATGATCTAGATTTCAGTAAAATGAAAAACTCTTCATTCTCTCTAAAGCTACATGTGGATCAATTAGGAACTCTATAGATTAGTTATCAATTTGATCAGTTAGTAATTAGCTGCTGAAGTCAAAGGCTAAAAGACATTTATACATCTGAAAAGCTTTCTGTCCACCCTCAGAAAGAACATTTTCCATGCAGCTCTTGCGCTACTAGTGTTAATTAGAGCCAACATCCTTCATGGTGGGGAGTAGCGGGAACAGTGACTTGTCGGTGAAGCCACACCCCTCCTAACACGAACCTGAAGCCAGCGTAATGACCAACGAGTCTATTCTGCATTGTCTACACATCAGGGTCCTCGGAATACCCTGCCTGGTTCCCAGATTGGTCCAAAAACTAAGGACAGTGCTTAGGAGTCACTGAGTCCGCAGCCAGTTGGTGTCCTTTTAGCACAGCAAGCGCGTGTCCCTTCCTTGGGCCGCGCGGGAGGCCAGCACCGTCCTGCTGAGTCTTCTGACAACGCTGTGGGCAGGGTCGTGTGACCATCTCGCGAAAGTGTGGAGATGCTAAGTGACTTCATAGGGCTAAAGCTAGTGCAGAGCTGGGATATAGACTCCACTTGGGCCTCAGAACCCATGCTTGTCCTCTATATAATTTCACTTCTTCTTTAAATGGTAGCGCTGAACGCTGTGAGTGACTGCACTGTGGGCAGGGGGAGTAATTTGCAATGCTTGGATTGTAAAGGTGGTCGAATGGTCTAGACTCTTGAATCCAGCCTGGAAACTGGCAGTGTGTGGTTGCCTTTCTGGTGATCCTTTGTAGCCTTAAAAAGTTATTTATGTGATTTTCACATTTAAATTTTTTCCGTTATTACTTTTCCTGAAAAATAATTCTTTTGTGGCCAGGGTGAATATGTGGTCAACAAGGTGTGTCTGGTCACACTACCAGAGATAGATTATTCAACCAGAAACAATCCGGGTGACAGGAACATTAGCTCACTATGCTCTCTGAGCAGAAGAGCGCAGAGACCCCAGGCCCTCTCCCGAGCCTGGCGTGGCTCCAGCCCCGAGCAGGGCGTTGCTGGGAGCTGAGGCAGGACAGAGCTGGTTCCCACACTGTCGTTCTGCGCTTCCATCGTTTGCCAGCCGTGAGCCCGCTGTTCCTCACTCGTCAGGTCTGAAACGCTGTGTACCTGTGTCATAAGAATCTTTTCATATTTTTCTGATCCTCTCTTGGGAGTAATCCCCCATCTAAAGGCCCAGGACTCTCATCAGCGCCATTTTGTCCCCAGACTAGAGAACAGAAGAATCACAGACCTTGGTGGTGACGGTGACAGTGGCGGAGGCCTGGACACTGTGTCGGGTGATATCGGTGACAGCTGAGAGGAAAGTGTGTGTTCCAGAGAACGCAGGATTATTTGGGATTGATGTAAAAATACCCGGTGAGCTCAACAGCAGAGGACGGCCTTGCCCGGTGCAGTCGTAAGCAGCATCTGGTCCGTCCCGGGCAGAGACCGCGGGGCGTACACCCGGCACCCTGCCCCGGTGGCAGGAGGCGGCGAAAGGGAGGCCTGTCCCTTCAAGGGTGGATGATGACTGATGACTCAGCCAGGACGACAGCTACGAGGCCCACGTGAGCTTGGTGTGTCCCCACGCAGCACAGGCAGGCCTGGCAGGGGCGCTGTCCCGAGGTGGGTTTTCCTCAGACCCCCGCAAGTCATGCGGAGTTGGACAGAGGGTGCGGCTCCCCGACGTGGCAGCTCCCGCTGACACCAGAGTTAGGTTTTGTTGGACCGAAATGGCTTCTTGCCATAAGAAACAGCAGAGACGGCGACCCGGGGGCCGCCTCCCCGGGCTGCGCAGGTGCCCAGCGGCGCCCACCCGAGGGCACATCGCGTCCACGCCTCATCCCCGTGCCTCACCCGTAACACGGGGACCGCCCTTCCCGCGCTGTGCCGGCCGTGCTGTCGCCCCTGTGCGCTGGTGGGCGGCACTGGGATTTGTGCAGCAGAGGCGGCGGCTGTCACCCTACTGCTCGGCCCTCCCCTGACCACCGTACAGCTGCCGCCCCTCGGCGCTCTGGCCCCTCAGCACACGCGGCCCCCCTGGCTCGCTTCGGCCTGCTCCCTCGGCTTCTGGCTCCCGTTGCGGTTTGTATCACTTGAGAGACTATTTATCGTTCTAGAAACACTCGTTCTTAGTACCGCCTTGTGTCTGTCAATCCATGTAAAGTTTCTACTCCACAGCCGGTATAAAAACCCCCGCGGCGCCTTCCACGCGGCGCTGACAGGCTCTCGGCAGAGCCTTGGCTCACAGGCCCCGGGGGGAGTCAGATAATAAACAAACCAAAAAAGCTTTTCTCATCAATATTAAGCGGCCTCCAGATTGGCGTTCGGCTCTCCTCCTAACATTTCTCACGCTGTTTCTGGTGGAGCAGTTTCCGGACGTGGTGGAGCAGCTGCGCGGTGAGCGGGGCCACGGGGTAGCACGGCGGGAGCCTTCTTTCCAGCGCTGGCCCGTGAATGAAGTACCTGCAGTCAGAGAAACAGACCAGTCAGCGACTTTAAAAACAAGGGTTCTCACACTGGTCACGCGAACACGCACACGGGGTCTGTGTGAGGCTGCGGGGCGTGGGCCTCGGCCTGCAGCCGCCCACCTGGCCCACACGCATGCCTCGGGGGCACTGAAGCACTTGGCTTGGGCTCAGGAGGTGAATGTCACGAGTGATGCGTCCGTCACCCCGGCGTCAGGAAGGCAGGCAGGGCTGCGTGAGCCGAGGCTCCGGCTTCTCGGTTTTTCGGCCGGAGAAGTTGAAAGAGTCAAATTGCGGGGACCCCTCGAGCCGAAGAAAGGAGGAGCCGGGTTCATTCCCATGGCCTCAGAAGGGGAGGAAGGACCAGCGGGAGAGACGAAGTGAGGCGGCTCTTCAGACGTCTCCTCGGCAGCTGGACAACCCCAAGATGCACGGCAGTCGCCTGCACAGCCTTGTCACGCCAGCACCCGGTTCCCGCGCCCCTGCAAACTGAAGAGGGCTGGCCACACGTGAGGTCGGATCTCGGCATCTTTCCATAGCTGCTCAGGGGACTAACGCATGACAACTGAAATGTTGCCCGTTTAACCCAGGGCCACACACCGAGCTGCCCGGGTGCAGGAGGGAGGCGGGATGGGTCGGAGCAAGCAGCGCCAAGCGCAGCGTCCGTGACGCGCCGAGGGGACAGCCGGACCCGAGCCCCGGCAGGCGGCCTGGGAGCGCGACACCCCAGTGCCTGTTCTCAGTTTTAAATGTTCGTAACTATTTAAAATCGGCTTGTGTGAGAACGTGCCGCCACACGGCTGGATCTTGAAAGCTTTATGCTGAGTGGGAGAACCCAGACACAGAGAGTCAGATGACTCCGTCCATATGAAAAGTCCAGGATAGGCGAATCCAAAGAGACAGAAAGTAGGTGCGTAGGTGCCAGGGCTTCATGGAGGGGAGAACGGGGTGTGACGGCTCCCCGAGCCCGGGTTTCCCTGGGAGCGACGAGATGTTCTGCAGAGGGTAGCGAGGGTTGCGCCGCGCTGTGACGCAGAGGAAGAGCCACTGACTGTCCTTTAACATGTTTTCAGCGGTGAGTCTCATGCTGTGTAAATCTACTTCAAAATAACAAAGTAAGGAAAAACGGGCGTGCACGCCTCCTCAGAAAGGTCAAACACAATCCTTCCGGAGCCAGAAGGGAACCTCTGATGTAAGCCCACGCAGAGGAAAAACAGGGTCTACGAAACTGGGGTGAAATTTTTGAGAAAGCTAATCCTCCCGTTTCCATCCAAACTAGGGGCGAAGCGATGCTCACTGCGTCCTCCCCTTACACCAGACACACAACCAGAGTTTGGTTTTTCCCTTGCTAGGTGCTAGTGCAGGGCTGCTCTGCTCATTGCACCCCAGGTGGGAGCCCCCCCGAGGTGCACAGCATGCTGCTCCTGGAGCCAGCGCTGCTTCTCCTACCCTTTGTCGCTGAGAGTAGAACAGGAAGAAATGTAACAACAGCCCTAATAACCGCGTTTATCAGTTGTCCCTCTATCAGTGGTTTTTTTGTCCAACAACTCAGCTGAATTCACAATCCATAATTCATCGTCCTTGTTAGTGGCGTCTGTGACTCTTAGGAGCTCACAACACGCCAACATTCATCACTGCTTCTGCGCGAGGCGGGCTGCAGGAGAGACAGTGAGTGAGACCAGAGTCTGGGCCTCGGGCCTTCTCTGACAGAGGACGCACTTCAAGTGCTGGTGGGACCTCGAGCTCCCCGAAATCCTGCCTGACCTCGATCAGTGAAATACTAAAACAAAAATAGGGTTTTCCGTTGTCACTTAATCTTCTAAATATTGGGGCCATGTTGCAGTTGTGCATAACTATCAGAAGCGAGTGGATTTTACTGCAGATTAAACTCCGTTTTCCTTACCTGAACTCTTCGGTGTAGTCATTCCTGATGTGCTCGGCCAGAGTCCCGCTGTACTGCAGGCAGCTCTTGAGGATGTAGAACCGCTGGTACAGCAGCACGGCCTGGCCAGGACTGAGCAGCTGGCACGGAGCCGAAAGCCCCTTCACCATCTGCTTCACCATGCTGGCCACGAAAGAAACCTAGTCAGGGGAGATGCAGGTACGTGTGGGCCGCACTTCGTCCGTGAGAGCCAGCGCCTTCCTCCGCCGGAGCCTAGAAACCCCGGCAGAAGCCCTCCGCCCTATCCCCGCATCGCTCCCCCTGGACGTGGCGCTCCCAGGAGCAGGCCCGGGACCGGCTGGCAGGGTCAGAGCTAGTACAGACTGTGGGGAAGCCTGGCTTCTGCATCTAACTGGAAATCTCTTCAAAAGGAAGGCACAGAAACGCCCATGAATTACTCCCTTTGGCGGAGATCCCCAGCGAGTTGTGTGCTGACCGAGCGCGCGGACACGGGGGTGAACAATGGGACCCTCAGTTTGGGGAGCGAGACCAGTTTAAGGGGAAAAGCCATTGTGGGCATTGATTCAGCAGGTGTTTCCCTCAGCACCCACCATGGAGCGCGCCCAGCAGATGCAGGAGCAGGCGCTGGCACTCAGACCTCCGCAAGAGGCGACCGGACTACTCTGTTCACGTTCCACTGGCCAAAGCAAGAGCAGACCCACCTCATGTCAAGCGGCAGGTGGAGCACAGCCCTGCCCAGTGCTGGGAGGAGGGCCCAGTGCCTGTGTGGTCCTAATAGCCCCACAAGAAAGACCCAAACAGCAGCCTGCAGCCAGGCCCCTGATGGGGAGGAGGAGGGAGCCGTGCAGGCCTCTCTGTGCCGACAGTGGGGCTCCTGACCCAGGCAGAGGGGTCAGAGCATCACAACATCATCTAGGAAGGGACACAAGTTTCAAGGCCGAGCGGGCGCTAAGCAGGTGGCGCGGGGAGAGAAAGCGCTGTGGGCAGGTGGCACGGTAAAGGTCCTGGGTGAGGCAGTGAGCAAGAGAGCCGCGCAGCCAGCGAGGGTCAGGCCAGGAGAGCAGGCCGGGCCGGAGGACGAGGGCAAGGAGTTTAGTCGTCCTTCAAGGGGAAGGGCTGCTGAGGCCTCTAACGCGGTGCGTGACATCCGATTTCTTACTGAATCAGGGTCTCCGCGGTGTGGTGGAAGGAGAAGGACGCACCATATACGTTCAGTTGTGTCAAGGCCAGAGAGGGTGGTAACACACGCGCGTGTGAGGGCTCTGAGGACAGACGCCCGGATGAGCCCAAGTGTTATCTGCACCTGCCAATTTATACTCACTATTTCACTAAATGTTCGTTTTTTTCACTTTATTATATAGTATTTTAATAATCTGTTTTCTACGGAGATCTTAGGGGATTTTCATGACATTAAGATCACATTTGAGATTTAAGTCGCTTAAACATCAGGCCCCAAATACAAAAACTTTTTAATTAAATAATACAATCTTCAAATCATCAAATTTATACTTCTGTTTGATAAACGTAAATACTTTTAGAGAAAATTTGTGTTTTATAAATTATGCACAAGAGCCTCTCATGTAAGCTTCATAATTCTTTTGTATTGATTACTTTTTTTTTTACAGATTTATTTATTTATTTATACAAGCACTGGGTACAGTCAGAAGCGCGGGAGGGTGAGAGAATCCACCAGAGCCAGAGCGGGGAGCAGAACAGGCAGACTGAGAAATACACTGCTGAGGGGAGCAGCAGGCACAGCAGGAGAGGTCTGCGCGCCATGTGGGACCCTCGCTGGTGGCCGGGGATCGAAGTGGCGCTGCAGAGGCTGCGGGCAGCTTCATAGCCCAGCGCTCAACCCCTGAGCCACCGGGGAGGCCCTGATTAGACTTTTTAATTTTCTTTCCTTGTTCTTTTTCAGACCATATTTGATTTCTCCCCTCAGGTGTAGTCCCCATAAATCTCCCGCCACCACCTCACCTATGACCATCACCAGAGCCCCTTGGGTAGCGCATCTGTCTAATTAGCCTCAGGTGGTGGTTTTGTGTTCACTTCTGGGCAGGGCACTTACTATGGGAGGACAGCCCTGCAGGAAGGACATCACCCAGCCAATAGCCAGTGTTGGTCCCAACCCAAGATTTCCCTAAAAAACTCAGAAAATAAACAAGTGACATTCATGAAGTTCAAGTTGTATCTTAAAGGATATTCACCCTGAAATACATTTCATCTTTAAAATCTTTGAAATCATTATTTAGTGAAATTAACTAGATGAGCACTTAAGAGCAAAAATAGTATCTAAGTCAACCAATTTTGGAGACCCTCTCTCATACAGTGTTTTTAAAAGGTATCTTATTAGCCATATAATTAACACGTGATATGTAGAACAGAAATATATGTTTTACCTGCTGAGAGACAAGAAGTATCTCAAATAGAAGTGCTGTAGCTGTATCTGTATATTCCTGAAGAAGCTTCTGTAACTAGAATTGAAAATAGTAATCAATGCAATATCATTGTCAGAGCCAAAAGATGGTCATGTCTCTTGGCTCTGTTTACACACTTGCAGAAGGATTTCTGATTAATTAATAATATCATGTGTGGTCGATTTTCCTATTCCATTGGTTCAGTCATTCTCAAAAACAAGAGACTCATAAAAAGACTGCACCTCTAATATAGGCTATGAAAGTACACCAGGGAAAGAACATAGAATGGCCCGTAGGATACACACACACACACACACACACACACACACACACACACAAACTGCACATTTAATTGCCAAAAGCAATCAAATCAACAGCCTTACTGCCTTTCAAGAAGGTAGAAATATACGCCCCTGAATTAAGGTGAGAGATTCTCTGGGCAGTTTAAACTTATATCCCACTTGATGTAAATATGAGAGTCAGAGACTTTTTTTTTTACTCTCGAAACCTCCAAACCACTGGTGAGTCTGTCTGCTAGCCCACAGGACGCTTGGCACACAAGAGCTGTGTCTGGGGCGTGTTAGGAGCTAACACGTCACCCCATGACAGTGTTCTTTGCAAGGAAGAGCTCGTTTGACATCCTGCTCTGCTAGATCTTGGAACCAAAGTTTGTATGACCCGCTGGTGGTCACACTAGGAGTCCAGGTCCAGGCCAGATCAGCAGGTCCAGAAACAGGAAACTCAGACCTAAGTGTTCTTCCAACTAGGTACTTTCACATGGAAATCCCGTCGGCAAGTCCGACGAGCTAATCCAAAGCCAAGCTCCTATTTCCTCTTTGAACCTACCCTTCTTACTGCGATTCTTGCCTGAGACTCTGGCCACGTGGAGGTCATCTCTCTTCACACTGTCCCATCAGGCCTCAGCTCCAGAGCCTGAGAATGTCTGCAGTCTACCCTTACAACTCTGTCCCTTCCTCCTCCTCTTCACTGCAGTAAACGCGCATCAGACATGGTGGGAGGTGTTGGGGACGCCGTGGAGAGCAACCAAGGCATGGTCCCTTTCTCACGGCGTTTATACTCTACTGAGGAACAGGCATCCGCCTAATAGTGAAATCAATCCATGCACAGCCGCACATGGAAGCAGGGGCGGCGCGGGGTGGGGCGGCGGGGGTGCAGATGGGCAGAGGAGCTCTAAAAAGTAAGTGTAGTTTTGTTGGGAGGTCAAGGACGTCTCGTATCCTCCCTCGCCTGTATTCCTGCCCTAGCTTAACACCTCGCCTTTCTTCCATCCCCCTGGAATCCGCGTCGTTCCCTTGGTGAAAGTGGTGTTGCCGACGCTTTGTGATAATATAATCATATTGTATCTGATTGACATGAGTCTCTCGTCCCCTGCCATGTGACGAGGGCAGAAACCGTGTTGGCTCTGCTTCTCGTCTGGACCCACTGCCGACAGCACACTCTTCAGCTCACGACAGTCTCAGTAAATGTTTCTTGCGTAAATAAGAAGAGTCTTCTGAAACAACTCTGGATGCCAAAAAATGGTCAGATCATGTCCAATCTTTTTAAAATAATTGTGTTGGCTTGCTCAAAATAAGCTCATAATAAACTTATCCTTCACGATAAGTATTTTCTAGGAAGTTTGAGAGTTCTGATGTCTTCGTACCACCTTAGAAAAACTCGCTGAACATGCACCAGTGAGACAGGCGTGGCGGCAGCCCGCTAAGGCAGGACCCTTGAACCGGAAATCTCAGAGACAGTGTTTTCTTGACGTGTTAGACTCTCAGTGTGGAATTAAATACACATAAACATTTCGTATAGAGACAGAGATAAACAGATTTATCTAATTATATAGAACACTCATTATTTTCCTTAGTTATACACACTTTGAAACATACAAAACGGATGTACTGACAAGATAGTTAAGTTTTTAAGATTAATGACAAAATATTTACTCTTTGATTGAATTATATCTCTATATTCTACAATGCCACGGTTCCCACGTGGTGCACAATAAGAAAACGTTTCTATAGTATACTGAGTCTGTTCCACAAATTCTCATCTCACCTCAGCATCAAAGGACATCTCAACTAAAGTTGAATCAGCCACCAGCTGGATATCAACCACAGGACAAGACTTTGGAATCTGAGGCTCACTAATTAAGATTACCAAGAGATTAAAAAGTATTCCCCTGAAAAGATAAATAAAAAGCAATTCATGAGTAAAGCTTTGAAAAGAAAAACAAGACCACATTTGCAGACGCTGACATTGGTCATGCATAAAAGTATGAAGCATTGGAGACCATCGTGATGAACTTCTGGGTCTTTGGCCTGGTGGTAGGACACTTTGGTAAAATTAGAATTTCTTGGTTGCCTCAGAGAAGATGTAGTTCTAAAAGTTCATATAACTTGGAAAAGCTGAAGCATCTGTTCTGTTTCCCGCTCTGTCTCTGGTGAATCCTCTCACCCCGCCCCCAATGCCTCTGGCCTGTACCCCAGCTCTTGTATACATAAATAAATAAATCTTAAAAAAAAAAAAAAAGAAAAAAAAGCAGCAGCAAGCCGCTGTGAGTTTACAGCTGTAAGGAAGTTAATTCTGCAAACAATCACCCCAAAGAGTTTTGAAGACGAGACATGCCCCAGCTGACACCTTGAGTGCAGTCTCTGAGACAGGACCCAGGGAAGCCACGCCCAGCTCTCCTGACCGACAGAAGCTGAGGTGACCAGTGCAGGTTGTTTTGAGCCGCTAAGTTTCTGGTAGTTTATTGCCTGGCACTAGAACACATGCGATACCGTTACGTTGCTCGTTTACTGTGCTGGATAATGCTACGGGTAATCTGATCTGACCCAGCATACACATTGTATGTGGCAAACATACAACAACATACTGTGTGTGTCGGAAGACACGAAGGGAGTCCGTCGTATCAGGAGAGAGGTCTGATGGAGTCGGGCTGGATGTGGTTGAACCAAGTTAAATGTAACGGTTTCAAACAAAGGTTAGTTCAGAGTGATTTCTTTTTTCAACTTGAATAGAGAAAGGTAGAGGCCAAAAGGTGGGAAAAGGTGACATGATTTAGTTATCATTTCCGTGTGGGAAAGACAGAAGTAGCAGAAGTACTGATGCTCCATTTTGGAGACTGGGGAGGTGGCCCACTGCCGGCGGCACACGCGAGTGCACAGGAAGGAAGTTGTGTTTTCCTTGTCCAGTGGACAGCAGGAGCCGCAGACCAAACAGCCCACAGCCTGTTTTTGCACATAAAGCTTAACTCAGATATGAGTGAATGTGCTCATTCATGTATGTATTGTCCGTGGCTGCTTTCTGCTGTCAGGGTGACTTGATTAGTTACCACAGATGATTGCAGGACTGAAAAGTCAAACATACTTACTCCATGGGCTTTCACAGAATAGCTCAGCCTCTTGGCAGCAGCCTTCTGCCCGCCTGTGCCTACGCAGGCGTCTCTCAGCAAACCTGCGCTGCTGGGGACAGCCCTTTCTGCCCACTTGTGTCCAGACAAGGGTCCTTTATTCTCTCCCTTTTTATAATAAACCTGCCCTTTTGGGTATTAAAAAAAAAAAAGAATATTTGAACCACCCCTGCTATAAAACACAGTGTTCCCATAACCACATTGTGTACACAGCAAGTTGCTCAATGGGTGCTAATGAATATTATCAGTACAATTATTGGTAAAGTCTTTAAAAATAGGCTGGACAGATATGAGTCCTGAGACTCCCCCGGTTCAGATGTTTTAGAGTCCATGGCCTTCATGTAAGGTCTTCCTGCATACCCCTGCAGGGCATTTAGATTGACGAGGGTAGGAAAAACTTCAGAGTTTAGCCAAAATATGGTCCAAGGATAGAAATCAAAGTCTATAAATCATACACAAAGGCCACGCAGATAATGCAAGTCTATAAATCATACACACATGCCCGCGGATGCACACTCTGTGGCCAGGAGGCGTCTGTGCCCACCTGTGCGCCTCTTCATTCTTCCAATAACACATCCTTGCTGCCCGCCGTGGTGTAGGCACGGAGCCACCCCACCCCAGACACAGCGAGGAGGGCTCGTGACTGAGGTTTCACCCACAGAACACGAGCAGACGTCCTTTAGGCCTTGCTTAAAAAAGGAGACTTGCTTGCCTCTGCTGCTCTCACTGCTGCCAGGCCTTAGTGGAGGCAAGAAGGTTGGTTAGTTTTAGCAGCGAGTGCCAGGGTGGCCTGAAAGATGATGGCAGCAGGAGCCTCCCTTCCTGGCTAGTCTGAGAGAGAGGTAGAAACCTCTGTCTTCTCTGCGCCGCAGCAGAGAAGGGTCTATAAACCCCGACACCTGTCACTTGGAGGTCGCCGTGTTATCTACTGAAAGAAGCTGCTACAACTCCTGCCTGTACCGTGTCCTTTTTCTGTTGTGTAGATATAAGGGTACTCTGGAAAGTTCTAGTACAGACCCCTGGCTTTTAATGTATGCTGGATCATTTGGTCTTTTTCAAGTTCCCCAGCCTATGACAAAACACAGAATTATGCTAAGAAAATCTTTGTGCCCCTGATGATCTAGAGAGACAGAGAGAACTCGGCATGTACCAATTAATCTTTTCATCACAGAAGGAAATGAAGAGACGGAAGAGTTTTATATACTTACAAGGGGACTGATCAGAGAACTGAGAGTTAGGAGTTTGGGAAGACACGCAACAGAACGGTTAAGGGGCCGAGGTTACAAGCTCAGTGTCGTCTAAAGACCTTACTTCTTAGCTGCCAGCGTGCTCAGGCGCGATGACTCGGTTTCTGTTTCTCTGAACATCAGTCCCAGAGTCTGCACAATTTCAATGCACGCCCTAGAAAATAAAGAGGAAAAAGCTCTGAAGTGGCACCCATTCGTTACAAGTTCAGAATTTCACGCGGTCAGTAATTCTTGATGGAACTGTACTCACACACCCACAGAGTAAAAGCCTGGGAAGGGGAGTCTCATATCACATGGGGCCACTGTGTGGGCGCCTGTCGGCTGCTGCGGGGTGGCACTCACAGCAGTTGAGTGAATAGTTGGATGTGGGATTAATAGTCATGGTCATTAACAGTCATGGTGGTTTGACTTTCCCAAGGTTGTGAGGATAATCACCTACTACTTGATTTTCCAATTACTTTTCAGTTTCTACCTTTCCAAGTAGGGGATGCTTGGCTCAAAGTTCCAAAGGCAAAAGAGGGAACACTGTGAATGGTGTCTTTTGTCCAGACACCCCTTCTTTCCTCTTACAGCCAGTATTATTAGTTTGTTGTATTTTCTTTCTTTAAAAAATAAAATGAATGCCATTTAAAATACCTATATGAAGGGCCTCCCTCGTGGTGCAGGGGTTAGTCTCAGCACTATCGCCAGCCACTGTGGCCTGATCCCTGGCCAGGGAGTGACCCACAGGGCGCAGCAGACCTCTCCTGTCTCCCCGCTGCTCCCCTCAGCAGCATGTTTCAGTGGATCTGCCTGTTCTGCTCCCCACTGTCTCTGGTGAATCCTCTCACCCCTGCACCTCTGGCCTACACCCCAGTTCTTGTATGATAAATAAGTAAATCTTTTAAAAAAATCTATTTGAGGGCCTCCCCGGTGGTGCAGCGGTTGAGCACTGGGCTGCAAAGCTGGCTGCAGCCTCTGCAGTGCCGGTTTGATCCCCGGCCACCAGGGAGGGTCCCCCATGGCGCGCAGACCTCTCCTGCCGCCCGCTGCTCCCCTCAGCAGTGTCCTTCAGTCCTTCTGCCTGCTCTGCTCCCCGCTCTGGCTCTGGTGAATTCTCTCACCCTCCTGTGCCTCTGACTGTACCCAGTGCTTGTGTAAATAAATAAATAAATCTTTTTTAAAAAATCTATTTGAAGCAAAATTTGCAGCCCTGTTAATCATTGATACAGTATATACTTTATCGAGTGCCTTCTATTTATCTTTAACACTCTAGGGGGAAAAATATCTGTAATTATCCAGTTAGTACTTACACCAGCTCATCAGCCCTTTGGCTTTTATTCTGAAGTGTGTTCTTATCCCTAGACTCTGGCAAATACTCATGAAGTTTGTCCACAAGGAAATGGAACAGGTCACTGGTCTGTGGAAGCAAGCGGAGAGGAAGATGGCAGTGAAGGAATCTGTTGGTAAAACGCTCCTGACATAGTAAAAACATGAAGAGGTCGGATCTTTGATTGAAGAGGAAGTAAATCACAACTTCTCGTTAATACTGGCACAGCCCAAATTGAAAACATGCTTTTCCTTCCCACCCGGAGCCGGCTGCCCTCCTGACCGAGAGAGAGAAGACATCTGGGGGGCGTAGGAGGCGCCTTCTCGGCCCCCTCGCACACTCGCATTGAAGAGCATTCAGGAAGGTCATCCAGCGACACGGGAACAGTATGTTAAATCTGGACTATTGTGATTCCTGCCCTCCCAGAGTAATCTGGCTTCCGTGAGGACATGAGACAGCAGCCAGGGAAGCTCACTGGGAGGTGCTCACCAACACGGAAGCGAGGGGCAGCACAGGCCCAGCCTCTGGAGACGGTGGGGCTGACGTGGCGCTTCTCTTACCTCTGGGACTGTGGGTCACCATTTCTGTCTAAATAAATTTTGACTTAAAAATGGAGGAACCAATTTTTTGTGTGTTTCTGTTCAGTCTCATGAGATAAACTGAGCATGAAGAAACGCAATCACCCGTGAAATCTGGCCGGTTGGTCCTGAAGAGAAACAGAATGTACCTGCATCTCTTTCCTGTTCTCTGTTGTTCATGTCCCTCCAGCGCTTTCGTTTACAGGTTTTCCCCACTCTCTGAAAGTTAGAATTTCCATTTTGGTTTGATTTGGTTGATTATTTTTTGGGAAATGCCAGTACCATTTATATGGGTTTTTGTTTTGTTTTGTTTTGTTTTGCGCATTCCCAGACCCAAAGAGTGACCTACCCAATCAAGCAGAATGTTCTGCTTTCATCCAGCAGGGGAACCCGGGAGCTGACTCTGCTTAGATAGGTGCAGGTGTGCCTGTTTAGGTAACACGCATGAGGAAGCTAAGGATGTCGGGTGGAAAGCGGGAACAGAAGCGCGGGGTGTGCGCCAGCCCTCAGCAGCTCTCGCACCCCAGGGCCCTGACGGGTGAGCAGAGAGTGTCGTTCTGCAAGCTGCGTTTGAGCCCTGGCCTCTGAGCATGAATCAGCTGCCGCTGGCTAGAAACTATCTGTGCTTTCTAGGATGCTCTAGTGTGTCCTTCCCTTCGCTGGTCAGCGCTGTTCCTTCATGGCCGTGGTGTCAGGGTTAGGAAGAGTCTTTGCAAAGTTCAGGCGCTGCCTCACACATCTGACGTGCCTCATAAATATCAGTTACTGTGACCTCCCAACTGTGCGCAGGCTCAGGAAATGCTATGTCAAAGCAAACCAGCCTGAAGAGGACAGACTGTACATGCCAAGGAAGTGCAATCCTGAGACACGCAGCACTAATTACAGGGACAAAAGCACAATAGTTGCCTGACGCCGGGGATGGGAGGAAACTGACCGACTGACCGTCTGTCTGGGTGACAGACTCATCCTAGACCTCCACTGGTGGTTGTGCAGATATACACACTTGTGAAGATGCTGAACTGTATGTTAAAGATGAGTGTTTTATTAATGTAAATTATACCCCAGTAATTTCTCCAAAGAAGATCTAAAATGGCCAGTAAGCACATGAAAAACTACTCAACTTCAGTGATCATTAGGGAAGTGCAAGCCCAAACTCCGAGATACCACCGCACAGCCACTGCGGGCTCTCTCAGAAACTCAGGCAGCAGCACGTATTGACAAGGGTGTGGGAAACTGGCCCGCGTGCACCGTGGGTGGGGATGCAAAGTGGCATCGATGCTGTGGGAAAATAGGATGACCGGATGATTCAGAAATTCTGCTTCTGGGTACACACTCGGAAGAACTGAAAGCAGGTCTCAGAGTCATCTGTATACCCAGGTGTCCAGCAGCAAATGCACACGCAAACGTGGGCTGTACGTACTATGGAATTCAGCCTCAGCAGCAGGGAAATTCGGACCCGAGGTATAAGACATTATGCTCAGTAAAATAATTCAGTCACAAAAGAGACGCCCTGTAGGAGTCCACTCAGATGAGATATTTAGACTAGTGGAAATCAAAAATTTAGAAAGGAAAATGGTGTTGGTCAGCGGCTGGTGAAGGGAAGATATGGGGCATGACTGTTTCGTGAGTAGCGTGTAGCCGAAGTTTTGCAAGATGGAAAGAGCCTGGGGATGGGTGTGCTGACGGACGCACAACAGTGTGAACGCACTCGGTGAATACCACGAAGCCGCAGACTTAGAAATGGTTAAGATGGTAAATGTTGGGGGTGTTCTACCACAATAAAAAGCCGCTGAAGAAAAGAAATCTCATGTAAGAGAAACAAGCTGGAAAAGAACATGAATCGGGCCTCCCCGGTGGCGCAGTGGTTGAGCGCTGGGTTGAGAAGCTGCCCGCAGCCTCTGCAGCGCCGGTTCGATCCCCGGCTGCTCCCCGGCCACCGGAGGAGGGTCCCACATGGCGCGCAGACCTCTCCTGCCGCCCGCTGCTCCCCTCAGCAGTGTGCTTCGGTCCTTCTGCCTGCTCTGCTCCCCGCTCTGGCTCTGGAGAATTCTCTCACCCTCCCGCGCTTCTGACTGTACCCAGTGCTTGTATAAATAAATAAATAAATAAATCTTAAAAAAAAAAAAAAATCCCACTAAAAAAAAAAAAAAAAAAAAGAACATGAATCAAGAACTCTTTATTCTTACTCAGTCACTGAAAACAGCTGCTACTGATGGCTGCTATGTGGCAGGTACTAAGGAGGCAATGAGGCAACCTCTTGAGCGAAACACACAGACATGGTGTCTCCACTCAGAAAGCTCACAGCTTACCAAACTATGAAGACATCGCTTCAAAATTGAAAATTGTATTGGTAATAAAATTTTAAAAGGAAGAACTACCTCAAAAAATTACACCCTGACAAAGTTGATTTGAAAAGGAGAAAATGTGTGTGCGTGTGTGTGCATGTGTGTGTGTGTGTGCATGTGCAGGACTCATGTGGCGATCTATTACCACAGGCATAGACACCATTTTCCATCTGGGTGCAGGTTCCTAAGGGAGCTTCACACCACCTTAGAGTCTCCAGGGAACCTAACTGCAAACCTGGACAACAGCTTTAGCTAAGACAGTGACAAGCATTTACAGGAAAAAGCCCTGAAAAGATAGGAATATTGACTTTATTAGTCATTCATGTTAACTTTCTGGAAATGCGTATGAGCTTAGATTTAACCAACATTTTACAATGCAGCATCAGAATGCCACACGTGTACAATTCATGCTGGAAGAGGCTGCCTTTGATAAACAGGTGAAACAAATTTTAAAGATTAAAAATAAAACAGAACACCTACTTTCCAGAAAAGTCTTTTCAGAATGAAGTTTTTCTGGGCTGCAGCTTTAAGTTCTGTAACTAAACACACTGTCTTCCTCAAGGTATTGTCTTTAAGGAAAAGTTCAGATTTAAGTTGACTGAAGTACTTCATTTTCTCTTCAGATCTACAGAAACAAGGAAACATCAGTTAGGAAACCTGATCCCCCCAAGCTGGGCTGACTCCTCTCCACGACTTCTCGCCACACCCTGTGTTCCAGCTCCAGGGCTGGAAACACTCTCACGCCCTCTCAGCCTCGCCGAGCTGCTCCCAGAACAGCTCCGGGCAGGCACGGACCTTACAGGACAGTAGCCGCTTGATATTTTTCCTTCAAATCAACTCACTTTTTATTTTCTGCTTAGATAAGTTGATGCATAAAGAAAACCTTTATTGCAGCCTCACAGGGCACCCCGGGAGCGCCCGACAGTATCTGTAGAAACGCCTGAAAGCAACGCTCCTCCTGAGCCGGCGCTGCGTACCCAGGCCCGAGGCCTGCCCTCGCCCCGACGGAAGGGCAGCGGAGCCCTGAGCGCTGTCACCCCCAAGCCAAGGCGTCGGCTCCCCCCCCAGATCAGGTCCTTGGGAAAGGAGGCGCTGTGCGGCGGGGGATTCTTTCTTGGGGAGGGGGGGCGGGAGGCGCCACCTGATCTCAACTCCCACCACTGCCCGCGTGGTCTGGCGCGCAGGGAAGCTGGCGTGGCTTCTCCCGCAGCTTTCCCAGCTCCTGCGCTCCCAGGCCGCCTTCTTCACGCTTCTCAGCCCAGTCCTCCCACTTCACCCCGCTGGGTCACTCGTGTGCTCGTCACCAGCTGGGAGCGACACTGTCGGGCTTGACACTGTCCCGCCCCGCCGTGCTCAGGACAAGCAGCTTCCCCTTGAGCCAGTGCCACAGCAGCAGCCCCGGCCTGGGGCCGCCGGCCCGGCCCGGCGACCATCACCGCGGGGCCCGAGCTGGAAACTACCGTCTGCTGCGGGGAGTCAGAGGGGCTGAACCGTGCACACAACCCGACGTTCAGAAAAGCGGGGTGCAAAGTAACAGACATTTCATGTTCCATGTAGGTTGATAGAAACTTCGCAGACTTTCTATTTGAAGTAAAAATAGTTTCGCCTCCTGCTCTCCCAACCCGACTCCAGCCATGGACGCCAGCGCTCCTGCTGCTCTAGGGCGTCTGGCCGGGAAGATGAGAAAGCCCTAGACGCGGGTGGGGGGAGGCTGGACCCCCGTGTGAACCCCTCGATGCCGGCGCTGCCTGGGGCGGGGCTGGGGCGGGGCGCACGAGGGCCAGGGGGTCAGGTGCCGTCCAGTTGGGGATAATGGCGCGACGCCCTATGCGGGAAGCCTGGCGAGGGTCGGGCTTCAGAAGGAAGGCGCTGGACTCTGTTTGGAACATGCTGACTGTGAATTCCCGTGAGACCATGAAGGGTGAGGTCCAGGGAACTGTGTTTGCTGACCCGCCGGAAATTCAGGGCCGAGAGCTGAGGCCGAGGTGTGTGTGAGTGTGGTGCTCAGCAGCACGCGGCGGGAGAGGCAGAGAGGAGAGAACCCTTCTGCGTGCAGCTCCCCTGTGCCGCCGCGCCTTACCTGTACGGCCTCTGACCTCTTCCAGCAGAGCTGAGCGCGCTGGCATACAGGGGGTCTTGTAAGAGGGTGGCTTTCTGGAAGAGAGGAAAAGTGGGGGGAGTTAGAAATTTTGTTTACTGATAATCGATTCCTGGTTTTAGTCAATATCATATACGTATACTTTTTTTTAAGATTTATTTATTTTTATACAAGAGCTGGGGTACAGGCCAGAGGTGCGGGAGGGTGAGAGGATCCACCAGAGACAGAGCAGGGAGCAGAGCAGGCAGACAGTGAAAGACACTGCTCAACCCGCTGCACCACCGGGGAGGCCCCGTATGCACTTTCTTAAATCCTTCCCCTGCTGCATGATTTCTCTCTCTCACTCACTTCAGTGTTTAATTGTACCACAGTGAATTTTTTCCTTACTAGTATTTTTCAAGTCTTAAGGAGAACATTTGCTCATTATAAAATAAAAATTTTCTATCAAAATCAACCAGTATGGAAGTGCACGAAGTGAAAGGTAAGAGTTCCTTGTCTCTCCCTGTC
The DNA here is from genome assembly GCF_014898055.3 of Talpa occidentalis. NCBI lineage: Eukaryota > Metazoa > Chordata > Mammalia > Eulipotyphla > Talpidae > Talpa > Talpa occidentalis. The sequence continues at coordinate 85,263,205 of NW_023601653.1, forward strand.
TGTGCCTTCCCTCTGTCCAAGGGCCGTACTCTTCTCAGTTTCAGTTCTATCCTTTTACGTATATAAAAACATTAATTTTAACACATTTATAGTACTTGCATGTTTGAAGATTTGTTTTTATACTATGTATTTAATGCTAGCCGACCTATATCACACTAATCTCAAATGTTTTTTTCCAGTTAATATATGGTAGAAAAGTTTTCCAGTCTGGGTATATACGCTTATTTCAATCTCTGGGACGATTGTCCAGTTCAGTATTCCATAGCGGAGCCTCAGATCACCTATTCATGGGGTTACTTTTTCCTTAAATCGCTAGCGTTGCCATTTCTCATTCATTCTGAGTCCTCGAAACAAATTAGCATGTCATTGTTTTCAACAAATTCTCTAAATAATCTTCTAATTATGCTGAAGCTTTAACAGTCAGGTCAGGAGGAAGTTCAGAACCGTTGCTGATGTGTGGCCCCAAACTAGCTCACGCCTGCCCGTGCCTAATATGGGAGCAGGTAAAGGTGGGGCTAATGCACAAGAAATCCAGAAGCGCATTGCCAGTGCTGGCCTGTGTGAGCTGCGCTCTCTGACGGCAGAGCCGGCTGAGACATCGCCCCGTCGCTGCCAGACGCCACCTGCTCACCCGTGTGCCGGGGCAGATCCAGCTGCATCCCGTGGGGCCCGGGGGGCTGGCTGAGGCCGCTCTTGCCCTGTGAACCCCAGACCCTTCTCCTTTCCTTTCAGACACTCCTCGTTCATGAGCATTTCCCCTGTTGCGACAGTCTGCACAAACCGCCTCCTGAGTGTCCAGTGTTTCTCCTTCTCCACCTTATCACATTCAGATTTCACCACCTTATTCATTGCCAACGCGGGCGGGGGCGCAGAGGGGCACGTTTGCTCTAAAGAACAATCCCGAGTCACGGCTGGCTTGTGAGGACACTTACTATAATGTAATTGTTCCACGAGCTCCTCAGGTGCAGGTACATGGAGGACGTTCTGGAAACAATGTACAGATGCAGCTGGGCCTGCTTCTTCTCTAGGCCGGGGCTGCCGCGTGCAGGCGAGGACAGGGAGGCGTTTCCTAAGACAGACTCTGGTCCGCTCTCGCCGTGCCTGAAAGGGGCTTCACGCGGAGAGCCTTTGTGAGGCAGAGGTCCCTGGGGCTCCGTGCTGGCCGCCCTGCAGGACGGCGTGCTGGCCGGCCGGCCGGGGCCGGGCGTGGACTGGCCGCTGCTCCCAGCCGGCATCGGGAGGGGCCGAGAGGCGCGTTGGCCTTGACGGGAGACGTGGGCAGGAGACCAGAGGGCCGGCGCCTGGGGTGGCGTGCTGCTCTCCGGGAAGCACCTGGCAGGCAGAAATCGGTGTTAGGTGTTACTTGGGATTTCCCAGGAAGGAGCAAAGAGGATCTGGTGGCCCAAGTGCGGCAGCGTCGGACTCTGAAAGGAAACGCTTTCACAGAACAGAAATGTTCTCGTGTTACGAGCGGGGACTGCGCTCGTTGCCCTTCTTGAGAACAGGACAGTGACGGCACCGGTCTCAGCGTTTCCGGGAGGACTGATGAGAAAACAGGTGCGCCGCGTGGCGCTGGGAAGACCGGGCAGGTGCTGCCTGGTGAGATGATCCTCGACTGCCTGGAATTGCTGGTTTATCATTTTATGTGCAAGTGTCTCATCTCCCTTATAGAACTGAACCTCCGTGCAAGTGGAAAGCACGTTGTGTTTATTAGCTCTGAAATGAACCTTAAACAGATGGAAATTCACTCCCTCCACACAGTGGCAGGAATCATGCCGAATCCCCCCCGCCCCCGCGCGCCCCACACCGCTGGCCTGTTCACACCCCCCCCGAGCAGCCACCCCCAGCTCCTTCAGTCTTAGCATCTGCACCTGGTGCTGTGGCCCCAGACTGGGATCCAGAAGGGGGGGTGAGGGCACCCTCTCTTCCTGACATCCCACCCCGCCGTGTGACGTGGCACGTGGCGTGGCCAGATGTTACACACACAACGGAACCCTAACCCCGCGCGACCCCCCGCGGTCACCCTACTGTGATGCTGTTGTCTGTCACCTGTATGTTTCCACGCGGATCACCACACTGTATTTCTACAATACACGTGGTCTCCATCCATAGCTCCGGGTTCACAGCACCCGAAACCCTCGGAGGGGTGGAAGGTGGGCGGGAGCGCAGGGGAGAGGGGTCTGATGGAGGTTGACTGGGGCTCTGGTGGCGGGAGCGGGGAGACCACATGCAGCTGTAGAGGTGTGCGGCTGTCCCCCAAGACACGCACTGTGCGAGCGTCCACATTACCTCACTAAGTATAACTTTAAAAAGGGCGGGAGACCAGACAGAGGAGCTGCTTGCTGACGTTTCCAGCTGGGTACCCAGCACGGGTCTCTGGGAACAAAGCCCGTAAAGCCGTCATTCACTAGCCAGTGAGCGCTACACCGAGTTCTACGGAGAGCTGTGTCTCCTCAGACGGGTGTGCGGGCGAATCTGTGGTGACGTGTCATCTAAGTAGACAGCAACTTTAAAACATTCAGAAAAAGTTGCTTCTTATAAACTGTGCTCATAACCAAAGCTTATAAATTACAGATGATGCATTTATGATTTTTACTAAGACCTCATCTAACCTGTGACGATAATAGATGTTGACGAGAGGCCCGTCCTGCCTCTGGCTTGCTCGTGTATCATGTAATCTTGGGGGAGAACGCTGACGTCCTCAGCCTCAGTTTCCCCGTTGCATAGCTGCATTGTGAGTGGACTAGTCCAATGAGTAACGCACTTGTACCTGTTAAGCACGTGTTCCATGGGAAATACTACTTTGAAAGCCTTAGTCAGCTATGAAAATAAAGTCAAGGTGAAGCACACGTCAGAAATGAGACTACAAAAGAAACTGGCATTTCTACGCACAGAGCCGCGGGAGTTAAGGGCGGTGACTTTTAGGAAGTCCCTGCGTGGCCGGTTGCCAGGGGAGCCAGCCAGGTAATTAGAGGGCCGGGCCTCTCCGTCCCACAGGCTCCCCCACTGGGGCAGGGGCGGGGGGGAGGTGGGCTGAAGGGTGAATCACTCACGCCTATGCATGGCGCCTCTGTGAATGCCCAAGAGAAGACGGGTCAGGGTCCCAGGCTGGTGGACACATGGAAGCGCTGGGAGAGAGGCCGCCTGCGCCGCCCTGAGGCGCCACCCCCATCCCCCCATAGCTTGCCCTGTGCCTCTTCCGCAGGACTGGTCTCGAGTTAAATCCTTTTATGAGAAACCCTGATCCAGTAAAACCCTTCTCTGAGTTCCACGAGCCTCTGTGGTAAATTAATTGAGTCCATGGAGGAGGCCGCAGGAAGCTCTGACGTCCAGCCACCTGGTCAGAAGTACAGGTGACCGCCCGGGCTTGCAGCTGGCATCTGAAGGGCGTTGTGTGGGACCGTGGCCTCGGACGCCCTCTCTGAGAACAGTGTCAGACCTGGGGTGGATTCCCGAGCCCCCTGCTGAGGTGGGGAGGTATGCACCCCCACTTCACCCTCAAGGTGTGCACCCCCACATCACCCTCACGGAAGCACATTATCCCCAGAGATGCCGGTGTTGACGGACAGTGCTGCCAACATGTCTGAGGAGAGCAGGTGCTCAGGCTGGGGTTTTCAGGCAAATGACTGTTCCTAGTTCAGAAATGGCTGAGACACACTCTGGGCCTCTTTAAAGCAATAGCTCCTCTTAATTTCTGCCAGAAATGCTTCCTTTTAGAGAAAAACACAGGTTCAGTTTCTTGACTTTTTTCTTGCAATCTGCTCATGACATGTAACTAAGCAGCACATCCTCGCTTCTTAAAAATGCCACGCGGATCACGTCTTCAGAAGTTCATCCTTTCTCGGGAGACAGGCTGCTTCTAAATCTTCAATAGCAAAATACCGCCAGAGGCTGCAGGTGGATATAAGCTCAGATAAAAATTCACCCTGGTGGGTGTGGGCCTCGCAGACCGGGCCTGAGGCTTTGTCACTCTCTCTCTTCCTCGTGGCTTTTCAAGGCGAACTCCATTAAATTTACATAAATCTTATTCTGTGTGTCTCCTGCTGACGCCTACTCCCGGTTTTAAAGCGTCCTTACATAGGTCACAATACTTTTTCTAAAAGCACAGGTTAGTGAAATGTCTTAGACTTTCTGTTGGAAGAACACAGGACACTTGCCTCTGATGAAGAGCTCCGCCAAGTCTCGAGAAGCCTAAATACCAACCTCACTATCAGCGCCCACCGCTCTGTCTTCCATCCCGCAGGCGCTAGAAGGCCAGCTGTTTACTATCGCCCTGAAAAGTGACCGTACTCGTGTCCGTCTCATGTCCCAGGGTGACTGTACGCTCCGTAGGACCCGCGCATCCCGTAATTAGGCCTGAAACGTTCCCCCTTGGAGATGCTTCAGAGCTCCGTGCATGATGACATCCTTTAGTCCACTAATTAGTCTTCTGCCCTGGCCTGTCTCCTGTTCACACTTTTCACTCCAATGCTTAGCCATGGAGGTGGGGCGCCCGTAAGTGCAGACAGCAGGCCTCGCTCCCTCGCCCTCTGTTTGGGAGCCACGCCTCCCCACACGCGAGCACACAGAGCTGCCATGTTTCTGAAGACCCTCCCTCCTGGCGGACATTTTCCAGCAAAGACTCATTTATTCAAACTAGGCCTCAGAGACATGCCCAGGATTTTTACCTTTGACGCAGGGAGGTGTGTGAGCTGACCTTTGGTGAGCCGAGGAGTAAAAGATGAAGGTACAGTCAGCGGCTGTTCTCCCCTGGAGGGCGCAGGGCTCGGTGAGAGAAACAAACTGACGAACAAGCAAGAGAGGACAGAGATGGAGGCCCAGCCCCAGCCCCAGGCTCGCCATTCCCACACGCCGAGGTCTGGCGCGCAGCCTTTGCTGCACATCCACAATCAGAGGCCAGCAGTTAGACGAGGCCCCGCAGGCAGACACCCGCTTGTGTGTCCATGTCCTTCTGTTGGGTGAAGGCTGAATTACACAAGTGCCCCCAATAATTCCAATGAACTCCCCTCTTCGTGTACGTTGGCTTTCTGCCATCTTCGACAGAGTGCTGACTCCACCGTAACCTGCCCTGGGGACCAGGCAAGATGGCGCTGAGCTGCAGGCGTCGGGGGTGCGAGCCCCAGATTCTGGCTTATTCGGGCAACTTCAAGGCCGCGCAGGCACTCTGCTCGCGCTCCGTGGACGTGCTTGAGGGATGAACTCTCCTATGGAATTGACTCTTTGTTTTGGACGCACACATTTGTAAGAAAGCTTCTCAAGTTGTGTGGTTTTATCCCCTTGTAGAAGGCAGAACAGCAGGAACACGTGACCCTTCGCTCCGCCTCGGCTTCAGGGTCATCTCCATGGCGTCGTCTGAAGCTGGAGTTGGAGAGCTGAGTGGACCCAAGACAGCAGGCTCCCCCGGGGGGAAGCCGGGTGGGGGGCACTAGCACCCTCATCCCCAGGCTGTCCAGTAGCCCCCACCTGGAGCCCGTCATGACAGACAGCGAGGTGCACCACAGCTTTGGAACAGACCCCGAGTGGGGGTTCCCTCTTCCTCTGCAGCCTTTTGCAGTGTTTCCCCAGAGTGGCCTGTCCCTGTGCCATGAGCTGTGCTCTCGGCCCTGGCCCCCCTTAATTTCCTGACGCCTGTCGCGCCGCTGGAGACCCACGCCTCCCTCTTCCCGCTCAGGTCTGGGCACTTGGAAGTGTGTGACAAAAACAGTCTTTGAGTCCTGCAGCTTTGGGAATTTAATTTTCAATATTCACCGAGACTTCGCTGCCAGCAGACACGCTGGCATTTGAACTGCCAGGGGAGCTCTCCCCCCAGACGAAGGTGCTGCGGCCGCGGGGCTCCCTCCTCCGTGCCCGGGCCAGCTTTGCCACGCTCATTTCTCTGAAGGGCGCCACCGTGCAGTTGGCCCAGCTTGCAGCCAGCGCTGTTTCTCCCTCCGTCCTTGTCAGGGAGACAGAGTCTTGTGGGCGCTGCCTCTGAACTCGCCCCCACCAGCCCTTCTCCTTTCTTGGACGGCCGCGCGCCCGGGGTGCCCGCTCCTTCCTGCGGTGCTGGGCCCGTCCCCGTGTGGGTCTGCCTGAAGCACACCTGCCGGGCCCCCTTTCTGGAAGAACGGGTCTCGCACGTCATGCTCCTGCTCCAGTGTCTCGCCACTTTCCTCACAGTCCATGAAATGATGCAGAAAGCCTTCGCCTCAACTTTCAAGACCCCCCAAAATGGGGGCCAGTCTTACCCTGTACTCTTACATCTGGTATTCATGTTCTGTTCTGGGCCACGGGACCTTTATTAAAATGTTCTGCCTTTTCCTGCCCCATCGCCCCCTCCACGCCCCCCTCTGAGTGCAGAGTCTCCACCCCACAAGCACCCCCCACCCCAATCCTGCTCAAGAGCAGGATTCTGCCCCGCTCAGCTGCATGACAAGGCCTAAGAGAGCACCCCACAGGGAGCCAGGGCTCAGCAGATGCGAACTTTAATTTTAATCCGTTATTTACTTGTATTGTGACAGCTGTGTACTCAGTGACTTGAGAAAGACTGTGTGTGGCTACTTAACTGCCTGTAGCGAGTTAGAAGAAAGTCCTCTAGCAACGCCTGCCTCGTCGCTACCTACGTAAGAGACACCGCGCTCAGTCCCGAGCAACTGCCAGGACAAACCATGAAGAACCAAGTTAAAATGCAAAACGAGGTTTGGCGAGTAAGGTAGGAACAGGGCGCGCAGCCTCCTCACCCGCGAGAGGCTCCGGTCCGGCTCCCGGGCTCGTGGCTCCTCCAGGGGACAGGGCGGCCTCGCGCGGCTTTCTCTTAAAGAAAAAAAAGAAAGCTGGTCATCATCACGGAGTGTGTGTCCATGATCTTAAATAAGGAATTTAAAGTGCAGTCGCGTGTGCTTTGCGACTCTTCACGCGTCCTCACAAAGCTTTCAAGGACGGAATTATCAGCGGGGGGCACAGCGGAGCAAAAAGAACCTCGTCCCGGCATCAAAGCCCGTTCAGGCTCGCGAAGTACGACTTGGCCACTCACTTTATCCCTCTGGCCTCAGCATCTTAAATTGTAAGGGAGGGTAATTCTGCAAATGAAAACGAGCTGATGAGCATAAAAATGACTCGTGCCTGGCAACGCTGGCATGCGGTAATTGTCGGCTGAATTTAAAGGGAAAATCAGAGAACCTGTCATAACTCACATCCATAATAGTGTCGTGAACGCCCCAGGAGGCGAGAGGATTTTTTTAATATTTTATTTTATATAATTCTTACATCATTTTTCATTTTTGCACAGTGTATGCGTTTTCATCTTGGTTATAGTCCCCACACAGTTGCACCCCCCTTATTTTGACCCTAATCCTTCCTCTCCCCGTGCCCCCCCCCCCACACACACACCCCTAGTGTGTCTCTGGTTTATAGCTACTTGCTGATTTTGAGTGGATTTTCTCTTCCTACAGGGCCGGCGTCCTCGGTGTTCTCCAACCAGAGCCACGTCTCACTCCCACGAGCTACAGCCAGAGGTCAGTGTTGGCTGCACAGTCCCCTCCAGGGTCCCCGCGAGGCCGCCGCACGCAGGAAGAGAAGTCAGGGTTCCGTCCGGCCAGGGGGCAGGGAGAGCCTTTGCTCCCACTGAGAATTCCTTCTGGGGAGCTCCTGACTCTCTTGGTTGGTTTTTTTTTTTTTCCTTGACTTGCTTGTTTCCATTTTTGGGTTTTTTTCCCTTATCCCTCCTCCCCCGGCTTATTTTTTTAATTTCACGAGTTTGGGTCATCCATCTCCCCTTGCACTGCACTGGGCAGCCTTTCACCTGCCTGCTCACCCCTCTCCTGAGGGGGGGCCGGAGCCCCTCCCGGTAACGGGCCAGCGGGCCCAATGGGAGACGCAGCACCGGCTGGCTCGGCTGAGCACAGGGGGCAGCGGGCCCTGGAAGACCAGCATCGTGCTCAGGACTGAGGCCTCCGGGGACCTGGGGCAGGGGCTGGCGAGGAGAATTGGTCTGCAGGGCCCGGAGGCACAGGAGGGGATGGTGCAAGGGCCGGGGAGAGTGGTCTTCTGCCGTCGGCCTGCCCAGCAGCTCCCTCTGAGGAACTGTCTTCTTCCTACAGCTTCCATGAACACCCCCCTTTAAACAGAAAGACTTGGCTCCTTCTGTGTGACGGATGAGGAGGAAGCTCAGGGCCCCTCCCTTGTGGGAGTCCCCCCAGAGTCACAGGAGAGGCGCCAACTGTGTCCACACTGTGGGTCACCGTCGTGGCTTGTCCACTAGCACTGGTCAGCCAAGGACGCGCCTCCGAAGGGCGCCTCAGAGAATACGTTGGTTCTCAGTGCGGAGCCTGTGTCTGTCGACACCCTTCCCTGTGGCGGCCACGCTGTGTGAGGCATCCGCTCAGCTGAGACGCTCGGCAGTGCCTGTGGTTTCACCCGCATCACTGGCTTTACAAGATGTTTAGGTTTTAGGTTTAAAATAAAAATCACAGGGCCTCCCTGGTGGCACAAGGGGTTAAGCACCGCACTGTGAAGCAATCCACAGCCTCTGCAGCACGAGTTTGATCCCCGCCAGCCAGGGAGCTACCCACACAGCACAGCAGACCTCTCCTGTCTCCCCCTGCTCCCCTCAGCAGTGGATTTCAGTCAGTCTGCCTGTTCCGCTCCCTGCTCTGTCTCTGGTGGATCCTCTCACCCCCTGCGTCTCTGGCCTGCACCCCAGTTCTTGTATGCATAAAGAAATGTCTTTTAAAAAAAAAAAATAAAATAAAATAAAATAAATATTACATCTACGGATATACGGGGTACATGTAAGCAGCTGCATACAGATACATAAACTTCAGCATATGTGTCATTAAATTATGTTTTATTCTGGTCTGGGGGCCAGTCTACTTCACGTCAGGCCAGATACGCCACTCACGCTCTTAAGGACTTTTCTGTGACTCTCAGATACAGTGGCCAGTTTGGTCGCCACTAGCCACCTGCCGTGGGTTCAATTTAAAGTTCATTTAGTAGCACCAGTCACACGGCGGTGGCCTCGGGAGGTGGACGGCTACTCTCTTAGACACAGTCAGGCTGGATACAGCACAGTTCCACCGCTGCAGAAGGTTCTGCTGGAGAGTGCCTTTCTGGAATGTGCCTGAAACAAAGGGCTAATAACTCAGTTGATTCTAGAACGTCCACTGCGGACGCTGCTGAGCAACTTCCTCTGCCCTGTCAGCGTGTTCGCTTAGAACTTCACAACCGTCCTCTTCTACCGCCACGTGAGAAGCGCAGTGCAGAGTGCTGGCCGGGGCCGCCAGAGGGACCCAAGAATACTCGAGAGAAAAGCCTCTTTTTCTCTGTATCCTCAGAAAAATCAGGTCTAACTAGGAATTCAAATGTGATGTGGAAAAGCTGAGTATTTTTAATCCAAATGATTTGCAATTCAGAGCTTGCCTTGTGAAGATAATCCAGCGGGCCGGTCTGTGAGCGCCTCTGCCACTCGTCACAAATATTCCCCGGGCTCTCACCCCGGAGGCCTGGCGTCAGTTCTTGCAGTCACCCTTGCTTAGATGCCCAGGGGCGCGCGCCGCTGCTCTAAGCTTGCTGTCCTTGCTGCTACATCATGGACTCAGTCATGGCCCCTGTCAAGCGGTTGTTCAGACGGGTTTGAGCCTCTCTCGCTGCATCGGGAGTGTCTGGGGGGGAACCGCCGGGGTAGGCGGCAGCAGGCGCAGGGAACAGCAGCCCGGCTCGGGGGAACCGCGCTCGCCACCGTGGCCTGCTGGAAAGGGGGTGTTTCCTGCCCCCCTGTGTGCTGGGCACGGGGTAGCAGCAGCTTTGTGTTTTCAAGAGCTCCTGTGCAGAAGTGTCGGATGTCCCCCGAGATGGGGGGGGGACGTCCTGTCAGGGGCCAATCCCATGAGCACACGAGGAGTTTTTTTAAAACTTTCCTGCTTCTGAAACCATTGCAAAGTTTCTAGGATTTAGGTTTCATGGAACTTCCACCTAGTGGCTTCTTTAACGTGTGTTTTTATCTTTTTATACGCGTTGGGGGAGAGAGTCCAGAATAATTACACTTGTAAACAGGATAAATATGCATTTAAGGCAACCAACACCAGTTAAGAGCCTAATTAGTGTGACTGGAGACCCGGAGCCCCCAGGGGCTTACTAAGTCTGCTAATTGCAACTTGTGCACACGGTCGCCCTGCCGGTGTCGGTGTGGAAAGCGCCCAGACGCCCTCGGCAGCCACTCTGCGCCCCACGAGTCTGACTCAGAGTGAAGCCGAGGGAGGGAGGGTTGGTCCCGGCGGGCCTCCCCAGACAGCAGAAGTGGGGAGCCCGTCGGGAGCCCCGGGGCCTCATCCAGCCACCCCCAGGCGCTCGGGCTGCGGCCCTCACCGCCACTGCTCTCCAGCCGAGTGCCCCCTGCCCATGCAGCACACGCACCACCCAGCCCTGCGGCGCTGGCAGCAGGCATGAGGACGCGCAGGCTCGCCCGGGTCACGCGACTGGCAGACCACCAGGCCAGGGGAGGTGAGGGCCAAGACTCAGCCCGGGGCTCAGCGAAGCCCCAAGCCCATGTTCTTGGTCTCTGCTTCTCGCCGACTCCCGGCCTTGAGGGCACAGATCCCTGAAGAGCTCTGCTTTACACACCCATCCACCTGCAGGCGCACATCTGTGGGGGCCACACAGTGTGACACCACGCACACGCTCTACTTTTATGCACTATTCCTGGGATTTTTACCGCTTCTTCACGAGACACACTCAGGCCAGCCGAGACGGGACGCATGCGAGCGGCTCTGGCTGCACAGGGAGAGCCTCGCTGTCCCCTCCGCGCCCCGGGGGTCCTTCCAGGTCTCCCTGGGCACAGCAGGAAAACCACCCGTGTCAGACACTGAGTTTCCGACAAAGAAGGGCTCATGGTGACCGTTGATCTTTTTATCTACGAGTGTGGGATGCTCCCGGGTGCGCAGATCCCCAGCAAACGTGTCTGCGAGGCGAGGGAACTAGACTGGGAATCCCGTCAGGGGCCCGTGGCCCCTCCCTGGGCGGGGGGGGGGGGGGGGGGGGCTCGCAGACACGGCTCTGCCAGGTTTGTCATTACAATCCGTGGTTGCTGATCAGGCTACTAGCAAATCACACAGGAGCGGACCGAGCGGAACCCAGCGTCGAGCTCCTGTTTCTAAACCAAGACGAGGGGCACGGGGCACGAGGGGCGCGTCCTTCTCCTCCCTCGGCGCACTCCTCTCCCCTCGCCCCCTCCTCACATCTCGCTCCTTCCCTTTCCTTCCTCCTGTCCCCGTCCCCACGCCTGGCGCCTGGAGCTGCGCTGCTGGAGTGACCTGGCCAGCTCATCCTCCATGCAGACGGCGCTGGCGGGCGTCGCTCCCCACCAGGGACTCCAGAGCACACGGAAGTGTCACCTCACGCTAAACGGTCACACGGTCACACATCACACGTGTTGTGAGGAGGTGGAGACACAGGATCCTGGGCGCTGCCGGCGGGACTATAACTTGGTGCCATCCTCTGGGGAACGGCAGGGAGTCTCCTCGGAAATCAGAAGCAAAACCACCATGTGATTCATCAGCCCCACTTCCCGATCTACGTCCAGAGCAGGTCAAACGTCTCTCGGAGAGAGGCGCCCGCCGCCCCGCGCGCGCAGCAGCACCTAGAGTAGCACGACACGGGGACGCCCTCTGTGCCTGGCAAAGATGGGCATAAAGCAAAGGTGGGGGCAGGGCATGCACGGGTGTGCAGCCAGTGTGGCATCACACCCGGCCACGGGGTGAACATCCAGCTTTAAAAAGGAAGGAAAATCCTTTGTAAAACCTGGAGGACGTGACGCTAAATGACGTGAACTAGACACAGAAGGACAAATACCGCATCATCTCACCTATGTGGCATCTAAAAAAGGCAAACATAGCAATAGAGAGTGGGGGTTACCAGGGACGGGGGCGGGAGGGAAGGTGGGGCAGAGACTGGGAAAGACGCCAAACTTCCAGTTATAAGGTAAATAAATCCTGAAGCCCAAAATGCACAACATGGTAACTGTCGTTAATGACTTACTGAAAACTAAAGAAAGTAGTTACCAAGCGCGCTCGCCACACACAGAAAAAAGGTCACCACGCGAAGTGACGGTGTTGAGATTCGTCGCTCTCACAAGGCATACGGGAATTTTATTTTTGGATCATACATCAATAATCCTGGGAAGAGAAAAGAACATTTTCTCTTTTTGTCTCACAAAGAAACCTGCCTTTGCCTGTTTTGCTTTAAGGAACGCCCTGCATACCTTGTTTGCCGTTAGGACGGACAGGAGGAAATGGAAAGAATTTCCTGACCCCTTTCGGTCGCTCGCTCTCCTTCTTCAGAGCGGTGGGATAGTAGATGATACGGATGTGCTGATTAGTCTCTCTGTCTCGTGGACTCAAAAATTCCGGGTAGTCATCGATCTGGAAAAAAATCAAGTTGAAGCTAAATACAACCGTGTATTACTCTGGAATCATCAATCCTCCTAAAGATCAGGGCAGTTTAAATTGCATCCTTTCTTTTTTATGCCCCCCACCCCGGAAATCTTTCCTCTTGTTGTTAGATTTACCAATTTCTCCTCTATTTGTTTCTTTTCTTTTATTTATTTATACAAGCACTGGGTACAGTCAGAAGCGCGGGAGGGTGAGAGAATCCACCAGAGCCAGAGCGGGGAGCAGAGCAGGCAGAAGGACCGAAGGACACTGCTGAGGGGAGCAGCGGGCGGCAGGAGAGGTCTGCGCGCCATGTGGGACCCTCCTCCCGTGGCCGGGGAGCAGCCGGGGATCGAACCGGCGCCACAGAGGCCGCGGGCAGCTTCGCAACCCAGCGCTCACCCGCTGCGCCCCCGGGGAGGCCCTCCTCTATTTGTTTCAGTTCTTACTGGAAATGTGCTCAGCAACAGGACCCGAGAAACTATGCACCCTGTAGGAGTGCTAAATAAATAGTAACAGTGGTTTTGTTTATTAAAATGTCCCTCCCCAATTTCATTTTAAGAACAGACCTTTTTTCAAAGGTCATGAAAATATATAATTAACTGGGCTTGAAGGAGGAAACAATGCCCACTGGTCGAAAGCCGTCTCCAGAGACTGTGAATACAAACACGCAGGCCTCCGCTCCCACAAGTTCCCTGCCCCGAAACAGTGTTCGCGATTGGTCCACAGACAGGCAGAGAGAAACAGAGAAAGAGTCAGAACGGGTCTCTAGAACTACTTTGTTCACAATTTTCTGACTGTATGTCTTAAAATAAGCTTTACGCATAATGAGTTTAATTCTGTTCTGCACATGAATACTGAGCTTCGTTAGGTTGGAAATAAGATCATTCACTGGCCCACGGAGCATTGAAATTGTCTTCCCAAGACTGTATCAGAGTTGGAAGAACGGCTTTCCCCCGATACCTGTCAGGACAGGTTGTTATAGAGCAACCCCGATATTAAACGGGTTCCTGGCTGTGGGTCCTCACCCGCGCGCTTTAAAGGGACTTATGAATACTCTACTACAGACACACACAAAAGGGTTAATAAAAGGTTTATTTACAAGAGAAAAAGAAATAAGGAAAATGGACAACTCAGGGAGAAATTAGGGAAATAAAGTCTTTCATGCGTCCTACCCGATCCGACGACCTGGAAACCCAAAGTCACTCTCAGAGCTGGCCGGACGCTGCGAGCTGGCGGAGCCAAAAATGGGGGACCCCCCCAAAGCCCACGTGTCTGCCTTTTGTATCCACCTGGCTGCTTCACCCCACCCTCAGGTCCCAGCCCCCTTCCCTTGGGTGGTGATGGGGTTTGGAGTTCCCAGTGTCTTTGGCTTTAGTCTGGAGTGGGAGTGGAGTGCACAAAGCCTGTATGGGATTAGCTCAGGACATCCTTTCCCCCTAACAATTCCCCCCTTTCACTTGTTGCCACCATTTCCATGGTGATGAAGATCGAATATATGGAGGTTGGGACCAACGCAAGAAAAATTACTTTGGGCTGGTCAACCACGGGTGAAACTTGCAAATCACGTTTGGGCGCCAAGCTGTTATAGAGCAACCCCGATATTAAACGGGTTCGGGACATCCTTTTTCCCCCTAACAAGGTGATCGTTGAAGAGTATCTGCATGAAAATAATTTGAGAGCTCCAAATCAGAACACGGGACCGATTTTTTTCCTGTGACTTGCTGACATCAAAACTCACAAAGCCATTTTACCCAATGTGTGTGTGTGTGTGTGTGTGTGTGTGTGTGTGTCGGATAAATGATCCCTTGTAAACATAACTGCACGAAGTTACGATTGCCCCGGGGCTGTATGCCTGCTGCACTAGTATCCGCAGCCGCTTCAGCCCCTTTCCTCACTAGAAACTGAGCTGGGGAAGTCGGAGTTATTTGCAAATGGCCTCCCACGTCCTCCCGCCCAGTCAACGCGGTAAGAAGCCTAAGACAGTTTTAAGTTGTGGTGCCTTATAACACCTGCTCTTTCTTTGCCTCTGAGAAAGCTGACTGTCACGTAACTCCCTGTAGTCTGGAGTCCAACGGTGGACCAACTGCTAGTTTCCCAGTAAAATCTGGTTCTTTAAAAAACCCTAACAAACATTTTACCTGTGTGGAAAATAAACAACCGAAGGTGCTTGAGACAGACCACGTAAGAGGCTCATCGCAGAGCGAGAGCCCACCTCTTCAGGAAACCCTACTCTGGCCAGCAGATTAATTTGAATTGAAGAGAACTGAGGCCCCCAAAGGAGGCAGAGAAGCTCTTCCCCTTTCAGCGAGGACTGGGGCAAGGCAGTGGAGGGAACACTATTGCCCCGTGAAGGGTTATCTGTGGAAATGTCCTGGGTGGAGACGAGAAACCCCTCTTTATTTGCAAAGTGAACATGAGGCCCTTCCCTCCTCACGCGGCCGTCCCGGCCGCTCTCCCTGGGGCGCCAGGCCCTTGGCCCCGTCCTCAGTTCAGCATCTAAATTCTGTTCTCCCCAACCGAGGCCGGGGTCCTCGTAATCTGTGTGGGTTCCCCTGTGTGCACATGACTAAATGGATCCTTTTCTTCTGCCAACCCATCTGATGCCTCGGGCCCAAGAAGAGCCCAGAGCAATTGGGGGGCTTTCTCTTGAGCCCCAACATCACGAGAAAAAATAATATAAATAATCTCTCAGTCTGTAAGCTACTGAGGCGGCAGGTCTGGGGTGGATCTTGCACAGTCCCGGGAGGCCTGTCTCAGGGTGGCCCCGGGGAGGGCCGGCCCTGGCAGGCACCTGCTGAGCCTCACAGACTCTGCCAGGGAAGAGTGTTCTGTGAGCTTGAGACGGTCACTCGGTGCCGTTTGAGCAGATCGGCTTATTCTGACAATGTCGTTGTCACAATCACCTGTTTTTGCTAGGCGAGGGCAGGGTGGTGAGCGAGGGATGGGATCTAATGGCCAAGGTCACTCCGACAGGTCATGGATGTCTGTGTGACTGACCCCAGCTAAACCCTACACACAAGGCTGCGGGAGCGTCCCTGGGCCACGTGTTGTCACACATCGCAGGGGAGGAGCCACCGTGCAGTGCCCTGGGCGCCACACCAGGAAACCTGCGTCTGGTTTTCCTGAATTTCACCCCAGGCGTCTTTTCCTTTCACTGACTTTAGTCTAGAGCCTCTCGTCATAGGCCACTCTGAGTCTCCTGAGGGCCAGTGAAGCCACCGGGCGCCTGGACTACTGGTTCTGTCCCCTCTGGGCACTGCACAGCTCTGTCCTCTCTCAGGCTGCAGGGCAGAGAGGGGTCAGCCCGCTGCTGCTTCCTTCCTCTTCCCCTTCCAAGGAAAGGGAAGGATTCTGATTCTCTGTCACCAGACTCTCTGCATTATGAAGACAAGGAAAAGGAAGAAATCAAATGTTCCAACAGTGTTGCATAGAAAATTATAAAGTTCAATGTCATTACACTGGTTACATATTCTTTTCAGTACTTTGTAGGCGTTAGCTCGCTGACTCCTCCTACAACCCCATGGGGATTTCAAGAGCCTCACAAGGATCAGAGCAGAAACTAATGAGCTAGTAAGTAGAAAATAATAAAGAAAATTAACAAAACCAAAATATGACTCTTGGAAAAGATCAACATCATTGACAGGCCTTTAACAAGAAAAAGAGAGAAGACTCAAGTGCTAACATCAGGAATGACAGACGGGACATGATCACCAACCCCACAGAAGTAAGAAGGACTATATGGGACATTATGAATAAGGGATTATCAACAACTTAAATTGCTTGGATAAAATGGAAAAATTCCTAAAAAGACAAAAACTACGAAAACTGACTCAATAAACAGAAATTATGACTAGACCTGTAACAAGCAATGTAAGTAGATATGAGACTGGCCTAATAATCACAACACTTTCCACAAAGACAGTCACAGCACTCGATGCCTCCCCTGAGAATCTGGAACAGATTTAAAGAATTCTCACTAATTCTTCACAGCCTCTCTCCAACAGTGCACGAGGAAGGGGCGACTTCTGTATTAGCCTGATACCAAAAGCCAAAGACTTCACAAGAAACTGCAGAGCAAGACTTCTAGTGCTGGTGGGTGTAAAATTGCTCAACAAAATGCTCGCAATCCCCGTCTAGAAATACACAGTAAAGATGAAAAGGTACTGGAGCTTGGGCTAGAGATACAGCAAAGTACCTCGGCACAAACATCCACTCATCCAATTAATTGCCTCCCCTGTTCAAGAAAATTCTAAGTGAAGCACTAATGAGGGTACGGGGACGCCCAGCTGTCATGATGTCAACTCCTCCTACTTAGAAAACACGGGTTTGGGGGATCATCATCACAGTTGCTCTGTTCCCTTCCTTCACCGCCTGGCCTACTCCACATACCTGGGGGAAATTGTCTTTCTGTTTATTTAGCATACAAAGGAGGCAGCTTCTCTGATGGAGAAGTGATGCCAAACAAGGAGGCAAAACTTGGTTTTGTCAAGCTCGCGTTAAAGTGGATTCTCGAGTAGAACATGAAGGAGGAAATGCAGAGGCAAGTGATGCTCTAGAATCCCCGGGCCATGTCTCCCGCCACCCGCGCCCATGGGGAGTGCACAGAGAATCAGTCAAGGCCACCGTGTAGAGACAAGGACACACGCGCGGAGGAAAGGGGAAGACTGGACACAGACACTACGTGCTGGACACAGCTTGGGGTTCCGTCTGCTTAGTGCGCCATGAGCTGGTCGAGGTAAAGCCCCCACCCCCAAAAAAAGCTAAATTGTGAGGCATCTTTGAACTTCTGGACTTTTCAGAATTCAGCTGCTGCTTTGCACGGCAAGCTCTCACTCTACAGTTTCCAACAGAGGAAGGAAAGCGAACAGTAAATTAATTTACTTGAATTACAACTGAAGGAATTACCTGTTCCAAGGTTACTTCCCAGGGAATCTGAAGGAGGACCAATGACAAGCGCGGAAGGTGGGCTCTGCTGAGCGGCTACGGTATGTGCGCGCGGACCCTGAATGGATTTCACTCAAGTTACACCACATCAGTGCGTCCCTGCGTCACACCATACATAAGTAGAAGCTATTTTTACATTTAGCACTTGGCAAATTATTCCACTGCCATAATTAAAAACTCGCTGCAAGCTTCACCAGGTGGTTTTTTCCATTATACTCTGCCTGGGCTTTAGAGCGCCAGTCCCTGAGGAAGTCTAACTCCATAGATGGGCTATTTTTGGATGATGTGAAAATGGCTGGCATGAGGGATCCATCCACGTATTCCAAAAGGAATTAGCCGTTTGGAGAACTGGGCACTGCCCCGTCATCCTTCTGGAAACACCCTGGACTATTTTAGTGTCAGGCTTGGAAAGTCACTGCCTCGAGGACTGACGGGGGGGCCTTCGAGACGCGGCCCAGGGAAAAGTGTGACCCGGCCCGGACGGCCGGCAGCAGCAGGAAGGACGGTGCTCCTGCGCAGGGAGAGGGTGTCGTGAAAGGTTTTTCTTTATAATTTCACCCCCTCCTCTCTGACCACCAACGTGCAGGCACCAGGTCAGCGGCATCCCCTGGCAACTGTGTTGTCCCTACTGCAAAACCTAAAAACGCTACGGCGGCACCGTGAATGTGCAGCACGCCAGGCGTTGCTACGTGCGTGTGGTGACAGGGCGTCGGCCTGTGAGGTCAAGACCCGACGCTGCATTCCCGCTCGTGTTTTCTTAGTGCCTGATCTTCGGCGGGTATTTATGTACCCGTTCCTGCCTCCGTTTTCTCATCTGTGAAAGAAAAATCATGTCGCCTTCCTTTCAAAGGTGGCGGGATGAAATGAGACAATCCATGGAAAACGTCTGGCGAGAAGCTGGGCCGGCGCTCACACCCAGCGGGCCTTTGATGTAATGAGTGACCGAAGGGGCCGTAAGCGCATCGGGGATGCAGGGCTGGGTCGGAGCCTCCGCTCAGCCGCCTGCCGAGGGCCTCTGATGGCGGCAGGGCGCTCGGGAGGGAAGGGAGTGCTCTTTTCTGGTGCCGTCCCTGCTGGGGTTTCTCAGGACTTCAACGCAGCATCCAAACTTGCGTGCCAACCAACGATGAAGAAGTCATCAAAATGGCTGACCTGCTGCCTCCGCAAGGGGAGCTGTGAAACGTCATGAATGAATCAAAAGAGAAAAAAGGCGCGAGAAGACGCGCTCAGAGAAGGTCTCGCTACCTCACGAAGTGCACGAGGCGGCGGCCAACGCAGGGGCCGTTTCAGGCCAGCAGGGAAGCCTCGGCGCGCCCAGGACTCAGCAGACCCGTGAGACTGTCCCGCGGCAGCGCCCCCGCGGGCTGCGTGACCCACCCATCTCGAGCCCCTCCGCGCTGACAGTGAGCAAGCGAGGCTCCCCTCTGAGAGGTCAGCTCTGTGATGGCCCCGGGCATCCAAACGTTCATTCTTCCTCCAGCTGACAGTCGCTGGCCACTCCTAGTGGGGGCTGAGGCCGCGGCTGAGCCGCACAGACACTCGGAGTGCGGGGACCCTGGGAGGCCGGGTGGGGACATCAGACACCCGAAGCCAGCGCCTCCTCACGGGGGCGGGCATGGTTTTCAGTCTGTCACTCACTGCCTGCAGGTGCTCGGCGGTCGGAATAGACCCCTCGTAGGGACCCTGCTGGCCTGGGGCAACACAGGGTATTTTTTTTAAAGATTTATTTGTGCACACAAGAACTGGGGTACTGGCCAGAGGTGCTGGGGTGAGAGGATTCCCCAGAGACAGAGTGGGGAGCGGAACAGGTGGATCTGCTGAAACCCACTGCTGAGGGGAGCAGCAGGAGACAGGCGAGGTCTGCTGAGCCGTGTGGGTAGCTCCCTGGCCGGGGATGGAACTCGTGCTAGAGAGGCTGCAGATTGCTTCATAGTGCGGTGCTTAACCCCTTGCGCCACCAGAGAGCCCAACGCAGCGTACTTTAAACCCTAAAATATCTGCATAACAAGCTCAAAGACAAAAGCAGCAGGTTTTGAGTTGAGATAGTTTAACATACACAAGGTACTCAGAACAGTGCCTGGCACGTAGTAGGTGCGCAGCGGCTGTTATTTAAAAAGATTTAACGTGTTTATGGGAAAAGTAAGAAGTCAACGAGAATGTGCTGGCCCACTGGACTGTTTTTTCATTCATTACACACTTTGAAACGCCTGCTGCACCGGAGGGGGATCTTCCTTGGACCCACCCAAGCTGTAGCCTGTCTTCTGGCCGGACCTTCGGTTCCGCGGCCCCTGCCCCCGCAGCTCCCCCGCTCCCCTTGCTCAGGGCGGAGAATTTTATCTGTATATTTGCACATTTTTTCCTAAAATGAACTGTGCCGTGTTGCACCATGGGGCACATGAAGCCAGCAGGGCCTCTGCCCCCGAGGGTCTTCATGGCCGCGAGTCCGTAGCAGCAAAGGCGGAGCGGGAACGGGAAGTAACTGCGAGTTAAACAACAGAAAGACGAACTTGCCCGTAAAGGAGAAAGCCTGTGAGGACAGAAGGGCGTCTGGAGCGTTGGCCACCGAGAAAGGACAACGCCCTAGCCGACCAGGAGATTAAATGGTTGATCGTTCAGGGAGGAGCCGGGTCTAAAAAACAGTCGCTCGACACAGAAATAACGTAACTGAAGTGACGGGGTGAGGGTGGCCACGTGGGACGTAACTCCAAGAGGAGGAAGAGTCTCCACACGGCGGCGTGAGGTCCGGGAGAGCGGGACAGGAGGACGGTGGTCCAGCCCCCGCGGCTGTTAGCTGGGAGTGGGGCGAGCGGCCTGTGGCGCCTCTTTGTCACACGGCCTGTGGGTGACGAGCCGCTCGGCTGTCCTGACCCCAGAGACGTTCAGTCGTTAACTCGGGAGGCGTCTGCGCCTGGCGTGGCTACATTCATTGCTCGCTGAAGCGGTTTCTGAAGGTTCCCGGCTGACAGCGCCAGGGCAGGAAACACTTCCGTGTTCTTTTCCTAAAAGCTGCCACAGCACCGCACGCCCCACAAGCGACGCTAATTTATTCTCCTACAGTTCTGGGGGGTCCGAAGTTCAAAGTGGGACCCCTGGGCTAGAGTCCAGGTGTGGACAGAACTGTGGTCCCTCTGGAGCCCGGGGAAAGCCTGTGTGGGCGTCTTCCCGGCCCAGGGGCTGCCCTCCACCCCTGGCCGGTCCCGCTCGCCTCCCTTTCCTGCCTGAGGGTTTGTCCCCAGACTGGATCCGCTCTGAGAGCCCAAAATGATCTCCCCCTTTCAAGCAACTGCTCAGCGACCTTAATTTTCCTTTGCCATGCAACAAACATTCGCAGATTCTGGGGGTATCTTTGGGGGTCACAGTCTGCCCACCGCAACTTTAGGGAGATTGTTCAAGACGGACATTCAGTCCAGCGGCGACGCTGAGATCCAGACTCGCCCAGGCCCGCAGAGACGCTGCCCATCGCACAGGCCCGCAGGCTGGGCCCCGCATCCTCGGGGGCTTTCTGGACCTCAAGCAGCTCGACGAGAAAGATACATAACAATGACTGGGTACGTGTCCTGTGTCACTCAGGGGGGCAGTAACAGAACCCTAAAACCATTGCTTTGTGTTCAAGAGCGAGTGTGTACACCGCAGACGCCAAGAAAAGCTGAGCATTTAATTTTTAAAAAACATTTGGTCAGAAACGTAAACCTTCACCTTCCAGCCCAGGAACGCAGCCGTGCGGGCCGGCGTCTCACTCCAACGTCTACTTTTGAAAAAGCAAACGGGTGGGGCCTCCCCGCGGCCGGCAGGCTGGGGGCAGCGCCGGGAAGCTGTGCGCGGCCTCTGCAGCGCGCGTCCATCCGGGCGGCCTGGGGGCTACCCACACGGCGCGGCGGACCTCGCCTGCCTCCCCGCTGCGCCCTCAGCGGTGGGTTTCGGTAGATCTGCCCGTTCTGCGCCCCGCTCTGTCTCTGGGGAGTCCTCTCAGCCCCGCACCCCAGCTCTGGTGTGCAGAAATATTTTTAAAAAAACAAAAAGCACGTAGGTGCTTGCAGGCGGTAGGAGGATCCCCGAGCCCGGTCAGTGTTATTCCCGCTCGCGGGGTGTCCTGTGTCTGGGGCCCACACGTCTCTCCTGGGGGCGGAGGCTCGGGCGGGGAAGAAGCCCCAGGCCCGCGGGGAGGGACACGCCCCAGGCCGCCAGGCGAGGGGGGCCGTGGCCGCCACCTGCGCTGGCCGGGGAGGCCGCGCCCCCCGCGATGCTCCTGCCGGGGGACCGTCCAGGGGCCGAGGGACCCGGGGCCGGGGCGCGGGATGGCGGGTCCGGAGAGGCCGAGCGCCCCCGCCCCCCGCCCCCCCCCCGGGGGTCGGATCTCGCGGGTCCGGCTCTGGCCCCGGCCGACCGCGCCCCCGACGGGACGGTCCGCCCGCGCCCCCCGCCCCCCGCCCCCGCGCCCCCGCCCCGCGCCTCACCAGCTCGATGGCCGCGACGTCCCGCAGCGCCGCGACGCGCCGGAGCCGGCGGGGCGGGTGCTCGGCCAGGTAGAGCCGCCGGTCGCTGAGCACCACGTGCCGCAGGGCGCGCCCGCCCGCGCCGCCGCCCACCACGCACAGCTCGCAGGCGCGCACCCGCTCGTAGGCCGCGGGCGCCAGGCGCCGCCGCAGGAACGCGTCCAGCCGACGGCCGGGGCGCGCGGGGCCCGCCATGGGCGCGCGGAGCGGGGCGAGGAGCCCGCGCCCGGCCGCCCCGGCCCCGGCCCCGGCCCCGCCCCGGCCCCGTGCCCGCCCCTCCCGGCCCCGCCCCGCCCCGCCCCGCCCCGCCCCGTCCTCGTTCCCGTCCACGCGCCCGCCCCCCCCCCGTCCACGTCCCCTCCCCGCGCGCCCCGGGGACCCGGCGCCCGGCCCGGCGGGACCCCACCCCGCCCCGCCCCCCCCAGCGGCTGCGCCGCCCCGCACCCCGCCCTCGGCCGAGCGGCGGAGCTTGGGGGCGCCGCGCCGGGCGCTGGGGGAGTTTGTGGCGCCTCCTTTCCAGCGGGCCGGGCGGCCCGTCCGGCGCCCCCGCAGAGCCCGCCCGCGCCCGCGCCCTGGACGGGCCGACGGAGCCCCTCGGACACCCGGGGGAGGGGCCGCCCCGGCCCGGCGGGGACGCGGGTGCGAGGTGAAGGGGGGACTCCCATCCCCGCGCGCCGGGCCTCGGGGGCGCGGCTGGGCCCACCCACCCCCGCGCGGCTCTTGGGGCGCGGCCACCCCGGCGGGGACGGGAGGCCGCGCGGAGCCCCCCGGGGCCGGGGCTTTCACTTAACCTCGGGCCTGGGAGCCGGACCCTCCCGGCCCCACGCGGACTCCTGGCCGTGGGCGCGCCGGGCGTGGGGCCGGGGAACCCCCCCACGACGTCCCTCCTGCCCGCGCCGCCGGGGGTGGCCGCCGCGGGACGCCTGGGGGGGCAGCGGGTCACCCGTGTGAGCCCCGCGGCCCCGCGCTGACCAGCTGTGCGCGCCCCAAGACGCAGCACCCCGGGCTCGGCGCGCTCCGCGGGGTCCACACCCGCCGCCGTCGGGTCCGCCCCGCAGCCGCGCGCACCCGGACGTGCTCCCCTGAGGGCCGGCGGCCCCCCCCCCCCCCCCCCCTCGCGGGTGTCCCCGGTGCCGCCGCACACCCGCAGCGCCGCACACCCCGCAGCGCGCGGGAGCCGTCGGGGCGCCGGTGGGTCCCGGGGAGGGAGCGCGTGGGCGGCGCTGGGGAGGCGCGGGGGGGGGGGGGGGCCGCCCGCCGAGGGTCTCCAAGGCCGGCGTGTTGGAGAACCGTGTCCCCCGGGCGTCCCCCCAGAGTGCCCGCCCCGCGCACCGTGCAAGACGCACGATGCTGTAAAAGATTTTAAAATTTAATATTAAAAAAGTAAAGAGGTGGATGAGGACAAGGATTAAAAAATAATAAAAACAAATTACCTGGCAATTAAAGCTGTCCTCGAACCTGATCAAACGCCTGACGCGTCATCACTGGCTCAGAGGCGAGTCCCCGGGCGCTGCCCGCGCTCCAGGCCGGGGCCTCCCTGTGACGGCCGCTGCTGAGCCCAGACGACAGCACGTGGGGAGGAACGGGCGCCCCCGAGGGGGAGAGGCCCCCTCCGAGCCGCGGGCGTCCTCTCCACACGCACCCCTGGACTCAGCGAGCAGGAGGACCTCCTGGGCCTCCCTCCACCCAGGCCCGCGCGGGAGGCGGCCTCAGGGCGAGAGCGGCTCCTGGGAAGGGCCTGCAGCCCGGCTGGCGGCCAACCCAGCCCTGCTGAGCCGTGACCTTGTGGCGCCGAGAAAAGGAATCGCGGGTCCCGGGCCTCAGAGCTCCGCGCTGCGGCCAGGCCCGGCCCGGCCCGGACTGCAGGGAGCGGCTGGTGCAGAGGCCGCCCCGCGTGGAGGCCAGCGAGCCGCTCAGGCCTAGCCCTGGGGTCCCCACCGGGATTTTCAGAAGCTCCGTCTTCTTGGGCCTCAGTTTCTTCCTCCGTGAAGTGAAGCTACGGTGCTGCGTGTCCCGCTTTCTTCAGAGTTCGGTGAAAATCAAATGCAATGAATTGCAAAGCCTGAAAGCGCCCTCGACGTGGAGTAGTTGCAGTCCCTGGTCTTTTCCAGACTCGATCTGGACGCGCAGCGCGCGTGCACCCGGGTGAGTCCTCGCTCCCGGCTTCCTCGCCCACCCCAGCTCAAGAAACGCGTGTAACAGGTTCTGTTCAATCAAGCACTTAATAGATGTTTCTTGATAAACTATCAAAAAGAAAGGAACATTGGGCCCCCCTGGTGGCCAAGGAGTTAATTCTCAACACTGAGGCTGTCTGCGGCAGGGGTTCGATCCCCGACCAGGGAGCTACCCACGGGGCGCAGCAGACCCCTCCTGTCTCCCCGCTGCTCCCCTCAGCAGTGGCCTTCAGTAGATCTGCCTGCTCTGCTCCCCACTCTGTCTCTGGTGAATCCTCTCCCCACTCCCCATCTCTGGCCTGCACCCCAGCTCTTGTGTGCATAAATACACAAAAATAAATCTGAAAAAAAAGAATGGAAAATTACCTGGAACTAATCCTCGAAGGCACGCTCCTCCACCAGAAATGCCTTCCACAGAAAGAACAGAGTAGCCTCGGGTCTAGGGATGGTCATTCAGGTAGTGTCCGAAAGGACAGCAGGAGTAAGCATAGGACTGTACAGCGAGATCACCAACTCCAGCACTCTCGTGCAGGGGCTGAAGGACCCTGGGCAAATTTTTTTACTTCACAGTAGCTCAATTTCTTCACCTGTGAAATGAGGATAGTAGCACCAACTTCAAGAATTGTTATGAAGAAATGTTTCTCGAGTATTTGGAACAGACGAAAGAGACATAATACTATGTAAGTGTTTCAAAAAATAAATTGAACAGTGATTTCCTGGTACAAATACGGTCATTCTGTTGCCCATATACAAAGTACTGTTAAATACTTTTATAAAATTTACTTTTATTTAATTTTTTAAAGATTTATTTATGTATGCATACAAGAGCTGGGGTGCAGGCCAAGAGATGCGGCAGGCCA
This sequence comes from Talpa occidentalis, assembly GCF_014898055.3. Classification (NCBI taxonomy): domain Eukaryota; kingdom Metazoa; phylum Chordata; class Mammalia; order Eulipotyphla; family Talpidae; genus Talpa; species Talpa occidentalis. The sequence continues at coordinate 85,288,080 of NW_023601653.1, forward strand.
AGAGATGCGGGGGGGGCTGAGAGGATTCCCCAGGGACAGAGCAGGGAACAGAACAGGCAGACTGACTGAAATCCACTGCTGAGGGGAGCAGGGGGAGACAGGAGGGGTCTGCCGCGCCCTGTGGGTAGCTCCCTGGCGGGGATCGAACTCGTGCTGCAGAGGCCGTGGATTGCTTCAGAGTGCGGTGCTTAACCCCTGCGCCCCCAGGGAGGCCCTACTTTTATTTAATTTTTGAACACTAGATGATTTCTTCCTTCAGGTGTGGTCGCCGTCGCCCTCCAGCCACCAGAGCACCTCGCTGTGCCCGCCCCATCTCCCGTTCCCACCCCCTCCCAGGGACGCCGCTCATGTCTGTCGTCAGCTTTCAAGGTTTGTCTTTGTCTGACCGTGTTTGGTTTTTCTGTTTTCCACACGGAAGTGAAACCACCCGATATTTAGCGTTTACCTTCTGACTTATTTCCCTTAGTATCAAATCTCCCAGCTCCATCCCTGTTGCCGCCAAGGGTGTGAGTTCATCCTTCCTGCCTGGCGAGTAGGATTCTTCTGAGTACACAGACCAGTAACGCCACAGAGAACGCTGCTCTCCGTCGGGTGCCATCTTAGACGTTTTAACTTTATTTCTGTAGTAGGTAAAGAGAACCCAAATCTTTAAAGTTTTCTGACTTAGGAATCTTAGTGTTTCTACTTGGTTAGCAATGGATACCCACCAATTACATATCTACCACAAGTGGGGCGCAGTTCATGTCTGAAGGAAACTCATAAAGAAGCCTAAGCAACGAGTAAATGCTCTGGGTTTAAAAAAAAAAAGTCTTTTACTGAACAGAGCCCAGGGCTCTGCTCCACCCCAGGTTTCCTGCTTCCTTCCCACTTCCTTGCAGAGGAACCAGGGATTGGACTCGGACCAAAAGAAGACAACTCATCTGACCTGTTTTCCAATTTCTTTCTCTGTCAAAAAGTGACAATGATTAGGTCTAAGAGCACGCAGGTGAAGCCCAGGAAGAAAATATGACACAGAACTTAGTGGTTGCCAGTTCACAATTATCCAATCAATCCAATACATTTCACAAATATTTACTGAGAAATTATCATCTATAAAGAGAGTCAGGTTAAGACAATCACTCGGCTAGAACTGACCATCTAAATAGATAAGGCAACCACACAAATAAATACAAAACAGAAACATTTAAAATAGGGCCTCCCTGGTGGCGCAGGGGTTAAAGACAACGCTATCAAGCTATCGCCAGCCACTGCAGCACCAGTTCAATCACCACCAGAGAGCTACCCACAGGGCGCAGCAGACCTCTCTGGTCTCCCCACTGCTCCCCTCAGCAGTGGATTTCATCAGTCTGCCTGTTCTGTTCCCCCTCTGTCTCTGGTGAATCCTCTCACCCCCAGTGAATCCTCTATACCCCAGTTTTATATGCATAAATAAATAAATCTTTAAACCAAAAAATGCAACTCAGGGAAGACATGTGAAGAAAACAAAAAATTATAGGCAGAAAACATGGTATACTGAGATGGGAAATTAGACTCAAGTCTAGGGTTCTACCCTGACATTTACTAACCGCGTAACTTAGGATTAGTTGCTTAAAATAGGTCCACTTGGTTTCCTTGTCTACGAATTTAAAATGATACCTCTTCCATGCCTGTAAGGATAAGAACTAGAAAAGGTATATGAAGGCATTTTGTAAACAGTGAAATATACAAATGTTATCTATCATAATTTTTTCGAATACTCTGGCATCTGAAAGAGAAGGGAGGTATGGGAGAGAAACAAAAGGACCTGCCATATTAGTAAGTACTAACTTAGTACTATAGTCCCACAGAGTCATCGTCCTCAGTGGACCTTGATCCGAGAAACTGGTTAAGAACAGACTCTGAAGTCAGACCATGGGGTGGAAGCCCAGCTCTGCTACCTTTTATGCACCTCAGCCTCATCTGTAAAATGGGGAGATGAGAGAACCTCCCTCAGAGTTGTTGTGAAGATTAATGTATGAAAATGAAAACGAACTATTCCTGGCACATATAAATGCTTAAAAATGTTGGCAATTATGAGTAAAAGCACTGCCATGTGCAAGCACACATGCTTTAATTTAAAACAATGACTGTTATTTCTCGCCATTTTGATGACTGGCATTTTGTATTAGTCTGAGGTAAGGAACTGCCCCGCCCTTCATGGACAGGGGAGCCAGAATATCAAGTGGTTCAATTTAATCTCCCTGTGAGGTCCTCTTCAGCTGGACTCCACCAAGTCTTTTCTTATTTGTTCTGAAATAATGAATTTACAAAATCAAGAGATTTTTACAATCCTCAGTATCTGAACTACCATAAAGGGCCAGTGCTGCAGGATGAGATGAGCTGCAGGTAAGCTTCCTGTGGCATTTAGCATATGAAGAGTCACAAAATGAATTTGCAAGCGAAAGGGTCAAATGGAAAGTTACAATAATTGAATTTTAACATTCCCTTAGGAAGAGGCACTGGAGTATATGAAAATATTAGACTTCGAAGCCACTCGGGCCAGATTAGTCCTGGCTCTGGACTGTCCCTGGTGACACACACCGCTCTGAACAGGAGTCAGGCTTCGGGGTCTGAGGTGGATTGGCGGAGTTGATTCCTGAGCTGGAGCTCCAGGCCGGACTCCGAGCAGACGCTGAATTGGAACAGGAAGCCTGGTTCGATTTTTTTTTTTTTTAAGATTTATTTAAGCACACAGGAACTGGGGTGCAGGCCGGAGGCGCGGGGGGGGCGAGGGCGTCCCAAGACAGAGCGGGGAGCAGAGCAGGCGGAGCCGCGGACACACACGCTGAGGGGAGCAGGAGGCGGGAGGGTCCGCCGCGCCCGTGGGCAGCTCCCTGGCCGGGGATCGCCTCGCGCTGCGGAGGCCGCCACAGCGTCACGGCGCGGCGCTGAACCCCCGCGCCCCCAGGGAGGCCCCGGTTTGCTAAGTGGGACGATTACAAACGTGAGCAAAAGTGATTCGGGACACGTCACGCTGGCAGGCGGCGCCCCGCACGCGGCGGGAGGCCAAGCCGCGGCCTCGGGCTGCTCGTGCCCCACGCGGCCTCCCGGGCCCGGGGTGCGGCTGTGCCCGGGGCGAGCCCGGCGCCCACGCGGGGACCGCGGCGACGGCCGCCCCGGGAGCGCAGCCCGACCGTTCAGACGGACGGGCGGCAGCACGGACCACGCCGCCCTGCCGGGCCGGGCCGGCCGCCTCGCGCGGGCCTCCTTCCACGAGCGCGGAACGGGAGCGCGTGAAGGCGCAGCCCAGCGCGGCGGTGAGCGCCGCGGGGCCCGGGGGCCGTCGGGCAGCCCCACGGAACGCGCAGACGCCGCCCGGGCCCCGCCGCCGGGACGCTTTCGGGCCGGACCCCGATCCCAGCATGCCCCGCGACCCCGGCGGCCCCCTCCCCGCGGCGCGTGCGCGCCGGCCCGGACGCCGCCCGCGCGCTGCACGCCGGGACTTGGAGTCCGCGGGCGCGGGGCGGCTGTGCGGCGCTCCACGCAGGCTCCGGCGCGGCCCGCGCGGCGCCGACTCGGGGAGCGCGCCCGGCCTGACTCAGCGGGCGGCCGCCGGCCTCGCGCCGCGTCCCGGGCCCCGCCCGCGCCCGCCCCCGCGCCCGCCCCCGCCCCCGCCCGCCGCGCAGAGCAGGCCGGGGACGCGGCGTGAGGCGCGCGGCCGCAGCTCCGTCCCGGCGTCAGCGCGGCGCCCGCCACGGGTCGAGGCCGCCTGCCCGCGCGGCGCTGCCGGCCGAGGGCCCGGGGTGCGGCGGGCGCGCCATGGAGTGACGGAAGGTGACTGGCCGGGGCCGGGCCGGGGCCGGGGCCGGGCCGGGGCCGGGGCGCGTCGCGGGGGTCGTCCGTGACCCGCGCCGCCACGAGGCTGCGGGCGGCGGCGCCTGAGTCCGCGTGCGGGCGGCTGCGGCCCGGCGGGGCGGGCCCGGGAGCGGGCCCCGGGGCCGGGGGGCGCCGGGCCCGAGCTTCGGGGCGCTCGGGGGCCGCGTGTCCGCGCGCACCCCGCGGGAGCGGCCTCGGGGCGCCCGGGGGAGCGCCCGCCGGGGACAGCTGCGCGCCGCGGGCCGCCCCAGCCCTCGGCGCCCCCCGCGGGCGCGAGGCCGGGGTCCCCGGGGAGGGCGGCCCCGCCCTGCGCGCCCCTCCGTGGGGAGCGCCCGCCCGCGAGAGGAGTCCGGAAGGCGGGGACCCCCCCGCGGCTCCCCAGCCGGGAGTCCGGCGCCCCCTGCGCCCTGCACGCCCGCGGGCCCCTCCCCGCCCCACGGGCCCTCGCCCCCCGCGTGGCCGTGCGTCCGGCTTGACCGCACGCCCAGCCCCCCAGCCCAGGGGCCCCCGGCCCCCCAGCGCCCACTGGGGGCCGGGACGCCTGCTCGGGGGAGCGCCCTCGCGGCGGAGCTGGAGGACGGGGGTCCGGCCCATGGAGGGGACAGGCCCGGGGAGGGGGTGCCCGAGCCCGGGGGTGCTGGTCTGAGCTCCCCGGGAGGGACCCCTGGCAGGACTTGCCGGGGCTGGGCCTCCCCGCCGCGGCGCTGCCCGCCCCGCGCATCCAGGTCGCCCGGGAGACAGAGCAGCCCTTGGTGGCGGGGTCCTCGCGGCCGGCCGAGCCCCACTCTGGAGCCCGTGCTCGGGCCCCCCCCACCTCCCGCAGCCCTCAGGCTCCGACCTTTCCTTCAGGGAGCCGCGCCCGCCGCCTCCTCCGGGGGCAGGTCCAGGGTGCGCTGCCCACCCTGGCCGGTGGGGAGTGACAGTGACGGTCATTGGAAGTTTGGTCCTTGTTTCCACAAACACATGCACGTTCTTTCCTAAATTAATTTGCATTTTGTAGCTTATGAAGTTGATTTGAGAACATTAGATCCTATGCTGTGAAAGAGTGCACTGCTTTGCAGAGAAAAAATTCTTAAATAAGAGCAGTCAGAATTATTCGTCGATTTTTGTAGCCACGGACTGTTAAAGACTTTTTTTGGAATATATATCTAGAATTTGCGGGCAAGAGCAGAAATCTGTAAGAGCTAATCCACTGTTCAAAAGCCAAATGATACTTTTTACTGTTTCCTTTTTCACTTGACTTCTTTTGAAAGACTGGGTAGACATGCCAGTAAGAGTATGAACTCTGAGGTAACTAGTTAGCCCTTCCAATTTTTTCAAAAGGTTTGTGAGATTGATAATCATATTTAATAAGGTTTTCTGGATCTGTTCTTTTTTTTACTTAAAAAGTTGTGCAATTGCACTTTTAAATACTAGAGATGATGAGTACATCTACTACTTAAGTAGGAAAGAATTTCTGTATAAATTGCTGATACTGAAGAATTAGAAAATTTGAGACCCTTAATGGCATTCTTTGGGTTTTCAGAAATTACACGAGTGGAGCAGTTAGTGGACCGTTCTTCTGAGACTCACTCCTTTAGCTGTACCCTGGGTGGTTAAAAGGAGCCTTTGACACTTATGTCATGTTTTCCACCTGTTAAAACATTCTGGATAAGCATCTGTTTTGTTTATCAAGTACTGTTTTCAGTCAGTTTTGTGTGTGTGCAGATGTCTGTGGATTCCTCGGTGGGATCAGAGGGCACGTGGACTGTCACCAGGAGACCCCAAGAATAGCAGCAGGGATGGATGAGCAGGCTCTTTTAGGGCTAAATCCAAATGCTGATTCAGACTTCAGGCAAAGGGTAAGTGAAAGCGGCTTAATCATTTTTTTAAAGTAAGTGCCACAGATTGGCCTTAGAGAGCTGGAGTAGAAATACCTAGTGATACCTGTTGAGTTTGGGAAGAAATGAGTCGAGACAAACAAATGAGGTGTTTGCATATGTTCTGAATACAGAAAGTGAGTGCTGTGATATACTTTCTGTTCTGTTTATTTCTAATTATTTGAAAGCTGTAAGGCTGACAATTGTTCGAGGGTCTTTTAATAGTAGCAGATCAGCATATTTTCTTTTCCCATGGCTTGACTTGGTCTAAACAAGTTGTTTAGCCCTCATGACACTGCCATTCAAAATCCTGGCTATTTAGTCCCAACAGACATTTAAATAAGCATTTATGATAGGCCATGTCTTAGATTATGTAAAATGATTACATGACGAGGAATCCATTATGAGGTACCAGGATATTTGGGATAAATATAAAAAGTTAAACATAATGTATACACCTCTCATCATGTCATGGCAGAATAATAAAAGAAGAATCTAAAGAACAAGCCTATAATTAAATTTTTAAAGACATGGACATCTTGAAGTAAAGAGTTAAGTGGAAGGAGAGGCGTTTTCTTTTTGCATCTTATAGCATGGGCTCTTTTTAATAAATGAGGTTAACAATCTTACTAAATACTACAGCAGTTTTTGTTCTGCTTTTAGGTAGTAATAGGGGGAAAAATCCAGTAATTCTTCAGATAGTAGTATCATGCGCATGCCGCTGCCAGCCCTCAGGAAGAAGGAATTAATGAAAATTGTGATTTAAATGTCTAATTACGAGACTCCTATCAAAGCAGTTAGGATACAAACGACATTGAAAGTTGATTGTTCTGTAATCAGATAGCCGTCTCGGTTACTTTTATGTTTTATTTTTTGAAGTCTTATTTTTCTATTAACTTTCATCATCTGACGGATTTTTTTTTTTAATGTGCATGATTTTCCTTTTCAGAAAAGTTAAACCTATGCGATCTGAGTGGTTTTAGCACAGAAGTTGTTTTCCATCAGTAAGAATGGGTTCTCTCAGTGATACGCATAAGTTAAGCACTGGGGTTCAGGCTTAGTTTGATAGCCCATTGAACTAAAATGATGAATGATTAATAAGGATGAAAAGGAAGGAACCTTAAGGAATTCTAATCGTCCTGATGTTGGCGCACGAGTACTGGGAGTTTAATTCCGTTTGGTGGTGAAATAGATGCCTGCAGGTTCCCTTGTCTACCCCGGCCTGCCCTCGCCCCCGAGCACTCCTGAAGGACGCCCTGGGTTCCTTGGGACATCGCTAGACAACACCTCCACTGGGTTATTTTTCAGCTGCTTGGATTCCTGTATTCCTAATTTCTAAAGATAGCTGCTGTCATTTATACTTAAGATAGTGTTCGGTTATGTTCATCTGCTCACTTTCGTGTACTTGCTCCTCTGTGGGTGGGGGCAGCTCTTGAGACCACATGCAAACCCATTCCTTCATGCGGTTGCGTGGAGATAAGAAACTATCACCTACATAATGGTGGTCTTTTTGCTGCTGCTTTTTTAAGCTCTCACCCTAAGGAAAAAGAACTTTACATCTGGATCCAATGTATAGATGCATATGTACGTACACAGCTAAAGCCAGGTACATAAAATAAGTCATCCTTGCTAAGTGAAAGGCACTGAGATGTTCTATTTCATTTTTTAAAATAGCTAATCAAGACTGGGGGGGCACAAACCACAGTCTTAAAATCTATTCCTTTAATCCTTGTTATTTCTTATTTCAAAGTTTGTGTCAGTACATAGTTGCTTTAACATCATCTAGCAGATGTTTCTTGTTTCTGTGTAGTTTTCTTGGCTGCTCGAGAGTCTTTCACAAGTTGTGGGATTACTTACTCTTTGCCACCGCGGTGTGAGATCTGCGCCCGTCGCTGACGTCCGTTGGGTAGCGCGCGTGTTCACGTGGTGCTGCGCCCCTGCGAGCGCGCCCTCACACTGCACGGCCTTGAGCTCGTGAGCAGAGGGATGAGAAACCTTTTGTAGAGCGTTGACCTTTTCAATATTCATATTTGAATATTCATATCGTATTAATATCACCCAAAATTCAGACCATGGGTTGTGCTCTAGTTTTTTCCTCATTTTCTTAGGAGACGCACATGATAGAGCTGAAGAACTGAAATACTCTTATTTTCTGTGTGACAATGGATCAGGTGATGTGCAGAGTAGGTCTCGTCTTGTACACCCACCTCTACGTAGTGTATTTGTTGCCAACTCGGAAAAACGCCCTTAATATGTCACTTTCTAGCTGTCCCACATAGCACATGACACTTAGCCCAGTGCTTGTGTGTGTTTTCTCTCAATTCTGCTAATGAGGTGTGGGGAGGGGGCATTTTTTGTTGTCTCCTTTGCTATTAGGAAACAGGTTTTTAGTATCTAACGAAGGGAATTTGTCTCCAACTTAACCTTTTTTCTATGAATAATCAAAAGACACCGAGTAGAGTGTTTTAGCTATTTTTCTCCTGCTTCACTGATTTGTTATTGGTTCGCTACTCCCAGAATATTTAGCTTTGGCAAGACATCAAGGTTGACTATTCCAAATGTACTTTCTGCTTTGCAATCTTAACAGGCCGTGGCCTATTTTGAGCAGCTGAAGATTTCCCCAGACGCCTGGCAGGTGTGTGCTGAAGCCCTAGCCCAGAGGACGTACAGGTAACTAAAGCGGAATCTGTGCCTCTTAACCGATTTTAAACTTCTGTGAATTTGACAAGACTGTTAAATTTACCTGTATTTGGAAAATGTTTTCATAAAAACATTTTATGATTTGTATTTTAGAAAACCATTCAGTTAGAAGTGAGAAAATAGTGACTAATTTTACCATTCCAGGACTGACTTTTCAGTAAAACTGCTTTTGGCCTTATGCTTTATGCCACACGGAATGGAATGTCACACAGTAAAAACTTCCTTAGGTTGTTATAATGGGAATTGGTAGTTGATATTCTTAAAAGTTGGTGAAGGAGATAATTATAAATTATTTATCTTAATTTTCACTTTTAAAGTATGTAAACATTTCATTACTAGTTTTTTGCTACTGGAACAAGGTCTTTTATTTATGTATATGCCACTAGCATCCACTTCATTCTATGCTCACAACTATGACCCTACCTTCTGTGATACTACTTTGACGCTCTGGCCCAGAGTTTCAGGAGCAGGTGCAGATTCCTATACTTTCTAGTTATTTGTCTTGCCTGTCCATGTCATCTAACCCATATCACTTATGTACAGGTTATTTCTCCCTGCAGTGTGACTTTCTATGAAGTATCTCTGAAGCATTCAACTTAATATTTACAAAACTAGGGCCTTTCGTGATACTCATTTCACTAGTTTATATAGTACTTAAGTTACTAAATTATGAAAAAGTACAATGGGCATAGTGAGGCTTGGGGATGCCAATTTGACAAGGTGGCAGCAGACAACTAGCCGGTTGAGAATAGAAGTAGGTGGAGGTCAGTGGTGGCTGTAGGCGTTCCCTGCTGCAGCTCAGCCGCTGTCCTTCATAGCTCCAGTGCAGTGACAGTTTCTCAGTATCTTATGTCTTACAAACTTAATCTTTGATTATATACCTTACGAGTAAAAACCCTAGCACTGGCTTTTAATTAAAGGCTTCCTGTTCGCTTTTTGACTGCAAAATCTGTCTTGCATAATTAAGAATTCAGTGTCATCCATGATAACAATAGAAACCCTAAGGTCTTAGAATGCTAGTTAAACCTAATTTTAAAAAATACTTTAAAAAAGTACTTTAAAAAGATGAAGTTCTGTCTTATGTGTGAAATTATTTTGTTTGGTTAATTCGTGTAATCTAAAATAAAAAAGCTTCTCCATCCTGGATTGAAGAGTTGATTTTATGTATGTTTATATAAATTGTTCCATTACTAAGCCTGACCCACACCATCTTGGATGAACAGACAGTTCCCAGAGGAGCTTTGTCAGATTTTGTAGGAACAATTGAAAGTAGATAATTGGTTATTTGTCCTTGTTTTATAAGGACAATATAATGTATTTGTAAATTAATTTTCTAATTGCGGCTAGACTGCTAAGCCACGTCACCCTGCTGCCTCTTTTGGATTTGGCTGCAATGGAACTATTGAGGGTTGAATCTGAAATACGACTTTAAGGACTATCTCTGATTTGACTCAATCTCTGCTATTCTGCCACTGGTCGTTTTATACCTAACCTGTCTGTCGTCAAGTGTAGTGGTTGTTCAGGAATCCTAACATTTAGAATTTAGGGATGATGCCATGTGTTTGCAAAACACTGTGCTCAAGGTAAACCTTAATTTGGTTATACTGCTTGTCAGATTCAGTGGGAAAATATATAATATTGTGTAATATTTAAAGTTCTCACTTTTTTAACATGTGGATGTGAATGTAGTAAATGAGATCAATAAGTAGAAAGCAAGGTATGGTCTACTTTGAGAAACTTTTTAGTTTTGTTATTTATTAATAATTTGCGGGCCTCCCTGGTGGCGCAGCGGTTGAGCGCTGGGTTGCGAAGCTGCCCGCGGCCTCTGCGGCGCCAGTTCGATCCCCAGCTGCTCCCCGGCCACTGGAGGAGAGTCCCACATGGCGTGCAGACCTCTCCTGCCGCCCGCTGCTCCCCTCAGCAGTGTACCTCGGTCCTTCTGCCTGCTCTGCTCCCCGCTCTGGCTCTGGTGAATTCTCTCACCCTCCCGCACTTCTGACTGTACCCAATGCATGTACAAACAAATAAATAAATAAAACATGCCTTTATTAAAAAAAATAATAATAATTTGCCTATGATTTGTTTTCCCAGATTTATATTCTGCTTACCCAATTTTCCTTTTTTTTCTTTTTTAGTGATGATCACATAAAATTTTTCTGCTTTCAAGTACTAGAACATCAAGTTAAATACAAGTAAGACTTTATACTGTTTTGACTACAAGTTGTGGAAAGAGGCCTCTCTAAATTTTAATTAAATTAACAATTTTTCCCTCTTTGGGGAAACTATAACAAGTTGTAAATTGATAGTAAATGTCACTTATAGTTTATTGATGAGGTGTTTTGTTTTTTTTTTTATCCCAAAGTGCTTTTAAATTGAGCTCATTAGTTACATATAAAAATCTAGCCATTTCACAAATGATAATAGGTTTCCAGCTCCTCTGGAAAAATCAGAAGATCTAGCAATGCCAACCCAGTTTTTGTACTTGACGTCTTATTGAGTGGCATAATGGGCACTTATATGCGGGACCCTGCTTTAATAGAACAAAAACAATAAATCACTGCTCAGAGAACCCTTAGTTTGCCTATTGATTGATTCTGTAACCAGGCAGACATATTTCCATTTGGAAAACTGTAGCTTCCGTTTTGATTCAAAATGAACTGAACTGCCAATCAAACTTAGATCAAGATTGATACACCTGCCACTCCCACCCATAGCTTTTCAAGTTATTTATTTTTTATTTTCTTGTTTTACATCCTTGTTGTAAGGATCTAGGATTGGACAATATAGTATCTCTCCCCTCAGGTGTGGTTACCATGGCTCTCCCAATACCCCCATCTTTCTTTATTTAATTTTTCAGCATACCCCAGCATCTTTCCTTTAAATCAGTGATTAAGCATTATTAGAGTAACCTTAGAGAATTATGAGTACATTTTGCCTTTCAGGCATGTAAGAGACTATTAGTTTTTAAAACCACAGACACCAAATATACCCACTATTATTTTTCTTCTTTATTTTGAACAGATATTCCGAACTAACTGCTGTTCAACAACAGCTAATTAGGGAGACACTCATATCTTGGCTTCAAGCGCAGGTAACATAGTAATGTCACTCAGTACTTCAAATTACCAGAGATTTAAATTTCTATTTTTTCAAAAGTTTGCAACTTTACCTCAAATGTTAACCGTTTATTCTACATTTGATCCTGTAGCTTTTTTAAAAAGCACTGGTTTTCATGATCATGAGTAGAGAAAACAAAGTGATAACTTAAGATTACAGCAGTAAATGAAGCTGTCTTTCCTTAACACGTTTTAGAAACTTTGGTTTTCAACTATGATTTTTTTTTACTGTTGAAAAAAGGGGCTTTTCTGTGCATTCCTGAAGGTGAGCCCTTCTGTATGGATCACTAGAATTCTTCCCAGGATGTTCTTTTTTGTTCATTTTCGCTAACTTATAGAGCACTTGTGTTGCTAGGCCTTTTCCTTAAAGAGCAACACATTTTTCTTCTTAAAAAAAAAAAAATCAGGATTAGTAAAACTCTGCACATGAAACTTCTCTCTAAAAATGTGAGAATGAGCATGTTTGTTCACTTGGTAGTCCTTCTTCGGACCAGTCACTTAACTGCTTTGGTGATTTGGAAACATATTTGTTGCACAGTTATCTAAATCATACTGAAATTTAGTGGGGTCTGCCTGTTAATGCTAAAATGAGGGGGGTGTTTTTGGTCTTTTTGGTTTGTTTAAATTCATGGATTTCTTTGTCTGTCAGATGCTGAATCCCCAACCGGAGAAGACCTTTATACGAAATAAAGCTGCCCAAGTCTTCGCCTTGCTTTTTGTTACAGAGTATCTCACTAAATGGCCCAAGTTTTTTTTTGACATTCTGTCAGTGGTGGATCTAAATCCAAGGGGAGTGGATCTGTACCTCCGAATCCTCATGGCTGTTGATTCGGAGTTGGTAGATCGTGATGTGGTGCATACCTCAGAGGCAAGTAACTTCCATGGACACTCGGTTGTTAATGTGGGTTTCTTAGGGGATAATAGGCACCTAATAAAAGGGGCAGGAAGTCTTTCTCGGAGACAGACTCTCCTAAGAATAATTATAAATGTTCACAATGTTTTGAATTTTGTTTTACAAAGGAACTTTTAAACTTGGTGTTTTTCACCACATTGTAGGTTGTAATTAGAGTATTAATTTAGATTTCTTTTTTAAGTAGGAAAGCACTTTCTCCAATGAATCCGTTGGAAATTTGTAGAGAAATGTAGTCTGTTTGCTGTTGCTATCTAGTGACTGAGTGAGGAAAAATTGCTTAGTTATAGTTTGTGCTTAAGAAATTAAGTCTGGCACTGAGGAGCAGAACAGACAGGAAACAGCAGGGATCCGGGATATGCCTTGAGCGCCAACAAACTTAGCAAGTTGGCAGTTTCTAGGGTGGGAGATGCTGTGTACACCTCTTGAGATGGCAAACATAATTTTTCCAGGTAATACACTTTGATATAGGAAGTTTTGTTTTCTTAGGGTTTTTTGTTGTGTTATTTTTTTTTTTAGGAAGCTCGTAGGAATACGCTAATAAAAGATACCATGCGGGAGCAGTGCATTCCGAACCTGGTAGAATCGTGGTATCAAATCCTGCAGAATTACCAGTATACTAACTCAGAAGTGACGTGTCAGTGCCTTGAAGTAGTTGGGGCTTATGTCTCCTGGATAGACTTATCCCTTATAGCCAATGAGAGGCAAGTACCTCTGCTTTGAAATAAAAACATGCAGAATTACAGTATGTAAAACTCACGAATTTGAAAATGTTACAACAATTTTATTCCCTCATTGCCAGGTTTATAAATATGCTGCTAGGTCATATGTCAGTAGAAGTTCTACGAGAAGAAGCATGTGACTGTTTATTTGAAATTGTAAATAAAGGAATGGATCCTGTTGATAAAATGAAACTAGTAGAGTCTTTGTGTCAAGTATTACAGTCTGCTGGGTTTTTCAGCATTGACCAGGTCAGTAAACTTATGTATAAAGTTTTGAAAACTTTTAGAACAAATAAGGGCATGTAGTAATTTAAGCATGTTTTTTTTTCTTTCTTTTTTACGTTGGAAACTCTCCTTGAGATTATAATATTAAAACTCTGTAGTCAGAAAGTCATAGTGTTACCTATCTGTAACATTTGCCTTGGACAGTAACTTAAACCATTTCTTAGAATTTGGAGACCTGGGATCTTCATTAGTTTTTAATGTAGATTTTTTAGGAGATCATGGGCATGTAATAAAAGGAACAGGAAGTCTTGCAGACTCTAGTAATGCAGCTGCTACTCTAGTCCGTGGACCATACTTTTAAGTAGCACAGTATATGCTATTACCATGACAGCACATTTTGACCAAAATTAGACTTAGTAGTTATAAATATCATGGTTATAAATATTATATAGTCATACTTTTGAATTGTTAATTCTTTGAGCTATTAGAATTTAGCCCTGAAAAGTAAGGACTTGGTAAATTAGTAATTTAGAAACAGAATTTGAAAGCTTTTATTTCAAAATTACTTATGGCAGTGATAGTTACTGAGAAGTCTGTATTTTATGTCAGTAATATAGCTCTAGTGTTTCCTTGCTCATGGGTGAATAGTAACATCATCTTACATTGCTAGTAATTGTCTTAGTTTCCAATTCGAGCCTTTCTGTAGGAGAGCATCATGAGAATAATTAATGCAAATAATCTAGGTATGTGTTTTGACTAATGCTAATGTGCTCTTAGGCAGGTAATGGTAATAGCAGTTCTCTTTGCACATAGTTAAGGTGAAAATAAATAGTATAAGAAAGGAATATTGTAAATTCTTATACATAAACACATGTAATGGAATTGTGACATTATTTATTAGAGCATATTTATTAAATTCAACAGTTTAGGGAGAAGGTTTAGAAACCACAGATCTTTTTTTACACTTTCATAAAGTGGCACTGTCTGTAGGACTGTATTCATTAAAAATAGTTTCTTTAAAGAGGTATAGTAGGTAATAGTAGTAGAATTCAAATCATGAAAATTCCCCAGGTAAAATGATAGAATTGTTGAATGTCTAATGTTAGGTTTTACTATTGAATCTCAGGATTCATGCTAGAGTGTAGCTTTCCTCTTGGGTGGGTGACTTTACCTTGACTTTGACTGTTTACAGGAAGAAGATGTTGACTTCCTGGCCAGGTTTTCTAAACTGGTGAATGGAATGGGGCAGTCACTAATAGTTAGCTGGACTAAGTTAATTAAGAATGCAGATCTCAAGAATGCGCACGACGCACTACAAGCAATTGAGACAAAAGTGGCACTGATGTTGCAACTGCTGATTCATGAGGATGATGACATCTCTTCAAACATTATTGGATTTTGTTATGATTATCTTCATATTTTGAAACAGGCAAGTCCTTGTAATCTTTTTGTCTGGCATATACATAGACAAGTCATAAAGAATTAGAAAATACCCAGAAAATGAAAATAAGTGAAAACCCATAATTCTACCTAATGATATTTACATTAAATGTTAATGTATTGACATCTTTTTTTTTTTCTTTAAATTTCTTAGCCATAAAATAGGAATGGCTCTAAAATTCACTAGACTAACAAGCTTCAAAATTAATTACAAGATTAGGTTATTATTTCATTTTGAATTTGTGTTTATTTCTAAATATGGTACTAATTTGTTAAATATGATTCATTATTTTAATTGCACATACATCATTTCTTATAAGCAAATTTTTACAATTAAAAATTTCCCCCAGAGAGTTGCTTCCAGTAAAAGCTTAAAATATATGACATTGGTCTCCAATATTATAACATACAGGCTTTTAAAGAATTAGTGACTTCTTCTGATGTGAGATGAGAGAACTGTTTCTAATTATATACATTGAATTAGTTGAATCAGGTCAAACTTAAAATATTTTTTTCCAAATTGAGTCTATGTGTTGCGATTATATATTACATAGTTTATACACACACTCATATGTGTATATACACTTTATATAGATGTATACCTCAGGAAATTTTAGGCAATGTAGAAAGGTATAAAGAAAGTTAAAATCACTATTAATTATCTCGCTCTGTATCTTTCAATGGATTACTGGACTTGTTTTAAAACAAAGTGAGATCATACTTTACTGATCCATAATCGGCTTCTTTGAATACATTACAAGTATCTTTAAAAATCATATTTATCTACATGTCAAATTATTTACTAGAAGTGAAATTGCTAGATTTTCAATTAGATATTCAGTATAGGAAGGGTCTGCCAAATTGCCCTCCGAAAAAGTGTTTTAAAGGATCTTAATTTATTAGTAAGGTATTTTGATAATCAAGTTTAACTTTAGAAAACCTAATAAATTATTGCTTACTTTTACAGCTTACAGTGCTCTCAGATCAGCAAAAAGCTAATGTAGAGGTAACAGACTTTTTTTTAAGATTCTGTTTGTTTATGCATACAAGAACTGGGGTGCAGGCCAGAGGTGTGGGGGGTGAGAGGCTTCACCAGAGACAGAGTGGGGAGCAGAACAGGCAGATCCACTGAAACACACTGCTGAGGGAGACAGGAGAGGACTGCTGCGCCATGAGGGTCAGCTCCTTGGCCGGGGACCTAGTAGTGACAGGGCTGAGACGTGACCTTTATACTCCAGGGAGGCCCAGTAATTGACTTCTTTTTGAACCAATGATGGTATCTGTGACTGCAATCTCCCTAAAAATCTAGTTTAATTTCAAGTGATAGCAAATCAAAGGAGGCCATCTGACATCATTTTTTATTTTTCTTCATTCTAGGCAATCATGTTGGCCGTTATGAAAAAATTGACTTATGATGAAGAATATAACTTTGAAAATGAGGTAAAAATTTTGCATTGAGGAGAAATCAGTTTTAGTTTTTTATTACTTAATATGTAGAGTTTTGATTATTTTAGGGTCCTATAAGAATAGAAGTATTTCAAAGATTAGTCTTTATATTGTGCCCAACCGTTAGTAAAATTAATGGGAGCCTCCTGAGCCTTCATTTTTTGCTGTTTTGTCCCTTTTTAAAACACTTTGTAGTGTCAATCTTTGTATCATGCTCACAGTATTATTGGTGATCATATCTCAATTTGTATTTAAGTTGAGGCCCAGTCAGCTCACCTCTGATTATCAGTATCTGACAGAGAGGGAATGAGACACCTGTTTGGCCTAGTTTTAGTCAGAACTCATGGTGAGGGTTTCTAGTGAGTCAGCTTCCCACTAAACACAAGTGTCATCAAGGGCTTTATAGTGTCAGTCATGACAGCGTGTTGTTGAGCTGTGTGCTGAGGAGCTCTAGTTCTTACCTCAGACATTCAGGAAACCTTGCACTGTATCAGGGTAACAGGGATGAGAGCCGACATGCTGCACACTTGCAGAGTGCCAAGCTCGTCGTCACCGTGTCTTCCACTCTGCACTGTGAGGGTGTTTACAGGGACCCTGAGAGACAGGGACCAAGTAAAGGCCCAGGTTCTCGCCAAGCCCGGGGACCCCACCCTGGCTCCAGATGACCATCCTTCCCCATCTCAGTGTGCTCTTTCTGGCTCTGGGCTTTGGGGAGCTAGGGCTGTGCTCACAAATATTAGTGAGCAGTAGGGGAGGGTCAGCTAAGTGTGGTGGTTTCCTATATTAATAAATACCAATTTTACAAACTAAGCATTAAATGTGTAAGGAAAGAAAACTATGAGAACAATTTATGTAGATGTTAAGGCCTTTAAAGTGATTAAAATAAGAATTAAATTATATCTTAGGGTGAAGATGAAGCCATGTTTGTAGAATATCGGAAACAGCTGAAGTTACTGCTGGACAGGCTTGCTCAGGTGTCACCAGAGTTACTGCTGGCTTCTGTGCGCAGAGTTTTTAGTTCCACACTGCAGTAAGTTTGTTACTGATTATGTAACAAGTTGCTTTTATTTTCTCCCTCAATGTCTACAGTCAGTGTTTCATAGGATGAACCTGTGTTACTTAGTCAGATCTTAGGTGTGTTTCTGAAATAACGCACTTATTGGGGGGCGGAGGGAACACTGCTGTTTGGAACATCATCAAAGGATTAAGTCACTTATTTCTCCTTTTGTTATACAAATTGTAATCAAACTTTTGTCAGTCTCTGCATCACTAGTTCTATAGAACTCACATCTCCTGTGCCTTGTTAGGAACTGGCAGACGACACGGTTCATGGAAGTGGAAGTGGCAATCAGGCTGCTGTACATGCTGGCAGAGGCGCTCCCTGTCTCTCACGGCGCCCACTTCTCAGGGGATGTTTCCAAAGCTAGTGCTTTGCAGGACATGATGCGAACCGTAAGTGTATTGAGCATAATTTTGAGCTTAATTTTCTATGTTTACTATAAACTAATGGGAGCTTTCTTATAGCTAGAACTTAGTAACTGTTAATACTGGGTCATTTTGATGTTGCCATAAATAAAGATACATGTCTCAAATTTTTTTCTATTCTAGTTGGTAACATCAGGAGTAAGTTCCTATCAGCATACATCTGTGACATTGGAGTTCTTTGAAACTGTTGTTAGATATGAAAAGTTTTTCACAGTTGAACCTCAACACATTCCATGTGTGCTAGTAAGTATGCATTTTACTCTCAATTTTTGCTTTATTTCATGTATTTCGGCCTATGATCAGATAGTATTCTCTCTATAATTTGTTCAAGAACCAAAAGTTTTCCCAAACCCTGGAACACACTGAAAATAGCCCCTCCCACATTTCTTTAAATTAGACCGCTTCTGTCTGTCAGTCATCTGAAACACATCCCAGAGGACCTGTTTGTCTGTGATACTATGTTACTTTTGTATACCTGGTCTCTGTCCTCTGGGAGCTAAGAAATAAAATTTTATGTGAGCAAAAGTGTTTTGTGACAATTGCAATGAAAGTCTTGAATAAGCACAAAAATAGTAAAAGTACCTCTGTTTCTTTAGATGGCTTTTTTAGATCATAGGGGCCTGCGGCATTCTAGTGCGAAAGTACGGAGCCGAACTGCCTACCTGTTTTCTAGGTTTGTCAAATCTCTCAAGTAAGTACAAAATTTCAGCTATTTTGTTTAATTCTGGTTTAAAGAATTTTTGAATTTTTGACTTTCTTGAAGTTCTGAAAAATATATTTCTTGGAAATTTGTATTTTAATTTAATCTGTCTTATATTCTGTTGTTCTTTACTAGTACAGTTTTTTGGTATGAAAAATGCTTGCTCTTAAATTTGTTAGTTGAGAAAACATACAAGTATACCTTGTACAGAAATGAATAATTTTGTAAAATATATATGTAAATATTAAATAAACCAAAAAATCAACTAGTCTTAATCATGTGATTAACTTAGAACTGAACTTTTTTTAGTTATGTCTTAAAAGGAGAATTTTCTGTTTCAGCAACTTTTCAAGCATTATTTTTCATGTAATTGTGGTTTTCCTTTCTGTCTTTCTTCAGTAAACAAATGAATCCTTTCATTGAGGATATTCTGAATAGAATACAAGATTTATTAGAGCTTTCTCCGCCTGTGAGTATCTGTCCCTCCAAGTGAGGGGTTCTCTCCAGATATCCTCAGGGCGGCACGTGCCACAATAGTCCTTATTTTGACTTTTTCATTTTACTTTTTTCAGATAAATATTTATCGAGGTTTTTAACTTAGACGCTGACAGCATTATACATTGGCTTCTGTAGTCAGCTACCTCAGTAGCCTTTCGTTAGTGCTAATGACTGGGGGGCATTTCATTTCCACTGAATTAGAAGTTTCAGCAGAAACAAAGCTTAATGAGATAGAAAGGAATTAAGAATTGATTAATGAGTTTGTCAGTCTGCTCTCTGTGAAGCAGTTATTTCATGGAGGAGGAGAAATTCAATTTTCAAACTATGCTCTACTTAGTACTATGATCATATTAGCCATCCCATGGCTGTTACTATTAGACTGAAGTTTTTCTGTGTAACTTTAGTCTTTTGGTAAAGAAATGTGGGTGTTGGTTAAGCTGAATGTTTTGATGTCTAGAGAGATTTAACTTGAGCTACTTTTGTAAGTCCATTTTGACTTATGCATGTTTTTGTGTAAAGCAAAATATTGGTATTGACTTTTTTTTGGTTTTGATAGACTTTATTACTAGAGCTGCCTCTTGAAATGCATTCAACATAAAATAATACTTTTGTTTTTTTAAGTAAATCAACATTTAGGATACAAAGGTTTTATTTCACTGCATGAAAGATTAGCAGTAAATTATATGGTCAGTTTTTCTTTGCCGTCACCAGTTAATACCAGTATTCCTTGAGTTTACAGTGGCCCGTAACACTTCAATATTCAGGAAGCCATGTTAGGCCATAATCCCTTATAGGTATTAGGCATTATTCATGTTTTTCAAACAGTTCATATAAATAGTAAATTATACTATCTCTATAATCCTTTTTAAAAAAAAAAAACATTTATTTATTTGTTTATTTATTTATTTATTTATTTATGCAAGCACTGGGTACAGTCAGAAGCACGGGAGGGTGAGAGAATTCACCAGAGCCAGAGGGGAGGTCTGTGCATCATGTGGGACCCTTCTCCAGTGGCCAGGGAGCAGCCGGGGATTGAACCGGCGCTGCAGAGGCTGCGGGCATCTTCGCAACCTAGCGCTCAACTGCTGCGCCACCAGGGGAGGCCCTATCCCTATAATCCTTTAGTATATAAAAGTACCTGATTCAAATTGGTTTTACCAAATGTTGACTGCTTAATAGGGTCATAAGTACCCATTTTTAGGTAGGTAGATAGGTAGGTAGGTAGGTAGATAGGTAGATAGAGTGAGCTGTATATGAGCATGTGTGTGAGTGTGTGTGTACTGTTGTATACAAGCGTACCCTTGTGTATACACATTATATGTCAGGGAGCTGCAGTGTGAGCCTTGAGGGACTGCTGATAGTTCCTCTCCCCTTGGTTTCTCTGAGTGCACAAATGTGGACAATAACAGACCAAATAAAAATTGGTCAGCATATGGGATGTTTACTTGTGATTGAATGAGATCTTTTTTTTTCCATTTGCAGTTTTGTTTTCACATGTTCTAAAGTATATGTATGTGTATGTATTTTCTGTGTGGATTTTGTTATTCAACTCTTCCAACATTCTTTAAAATACTAACTTTGTTTAGCCTGTGCACTGACATTAGCACTTCTATCCACCTCATTTTCAGCCTCACAATTTTACACGTAAGATTTTTACAAAAGAAAACAAGTTAGAAAGCTGACTAGTGGTTACTAGTGTAGTTTAACTACACCATGACCATTCTCAGAGTCTTGTTAGGATAAAATTGGGCCCATGATCTTTTGACCTCTAATTCAGTTTTCTTTTTTTTTTTTTTTTTTTTTAAAGATTTATTTATTTTTTTTTATTTTTATTTATACAAGCACTGGTTACAGTCAGAAGCACGGGAGGGTGAGAGAATTCACCAGAGCCAGAGCAGGGAGCAGAGCAGGCAGAAGGACCAAAGCACACTGCTGAGGGGAGCAGCGGGCGGCAAGAGAGGTCTGCGCACCATGTGGGACCCTCCTCGGTGGCCGGGGAGCAGCCAGGGATCGAACTGGTGCCTCAGAGGCTGCGGGCAGCTTCGCAACCCAGCGCTCAACCGCTGCACCACCGGGGAGGCCCCTCTAATTCAGTTTTCTTTTCAATATAAGTTCCTAGGAAAATTTGTTGTTTTTCCAAGTGCTCAGTCTACTTTTTCATAATGAGTTGATGGTTACAGGTTATATTTCCTACCTCCCTTGCATTTAACTCTGCTTAAATGAAAGGAACTTAACAAAGGAAAGTAAGACAAAATTTCATTCTAGGAAAATGGTTACCAGTCTCTGTTGAGCAGCGATGACCAACTCTTTATTTATGAGACAGCTGGAGTGCTGATTGTTAATAGTGAATACCCTGCAGAGCGGAAGCAAGCATTGATGAGAAATCTGTTGACTCCACTTATGGAGAAGTTTAAAATTCTATTAGAAAAATTGCTGTTGGCACAAGATGAAGAGAGACAGGCATCACTGGCAGACTGTCTCAACCATGCCGTTGGGTTTGCCAGGTGAGTGTAACTACGGTTAAAATGGTGGCATGTCTATACACACACAGAACCGTTTACTTGGATCTTTTAGGTGTGGGCAAACATATCCATGTTTCCAAAACTGGATTATCTGAACTTCTAAATCCACTGAATTAGAAGTTTCAGCAGAAGAAAGGAGTAAATCACTTAACATTCTGCATTTCTGTCTTGACAACTACTTAAAACTTTAATTCCTGTCTTTTTTTGGTATAAATTGATGGTACATGTAAGGGGTTTAGCAAAAGTGTTTATACACCAATGACATATTGGGACATCTTAGCTCAGTTTTGGTACCTAACAGAATGTTCTGAGATGTCTTTAGCTTTTGCACTGTGACCACCCAAGCTGCCGTTTCTTTCTCTCTACCCATGCTTTTTCTTGGCGCACAGTAATAGCATAAAAGTCCTGGTGATTGCTAATATTAAGCTACAGAGAATTGTTTTACAAAATACTTATTGCAAAAGTGAATATTAGAGTGTATTAATTTGATTCTAAATATTGTTTGCAGATTATCTAGTACTGCCTAGCCATACTATGGAGATTTTATTTCATTTGAGCCCTCTCTGGAATGGCAGTTGAAAGCAGCAGTTACAAACAATTGTATTTGCTAAAGATGGATGTAGTCGTGACATGGAAAATAAAGAACTGGCTTCTTCATGTGACAGTTTTGTAACTTGTGACTTGTTTATGATTGCTCCATAAAACTCTCAAGGATAAGCTTAAAACTGATTACCTGCTTTTTCCTTACGTAGTCGAACCAGCAAAGCTTTCAGCAACAAGCAGACTGTGAAACAATGCGGCTGCTCTGAAGTGTACTTGGACTGCTTGCAGACGTTCCTGCCAGCCCTCAGCTGTCCGCTGCAGAAGGACGCGCTCCGGGGTGGGGTCCGCACTTTCCTCCACCGCATGATTATCTGCCTAGAGGAGGAGGTTCTTCCGTTCATCCCATCCGCCTCAGAGCACATGCTCAAGGACTGTGAAGCCAAGGACCTCCAGGAGTTCATTCCTCTCATTAACCAGATTACAGCCAAATTCAAGGTACCACAACCCTCAGGCCTCAGAGTCTCCTGACTGGAAATTTGGATGCATTTATTGATCTTTGGCTGTATTTCAGCATTTGCTTGTTGGCTTTTTTAAAAAATATGGGTTACTTGAGGGCATGAATCGTGTATGATTTACCATCCCCAGTGTCTGTTAGGCTGTCTGATACAGTGAATGTGGTTAAGTGGATGTTTTAATAAAAATAAATAGTACCTGCTCTGTGCAGCACAAGAAAACGATTAGTTTGCTCTTTTAGAAAACTGTAACAGCACTGAGTACTAAATGTCTGAAGAGGTAAATAAAAAGAATTGCAGTTTGGATGCCTAAGCAGGCATTTGAAAGCGTGCTGAAAGTTGGTTATGTATGAGGAAATTTGTATCAACCATATAAACAAAGAAGAGTAATACTTACTGCTTTCTGTGTTCCCCATCTGTTCCGAGCATCTTCTCGTCTGTGAGTGTGTGCAATCCTCTTAATAACCCTCATTATAAGGATTGTCATTTGTAGACGATGAAACTGAGACACAGAAAAGTTAAAGAATTTTCCCCAATGCATATAAAGCCTAAATACTAAGTCATATAATTTGTGATTTAGTAATTAATAGAATTCATTTCATAAGAATTTAAATTTCAAAAGATTCCTGGCAGTATTTGAATGTGAAATAAGTCTGACCTCCTCGTTATTTCAACTTGAATCTTGAACTCTAAGAAATGGGTTGAACTTAATGGTCTTGGGGCTTTTGATAATGTATCTGCTATGTAGATTAACGTTCATATTTGCTCATTGTGTAAATATAAATCCCAACTAGAAACTGAGGAAATGATTTATGAAAACATGTTTTTTCTAAGCTTCATGTTAATAATATTCTCATCATTTCTGAAGTAATAATAGGTGTCTCTGCCCTGCAGGTACAGGTATCACCGTTTTTACAACAAATGTTCATGCCGCTCCTTCATGCGATTTTTGAAGCATTGCTCCGACCAGCAGAAGAAAATGACCAGTCTGCGGCTTTAGAGAAGCAGATGTTGCGGAGAAGTTACTTTGCTTTCTTGCAAACTGTCACAGGCAGTGGAATGAGCGAAGTCATAGCAAACCAAGGTGGGAATCCATGGGATGCCTGCACTGTCTGAGGAGGTCCTTGTTAAAGCAAGAGCAAGTTGAAATAATTACTAAAGTTTACAGTGGTTGTGTGTTGGCCCCTAGGATGACACTTCACAGAGAGGACCTTCAGATTCATTTGTATCAATTCCTGTTCCTGAGGAGCTGTTCTTTAATTGGTTCTTTAGTAGTGTAAATATGTAGCATGGTGGCAACTTGCCAGAACTGGCCTGACAGTTGGGTCCTACTGGCCAATTTGCCATTCTGAAATTAAAAATAAATGGGATTGTATAAATCAGCATAGAGAATTTTGCTATATCGGAAATCCACAGGGCAAAATAACAAGATAACAGTGATTTTTTTCAGTGGTTTATGATTAAAGTTTAGGAGCCAAATTAATATAAATTGAGGGACTTTATCAACTTTGTAAATGCCTTTATCTCGTTGGTATTGGTAAAGTGAGAACTGCAGGTTCCGTTTCTAGTTCCGTTTGAAATTAAACTCATTTTTTTTTTTCTTTTCAGGTGCAGAGAATGTGGAACGTGTGCTGGTTACCGTCATCCAGGGAGCAGTCGAATATCCAGATCCAATTGCACAGAAAACCTGTTTTATCATCCTTTCAAAGCTGGTAGAACTCTGGGGTAAGATTATTTTATTTTTTCATATGCATTCCCCAACCTGCTTCCTAAGACTATTGAAATGAAATGGAAACCTCGCCTTTATACGGACAGCAGCTGGAGTTGATTTTCCCCGGTGAGAAATTAATTTTCTTTTTATACAAGATGAAACTTTGAATTTTCTTGACAGGTGGTAAAGATGGACCAGTGGGATTCGCTGATTTTGTCTATAAGCACATTGTGCCCGCCTGTTTCCTAGCTCCTTTGAAACAGACCTTTGACCTGGCGGACGCACAGACAGTGCTGGTAAGCGCCCATCTGTCTTTGTCGCCTCATGTCCTCGTGACTACTTCTTCAATGCCAGGTTGATTAGGTTTGATTGATTTTTTAAATTTAATAATTTCAAATTAGGATTCATTTATGAAAAGTTGAGGGTACCTCCTGGACTTTTCGTGGGTTCTGAGTCCCTGTGAAAAGTTAAACACATGGACTTCAGCTCCATCAGCTTTAATAACAAGACTTTCTCTAATAAGAGTGCGAGAGCGCCTGGCACCTTCTCTCGGCTTGACTGAGTTACTTGTTCCCACTGCTGGTTCGTTCTACAGCGCGCTGAGTGCTCTGTCCTAACCGCTTGCAGTAACTGCCCCTCCTTACATGAGGCCCTCAGACTGCCCCTCGGGATACTCGGGCATCGGGCGCCTGTCCTGTCTCTTGTTTCCCACCGCCTGCAGAGCTGTATTTCATGACTGTGATGTCATTAATACAGCATTTCTGCCTCTTCTAGTTTTTTGTACCTTTTCTATCAACCCAACTTGTTCCATCTGCTTGTTACCATTCCTTTTCACATCCCTTCTTTGGGGTAAATGTTAATGAACAGGTGCTGGAAAAAGAAAGAAAAGGTTGAATCAGTAACTTGAAAAGTGACCTTACTATAATTCTTAAACTTGCTTTTCACAGGCCTTATCAGAGTGTGCAGTGACACTGAAAACCATTCATCTCAAACGGGTAAACATTGGTGTTTGTCTCCTGTTCTTGAAAGCTGTGTCTCTCATGAAAATTAATTTAGTTACCTATTCTTTTAAAGTAGTTATGCATACAGGAACTGGGGTGCAGACCAGAGGTGGAGGGGGTGAAAAAACTCACCAGAGACAGAGTGGGGAGCAGAACAAGTGGATCCAGTGAAATCCACTGTTGAGGGGAGCAGCGGGGAGACAGGAGAGGTCTTCTGCGCCAGATGGGTCAGCTCCCTGGCCAGGGATTGAACTCAGGTCGTGCTGTGATCGCACTTAGACTTTACCCCAACGACCCCGGGAAGAACCTATTATAGTTCTTAACATAGAAGTACTGGAAGAGGGCAGTGAGTAACGATGGTTTTAGAAGTTGGGTGACCAGCATTTTAGTGCAGATTTAATCAACTGAGGCTGGATCTAGGTTTCCTCATCTGGGAGTGAAATTTCTGTTGCCTGGTGTGTTGAACAGGACAAGAGAAATGTGCTTTATTGTCATCTAACGTTCCACCTTACTCTTTCTTGTATTTTAGTTTCTAAAGATGGTTATGGCACTGGTAATGTCCCAGGGTCTTCCCTCAGGCACCCTTAGCTGCTCTGTGTTAGTATAGCCTGTCTCCTGGATTTAGAAAAATACTTGTTAACTCTTTAGCACCGGGTAACACCAAGTCATGTTACTGTGGAGTGAATGCTAAGCGCTATTGTAAAAGTGTTACATTTCTTAACTCATCTAGTCTTCACAATAACTTAAATTTTCAGATGAGAAAACGGAAGCTCATAGAAATCAAAAGTAACTTACCCAAGTTACCAGACAATTGCCAGACCCTTACTTCACATCAAGCAGTCTGGCTCGTCTGTATTGTTAATTGTAATACTGTATTATATTTAAAAGCGTGTAAACGTTATTCCAATTTCTTTTCAAACATTATTAGAGTAAAAGAAGAAAATAACATCGTTATAATTATCTTTTCGTTTTAAGGGCCCAGAATGTGTTCAGTATCTTCAACAAGAATACCTGCCTTCCTTGCAGGTGGCTCCAGAGATAATTCAGGTAAGAGCTGTCCTAGCAGATTTTCCTCTTAATTGAATTAAAGAAGCATGACTATGTAGTTCTATCTCAGTTCTCATTCGGGAAAGCTGGTTGCATTCAGCTTGATGTTTTCTATATATGTATGGAATGAATAACAAGAATTCAAACTTTAGAGGGATCTGTGAAAATGATTGAGAAAAAGATGTGTTTTTATTTTCACTAACCTTTAACAGAAATTTCATTTCCTGCCATTGTGTAGGTGACAAATCCCATGACCTGTGACTTTGCTGCTGATACATATTTTCGTATCACCTTAGTCATTCAGGTCTCAAAATATTATTTGTATTTATTCACATTTTCAAGTTATGAGTTACTAAGATAAGCCACTAGACCTTGTGATCTAAGTCAAAAAATCTTATTCTATCACATATCAAAAATATATTTGAGGGTCTCCCTTGTGGCGCAGGGGTTGAGTCTTAGCACTGTGAAGCTGTCCGCAGCCACTACAGCATGACTTCAATCCCCAGCCAGGGAGCTACCCACATGGCACAGCAGACAGACCTCTCCTGTCTCCCCGCTGCTCCCCTCAGCAGTATGTTTCAGTGGATCCACCTGTTCTGTTCCCCACTCTGTCTCTGGTGAGTCTTCTCACCCCCGCACCTCTGGCCTGCACCCCAGCTCTTGTGTGCATAAATAAATAAAATAAATCTTTAAAAAAAATTGATAACAATAGTTCATTAAAACTCATTTCCTTCATAACCCTCTGTATTGTACGGGTGCATATTTAAAACCCTCCAAGGAGTCCAGCGGTCCAGCTGTGAGAGGCTGCACATGACCTGTTCTGGAGGTCTGCACCGGGCGGTTCGTCTAACAGGTGCCGGTTATCAGTGCTGAGCTTGTACATCTGGGGCTGTATTTTGAGGCTGAGTAGCTGGAACGCTATCTTATACTTTTAAACAAACTTTTTAACAAAGTTTTTTTTATAATGGCATTCAGTTGTTTCCTTGGCAAATAGTTACCCAAATTTCTTGTCCAGTACCTCATAGCTCTCCTGAGATAGCCAAGTTTTGATTAAAACTAGAGTTAGAGTTAGAATCTTTCGTGTGGATTCTTTTTTTAAAGATTTATTTATGCATACAAGAACTGAGGTTTAGGCCAGAGATATGGGGGGCGGTGGATGAGAGGACTCCCCAGAGACAGAGTGGGGAGCAGAACAGGCGGATCCACTGAAATCCTCTGCTGAGGGGAGCAGCTGGTGAGGCAGGAGAGGTCTGCTGCACCATGTGGGTAGCTCCCTGGCCGGGGATCGAACTCGTGCTGCAGAGGCTGCGGACAGCTTTACAGCACTGAGACTTAACCCCTGTGCCACCAGGGAGGCCCTTTTGTGTGAATTCTAAGAACTGTTTCTTCAAGAATGTTTTAAGTTTTTATAATGCTGTTTTAAAAGAGACATTTAAAAATTGAATGGGAAATAAGGTCTCATCTAGAGTGATCATAGAATTCATTTTTATTGAATTTATGACCTCTTATTTCATGACATGCCATCTGTAAGTAGAGATTAGTGAATATTCTCAGTTACCATCTGTCATATAGCTGTATATTTTAATGAAAAGATTGATTACTAATTTCTCATTTAATCTTAGTGGCACATCAAAAAACTGTAATGTCCCATTTGATTTTGAATGATATTCTGCCAGATTGCTGAAGTGAAGCCGAGCTATTACATTTCTGTCTAATAATCTAATGATAAGAGATCCTCAGTTTCCCGTTTTCATATGCCTTCTGACAACACTTTCTGCAGGATTCTTTTAAGGAGAATTATCTTTTTTCTGGTCTTCTCTGCTGAGTTGCCCCCTGTATTACATGAGAACAGCCATAGCAATGTAGGTTTTTGTCCCGCTCACCTTGGTAAGCTCGGCAGGAGAGCCGTGTTCACAAAAGTGAAAATGGTCTGTGCTACAGTTGTTACATTTGAAAATGCCATATAACCTTTTTTAATAAGGAATTGTATGGGTTGATTTTGATAAATTGTAACATAAAAATACTGTAGATTTGAAGCAATCTAAATGTCCTTTGAGGGATGAATGGTTGAATAAAATGTGGTGAAAGGTCATGCTTCACTCAATGGGATATGCTTTGTTAGCTGATTTCTTCACAGCATGTAGTTACATGAACTAGGTGATGCAGCCTGCGCACCCCACTGGTGGGGCCGTGTTAAGGAACGCGTGACTGCATGCACACACAGGGAATACCATTCAGTCTTCAAAAGGGGGAACTGTTACACGCTTTAACATGACTAACCTTTGAGGACATCATGCTCAATGAAATGCCAGTCACAAAGAGACAAATACTGCATGATTCAGCTTACATGAAGTATGTAAAGTAGTCAGACTCTTATTATCAGAATGTAAGATGGTGGTGGCCAGAAGCCCGGGGGGGGGGGGTGTTCAGTGGTGCAGTTTCAGTTCTGCCAAATAAAATGGTTCCAGAGAGCTGTTGCACATCAGAGTATATATAGGTAACACTGCCGTACACATAAAAACAATTAAGATGGCAAATTTTCTTGGTTTTGGTTTTCTGTGTGTGTGTGTTTTTTGGGTTTTTTTTTTTTTTTTTTTTTTTTTAACAATGTTAAAAATACTATGAATTTAATACAAATGCATTTATTTTTGTCTTTCCCTCCCTGGTTGCCCAGGAGTTTTGCCAAGCACTTCAGCAGCCTGATGCTAAAGTTTTCAAAAATTACTTAAAGGTAGGTATTTGGAAAATTTACCTCATAACCGATGTCATGTTTGAGAGCCAAGAAAGGACATATTATGGAACACTGTGTCAAATTCTAATTTGGCCAACTGCTACTTGTTTGGGGGCGCTCTTGCTCTAAACCAGCTCCTGCGAACCTGCAGTGATAGTTACTGTACTTCTGTAGCTTGAGAGTTTTCTGTACATCCCCTTTCA
The DNA here is from genome assembly GCF_014898055.3 of Talpa occidentalis. Classification (NCBI taxonomy): domain Eukaryota; kingdom Metazoa; phylum Chordata; class Mammalia; order Eulipotyphla; family Talpidae; genus Talpa; species Talpa occidentalis. Next base: position 85,317,285 of record NW_023601653.1, read on the forward strand.
GCTGATAATACAGAAGGTCACAAACAGGTGAACACGGTGTGTACATGCCTCAGCATGTTGGTAGCAAACATCGGTGTGATAATTTTCTGATGTCAATAAGTAAGAAAGGTTTGGGAGAAGAATATTGAAGAACATTTGTCCATAATGAGTTGAAAGGACAGAAGTAAAATAGAAAAGCATAAGGTACATGGTTGTATCTTGTTTTGGGTTTTTTTGAATTGTAAAATGGATAGAAGTAGATTCCTCAGATTTGTCCAGTCAGGACTCTCTTTCCATTCATAAAATTGCTGGAAAAAGTACCCTCCGTGTTGGTAAGAAGTACCAAGTGTTTGATATTCATATTTACAACAAAATCCACGACGCAGACTCTCTTGTCTCACCTGTCCGACACTCAGCACCTGCCGGTGGCTTTGATCCACTGGGCTCCGTGTACCTGCTGCACACAGCATGTGCGCACTGTCCCTGCCCGCAGCGCTCGGGGTCTGTGAATGAGATTACAGTGACAGAATGAGGAACTGATCTTTGTTTATTACCTTCATAAACAAATTTGAGAGCAAGGGACTATGCTCAGTTCCTTGAGAGTAGGTAATTTAATGGTCCTCTCGCTAAGTCAGTCAGTAGAATTCATGAATTACGAAGGTTTCTCATTACGTAACTGCGCCATCCTTTGATTTTGGTTCCAACATCTTCTGTTGTCAGTTTCCCCTCGTAAGTTTGTCAGCCTGAACTGGCGAGAGTCTGTGAGAAAATTGAAGTTATTTTTGATCACTGGGTGCCCTCCCGACTCTGTTTCCCCCTTCCCAGGCGAAGCCCCGATAAAGGTCACCCTGTTACCAGCCAGGCCACCGGCTCTGGGCCGCGCTAGCTGTAAGGGCAGGTCCAGACACGTTGCAGCGGGTTGTGTTGGCTGAATCTGACCTATCCAACGGCATCTTTTATAAAATGTCTTCTTTCCAGAGCCAGCGCCGCTGCAGTGATAAATTGTTCTAATTAGAAACAACGAAGTTCCTTTGTGTGCCTATTCCGGCATGTCTGATTGATACTCGGATCCTGCTGGGTTTTCCTCCTTTCTCTCGCTTCCTTGCGGCGGCTGCTGCTGCTGCTCCACTGCTGTCGGGCTTGTGGCCGCATTCTCGCCTCTCTCTTTTTGTTGTCTGATCTCTCGGGATGCACTGAACAGTCCTCTGAAATTCATTCCCCTTCCTCATGATCTTCTTAAGTCTGTTGTTGACTTAAAAAGTTCATGGGTCTTGTTTGGCATTCTTAAGTTTTTTATTTGTTTTCATATCCTCATCTCCCCTTTCTGGTTTCTCTTACAGGAACAGTCTTTGCTGTTTTTTCTGTTCTTCAAAAGGTCCACTTTATTAGCAAACATCCTCCTTTAGAAATCCTGCCTGTTATCCAGGCTTACCTTGAGCTTGGCCTCCTTGCAAGGCTTTCTTTTGATTGTATCGTGATAATTATGGAGGGTAGTGTGAATTCCAGTCAGTGCCTAGGACACCTTCTAAGTCTACGTGTGCACCGTCAAGTGGTGAAGTGAATTTTTTCTTTTTAATCAAATAGTAAATTCTTTAAGGGATAAGAGCTGCCTTTTTAAGAATTTGACTTGGATCTTACTCAAATTTTAATTTCTCATCACTAATTTTGACAATCGTACCAGTCACAAAAAAGGGATGGAGGGCCTCCTCAGTGTTGGAGCGCCACGCTGTGAAGCTGTCCGTAGCCTCTGCAGCGCGGGTTCAATTCCCAGCCAGGGAGATTCCCACATGGCACAGCAGGTCTCTCCTGTCTCCCCGCTGCTCCCCTCAGCAGTGCTTTCGGTCCCTCTGCCTGTTCTGCTCCCCACTCTGTCTCTGGGGAATCCTCTCACACTCCTGCACCTCTGGCCTGTACCCCACCTCTTGTATAAATAAAAAATAAATCTTAAAAAAAGGGGGGTATTGAGAACGTGTTTTCCTCTAACCATTTAAATCAGAGCATTAGAGGTAATGCCATTCCTTCTGTGAAAGCGTGACTAGCACTCAGTAACTTGGAGCCATTCTGCAGACGAAAGGTACTGTCTTCTGGCCTCAGTACTAATGGGACTAATACTTTGTTCACAGGTGTTCTTCCAGAGAGCGAAGCCCTAAGGGTGGATCTTCCCTGTGCCTACTTCATGAGGAATTCCAGTTTATAATTTATAAAGAAACAATTTTTGTGTGCCATTCGCACTTGGTCTCTTTAACATTGCTTTGAGCTTATTGCAGTATATGTCTTGGGGTTTTCTGTAACATGGGTGTAATTTTACCTAAATACAGGTATGTGACAACAAATTAGTTGCTTGCATGCCAATTCAAATTGTTCTATATAAAAAATGCTGTTAAAAGATACAGAAGAATTATTCTAGTACCTTTTTTGTTTTTACTTGAAACTTCTAAGTCCTTTATAAAGATCATAGCAGGAAGCAGGAAAACAGTGTACTTTTTTTTAATTGCTGAATATAAAACATTTGAAAATTTTCATTTTCTTCTGTGTGCAGACTCTCAAAGTATGGGGGGGAATACAACAATCGAAACTACTTTTTTGTAGATAGCCATTACATTTCTTTTAACCGTTTCAATGCCAATGTGTATTCTACAAAAGAGAATGGTTTCATAAAGTAACTGATTTCAGAGTAGGTGCCGGTGTTACACATTTTTTATAAAAAAAAAAAAGTAATAAATTTTATGTAGTGAAATCTACAAAGTATTTTTTTGGAGTTATTATGAGTACTTTAGCCTTATTTTCTCATCTTGTTTCTCTGATTTCCCATTTAAAGGTTTACACGGGTAAGCATGTGGACGATTCACTTAATGACGCTGCTAAAAGGTTACATCAGCAGTTGTGTTAAGTAGAGTATTTTTTAAATGCACTGGAAAGCAAGCCCGTGTGAATCTGTTGGGGGGGAATCTTCTTAAATCCAGTTTCCCCTCCACTATTGGGTTCACTTAGGGTCCGCTATGCCTGTGTGTCTGCCATGCCTGTAAGTAGCTGCCCACTCGGCTACTGAAAGTCCTTTCCCTGCTCACCCCGTTTTTATTCATGAGGCGACAGAGCAAGAGAAGAAATCTCAGTACACGTCGTAGTAATGGAAACTTCGGGACAAAAGCCAAGTAGGAGGGTCACTAGTCATTTGTGTGTGAGTTCTGCCAGTCCACGGTGGCTTTGCCCGCATTGTCTTTGGGGTTTCATGGATGGGCTTCATAAACTCCCTGAGATGACATTCTTAATTGTGCGCATACGTCTTTGTCAGGGTTAATTCCAGAAGAAATTTTAAACACTTTTCTTCAATCGTAGAATAAAGATACTAAACTAAGTTGACAGTTGTAGAAATAAATGAGTGGAATATATATCATACTGCAACAAAAATGTTCGTAGAAATAGGTGCGTAAAAGCTGATGGTTTCCTTGAGAAGCTCCCGGTGCTGAGGGAGAGGCCTGTGTCTGATCCAACAGTGTCCGCAGTGAGGCGCGCTGAGCAGCACGACGTCGTCCTGGGCTGAGCTTAGTCTCCACATGCGGGTTTCGTGGGTTCCCGGTCTCAGCGCCTGGCGCAACCCGCCCCGGCGAGCCCGTCGGGAAGGTGGGAGACAAAGGGCTTCCCGAGGTGACACGTGAAGCCTGAAGCCGTCGCTGCTGTGCCCCGACGCCGCGGGTGGGACGACGCCCCTCCCCGGCTCTTGAGGCCGTCAGAGGAGCCGCTGGTGGTCGGCGCTCAGCAGTCGGGGCTGCGTGGAGTCTGACTGGAAACGGGCTTCGCGGTGCGTGGCTGTTGCGCGACGCCCATGCTCACCCCTGCGGGGCCCGAGGCCTCCCCGCGAGGAGGCGTCGCTCATCAACTACTCGCGGTCACGGCGCGGAAGTCGGGGCTGGGGCCTGGCTGGAAGGAGGGTTGGCGCCCGCCCCGGCCGCGCCCGCCGCCCGCCGTCCTCTCACGCCGCGGCTCGGCCCAGCGCTCGCGAGGGTCCGACTCCCGGACCGCGGCCTCCCGGGCGCGAGCGGCGCCGGCGCGGCGGGTCGCGGCCCCCAGCAGGGGCCGCGGACGGGAGGAGCAGCGAGCGGCCCCGTCCGCGCGGGCGGCAGCCGGAGCGTCACGCAGGGACCGCGGCAGCGGCTCGCCGGGCGGGCTGGCCGCGAGGCCTGACGGGCTCCCGGGCCGCGCGAGGCCCCGAGTGGGCGTCCGGACGGGGCGCGGGCGCTGCGCCCGGCCCGCCCCCCGAGGCGCCCCCCGCCCCCCCGGCTCTGCGCGGGTGCCCGCCGGACCCTCGTCTGGGAAGGCCCCGCCGTGCCCTCCCCGTCGGGGCTCGGGGTCCCGCGTCCTCCCGGAGCGGGCGGGGCCCACCCCGGGCGTCCAGGGGAACGGCCCTCAGGCCGGGGGCGGGGCCCGGGCGCGTGGGGGCGCCGCTCTCCGCGGGGGGCGGGGCGGGGCGGGGCGGGCCCGACGGCTGCGGCTCCGCCTCCCGCCCCAGGACGCCGGGGGCTCCGGGTCCTGGCGGCCGCCCGAGGCCCACTTGAGTCAGCCCCTCGGGGGGCGCCGCTGGGCGGGAGCTGGCGGCCGTTCCCTCGGGGCGCCGCCGCCGACCGGACACCGCGGGCCTCGGCTCCGGCCCCGGCGCGGCGGGACCCAGGCGCGAACTCGGGCCTCGGTCGCGCCCCCCCTCGCCGGCCGGGCGTCTCGGGGCTGCGGCCGCCTGGGGAGCGGCGACCGGCGCGGCCTGACCGGAGTCCGGCGCCGGGAGTGCCCGAGCCCGCGCCCTGCCCAGCGCGCCGCGGGGTGATTTGAGGACCCCCCACTTCCCACAGCGCGCCGCGGGGTGATTTGAGGACCCCCCACTTCCCACAGCGCGCCGCGGGGTGATTTGAGGACCCCCCACTTCCCACAGCGCGCCGCGGGGTGATTTGAGGACCCCCCCATTCCCACAGGGCGCCGCGGGGTGATTTGAGGACCACCCCACTTCCCACAGACCCCCGCGGGGCGGCTTTGAGGACCACCCCACTTCCCACAGACCCCCGCAGGGCGGCTTTGAGGACCCCACACTTCCACAGCCCCTCGCGGGGCGGCTTTGAGGGCCACCCCACTTCCCACAGCGCGCCGCGGGGCGATTTGAGGATCACCCCAAGTCCCACAGCGCGCCGAGGGGTGATTTGAGGACCCCCCCCACTTCCCACAGCGCGCCGCAGGGCGGCTTTGAGGCCCACCCCACTTCCCACAGTGCCCGGCGGGGCGGCTTTGAGGACCACCCCACTTCCCACAGCGCCCGGCGGGGCGGCTTTGAGGACCACCCCACTTCCCACAGCGCCCGGCGGGGCCGAGGCGGCGTCAGCGCCCGGCGACCCGACGGCCCCGCGGCTCAGATGACCGGGGTCAGCGTCGCCCCGGCGCCGCCCCGCCTCCCTCCCCGAGAGGGCCGCGCGGGCTCTCGTCCCGGGGCGCGCCGCCGCGTCCAGCGCCTCCCGCCCGCGCCCCGCGGCCCCCCCCCGAGCTCCCCCCCCAGCGGCTGCCCGGGCCGGGGCCAGGCCGGGGCGGGCGGCGCGCGCGCATGCGCACCCGCGGGCGCGGTCACGTGGCCGGCGGCCGCGAAGCCGGAAGCGTCCGGGGCGCCGGGGGCCGCGGAGCGAGGCGGGAGCGGCGGGGCCGGCGGTGAGCGGGGGCCGGGGCGGGCGCGGGGGGGCCGGGGCGCGGGCGGGGGCGGGGCGGGGCGCCCGGGGCGCCGCGGCTACTCGGCCGCGCGGGGGCCGGCCCGGGGGCCGGGGCGGGGCGGGCCGCAGGGCCGCGCGGCCCGTCCCCCTGGACCCCCGCCCGCCGGGCCCGCGGCCTCGAGGGGGCGCCCGGGCCTGCGCCGCGGACGGGCCTCCCGGGGCGGCCCCGAGCCCCGGCGCGGCGGAGAGACCCTCCCGGCGGGGCCGGGGACGGCGCGGAGTCCGGGCCCGCGGCCCTCGCGGCCGGCCAGGCGGGGTCGGCGGCGGCCTCGGCTGGTCCCTGCCGCGACGTCCGCCGGCCGCGAGCCGGGCCCGGGAGGCCGCCCGCGACGAGGGCCCCGGCCGCGCTGGCCCCCCGCCCCCCGCCCCCCGCCCCCCCCCGGGCGCCCGCCTGGCGCGGGACGTGGCCCGGGGAAGTGGCCGCGGGGAAGTGGCCGCGGGGCCTGGCCGCGAGGCCGCGGGCCTGGCCGGGACCTGCTGAGTCACGTTTGGCCGCGGAGCCCGGGTCGCGGGGCAGCGGGTCCTGCCCCGCGGGGGTCAGCAGGTGGCCGAGGCCAGACCCGACGGCCCTGGACGCCCCGCAGCCGGGAGCGTGGGAGGCCAGTGGGGATTCTGCTCACCGCGGGCGCCAGGCCCGGCTGGCGGGGGGCGGGGGGGCTCGGGGGGGCTGTTGCTCGTCTCCAGCAGGCTGCGGGGTCTCGTCCGAGTTAGAGGCCGCGGAATCGTGTGGGTGTCCGTCCACGGGCCAGGGCCAGGGCCGGCCGCGCCGGACTTTGCCCCGCGGACGTCAGATGGTCTCAGTGGACGTCCAGGGACTCAGCTTTTCAGTATTTCTTCACGTCAGCTTTAGGGTCACAGCAAAACTGAACAGAAAATACACAGATTTGTCGTATGACCGCCGTCCCAGCACGCGTGACACAGGACAGCTGTTTGTATTCGTGTCATTCTGCCCTTGAGGAAAGCACAGGGACTGTTTTCTGTATTTCTGTTATGCTTTGCATTTTACTTTATTAGAAAACACTTTACAATATAATGTCTCACGAGCCTTTCCGATCACTTGAAGGCAGGCAAGTGACCAATATAGCTGTCATTGACAAAAAATTAGAAGGCAAATAGATGTTTCCTTCAGTCCTGTGACAAGTCAGTTAAACTGAATACATGTCATTCATTCATTAATGTTTTTTCAGGCCCCACAAGCATTTTATTTCAGCTTGTAATGTCACTGGAAACTTAGATTTTTACATTGGACTCTACACTTCAGTTTAGCAATAAGTAATGGGTAATCTTATTTGAGACTAAAAATAGCTAATACTTGTTTCTCATAAATATTATTCCCACAAAACAAACATGCAAATATTTTCTTTTCTCTTAGCACAACAAGAGGATTGCCTGACTGCGCAGAGATGCAGAGCACTTCTAATCACTTGTGGCTTTTATCTGATATTTTAGGCCAAGGAGCTACTGCAAATGTCTTTCGTGGACGACATAAGGTTAGTACGAAAAAACTGAAGCCTTTTTAATTGCTGTATATATTTTCTTTTGAGAAGCACATTTACACTAACTGTGAAAAAGAAAATTCCTGCTTCCGTGGCAGTTACAACTTGTCTCAGAGGCAGTGGTTATTACCTACCCAATGATAGCAGACGTTGTGTGTTGGGAAGTGGAAAAAACTGGGAACTTGGTTGAAAAAAGGGATTGGGGAACATTAATATTGCACCTCTGGATTCTGTCCCAAGCTGGTCTTCCTGTGGCCTGGAGTGAGCTCATGAACCGAAGTTGAGTGTGGCATTGAGATGGTTGAGAAGCAGGTTTGTAGGGGAACCCGCAGAGGAGCCGCAGAGGTAGCTAATGTGCTGTGCTAAGCCCAAGGTGGACTGGAGTAAAGTGGGATTATCAACAAGGCGCCCATTTCGGAAAAAATGATGCCTGTCCCAATATAAGGTAATCGGAATTTGTTAGTGGAAGTGAGAATAGAGTGAAAGGCTCCTCCGAGAGACACTTGAAGAACCAAACAGATTTTGTGTCAGTCAGTATTAGGGGATGAAATTAAAGATAATTAAAATAATTTAAAGTGAGGAAATTTAAGATCATTTCAGTTTCATATCTGGGAAAGAAGATAGGAAAATAATGGAGTAAAAATAATCCTGTTAGCATGCAAATAATCGTACCCTGATCTTTCAGCACTGAATTTGTTTTGAGCTAAGTGATATTTGGAGTTTCCTTAATTCTTATTTTCACAAACAGGAGCTTTAAATGTATTCACTATGAAGGAATTTCTTCATATATTTCTATAACCTGGAGATCACCGGTCAGTTTTGTCAGTGACAATGAGCTGGGCCTTCGCAGGGGAAAGGACCGATTCTTCGAGGGGGAGGTTATGACGATAAACAGCGTCTGTGGCTTGTAGAGGATGAATCAGAAGTGTCACATGGACAGCTTTTAGCTTTTTTTCCCCTGCAGTTCTAGGTTTGTTCACAGGCCCTGGTTCCTTGATCAGCCTCACTGTGACCAAGCGTGGGTATTTCTGTCCTAGATATTTTGCCTTGTGCTCTGTGCCAAGGAGAGAAAATGGGGCGGTGACAGAGGATTCACCACTGAAACACATCTGACCCTGTCTTCCTGTGACCCAAATTAACTTTACAGATTGTAGTGATTGCTTCCCTGTGGGCCCGGTACTGTGGTGGGCCCAGTGAATGGAACTATGAATAGTGTATCATTCCCGCCCACAGAGTGGGTTTAGTAGCAGGGTGGCATTGGAAGGGACAGCAATTGCAAACTGGCCGAATGACCGGCAGTCCAGGATAGATGCAGTGAGGCATATTCAAAATGCCCAGCACTGCTGAATGTTTCGCATATTCTTTTTCTCTCGCCTCATGTAGTTGACATCCTTCAAGCAAGTGTCTGCACATAGTAGGCACTCCATATGTGTTTTTTGAAGGAAACGATAAAAGAATGAGTGAGGACAGATTGTACTAACCTGAAGTTCTTCGGAGGAAACAAAGATGTCCTTTATCCAATGTAGCTTGAAAAACTACGAATTCGATAAACATAAAATTGCTACCATCCACTTCAGTATTTAGTCCCAAGCAGACTTCCAGGGGGTGTGTTTTGAGGAAACATGTTTGTTTTCAGTGACATCAATTACAAAGGTTTCGGACTATACACAAAAAATCCTGCTTGTCCTTAGTAACTTTTTTTTTTTTTTAAGATTTATTTGTTTATACAAGAACTGGGGTACAGGCCAGATACTGGGAGGGTGAGAGGATTCACCAGAGACAGAGCAGGGAACTGAACAGGCAGACTGCTGAAATACACTGCTGAGGGGAGCAGTGGGCGAGACAGGAGAGGTCTGCAGCGCCATTTGGGACCCTTGCCTGCCGGGATCGAACCCACACTGCAGAGGCTGCGGACAGCTTCACAGCACGGCGCTCAACCGCCTGTGCCACCAGGGGAGGCCCTCCTTAGTAACTTTTTAAGATTTTTTTTTAAACAGTCCAGAGGTTCTCCCTCACACACACCGCGTCCCTCCCCCCACACACACCTTTTACGCCATGAATCCATAGGGGGCGGGTCCAGCAGCTCAGGCTCCTTTCCATATTTTCTCACAAACTGTACTCTGGGTGCTTCAGGCTGTTCCTTCAATTAAACCCAAGAACCGGGCCTCCCTGGTGGCACAGGCAGTTGAGCGCCGCACTATGAAGCTGTCCGTAGCCTCTGCAGCGTGGGTTCGATCCCAGCCGGCCAGCGAGAAGCCCACATGGTGCAGCAGACCTCTCCTGTCGCACCCGCTACTCCCCTCAGCAGTGTACTTTGCCAGTCTGCCTGCTCTGCTCCCCGCTCTGTCTCTGGTGAACCCTCTCACTCTCCCGCGCATCTGCCCTGTACCCAGTACTTGTATAAAAATAAATAAATCTTTAAAAAAAAACAAAAAAAAACACCCAAGTGCCTTTCTCTTTGGCTTCCTTTTTCTGATTATTTTCTTTCACAATTTCCAGGAAGCGCTCTCTGCGCTCAATATGAACATTCATTCTCTTGGCAGGAAGTGTGCCCCGTACTTGTCTACAGCGATGCCAGCTGTATGCTGGGGGACATTACTGACTTCCAGTTTTGCCATAGTAATGACATATCTGGGACATTTCTGTTTGAAAAATGCCCACCCCCTGGGTGTCTATAATACCACCTTTCTTACAGATTCGCGTGTGTGTGGCCAAAGGAACAACCCCATGTTTTCCAAGAGGCCTAGAGAACATAGAGCAGGTGCTTTCCTCTCCCGCTTCGTGTTGGTGTTTTGGTGACTTACTGGAAGGTGGCAGTTCCAGACAAAAGGCTGTTTAAGAATTTTTAAACATGATACTAGCTAAAATTGCTTAGAATACGCGGTCCTCAAGTTTATTATGTAGCGTTCACTGTGTACTAATCTCCTTAGTCTGTGGGAAGTGTGTGGATGGATGAGTATGTGTACAAGAGCTGTGGCAAAGTGAAGAGAAGAGGAGTGTGGGAAGGGCGTGCTGAGCCGCGCGTGCAGCTGTCTGTCCACGCAGATCTCTGCATGCCGTCAGGTCTGGTTTGACTTAGGGAGAAGTTTGCAGTTGCGTGAAGCTTGGAAAATACTGGCATTGATCACGATGGGTAGATTACAAAGAGGGTATTTTTTTCTCTGCTTGTTCCTATGTTAGGATTCTCCTGATTTTAAACTAAATTAAAGATAAGTGTCCTCAAGAAAAATCTCTGTTGATAGTAGAGCTTTTTGGCAGTGTCCTTAACCCTGGTTGAACAAGTGTGCATATAATGTGGTTCAATTCTTGTTCAGCTTTCCTAGTGTCTGACTGTAATCAGTGGCTCCATTCCTCCGGAAAGAATGCTTACATGTTACGTGTATGTGATTGGGGGTGGAGGGAGTAGTTCATAAATGGTAGTCTCCAAGCAACGATACAGTTTTAAGAAAAAGATATTTGATTCTGGAGTGAGTGGGATAGGGTGATGACTAAGTAGAGCGGACACCAAGGCAGAAACAACACAAGAGCCTTGAAATATTTAGGCAGTAGATGCTTGAACACCAGGCCCCCCAAAAATTATCTTTTTACCTGCTTCATAAATCTTGGATTATGGGAAAAGTAAGTTTAAAGTTTGAGAATCTGGACTGATTAGAAGGAAATGGAAGAAAGCCTCAAGGTGAATAAGAAGAGCGTGAGAATGTAATGTTTGCCTGAAATCAAGCATATATTTGCACCTGTAAGAATCACTCCTTACCTGCTTCAGTGTGCGTGATGCAGAACTGAGGTGGGGGCGCTGCAGGCCCCTCAGGAATGGAAACGCCTTTGATCCTCTGGAGGTGGCTGTAAGCAGCAGTCTGCCCTGGGGCACAGCTGCAGAGCCCACCCCTGGCTCCCCCACTGCACTGCACTGTACGAGGTTAGCTGGCAGCTCCTAAGAGCTGATGGTGTTACCAAACGCCAGCCTCAGTTTCCCTCAGCGGATGAAAGGAAGCAGAGTTTGAGGAAAAGGAAAGTGGTTCAATTTGTCGACAAATGAGGGCAGCAGACTCACGTCTGAAAGACCACCGTCCTGGGCCTCCCCGGTGGCGCAGCAGTTGAGCGCTGGGTTGCGAGGCTGCCCGCGGCCTCTGCGGCGCCGGTTCTATCCCCGGCTGCTCCCCGCCACCGGAGGAGGGTCCCACATGGCGCGCAGACCTCTCCTGCCGCCCGCTGCTCCCCTCAGCAGTGTCCTTCACTCCTTCTGCCTGCTCTGCTCCCCGCTCTGGCTCTGGTGAATTCTCTCACCCTCCCGCGTTTCTGACTGTACCCAGTGCATGTATAAACAAAAAACAAACAAATAAATAAAATAAAATAAAAACATGCCTCTATTTAAAAAAAAAAAAATTAGTTTTAAAAAAAAAATAAAAAAAAAATAAAAAATGAAAGACCACCGTCCTGCTCTTAGGTGGAGGGCAGGGGTGTTTATACAAAGGGGAAAAAAGTGGAGACGGGCGGGGGTCTGCAAAGGGGAGGGGAAGGGGTCGGCCCTGAGTCGGGCAGAAGCCAGCTTGTTTCTCTTCAGGGGCTGATGCTCACCTTCTCTTCCTGCAAATGCAGGATGCGGATAAATGTATCAAGCAAGGGGGAAATTGCAACCAATGGGGGAAAGACAAACTGTTTCTCTTGTTAATACCCATCAAAGACAAACCTGGACAAATGCCGCTCTGGTCGCTGGTAGCTGTATCAGTGCGATCACGTTGAGATTTTCACAAAAATTTCATTTATGAAATGTTTTCAGGCTCCTTTCCTGTTTTGATTAGCCTGACATTACTAAGCTTAGAAGAACCCATTGCGAGTTTCGATTTCTATTTCTTATCTAAATGACGTTTTACATTTGGAAGTATCAGAACACTAACCTGATATGTAAATGACTACCTTGCCATGTGTATCACAGTGGAAGCTTTTTTTTTTTTTCCAAGATTGATTTATGCATAAAAGAACTGGGGTGCAGGCCAGAGGTGTAGGCGATGAGGATTCACCAGAGACAGAGCAGGGAACAGAACAGACGGATCTACTGAAACACGCTGCTGAGGGGAGCAGCGGGGGAGTCAGGAGAGGTCTGCTGCGCCATGTGGGTAGCTGCCTGGCGGGGGATCGAACTCATGCTGCAGTGGCCTGTGAATAGCTTGATAGTGTTGAAACGTTAACCCCTTGCGCCATCAAGAAGGCCCCAGGAAGCTTTATTTGTAATATGAAAGAAAATAGCCTTTTCTACATTTCAAAGCTTTCAATTTGAAAGTACTATTGAATTGATTTTAACAAAAAAAGTCAGGAGTCAAAATGTTACAGAAATAAAACATTTTTTTCCCTTTTTTTTTTTTTAGAAAACTGGTGACTTATTTGCTATCAAAGTATTTAATAACATAAGCTTCCTACGTCCAGTGGATGTTCAAATGAGAGAATTTGAAGTGTTAAAAAAACTCAATCATAAAAATATTGTCAAATTATTTGCTATTGAAGAGGAGGTAAGTAAAGCCAAGCTTTAATTAATCTTATGCATATTATAGTTATTACAAATCAGGAGACATAATCTAATACAATTGATGAAATCAAGACGGCTGCCACTGAATATATTATTCTCCAGGACTCTTGACTAGATATAACAGTAGAAATGAAGTTTTATGCAATCAGAAAAAGTACTATAGGAAATAAAATATAGACTGTGTTTACCAGAATTATTTAAAAAATTAAGTGACATTAAATTGACATAATTATAAAAGAAACAGAGAAAGTCAAACAGTACAAAGATTTTGTCAAGGAATAAAAATTCCAGGACTTTAGAAACAAATATATGAAATATAAGAGAATTGATTTTATCAGTAACAGCAAAAACAAGAATGTCATTAGGAAACTTACCCAGAAATAATGAAAATAAAAATCTATTTTAATCTTTTTAGACATGGATAATCAACAAAATTGCACCTTTTGAACACAGTTTGGCAGTTCATGCTCCTGGTAATAATGATTTCATTACTTTCTAGGAAAAATCAGAAATGTAAATTTTTGTTTTATGCACAGATGTTCTTTGCTGTGTGTGTATAATAAAGAATTGTTAAATGAGTTAGAATGTGTGATGGATAGTTACCTGCAGTGGGCCAGACTTGAGCTTAAGAGCCTCACCTGCTCAAGACTTCTGGCTCTAACTGCAGAAGTGTTTGACAAACCGCACAGTGAAAGAACAGTTCCCACGAGGATGCACTCATTCAGACACTCACTCACTGCACCCTCGGCCCAGCCCAAGCCGCGACCGGCATTTCAGACCAGCTGGCTGCAAAGTCACAGGTTGCCATCACCACCACAGATTTGATGATTTGCTAGAAAGTTGAATTACTCAGAGCTAAGGGAAAAACTATACGTACAATTATAACAAAAAAGGGATACAGTTTAGAGCTACCGAGAGGAAGAGCCTCCTGGGGTCACATAAAGGATGTTCCAAATATGTGAATCTTCGTCATCTTCAGTGACACATTCTTCTAGCATGGATGTGTGACAGTGTGCACAGAATACTGCCAACCTTAGAGATTCACCTGAGCCTTTGGTGTCCAGTTTTTACTGGCACTCAGTCACGTCCTGCCTGCCTGGCTGACATTTAGTCTCCAGCCCTCCCCAGCTGATCTACATATTCTGACACCCCATCATAAATCACATTGTTAAACTGTCATGTGATCAAGGTCCCGGGTGAACAAAGACACTTTTATGAGACCAGACATTTCAGGGGCCTGGAGAACACTTCCTGTAGCCAAGGGCGAAAGCCAGACTTCTTTTTAGATAAAGTGAATTCTTTACTGCACAGTAATAAATAGAAATATATACCAAAATTTTAATCACCTGGGAATATGCTGAAGTGTACCATTTGGCAAGAAGATCAAAGTTTGCATGTGTGTGTGTGTGTGTATGTATATATAGATGTAATATATACATATGTATATAGTATGATACTGATGATTGTGTATTACAATGTAGAAATTGTGGTATGTATTTATAATGTGATTTGATACATAGTAAGAAGAGTAAAAGGAAATATACCAAAACTGTAGCATAATTAATCTCTGGAATTACAGATATTTCCCAAATTTTCTTTTTTTAAATATATATTTCCCAAATTTTCAACCAAAAAATCAAAGTTTAAAACAAATCAGCAGCTCCTACAAATAAACAGTAGATGACCATAAGAGGGGCCACTCACTGTTCTGCCACCCATTTGTTTTTAGGGCTGGAGCTACATTCCTTGAGGTAAAAGCACTTGTCGAGAGAAGAATGACAAGTGTTTCAAGAGATTTGGTAGGAGAGCAGTGTCCTAAATGTACTATTATATATTAGAAATTAAAGCTAATTTTAACAGAACCATTATAATATTGTAACAGTGATTTTCTAGTTCTTATTTGGCCAGTTTTCTCTGTCGTTTGATTGTCCTTGAAATCAAATTCAACTTTTTAATAGGAATTTCAACAATGTTAATTCTTACATGTGTACAGTCAACAGATACTGAATGAATTCCAGGTAGAGCAATTCAAAGTGCCTTCATCATAGCAAATTCTACATTTAAATGAAATCAGATAAGTACTGTCATAAAATAAAATCTGTTTTTCATATTGTATACCAATCAGTGCTTTCTTCTTTTCCCAGACAACAACAAGACATAAAGTACTTGTTATGGAATTTTGTCCATGCGGGAGTTTATACACTGTCTTAGAAGAGCCATCTAATGCCTACGGACTACCGGAGTCTGAATTTTTAATTGTTTTGCGAGATGTGGGTATGTTTATATGATTTTTTATATATATGTAGATGTAATTTAATGTCATAAGAATTTTAAAAGGCAAATTTCTTGCATTTAAAAACACTTTATGCAATGCTTTCTTAGATATGACACCGAAAACGCAAATATAAAAAGAAAAAAGGTAGATAAATTGGACTTCATCAGCATTAAAAACTTGTATTTCAAAGGATAATATCAAGGAAGGGAAAAGACAATTCATAGAATGAGAATATATTTGTAAGTCTTATATCTCTTAAGAATTTTATCCCAACTACTCAACAATAAAACGACAATTTTTAAAATAGACAAAAGATTTTTTTTTTAATTCTTTTTTTTTTAATAAGATTTATTAATACAAGCGCTGGGTACAGTCAGAAGCACGGGAGGGTGAGAGAATTCACCAGAGCCAAAGGGGAGAGCAGAGCAGGCAGACTGACGAAGCACACTGCTGAGGGGAGCAGTGGGAGGCAGGAGAGGTCTGTACGACATGTGGGACCCTCGCTGGCGGCCGGGGATCGAACCGGCATTGCAGAGGCTGCGGGCAGCTTCGCAACCCAGCGCTCAACTGCTGCGCCACTGGGGAGGCCCTAGACAAAAGATTTGATTGACATTTCTCTAAAAAAGATACAAATAGCCAACAAATACATTAAAAGATGCTCAACGTCAGTCATTAGAGAAATACCAATCAAAACCACAATAAGATGCCACTCCACACTCAGCAGGATGGCTCAAGTGGAAAAGACGAAACAAGTGTTGGCAAGGATGTGGGGAAATTGGAACCCGCATATACTGTTGGCTGCATGGTAAGAAGATCCAGCCACTTTGGAAAGTAGTGTGGCAGCTCCTCAAAAGGTTAAACACACACTTCCCATATGACTTCGTGGTTTTATTACTGTGTGTTTACCTGAAAGAATTTAAAAAACATATTCGCACAAAAGTGTACACACTGTGTTCATTATAGCCAACAATGGAAACAGCCACGGATAAAATATATATCCCTACAATATATAACATTCATAAATAGAAAAATAGTGATACATGCTGTCATGTGGACGAACCTTGAAAATTATGGTAAGTGAAAGAGAAACAGATGCAAAAGGCCAAAATATTTGCATGATTCCTTTTATATGAAAGATCCAGAATAAGCATGTCTGTAGAAACAGAAGCTAGGTTAGTGGTTGCCCGGGTTTTGAGGGAGGTGGGCTTGAGGAGTGACAACTCATGAGGGATTTCTTTCTGGCAAAATGAAAATGTTCTGAAATTAGTGATGATAGTTATATATACTCTACTAAAAACTACTGAATTACAGGCTTTAAGATGAATTTTATATCTCAATAAAGCTGTTATTTAAAAAAAAAAAAAAAGGACCTCCCTGGTGCCACAAGGGGTTAAGCAATGCACTGTGAAGCAATCCACAGCCTCTGCAGCACGAGTTCAATCCCTGGCTGGCCAGGGAGGTACCCACATGGCACAGCAGACCTCTCCTGTCTCCCTGCTGCTCCCCTCAGCAGTGGATTTCGGTCAGTCTGCCTGTTCTGCTCCCCATTCTGTCTCTGGTGAATCCTCTCACCCCCGCATCTCTGGCCTGTACCCTAGCTCTTGTATGCATAAAGAAATGTCTTAAAAAAAAAAAAAAAGAATATGGCAAACAAAGGGAATAACATCTTTGGAAGGAAATGAAACAATATTTAAGGAATAGGGACAGCGAGTGATAAAAAAGGTAATGGGAATTCTTGAACTTGACACTGGATGTCATGTGGTGAGGCTTAGGTAAGGACAAAATGAGAAAGAAATAATAAATGCTACAGCCTGTTTAATCAAATAGAAGTTATAATCACTGTTTTCCTATGTATACTAGTAGCCTCAAATTTTCATAATTGTACCTTGATATTCCTAAACTTGCTTTCACGTGTTATAGTCGGACATTTGTCTATCAATTGTCAAACGAATGTTTTAAACTATCACTCAGGGACACTCCCTATCATTTAGCCCAAGCAGCTTAATTTCGACAATCTAGTTGCCTTCCCCCTTCATAAAAAAAAAGGAGGGCCTCCCCTGGTGGAGCAGCGGTTGAGCACTGGGCTGCGAGGCTGCCCACAGCCTCTGCAGCGCCAGTTCATTCCCAGCTGCCGGCGAGGGTACCACAAAAAAAAAATTAATTAATTAATTAATTTAAAAAAAGGAAAATGACCTTTTTCAAATAGCACTAAACATATGAGAAGTATATTTTTATGGAGAGAAATCTGACGCCTGTCCTCTTTTTATTACATTTTTACTATGTTATGTATTAAGTCCATCTTTGGGGCATTTATTTCTCAAGGCAAGTGTGGTGAAAGGTTGATATTCTATGGTGAAAAGTTGATGTCCTCCTTGGGAATCGTTACTCTTCAGCTTGGGCAGATGCCATGTGTATGACCAGCAGTAAGTCAGGACCATGCTGGTTTCAGCAGCACACACCAGTATGGCCCCTGCACAAGGATGACAGACAGATTCATGAAGTGTTCCACTTTTTCTTTTAAGTGACTCAGGAAGTCACATGTGCAAGATCATTTTGTTACATTTATTTAAGAGATTATTCTCATTTAATACCCGAAAGATTGGGCTCTTAGCATTTGAGAGAAAATAGACTCTTATTGAGCCTTATATGCTGAAATTCGTTATACTCAAATAAGATGTAAAATATTAATACCATCTATTACTTCTTTCATAAAAATGACTTCGGACCAGCTGTGGAAAAACATATAGACAACAGCCCTCTCCTGTCTCGCCCACTGCTGCTCTTTGCAGTGTATTTCAATAACTCCACCTTCTCTGTTCGCAAAAAGAAAAGAAAAACCTCGTCAGTATGAATGAATTAAGCCAGTGAGTTTAACATGCACGTGCACAATAGCTGTTTACATTATGATTTCCTTTGTTTGACGTTGTTGAAGTGGGTGGAATGAATCATCTCCGAGAGAACGGCATTGTGCACCGAGACATCAAGCCGGGAAATATCATGCGTGTCATCGGGGAGGACGGACAGTCTGTGTACAAACTCACAGATTTTGGTGCAGCTCGAGAGTTAGAAGATGATGAGCAGTTTGTTTCACTGTATGGCACGGAAGAATACTTGGTAAGCCATGCGTCACGGATAATTTACTTAAACTAAAGCCTGGGTAACTGGTCAACCACTTAACTATAAAATGTTTTATGTAACTTTTATGACAAATTTTCTATTCATGAAAATGGTGTGTGATGAGGGAATTAGGTGCTGTTTTAGAAGAGTACTGAAAACACACACACACAAAGAAATGCCTTTTGACTTGAAATGCAAGAATGCTAGAAAAACTTTGTGGTTCACAGGGTTTATGTAGGTGTGTTAGTGTGAAGTAAAGAAATATTTAAAACACTTGGGGATATGTTTTTAAATAATTTAACAAAACAGTTATAATACATACCTAGCAGTAACTCTTCATTGCTATGGGTTTGGTCTTGAAAATCTTAGATTCTGTGGCTTTATGCAGAATATTCTAAGTCTGACATGAATTAAGATGTCTTAAATGATTCTCCTATCAACATAAAACCCCAGGTAATGCTTTAGTTACATTTTGATACTCTATTAATAAGAGTACCTAAAAATGGATTGCATTCATTCAATACATATTTATGGAATGCCTGCTATATACCAGGCACTATCCTTGATCTTGGGACTTCAGTGGTAAGCCATATACATACAATCTGCTCTTATGGAGCCCACATTTTAGTGGGGAAAATCAGCAGTTAACAAGTAGGCAAGTAGGGGCCTCCCTAGTGGCACAAGGGGTTAAGTGCAGCACAAGTTCCACTCCCAAGCCAGGGAGCTGACCCACATGGTGCAGCAGACCTCTCCTGACTCGCCCGCTGCTCCCTCAGCAGTGGATTTCAGTGCATCCGCCTGTTCTGCTCCCCACTCTGTCTCTGGTGGATCCTCTCACCCCCTGCACCTCTGGCCTGCACCCCTGCTCTTGTATGCATAAATGAATAAATCTTTTTAAAAAAAAAGCAAGTAAATAAGGTAATTTCAGATAACTGAAATGTTGGGAAGGCATACAGTAATAAGATAAAGAGTGACTAGAATGGGAAAGATAGCTAGGGAACGCCTCCTTTAAATTCTAAATGGAGGGGCCTCCCTGGTGGTGCACGGGGTTAAGATGCAACCTGTGAAGCTCACCGCAACCACTGCAGCACAAGTTCGATCCCCGGCCAGGGAGCTACCCACAGGGCGCAGCAGACCTCTCCTGACTCACCTGCTGCTCCCCTCAGCAGTGGATTTCAGTCAGTCTGCCTGTTTTGCTCCCCACTCTGTTTCTGGTGAATCCTCTCACCACCCCCCCCCAAAAAAAAAACCATTCTGGCCTGTACCCCAGTTCTTGTATGTATGAATAAATCTTTAAAAAAAAGTAAAAGCTGAATTCTAAATGGAATGACTCCGGATAAGAGAAAGAAGTCACACCGAGACTTGGGAGAAGAGGCGTGATTGTAAGTGGAGAGACCTGCAGAGGACACAGCCCTGGGCTGGGAGAGAACAGCTGTCTGCCGGGCACGTAGGGAGCAGAGAAGCAAGTGGTAAGAGTTGAAATTGGAGAGGTAAGCCAGGGCCAGCAGATCACACAGAACAGTCTTTTGAAGTCTGTCAGACCCACACTCCTTTTTAATAATGTTTTTGCAATGTTCCTTTCAGTCTCCTAAATGAAATTCATAGGTGATATAAGTATACCCTGCATACCTAATTAAAAGAACAGGGCCTCCCTGGTGGCGCAGGGGGTTAAAGCACCATACTATGAAGCAATCCTCAGCCTCGGCAGCACGAGTTCGATCCCCAGCCGGCCAGGGAGCAACCCACATGGCGCACCAGACCTCTCCTGTCTTGCCCGCTGCTCCCCTCAGCAGTGTGTTTCAGTCGGTCTGCCTGTTCTGCTCCCCGCTCTGTCTGTGGTGACTCCTCTCACCCCCCGCATCTCTGGCCTGCACCCCAGCTCTTGTATGCATAAATAAATGCATCTTTTTTTAAAAAAAGAATAGTATATCTTAATAATAAAAGAAAATATAATAACAGTTATTAATATGTCAAAATTTAGAACTAACTTCACTAGCAAGCAAAAGTAGTAGTCAGATGCTTGCCCATCTATGTAATATCATCTCAAATGCAAGTACTTTGATAACTTGTATATCCTATTCATGAGTGACGTTACAAGTTGTGGGGTTGTCACTGACATGATTTTCCAAAGCAGTAAATTGATAAAACTTCTTGGTAAAGTTTCTCACAACACAAAATATACTTACAGGTAGCTGCACTCTTCCAGCTACAGAAGGACTTTATGTCCAGAAATACTCTGTTTACATGTAAAATGAAGGTGATTTTCTTTTTTTTAAAAGATTTATTTATTTATTTATACAAGCACCGGGTACAGTCAGAAGTGCGGAGGGTAAGGGAATTCGCCAGAGCAGGGAACAGAACAGGCAGACTGACAAAATAAGCTGCCGGGGGGAGCAGCGAGCATGGCAGGAGAGGTCTGCGCGCCATGTGGGACCCTCGCTCGGCAGCTGGGGATTGAACTGGCGCTGCAGAGGCTGCGGGCAGCTTTGCAGCCCAGCACTCAACCGCTGAGCCACCGGGGAGGCCCCAATGAAGGTAGATTCTTACACAGACATGTCATGTTTGCAGATACCGGGATGTTCACCAGGCATGCGGGTCTGAGAAGCACCTCTGCTCTCTGCCCATCCAGCACCAGTAAACTTTCCCAATTGCTGTGATGCCCAAAACAGAGTCCTGTGCCAGCCTTCACAGGGCTGACCCCCTGTCTCCAGCCAGTAGCCTTTCACATGTCTGCCCGCCACCCACAGAAGGGTGCTGGAGCTGTCGCCAGGTCAGAACCTTTCTGCCTAGCTGCAGGGCCTATACCCGCCGCCACAGACACAGAGCAGAGGGCCTTTGGTGCAACTTCACTGTTTAAAAATCTTCAAGTCAACGGTATATAATCTTCATAAAAGAAAATAACAGGAGTCTAAGCATTTTTAAACCCTAGTTATTTTCTACCAAGCTAAACTGTCCGTTAAAATCTGTGTCTGAATTTATAAGCTCCTTGGCCATGGCCTGTAAGATCCTTCTGTGCCGCGGACCAGCACAGCAGTAGACGATGAGGCCACCTCAGGGTTGAGAGAAGCGTGCAGGGTGGTCAGGGCGTCGGTGAAAGAAATGACAAACAGACGCAATTCAAGAGTGAAAATCTGAGTGTAATTTTCTTTGAGTTTGTGACCAATATATATATATGTTTTCCAAAGGCACAGGGACAATGAATATCAATGAAATCAGCTTGCTCATGGGCTCAGTCTATCACCATCAGGGAGGTGATCTACATAACAAGCAATGATTTTTGTAGAAGAAAGAAGGAAGTTTAGAAAGACAAATAAGGGATTAAAGTTTGTAGTTCTAGAAAGACGGGATAAGATTTTTAGCATTCTTGTAGTGGTTCCTGGTGGTCGTTATCTTTTGATAAGCTTCTGTCTTTTCAGGGAACTTCCGCTGTGCTTCCTCTGCTTCAGGGTGTTATGCTGTTCTCCCCCTGCGCGCTGGTTGCCCAGCCGGACCTAGGGACCGTGGTGAAAGCCATTCCTAAAGGTCACTGCAGGGGGAGGTGCAGCAGGTATGTTGGGTTTTGCTGTTCTTCCCCTGCGCGCTGGCGGACCTAGGGAATGTTAACCCTAAAGGTCACTGCAGGGGGAGGTGCAGCACTTCTGTTTTCTGTGGAGTGGTGTCTTCCCTGCCCAGGGTGTGTTTAACATCCGTCCAGCTGCTTACCTCAGTGGCTTGATGCCCGTTGAACCCAGGCAAGCTAGTCCTCTGAATTAATTCTAGGAAATTTAATTTTCATCTCAAGAGCCTACAGGACTTGCTCTGATGGATTGCATGTGAGAAATGAGGGGGCAAATCAAAACTGCTTGACAGGTTTTGGGTGTGCACACCTGGAGAAGTGTTAGTAGTGTTTACTCCCAGGACAGAAATTAGACGGAAAAGATTGGAGTGGGAAGACCAGGAATCCGTTAAATTCGTGCTACTTTTTAGACATTCAAGAAAATAGTGGGATATAGGAACCCAAAGCTCAGGGTAGGAGCTGGCTCTGGGGACTGAATTGTGTGGATGATAGTGGTGCCGTGGGCCTGAGTGGGAGATGAGGTGGTCCGTGTGCACAGCTGTTTTGAGGAGTTTGCTGTGGGGCCAAGTCAAGGCTTTTTTTTTTAAATGGGATCTAGTAAACTGTGTAAGCTGAAAGAGTGGTCTACTAGAGAGGGGGGAATTGATGCGTAACATAAGAGAGGTAAGTGCAGAAATGGATTCCTTGAGCTGCCGTAGGATGGCGTCTGCGGCCTAGACAGACGCGATGGCCTTTCATAGGAGCAGGGCTGGCAAGTCTGGCGCGTAGCCTGGAGTGTGGTCACAGGTTCAGGTAGGTTGGTTTGCAAAAAGGCTTCAGGGAGAAGTTGATCTCTGATTGTTTCTACTTCCTTGTTGAATTGTGAAGGGAGGTCATCAGAATTAAGGCCAAAGAGGTTTTAGTAGCTATGTAAGGGAAGAAAGAAGGTATGAAATAGTCTTTTCAGATTGGAGAAGTGAAATTATTAGGAAAATATAGAATTTCTAGGCATTATTGAATACTTTGTGTGTGTGTGTTTGTGTGTGGGAGTGAGTGTATAATGTGTTACAGCAGAGTACAAATTAGCAACTGTTCTCTTCCCCTTTCAGCACCCTGACATGTACGAGAGAGCAGTGCTGAGGAAAGACCACCAGAAGAAATATGGCGCCACGGTGGACCTCTGGAGCATCGGGGTGACGTTCTACCACGCGGCCACAGGGTCGCTGCCATTTAGGCCGTTTGAAGGGCCACGCAGGAATAAGGAAGTGATGTAAGTGGTTTGTCCATCTAAAATTAGAAATAATTTTTAAATGTATTCCCAGCTTATTTTGTTTCATTTTGTTATAGGTGTGCCCTAAGGAAAATTGGTTTAGCCATCATTTTTTATATTTGTAAGCTATTTGATTTTAATAAGAGTGTGCCTTTGTAAAAGTATACAAGCATGATTTCCATTTTTAGTTTAAATATCTTAAATACAAAGTAAAAAATGGCATCCAGTCTTTGGGCTGTCACTAAAAATGTACTATTTTCTGTATTGTATTTCAGCACACTTTCTATTTTTTTGCTTACTTTCATCAGTCTTTCCTCCAAACAACTGAGAAAAATAGTATTTCTGTAGAGGATACAACCATTACTGAATCTAAAAGAAATATAATTCTCATCCTGAACTGATCTTATATCTTTCACCATTTCAAAAATAACATTTAATATAATATTAATTTTTTTCCAGTGTTGCAGGTTATTCCAGAGACTGAAGACACTTTTCATTTTATTTCTTCCTTTTTTAAAAAGATTCATTTATGCATACAAGAGCTGGGGTACAGGCCAGAGATGCGGGGGGTGAGAGGATCCACCGGAGACAGAGTGGGGAACAGAACAGGCAGAATGACTGAAATCCACTGCTGAGGGGAGCAGCGGGCGAGTCAGAAGTCTGCCTCACCATGTTGGTTGTTCCCTGGCCGGCCGGGGATCAAAGTTGTGCAGAGGCTGCGGATTGCTGCATAGTCCCATGCTTAACCCCTTGCGACACCAGGGAGGCCCGACTGAAGACATTTTTCTAATATGTTACACATTCACGTACTTCCAGAATTACTAGGAAATAATTACTATGTATATTATCATTTATGCAAATCAAATAATGGAGAAAGAGAGACCAATTCCTAGGTGTGAAATTTATTATAAAGTATATTCATGTATTGACCTCATCTTTTTATTTTAAAAGAAATCAGTGAGTGGCCTTGCTTCATGAGAAACAGCCAGCCCACATGTACATAAAGCCATGAAATTTTGAGTGGTATTCAGTGAATGATTTGGGACAGTAGCTCACTATAAGCTGAACATTTCATCCATTCTTTTATATTAGCTTTTTCCCTGAGATCTTTATCTGCCCCTGCCTTTTATAAGCATATGTAATTTGAAGTAATAATCACAAATGTGAAAATACAATCTGTAATCTTTTCTCAGAAAAATCAGGGAGAAGTATGTTTCTCCTTTTGTTGGTCTGAGGAAGTAAAACCAATTCATCTGATACAGTGACTTTTTTTGTTTTGCAGCAACATTATGTTTTTTATTAACCATATTTCATTGTAGACATTGATTGATTCCCTATTGAGAACCTGAGAACATCAGCGTTAGCTATTAGTTTTACATGATACAGTGACTTTTGCTAAAATCTGGGTATGTAACTGTTTTCCGGAAAGGATAATGTATGTTTATGGGAAGAGACATCCATTAACTGTACTGATGACTTGATATGGCATCATCTTGGCCCTGCTTTACTGCAGTGTCCTTTTCATAAACTCTCTTCATTAATGAAGACTGAGAGTCAAATTTATTTTTCTCGTTAAACATAAATTGTACCTAAGGGCCTCTCTGGTAGCGCAAGGGGTTAAGCACTGCACTGTGAAGCAATCCGCAGCCTCTGCAGCACGAGTTCGATCCCCGGCCAGGGAGAAACCCACATGGCGCAGCAGACCTCTCCTGTCTCCCCACTGCTCCCCTCAGCAGTGGATTTCAGTCACTCTGTTCTGCTCCCGGCTCTGTCTCTGGTGGATCCTCTCACTCCCTGCATCTCTGGCCTGCACCCCAGGTCTCTCTCTCTCTCTTTTTTTTTTTTTTAAAGATTTATTTATTTATTTATACAAGAACGTGGGTATAGTCCAGATGCGCGGGAGGGTGAGAGAATTCACCGGAGACAGAGCAGGGAACAGAACAGGCAGACTGACGAAATACGCTGCTGAGGGGAGCAGTGGGTGTGACAACAGAGGTCTGCCGCGCCATGTGGGACCCTCGCCGGCTGGCAGGGATCAAACCAGCTCTGCGGAGGCTGCGGACAGCTTCACAGTGCAGCGCACAACCGCCTGCGCCACCAGGGGAGGCCCAGTACCCCAGCTCCTGAATGCATAAATAAATAAATCTTTTAAAAAAAAACAAAAAACATAAACCATAGGTAACAATAAATCATACTTTTGTTTTCATAGGTAAGTTCTAAAGCAATATCAGCCTTTTATACTTCACTAGAACTGGATTAAATAAAGTGTAGTGTTTTCTAATAAAGGAAACATAGAACTCATAAGCAACTAGGAATACTGGGTGATTTTTGTCTCACCACCATGTGAGCAAATAGATTATTAGAAGATTTTATTTGTATAAAACTCAACTTTTTATGAATACTTTTTATGCTAATAAAAACTTTAAAGGTGCTTGAAGTAATAACGACTATTTTTCCTTACTAATGAATGATGCATTCATCTCACTTTTTAGCAATATTAATCCCCCAGTTTGAATGAATGTGTTTTTATATATGGATCTTCTTAAAATTAAACTTTTTAAAGAATTTGTAAACATTCCCTTAAGAATTCTGCCATTTGGGCCTCCCCTGGTGGTCAGCGGTTGAGCCCTGGGCTGCGAAGCTGCCTGCAGCCTCTGCAGCACCGGTTCAATCCCCGGCCACCTGTGAGGGTCCCACATGGCGCGCAGACCTCTTCTGCCGCCCGCTGCTCCCCTCAGCAGTGTACTTCGGTCCTTCTGCCTGCTTTGCTCCCCGCTCTGGCTCTGGTGAATTCTCTCCCCCTCCTGCGCTTCTGACTGTACCCAGTGCTTGTATAAATAAACAAATAAATAAATCTTTAAAAAAAAAAAAAAAAGAATTCTGCCATTTAGTCTACTCACTTTCCTTTTCTTGCATTAATTTCACCTATCTCTGCTAA
The DNA here is from genome assembly GCF_014898055.3 of Talpa occidentalis. Lineage (NCBI taxonomy): Eukaryota > Metazoa > Chordata > Mammalia > Eulipotyphla > Talpidae > Talpa > Talpa occidentalis. Next base: position 85,343,154 of record NW_023601653.1, read on the forward strand.
TTTCACCTATCTCTGCTAATATCCTTCTCACATGAATGCAACTTATTTTTCACATTAATCTCCTTCCTTTGAAAAATGTCTAAGACAGAAATCCTGGCAACCTCTGCTTAAGGAAGCAGTAAGCTGTCTAAATCAGTTTGCTGGTTTATCCTACTTTTTTAAAAAAGAAAACAACTATATTTGCTCAGAACACATGTATCTAGACATTAAAAAAAATTTTTAAGATTTATTTATTTATACAGGCACTGGGTACAGCTAGAAGCGCGGGAGGGTGAGAGAATTCACCAGAGCCAGAGCAGGGAACAGAACAGGCAGACTGACGAAATACACTGCTGAGGGGAGCAGTGGGTGGCAGGAGAGGTCTGCACGCCATGTGGAACCCTCGCCAGCGGCCGGGGATCAAACCGGCACTTCAGGGGGCGCGGGCAGCTTCACAACCCAGCACTCAACCACTGCGCCACCGGGGAGGCCTGACATTAAATTTTTTTAATGTCATATATAATGTCTATGAAGTTATATAAGACTTTTGTTATAACACTTAAATTTGCGTCTGGCCACAAGTATTCTTGAAGGCATAAAGTTTTCCTGTTTCCCTACTTTCAGGTTTTGTTTAGAAAAGTGTTGAAACCTCAAAGGCTACTTTGATTAATTTGCTGTATCATCACAGTAGTCTTGATTCTCCACCCATCTCTTTTTTTTTCAGATTATCTTTATTTGTATCACCTTCATCAAGAATCAAATTAACTTGGGCTTTTAGTTTTGCTATATATATCTATTCATATATGTATATACATTTTTTCACATGTAAGGAGTTTTTCTTGGTGTGTTGTGCTATGTATATAACCTTTTAAAAAAAAAGTGTGTTGCTCCATGGCGTGCAGACTTCTCCTGCCGCGCCCACTGCTCCCCTCAGCAGTGTGTTTTGTCAGTCTGCCTGTTCTGTTCCCGCTCTGGCTCCGGTGAATTCTCTCACCCTCCCGCGCTTCTGACTGTACCCAGTGCTTGTATAAATAAATAAATAAATCTTTAAAAAAAAAAAAAAGAGTGTTGCTCATTTTGCAGGAATTTGATAGTCCGGTTGACTGTGCCTTTGATTGATATGCATAAGAGGAATCAGATGTTTTTTCCCATAGTGTAGAAACATTCTGTAACATAACTTTTTGTGTTTACTGGATTTTTTCAGATGGAAAAAGTTATTATTTTTATTGTGAACATCAAAATGCTGTTAGATGGCACTCTGAGATCCCAAATGAAAACTAATTATGGCATATGTATAAAGTAATCGAACGGCCACTGCACTGCTTCGGCCAGTCAGATTCAAAGTGTCTTGATTGTTTCAGAGCTCCTGTGAGCATCAGTCACAGTTTCATCTAGCAGCTGATTGTAGGTGCAGCTGAGGACATACTTCTGGAAAAACCGTTGATAGGAAATGCACTAATGAACTGCTTATTTTATTCTGCTTCTATTCCTCCCAAGGTACAAAATAATTACTGGAAAGCCTTCTGGTGCAATATCTGGGGTGCAGAAAGCAGAGAATGGACCAATTGACTGGAGTGGAGACATGCCTGTTTCTTGTAGCCTTTCTCGGTAAGAAGACACTTGGTGTGTTTTTTGTTTTTGTCTTTTTTATTATTAGATGTTATTGATGTATTTGCTTTGATTTGTGTTGTTTGTGACAATGTAGAGTTATCCTGATCTATGTAAAAAATTTCACCACATCTCTGTGGGGATGTAAGTAAGGCATACTGTTCAAAGATTGCTAATCCCTTGTCTTGGAGTTCTGTGCAGTGTGGGACTCCAGCTTAGGACCTTGGTGTCTTTTGTACTGACCCTCATTTTGACAGACCACAAATAGAGATATAGATAGGAGTAATTAGTATTAAACACTCAAAGTTAATATTATCTTTGTTTTTTTAAAGTATTCAGATTATTCAAAAAGTGAGAAATAATCATTTTTAAGAACTTTTTTCAGCATTTCAGGTGTTCATATGGGTCTTCTTTAATTTACCAGCCAGGGCTCAAAAAAATTTACATTGTCAGAAATGAATCTTGTTATCACAAAGTCTAAGATAAAAGGTATTAAATACAGAAATTATTTTAGATTTTACTCTGGAAATACATGTTTAGAATTTTTTATTATTAAATTAATTTCCATTTTTCCTAAGTGTGGTAATTGATTAATCCACAAGTGAACATATATAAGTTATGATTAACAACTTAATTCTTATTATAATATGTGGGTGCTTTTTTGTATGACTTTTAACATATAAGATAAATAAATGTGTTTATTTAAAAGCAGTACATATAATATGTACTTATAAATACAACATTTATAAGTGACATTGTATAAAACAAGCTAATAAAATATCACCTATAGGCCTCCCTAGTGGCGCAAGGGTTTAAGCACCACACTGTGAAGCAATCCGCAGCCTCTGCAACACAAGTTCGATCCCCGGCTGGCCACGGAGAAACCACATGGCAAAGCAGACCTCTCTTGTCACGCCCGCTGCTCCCCTCAGCAGTGTATTTCAGTCAATCTGCCTGTTCTGCTCCCCACTCTGTCTCTGATGAATCCTCTCACCGCCCCCCCCCCACACACATATCTGGCCTATAACCCAGCTCTTGTATGCATAAATAAATAAATCTTTTTAAAAATATATATCACATATATATGCCCATATACAGATTATATGTGTATATATATATATTGATTACTATAGATGCTCATGTAAACCAAGATTTCCGCTGCTAAAATAATTTTTGAAAAAAAATTCGTTTTCATTTTTTGTTGTTTAAAAAAAAATTTTTCAAAATAAAATTGTATCATGTAGCTAGGATTACCCTGAGAAATTCATCATGTTGAAGAGCTGAAATTTAATATTATAATAGTGATTTGTGTTAAATTTTGATTTAGGAAATACTCATTTGGGAGATGTCAAGCAAAGCTGATAAAATTTAAAGGAAATGAATACTTTCTGTTTACCATTATATTGTTGAAACTCAGAATCTCTAATTTAACACCCTGAACTACCAGTTGTGTATGCAGGAGAATAACAGATTTTATCTATCTAATTAATCTTCGGCAAACCAAGTTATCAATTCCCTGATAAAAGTTGCTTAGTTAGCAGAAAGTATATGATTTTTTTTTAAGATTTATTTATTTTTTGAAATGGTTTTCCTCCTAAAGGACATTTTCTCTTTTTTTTTTTTTTTTTTAAGATTTATTTATTTATTTATACAAGCTCTGGGTACAGTCAGAAGCGCAGGAGGGTGAGAGAATTCACAGGAGCCAGAGTGGGGAGCAGAGCAGGCAGAAGGACCGAAGGACACTGCTGAGGGGAGCAGCGGGCGGCAGGAGAGGTCTGCGCGCCATGCGGAACCCTCTTCCAGTGGCCAGGGAGCAGCCAGGGATCGAACCGACACTGCAAAGGCTGCGGGCAGCTTCGCAATCCAGCGCTCAACCGCTGAGCCACCGGGGAGGCCCAAGATTTATTTATGCATACAAGAACTGGGGTACAGGCCAGAGGTGTCAGCGGGTTAGAGGATTCCCCAGAGACAGAGTAAGGAGTAGAACAGGCGGATCTACTGAAATCCACTGCTGAGGGGAGCAGTGGGGGAGACAGGAGAGGCCTGGGGCGCCCTGTGGGTAGCTCCAGGACTGGGGATTGAACTCATACACAGTGGCTGCATAAAGTTCCATAGTACTGAGACTGTAACCCCTTGCGCCACCAGGGAGGCAATGTGATTCTTTTTTTTCCCCAATAGTAAGGGCCTTACATATCATAAACCAGCAATGAAAATAACTATCAAAAATGTAACAACTCAGAAAAAGATAATCATCACTTTCTTGGATGTATTAGTCACAGCCAGAGAGCACATGAGCAAAGTCTTAATTCACCTTATTTGAAGGCAAAGGTTATTTTTGATTGAATTGGCACTAATTGATTACTAGTTGATTATGGTAATATGCTTCCTAAGCAAATATTCTATAAAAGGCAGATAAATTCAACAAAATTTTATATAGAGGAGAATCAGTTTGAGGACATTAGAGACACTGAAATGAAAGCGCATATATACAGTGTTAATATGTGTTTGAAAAACTAAGGAAACTTGGGAGGAAGCAGCACAAAGAAAATCATCAGTAAACTATGTTAATATAGAATTTCTTTAAATTAGGGTTTGCAGTATTAAACCAAGGTTCCCTGACTTTCTGAAAAGTTGATGGATTAAAATTTTTTTTATCTAATCTACTAAAGTAATAGCTATTCCTTTATAAGTAATTAGTATGTTCATAAATACTAGCATTTATTTGTACTTTTACAAAATATAATGCATTTATTCTTCAAGTAATTTTTTTCAATACTGTTTCAGGGGACTTCAAGTACTCCTTACCCCCGTTCTGGCAAACATCCTTGAGGCAGATCAGGAAAAGTGTTGGGGTTTTGACCAGTTTTTTGCAGAAACAAGTGACATACTTCACCGAATGATAATTCATGTTTTTTCACTACAACAAATGACAGCTCATAAGATTTATATTCATACCTATAATACGTAAGTAACTTTTTATATTTTCTTATATCACCATGTTTTGTTATAAATATGTTCACAAATTAGGAGCAGAAGTATGGCCACCTAGTATGTGGGGAGTGCTGTTGTCCTTTACAGAGGAGGAGACAGCATAGAATAGTAGGACAGCTGGAAGGTGAGCCCAGGTCCTCTGAGCCCTTAGGCTTTGTGCTGTTTTGTTCTCTCCCTGCCATGAAATATTAAGTAGTCACCAAAAAAGGAAAACAGTTCTACGTATTACCTATATCCATTTGAGGAATCCAAACAAAATGTTTTAGGATTGATTGCTGTATGCAGGTTATGTGGAATTTTCAGTTTGATAGACTTTATAATATCCGTATCATCAAAGCAGTGTTTGGAGGAACTGGTCATGATCTAAAGTTGTCATATTAAAAAAACGTTTTGTACCTCTCATTTTATCTCAATTATATTGTCCGTTTGGATTTTTCTCACACAGTGATACTGTATTTCATGAACTGGTCTATAAACAAACCAAAATTATTTCTTCCAATCAAGAACTTATATATGAAGGAAGACGCTTAGTTCTAGAACCAGGAACTCTGGCCCAGCATTTTCCTAAAACTACTGAGGAAAATCCCATCTTTGTAGTAAGCCGAGAATCTCTGAATACCGTAGGACTGAAATATGAAAAAAGTAAGTTAAGATTTCTCTTGTTCTTATTAGCCATTAAAAAATAAAAATAATAAAACTGATTATTAAAATGGTTGTCATCTAAGTAAAGCTGATTGATGATGGCATTAATTTTCATAAACAAAACAAATTTTTCATAAACATTAGGATTTTGTAAAGTAGCTGGAAAAGATACTAGTAGTAAAGTTGAAAAGCCTCTAGTTAACATAATTCAACCTGGAATAATTCATTTCACAAAATAGTGGAATATTTTATCATGATATCTTATTATAGCTCCCTGCTTTTAATACTTTACTAACGTGCAAAATAGCTTCTTGTATAATAAATTTCGGCAAATATTTATTGTGTCCAGTTCGAATAGGAAACTTTGCTTATCTTTGGAATCTTTGAAATTATTAATCCTACTAGTGAAAAAAATTAGTTTTCACATTTCTGTTTGGATTTTGGGATTTGATTTAGATTTAAAGAGAAGCAATTGAGCTTGTTATGGTAAAATATATTTGAAAAAAAAGTTTTTAGAAGTATTGCAGGTAATTTGTTAATAATTTGTTAAGGAATAATCATTGCTATTTCAAATGTTTCATTAACCAAGAAAACAACATTAGAGAGTTTTGCCACTAATGTTCAATTAGAGGTTACTATTTTAGAGTTTGCTGTATCAGAATAAAATTTAGTCAAAATTCTTTATTTCTGAGCTTAATTATTTTACTTTTTATTTCAGTTTCCCTCCCTAAAGTACACCCACGTTACGACTTGGATGGGGACGCTAGCATGGCTAAGGTTAGTATTTTAATTAAATTACTATGTAGGGCCTCCCTGGTGGCACAGTGGGTTGAGCGCAACACTGTGAAGCTGTCCACAGCCTTTGCAACACGGGTTCAATCCCGGCCGGCCAGGGAGATACCCACAGGGCGCAGCAGATCTCTCCTGTCTCCCCACTGCTCCCCTCAGCAGTGCTTTTGGTCAGTCTGCCTGTTCTGTTCCCCACTCTGTCTCTAGTGAATAGTCTCACCCCTGCCTCCGTACCTCTGGCCTGTACCCCGGTACAGGTCAATTACTGTGACCTGAAGAAGCAGGGTGAATAGTAAATATAAAACATTAATAAATCTTTTTTTAAAAAGTGCTATGTAATGGAATCAGTAAAATATGTTGTGTCTTGCATGTACTAACATAATTTAGAAAATCAGTCAAATTGTTATCCATTGCAAGTTATTTTATATATGTTCTTTACTTTATATCATTCTTGAACTCAGAAAATTACCTCTGTTGAAAAATGCATATTTAACATTTATCATACTGAGGAAGAAATATTTATTGTAGTTATAGTGATCCTTAGCTTTTAGCAATTTATAGTTTGTTAGGTTTTTAATCAATCTAATAGAAATACATAAACTTGAAAAAAATTTAAAGATTTATTTATTTATGCATACAAGAACTGGGGTGCAGGCAAGAGGTGCAGGGGGTGAGAGGACTTCCCAGAGACAGTGGGGAACAGAGCAGGCAGATACACTGACATACACTGCTGAGGGGAGCAGTGGGGAGACAGGAAAGTCTGCTGCGCCCTGTGGGTAGCTCCCTGGGGATCAAACTCGTGCTGTGGAGGCTGATGACAGCTCAATAGCGCTGTTAACCCCTGTGCCCCCAGGGAAGCCCTAAGCTTGAAAATTTTTGTGGTAAATTTTTTCTTGCTCTGTACCACAATTAACACCAATTCTGACATGCTGTATTTCTTCCCTAGGCAATAACAGGAGTTGTGTGTTACGCCTGCAGAGTGGCCAGCACCTTGCTGCTTTACCAGGAGTTAATGCGAAAGGGGATACGATGGTTAATGTAAGTAACAAATTGAATTTGGAAGTTTGACCTTCCCTTAGACCTCACAGCAGAGCTGGCAGTTACCTGGTTATTTGACACTTTCCCTCTTCAGGCTAGGTAGGGACTGGCGCTTCATTGTTACTATAAGACATTTGCTTCACATTTAGTTTACAAAGCATTTAGCTGTATTTAGTAGCTATTTTTTTAATAGCTCATGAAGTAATATGTTTATTCTTTTTTTTTTAATTGCGGTAATGGTGGTTTACATTGTGGTTGGTGTTTTGGAAGTATAGGATCCCCCCTTTAGCTGTGGTTACCACAGTGCGCACCACCAGAGCACCCACAGGCTCCTGCCGCCGTTGGGTTTGTCCCACCTCCCTTGGATACCACCTTCCCGCTGCCCCTCTTGGTGCCTCAGCTCTATAGCCAGCTTCCAGGGGTCAGCTTTTAAGTTTGTTTTTATCTGATCCTGTGTTTGATTTCTCTGTATTCCACATTTAAGTGACACCATCCAGTATTTGTCTTTATCCCTCTGACTTATAAGGCTCTATCCATGTTGCCGGAAATAGCATGAGTTTATCCTTTTTTTGATTGCTACATAGTATTCCACTATATATATGTACACATATTATTAAAATAACAACAAAGTTATTAAAATATAATTCAGATAGTACATAATTCATCATTTAAAGCATACAACTTAAATGATTTTTAGTTTATTCACAAATTTGTGAATCACCACTAATTTTGGAATATTTCTACCACCACCCCACTGGCCACAAGCACCATTCCTCCATGGCCTGCCCTGGGCAGCCGCTACGTCTCGTCATGCTTGTTGGCTCTGACCTGCCTATTCCAGATACTTCACACAAGTGAGATCTGCAGTATGAGCTCACATCACCTTGACCAGCAATTTTTTAAGTATTTATTTTTGCATAGAATTACTTATTTTTTCTATCACTAATTATAATGCTGTACTACTCTTCAAACAAATTTCATAACATTCTTGACGTAGTATGAAATCCAATTCACATTATTAAAGGGCAGTGTTAATCAAGGCACTCATGCATACCTAGGACACAAGACATTTCTGCTTAATAGGTTAACAGTTTAGAAATCTGAGGCATTAAAATTATATTGAGGGATAAAAAGTAATCTATAAGCACTCAAATAAATTATATTTTATGGCAACAGAATTCTTACTGTTTTTAATAAACTGCTGTCTGGTTTATACTTTAAATCAAGTACTGTGACCTGAAGAAGCAGGGTGAATAGTAAATATAAAACTGAAAGGTTTTCGGGCCTCCCCGGCGGTGCAGCGGTTGAGTGCTGGGTTGCGAAGCTGCCCGCGGCCTCTGCGGCGCCCGTTCGATCCCCGGCTGCTCCCCGGCCACCATGTGGGAGGAGGGTCCCACATGGCGCGCAGACCTCTCCTGCCCCCCACTGCTCCCCTCAGCAGTGTACTTCGGTCCTTCTGCCTGCTTGCTCCCCACTCTGGCTCTGGTGAATTCTCTCACCCTCCCGCGCTTCTGACTGTACCCAGTGCTTGTATAAACAAAACAAACAAACAAACAAATAAATAAATAAAACATGCCTCTATTAAAAAATTTAAAATTAAATAAATAAATTAATTTTAAAAAACTGAAAGGTTTTCTATATGAAGGGTGACATACTAAAAATGAGTCGATTTTTTATGGCATGTAAGAATGGAATTTACTTTTTAAAAGCTGCAAAACAAAATAATTTCTAATTTATTAGGTGAACTAATGAGAATAATTTTTTTTTAGAGAATTAGTTAAAGATGATTATAATGAAACTGTTCACAAAAAGACAGAAGTTGTGATCACACTGGATTTCTGCATCAGAAACATTGAAAAAACTGTGAAAGTGTGAGTAGATTACTTCTTTATTTGTAGTGGTTAAAATGCTGAATAGTGTTCTATTTTTGTTTAATTTATGTAGCTACCTTATTATTTCATGCTTTGCAAATTTGTGTTAAAAACCAACCTTAGATTAAGTTACTTCCTCACAAAGGTAAAAATAACCAGTCGTCTGGGTAAGAAATAAATACCATCTCCCTGGTGGCATATTCTCCCTCCCCCTGGAAAAGAAAAGGTAATCTGGGGTAGAAATGTCTATTTTTTACCTTGCAAAATAGACCCTCTGCATAGGAAAATACAAAACCTGTAAGCAAAAAAGGAAGTAGAAGTATTCTAGAACTGTATTTTGGGAGGATTTTTAGAATTTGGGGATTACTATTCATTCATTTACTCAGACTTACTAATCTTATCCTTGAGAATGTCTTTTGAAACAGTGAAATTTTTAAACTGTCCTGTTCCTAGGCTATCTGCTATTTGAATTGCATAGAAAAAAATAACATCAATATTTACTGTTGACCTCCATTAATTCTGAAATCCAGGATTTTCACTATTATCCTGATTTGTCTTTCATCTGTTATCTCTTGACACACATGAGTAAAATGATATAATATTTCTTCTTTAGGGAGACATTAAATTTTCTTGGAATCTTTTGCTTGTAGGGTTTGCATTCAATATTTTATTTTTAAGTGGTATTTTACTATAATAAATCACATAATTTATACAGTATTTTTAATCTGTATATATAAAGCCCATTTAATTTTTCCAAAACTTATTTTTTACACAGGTATGAAAAGTTGATGAAGGTCAACCTAGAAGCAGCAGAGTTAGGTGAAATTTCAGACATACACACCAAATTGTTGAGAGTAAGTATTTATAAAATTGTGATAATTACAGGTTCCTGATCTATCCCTTTGTTGGAAAGACTAGATCTAAGCTTTCCTAAGGACATAGACTATAGTCAAGAATTCCAGAGAAAGAATAATAGCCTTTTCCCTTCTTTAGGGAATTATTACAATATTTAAATACCTTATTGCCATGTTGTTTGCAAATGCAAATTTATAAATGTAATTTACATTCAGAGTTATTCAATTTGTGTAGAAATCAGCTTAAGTTAGGAAGGTATTAGATCTTTTCTATAATAAAAAGTTACAAAGATTTGGCTTCCTAAAGGCAGTGAATCGTTTCTATAACTAGAAAAAAAGAAGTTGAGACAGAAGTCTCTATGGAAAATGCAGTAGCGTTTCGGGGAGTCTCTAGCTCTGTTAGTAAAATGTGTCCCGGAAGAGCAGAGCATGTCTGTGTGGGGAGGGTGGATTGCTGAGACCAGGTCTCTCCTTGCACCTAGGGCTTCCTGCCTGGCTGCTTCAGTGAGCGCGTCCATCTTCGCATTCTTTTTTCCCTCAGTTATGCAGTTTCTAACCCTGCTTATCTCACAGGTTCTACCAGTTCAATCAAATAAAAATAGCATACTCATGTCAGCTGTCAGCATTCGAGTATTTCATAGAAGGATGTTAATTTAAAATTGAAAAAGCGGGCCTCCCTGGTGGCGCAGCGGTTGAGCGCTGGGTTGCGAAGCTGCACGCGGCCTCTGCAGCGCCAGTTCGATCCCCGGCCACTGGGCGAGGGTCCCACATGGCGCGCAGACCTCTCCTGCCGTGCCCGCTGCTCCCCTCAGCAGTGTACTTCGTCAGTCTGCCTGCTCTGCTCCCCGCTCTGGCTCTGGTGAATTCTCTCACCCTCCCGCGCTTCTGACTGTACCCAGTGCTTGTATAAATAAACAAGCAAATAAATAAATAAAACATGCCTCTATTAAAAAAAATAATAAATTTTTAAAAATAAATAAATAAAATTGAAAAAGCACTTGGTATTGTGGGGGAGAGGGAATCTCCCTGCACTGCCCAATCTTCTCCGGCTGGTTGGGTCAGCAAGTTGTCCTCAGGCAGATTAACAAGAGAAAAACAATTTAATTTTGTTTGTCCAGGAGCCCATATAGCCATGAGGGTCTGAGGACAGAAAGGTCAGGTGGGGTTTTCCTGTCATCCTGGGTTAGGGAGGGGGAAACGGTGCAGGGCTTCAGGAGCGGAGGCGCTGACAGGAGGCAGAGGCTTGCCTGGTAATTACGGGGAAAACCTCAGTTTACATTCTTCTGGGTGGTTAGGGAGGGGGAAAGTTTCTCCTGAGCCAGCCCGCAGGACCCCGTTCATTTCAGCAGGAGATGGTCACAGGCCAAAGCGCCTTGGGAAGGCCGGCCTGAGCACCCTCCATGTGACAGCCCTCCGCTCTTTCCTGGCTCCTGCTGATTTTAGGGTTTTTTCCCTCACTTTTAGATCTAGAGCAGTAGTTTTCAAAATAGGAGTCATGAGCGACTAGTCCATTGTAAAGTTTAGTGCATTGCACTCAGCGCTTTTTTAAACCAGAACAGAATAGAAATGACAGAACGCCTCACATGCAAGAGAACTGTTGTCCGTGACACTTTCAGTTCATTTTTATACACACAATTCAGTGACACTGGGTTAAAACAAGAGGGATTTCTTATTTGGACCTAAGATTTCACTTTCCATTTTTAAGAGGAGTTGCTTTTCTTTGGCTTCTAAAAACAGCACGATTCTGCATGCCTGCATTTTATATTTGCAACTCTGTTAACGGTTCCACTTGGATTTTACCACTCTTACGAGGTAGAACATTCACTATATTTTACAGATAAAAAACAAACTTAAAAAATATTTTATAAAGTATATTAATACTAGTTAATCTCATGTTTTATCATACTATATATTCTCAGTAGAAATTAAGCTAAGAAGGCATCCTTGCACTTAAATATAAAAATAATTATCCTGATTTTGAATTTAATCTACAAAAAGAAATAACGTTTAGACTTTAGGCCCCATTAGCATAATATTATCACTTCTGGGCCTCCCCGGTGGCGCAGCGGTTGAGCACTGGGTTGCGAAGCTGCCTGCAGCCTTTGCGGCGCCGGTTCGATCCCCGGCTGCTCCCCGGCCACCGGAGGAGGGTCCCACATGGCGCGCAGACCTCTCCTGCCGCCCGCTGCTCCCCTCAGCAGTGTCCTTCGGTCCTTCTGCCTGCTCTGCTCCCCGCTCTGGCTCTGGTGAATTCTCTCACCCTCCCGCGCTTCTGACTGTACCCAGTGCATGTATCAAACAAACAAACAAACAAATAAATAAATAAAACATGCCTCTATTAAAAAAAAATTTAAAAAAAAAAATATATTATCACTTCTGATTTTGGCAAATCTGGATCTTCACCCATTGGTTTTATTTAGCTTTCCAGTTCTCAGGGAACAATAGAAACCAGTCTTCAGGATATCGAAAGCAGATTATCTCCAGGTGGATTGCTGGCAGATGCGTGGGCCCACCAAGAAGGCACTCATCCAAAAGACAGACAGTAGGTTATCATTTTATTGGTAGTTTCTACTTTTATTATTAAATATCCTTTTTCACATTGACTCGGTTAATTATTTGGGTTTTTCTTTCTTAAATAGTGTAGAAAAGCTACAAGTCTTGTTAAATTGCATCACAGAGATTTACTATCAGTTCAAAAAAGACAAAGCAGAACGTCGTAAGTAAAATTTGCCATTTGCTAATGTAATGAGTCGGCCGTAGTAGTTGTAATTCAGTTGAATTTGGTATATTTGTAAGGGTGCCTACTTAGTATTTCAATGATTTGATTCAGTCAGGAAAGAGGTAGAATGTACTAAAAATTATTCTGAAAATCAGCCTTTTGAATATTTTTTTTCTATTTTATTGAGAAATAACTGATAGAATGCTGCGTAAGTTTAAGGTACACAGCGTAATGATTTCCGCAGCAGTGAGTTTAATTAACATCCACCTTCTCGCATAGATAGAAGAAAAAGAGGGGAAATTTTTTTTTCTTTTGATGAACCTCTTAGGGTCTCTCTTAACCACTTCTGTGTATACCGTGAGGCATTGTCAACTACGGCTCCACTGTGGCTAGTCAGGAGTCGTGCGCACCAAAGCCTCTGGGCCAGGCACATGACAGGAGGACGGGGAGGAGCTCACTGCTCATGCAGCTTCTTTTCCAGTCTCGTGTTTCTCAGGAGAAACTAGACATACAGCTTTTATTAGAAATAATTCTAATTTTTAAATGTTGGCAGTTTTGGTTTTTATTTTAATGTGACCACTGTGGAGAGCAAATAGAAGCACTTGTGGGCCAGGTCTAGCCCGTGGGTAGCAAGCTGGTGACATCACCCTAAACGCTTGGCCTTTTTGAAAATGATAGTCCCCCAAAAAAAGTTATGCATGATTTAATGAGTCTGATTTACTAAAATATATTTTCTTATTTTTAGGACTAGCTTATAATGAAGAACAAATCCATAAATTCGATAAGTAAGTGATCAGATTGTTTTTGTTTATGTTAGTAACATGTTTTGTCTTAAATGAATTACAATAAAAATTACATTTAGGGGCCTCCCTGGTGGCGCAGGGGTTAAGACACAACCTATGAAGCAATCTGCAGCCACTGCAGCATGAGTTCGATTCCCGGCCGGCCAGGGAGAAACCCACATGGTGGGACAGACCTCTCCTGTCTCCCCACTGCTCCCCTCAGCAGTGTATTTCAGTCCATCTGCTTGTTCTGTTTCCCACTCTGTCTCTGGTGAATCCTCTCACCCCTGCATCTCTGGCCTGTACCCCAATTCTTGTATAAAAATAAATAAATCTTTAATAAAAAAAAAAAAAAAATTACATTTAATCTTGACTTGACAGAGCTGCACTACCTGTGCGGATTTTGGGGGTCTGCTCACTTGGCCCAGGGGTGAGAGGTTAGGAAGCAGGAGAAGGAGGAGGCGGCCTTCTCCGCCTCGGGTGCTCTGGTCACGGAGGCTCAGGGACAGTCCAGCCTCCTCAATAAATGCTGCTCGGCCGCCTCTGTCTTTCTCCTCTTGCTGCCGTGAGTGCGTCCATCTCAGAGACCTTTGGTTTTCCACTGCAAAGATTCTAAAGCCACAACATTCACTGCAGGAGACATAAATTTCATGTTTGAAGACTTGTAATATTGAAAACAGAAACAGTAATGTGGGTTTAAGCTTTGATTTTTTCTAAATTACAGGCAAAAACTGTATTACCATGCAACAAAGGCTATGACCCACTTCACAGATGAATGTGTTAAAAAATATGAGGCATTTTTTGATAAGTCAGAAGAATGGATGAGGTAAGTAAACTTTTAGGAGGTGTTTAGTGACTACATAATGTGTGATTTAATGTATGTTGTATATTTTAAGTAAGAATATGAATTTTACAAAATAATATTTTAATATAAATATATCTTTTATTACAAAATTATACATTATTAATAATTAGAATATTATTTATTACAAAATAATATTATTTTCTTACTGTGTTGTTTTGGGTTTCAGAAAGATGCTTCATCTTAGGAAACAGTTATTGTCCCTGACGAATCAGTGTTTTGATATTGAAGAAGAAGTGTCCAAGTATCAAGACTACACCAATGAGGTACAGCTGTCAAGTGCATCTACAAAAAGTTTTTTCCTGATAAGAAAACCCTAAACCCTCCCCAGGCCCTGCCTGTGCCCGCCCGGCAAGGAGAGGGCCGGACAGTGTCCTGCGCTCGGCTCTGCTGGCCCATTTGCGATGTGCATTTTCACCCAGATTTTAAGAACTTAAATATTTTACGACTAAAAACATGAGATAGGCTTTTCTTTTTTACTCATTAAATATAGGCTGATTTTTCTGAATGCGCAGCTGGTGGACCTGTCCATGCAGTTCCCCCAGCAGCCAGGGCTCCACCCTTTCCTGGTGTAAACTACCTGAGCTCCGGGTTTTGAAACCAGTTCAGTCAGCCCGTTCCCCAGTGCTCCTGGAGGGCAGCGCTGGCCTGGCACCCACAGGCACTCGGCCTCTCGGACGCAGCATGTGGGCGTGTGAACTTCCGGTCGGGGACCTCCTTGTAGAGTTTTTACATATAATTTCATCAAACGAGACATTATTTGAGCTTTTATTGAGTTTGTCCTGAACTTTGCCTTTGAAACACTTCTCCGTGGCCTTGCCTGCGCATCTGCTCACTGGGCCTGTGTCTCTCCTTGCTGCTTCCCAGCATTTATCTTCTGCCTAGCATCCCTGGGCTGCATCTCAAAGCTCGAGAACAGCAGCCGCCACAGCAGCGTGGCTAAGATGTCAGACCAAAAAAAAGCTGACTATTCTTTTGTCATCTGTAAGAAAAAGTTTATAAAGAGCAATGATAGAAGTACTGTATCGTTGCTATAATACTTATCAATTTTTTTTTAAAGATTTCATTTTTTAGGGCCTCCCTGGTGGTGCAAGGGGTTAAGACGCAACCTATGAAGCTGTCCGCAGCCACTGCAGCATGAGTTCAATCCCTGGCCAGCCAGGGAGCAACCCACATGGCACAGCGGACCTCTCCTGTCTCCCCACTGCTCCCTTCAGCAGTGTACTTTGGTCGATCTGCCTATTCTGTTCCCCGCTCTGTCTCTGGTGAATCCTCTCACCCCCCACACCTCTGGCCTGTACCCCAGCTCTTGTATGCATAAATAAATAAATCTTTTTTAAAAAAAAAGAGCTAGAGTACAGGCCAGAGGTGCAAGGGGCGGTGAGAGGATTCACCAGAGACAGAGTGGGGAGCAGAACACTGAAACACACTGCTGAGGGAACAGCGGGGAGACAGGATAGGTCTGCTGTGCCATGTGGGTAGCTCCCTGGCCAGGGATGGAACTCAGATCACAGTGGCTGCAGATAGCTTGGTAGCGCTGAGACTTTAACCCTTGGGCCACCAGGGAGGCTAGTACTTACCAATTTTAATTTTAATTTTGAAATTAAAAATTAAATCTATGAAGACCCATAACATTTGCTCTAAATTCTGGAATAAGTACTGTATTCTGTGATTAAATTGACCCCAGTTTTTTTGATGTTTTAGTTACAAGAAACTTTACCTCAGAAAATGTTTGCAGCCTCCAGTGGAATCAAACATGCCATGACCCCAGTTTACCCCTGTTCTAACACATTAGTGGAAATGACTCTTGGGTAAGACATTGACAGTTTGGTAACTAAAATGTTCCCGTTTGTTTTTGTTTGTGTGTGATCACGTTCTTTTTTTTTTGAAATGTTTGATATTTACTGTGAATATGCTTACTGTTATTTAATGACTAAGTTCAATTAGGAGAAATAAAACAATATAAATATAATTCTAAAACATATACTTTTTATGAACAGAGGTGCTTTTTTCCATCTTTAATTTGTGTAGTATGAAGAAATTAAAAGAAGAAATGGAAGGGGTGGTTAAAGAACTTGCTGAAAACAATCATATTTTGGAAAGGTGAGTCATGCAAAAATCTCTCTGCCCTATGATCTTCTATGCATTTGAGTGCGCACGTACATGCGTGTGTCTGTCCTCATCCCAGGCTGGGGGAAAGGGATACAAAGTCAGAACACTTGGTGTGATGAATTCTGCAGCGCCTGCCTGTAGATGTGTTTGGGGCCATTGGGAAAAAAACAAATCCACTCAGGCTGACTAGTGCATCAAAGCACTGCTTAATAGAATTACTAGTATATTTGAGTCCGCTTATGCCAACGAAAATCTTTTGCACATCATTTTTAATAACATTTCTCATTAACATAATAAATTTCAATTTTGGAATCCGTTGCTTACACCGCACCAGCACACCTGACTGTCTCTGTGTCCCTTACAGAGCCTTCTCCACACCCTTGCACATGTCACCTGTGAGGGCGGCTCTCGAGGAGCTGGTGTCTACAGAACCCGGATAGGTCGGGGGGAAGAGAGTTGGGAACATGCAGACCACTGGGATGAGCAGTCCTGCCCTGGTTCCTCAGACCTCCCAGGCCCTTCTCCTTCAGACCCTTAGATGCTCCTTTACCGGTTCTCTGACCCCAGAGATGCTAATAACTCATTCATGGTTGCGTTCTGTACGCCCGCAGTCACTTGCACACTGCGTTATCTCACTTAACTTGCATCCAGCCCCGGGTTCATCCCATCAGTCACGGGTATCGCAGTGAAAATGATTGTCCCAAACACTGATTTAATCATGTATTCCCTCAGCTCAAAGCTTTCTAAACTCCTATTACCTCAGCCTATTCACCCAAATTTATTTCCCGCTACTGCCCCAAGTAAGTCTATTCTAGCAAGTTTCCCCATTCCGTAGTGTCAGTTGAGTAAGCCATTATGACTCCCCACTCCACACCCTTGTTTACAGATCCCACCCCAACACAAAGAAGTTACCGGTTCTCACTCACACTTTGTCCATTACACCACTCCGTTTTCTCTTAAGTCTCTGCAAGTCACTGAATTGGTTTTTTCCCCCATACTTGTAATTGTATCGCTGTATTTCAGCGAGAAATGGAGCAATATATAGTTGCTTAGAGTCTTCAAAAATAACTCCTCATTCTCCTGAAAAGTATTCTGTATTTTTCTTTAAAATGGTTGGGAATCAAATGAATTCATCTTTTCAGATTGCCTTTTTTCTTTTGTGTTACAGATTTGGCTCTTTAACCATGGATGGTGGCCTTCGAAATGTTGACTGTCTTTAGCTTTCTTAGAAGCTTGAGAAAATTTCATTTTGCACAAGAAGATAATGCTGAGGCATGAAATGAGGGCCTCTACCGGTGATCTCCTGTTTCTAGCTTCAGTATTTGATGTGTTTGTATAAATATGTACGATATTGTAAATACATAAAAAATATATAAATTTTTGGCTGCTGTTAAGATGTAATTTTACCTTTTAACATTTATAATTATATGAGGACATTTGACCTCAGTGAGCAGAGAAGAAAGC
The DNA here is from genome assembly GCF_014898055.3 of Talpa occidentalis. Classification (NCBI taxonomy): domain Eukaryota; kingdom Metazoa; phylum Chordata; class Mammalia; order Eulipotyphla; family Talpidae; genus Talpa; species Talpa occidentalis. Next base: position 85,360,865 of record NW_023601653.1, read on the forward strand.
CATGACTGCTGTGTTGAGACACTGACCCTCTCCTCCTCTGAGTGAGGCTGACTCAGTCTTGCATCTCTGACTACCCACGGGAAACATTTTAAGTGGAACCGACAGTGGCACCCTTACAGATCAGAAAAGACTGACAGCTGGCATGTCTGCAAGGGGTAGAGAGAGGTGACTTCTGTGAGTGGGGAGCAGAACCAAACACTGTCTTCATAGGGTCACAATTTTTTTGAGAAGGATAAAGTGGCATTATTTCATTTTACAAGGTGCCCAGATCCCAGTTATTCTTGTATCTGTTTAATTTCAGATTATTATTGAGCAAAATTTTTGAAGTGATTTAATTATTAACAAGTCGTTTTTATTTTGACCACAAAGTGTAATTGTTATTAAAAAATTAGGAAAATTTCAACTGTTTCAAGCTGTATATTCTTTAATTCTGCTTACCACTTCATGAAAAAAAGTCAATAAATTTCTCAATTTTAATGTAAAGAGTTTGTATTTTTGTTTGAGAAACAAAAGTTATGTTTTGCAAGAAATAATAGGGGTAGTGATGGTAGATAGTTTTCGGAATATTGCATGGAGGGACATCCTTCTAAACCAACTGATTCCAATTTTAGTAGAAGTTCTTTCATGAACTTTCTTGTATGCTGTACAAATCCAAAGGTAACATTCTCTTTGGAAATCTGCCCAGATTTCTAGAATAAAGGATTATGCCCAGCAAGAAATTATTTCATCTATTCAAAATTTAGTTTTGTTTCCTGTGTTACCAGGTTATTGAAGTGTGATTTAGCATTTTATTTGAAACCTCCAGTTGCTGCATCAATGTAGTGAGGGAATTTTGTGTGTCACGTGTGGTCTCTATAGAAATCAGTGCATGGGTGAGTGACCATTAAATACAGTTATGTTATCCCCGGTCAAATACCTGCTTGTTATGGGGTGAGGAGGTGCTTAATCCCCCTTGATTTTAATTCTCCATGAACTAGCTAATATGTATGTCTTTTAATTATATAGGTTAAGTGTTTATAACTGTACTTTTTTTTTATAACTGTACTTTTAAGTAAAATTTTACTTAAATTATGTGATAATATTTTTGAAGATTTTTTTTTTTTTTTTAATAGAGGCATGCTTTATTTATTTATTTTATTTGTTTGTTTGTTTTGTTTATACATGCACTGGGTACAGTCAGAAGCGCGGGAGGGTGAGAGAATTCACCAGAGCCAGAGCGGGGAGCAGAGCAGGCAGAAGGACCGAAGGACACTGCTGAGGGGAGCAGCGGGCGGCAGGAGAGGTCTGCGCGCCATGTGGGATCCTCCTCCGGTGGCCGGGAGCAGCCGGGGATCGAACCGGCGCCACAGAGGCCGCAGGCAGCTTCGCAACCCAGCGCTCAACCGCTGCGCCACCGGGGAGGCCCTATTTTTGAAGATTTAGTTTTTATTTCAGCACATCTATTTCCACACACCAGTCATCAAACCCTTCTGTGGGGATTGTGTTTTTTTGAGTAGTACTAATAAGGGTAAGTTTATTCCACATTAGTAGTGGTTAAGACTTACTGTTTTATTCCACATTACAGCAACATGAAAACCGAGCATTCTTGCTTTCAATGTTTGACCCTCAAAAATGCTTAATATTCAGGGCCTCCCCGGTGGCGCAGCGGTTGAGCGCTGGGTTGCGAAGCTGCCCGCGGCCTCTGCGGCGCCGGTTCGATCCCCAGCTGCTCCCCGGCCACCATGTGGGAGGAGGGTCCCACATGGCGCGCAGACCTCTCCTGCCGCCCGCTGCTCCCCTCAGCAGTGTACTTCGGTCCTTCTGCCTGCTCTGCTCCCCGCTCTGGCTCTGTTGAATTCTCTCACCCTCCCGCGCTTCTGACTGTACCCAGTGCATGTATAAACAAAACAAACAAATAAATAAATAAAATAAATAAATAAAAACATGCCTCTATTAAAAAAAATTTAATTTAAAAAAAATGCTTAATATTCAAAACATCTTAATAAATACATGGTAAAACCGGTCTACTAACCTGATTTTCAGAGTGACTAAGTGAAACTTGCTTTAAAATAAGATGCGTGACCAATTTAGAAGCTTCTTAAAAATATTGTGATATATTCCCAAAAGATAGGGAGTATATGTTTTAAAAATATTATATATATATACGAGTAGATGAGTTAATGACTCAACCTAAAAGAGAGACTATAGTTCTAACAGCAAAAGAAATAATCAGAAATGAGCTCAGTGAACACATACTCTATGGGAAGAAGGCTGTCTTCCAAGCATATAAAAAAAGAATTCAAGATTAAGGAAGAAACATGATAAATAATCCCATAATCTCTTCTAAAGTTCAGCTTCAATTATTTTGAAAATTATCAAATACTGTATTCGTAGCTTGTAGACCACATTCATTACACTGTGGCAAGCAGAGTATCTTCTCTTAGAAATAAAGATTCTTTTTTCAAAATATTTCTTTATATCTTCACCTATAAATTAAAAATTATAATACCCCAGGATTTTTCCCTGTTATTTTTTTAAGCAATGAAGTTCACTCTGTGTGGTGTTCTGTACTGAAAATAAGAGGTGGTGTGTTTTACGTTAGAAAGGACTATCTGTCAGAATAAGCAATCTCAACCGAGATGGCAAATGTCTTCTCCCTTCTGAGAGAAGCTCGTCTTCTGCGGGTGTCAGAAGTGCATTTTGCGTCTTGTGCTTTGTCTTTCAGGGCTCCAGAAAACTTGCAGTTACTCAAAATTCTAAAATTGAGAAGTGCCAGGGCAGGCAGGCCCTGATGAGAGGAAACATAAAGAAGTCTTTTTTTTTTATTGATTTTTTGTTTTTTGGATTTTTTTATTTTAACATTTATCATTTTTACATAAAGAAGTCAACACTATTGTTTGTGGAATTCAACCACCCACATCCCGTCAAGAAGACAGAAAAATCTGGAAAAGTCTTACGCTTGTTTTAGTTTGACTTTCTCCCTGCATGTCACTTACAAGGCTCAAAGTTCAGATTCCTAAAAAATACTAAAAATGGAATAGAACACAATACGTCTGACCTGAAAATAAAAGCTGGTAATGTATATTCTCGGGGATATTTTGAGAGAGTAAATAAGCTCTGGAACTTGAGTGTGTCCTATAAAGAACAGCCCAAATATTGTATCAGGCCCAAGCAGGCTGTTCTAGGGAGTAATAAGCTCTGGGTAAGTCTGTTTCTTTTGCTGTGGACAGCGCATGAGCGCCACTCACTAGACGGTTTCAGGGTGATGGTGAACACCCCAGCCCCAGCCCCAGAGCAGGCAGCGGACAGCGGTGTCTGCTGTCGTCATGCACAGTGCTGCCAAAGACAGGCCTCAGGGAATAGTCCGCAAAGGGTCAAAAGCCAAACCAGGACCCTGGAAGAAGTCGTGTCTTTTATACTTTTTTTTTTTTTTAAGATTTATTTATTTATTTATACAGGCACTGGGCACAGTCAGAAGCGCGGGAGGGTGAGAGAATCCACCAGAGCCAGAGCGGGGAGCAGAGCAGGCAGAAGGACCGACGTACACTGCTGAGGGGAGCAGCGGGCGGCAGGAGAGGTCTGCGCGCCATGTGGGACCCTCCTCCGGTGGCCGGGGAGCAGCCGGGGATCGAACCGGCGCCGCAGAGGCCGCGGGCAGCTTCGCAACCCAGCGCTCAACCGCTGCGCCACCCGGGAGGCCCCTTTTATACATTTCTTATAAGAATCAAATACTTCAGGATAAATTCCTGCCAAAGTTTAAAATAGGTGTATTTTCAGTGAAAAATAAGCAAATCAAATGAGATCGAGCCTGTGGCTTCTTAATGGCCCCCAAGTCCGAGGCGCTGCCCCTGGGGTTCTGCTGGACGCCGCGCTGTGGCTGCTGGTCAGCCCCGGCACTGAAGTGACCGTCTAGGAAGGGGGGCCTGTGTTTGGAAGTGACCCAGGCCTGCGTGAGGCGAGCGCTCCTGCTGTTTACAGCTGTGTGGCAACATCTGTCAGTAGTTTCTAGTTGTGAGGGCTGAAGGCTGAGGACGCCCCGGGGGTGACAGGGAGGGATCCGGGCTAGCGGGCCCCGACATGCTGACTGGGGTTCGCAGCCCAAGTGTCGGGTGTGGCCGCTGCCATGGTTTTCACCTCCGTGCGCTGCAGGGCGCGCTCGGGAAGCCTTGGAGCCGAGCTCGGCCCGAGGACAGACCCTGCCAAGCCCTCAGAGGGGCAGCCCCGCCTGCGCTGGGGCCGGCGCCCCGCGCCGCGCCCCGCCCGGGAAGCCCAGGCTGCTGTGCGCGGACACGAGGAGCCGTCTCAGGCGAGCACCTCAGCCAAGCCGGTTCCCTGCGCTGCTGAGGCGCAGCCGCCCTCAGCGGCCGGGCCGAGGCCCACAGCGCCGCCCGCGGGAGGCGTCGGAACTGAGCAAGGTTGTCTGCGGGGACGCTGCCGGCCGGGCGCGGCCAGGGGAGGGGAGCGGAGGAGGCCGGCGGTCGGCGCCCGCGGGGTGTCGGGCCCTCCGGGGCCGCCCTCCGTGCCCGCGGGCGGGGCGGGGCCGGGGGCTCCTGTCCTCAGGCGCCTCCTGCCGCGGGCGGGCGGCCCGTGCTCCTGGGAGTCCTCAGGAGCCCCCCAGGCGGCGCCACCCTGCCCGTTCATGAATGCTGCTTTTTTTGAGATTTATTTATTTTTATACAAGAACGGGGGTACGGGGCCCCCCTGGCGGCACGGGGGCTAAGCGCCGCACTGTGCAGCTGTCCGCAGCCTCGGCAGCCTCTGCCCGATCCCCACAGGCCAGGGAGCTCCCCACAGGGCGCGCAGACCCCCCTGCCGCCCGCTGTCCCCTCAGCCTGCTCTGCCCCCCGCTCCGCCTCTGGGGATCCTCTCCCCGCCCGCACACGCCTCTGGCCCGCGCCCGGCTCTCGTGTGATGAATAAATAAATCTTGGGGCGCAGCCAGGCGTGGGGCGCGGCGGTTCCTCTAACAGGACAAGCCGAGTTTCCGGCGGGTCCGCGCCCGAGACCAGACCCGGGGCGCCCCCGCGAGACCCGCCCGTGCCCGGCGGCCGCACCCCCCGCGGGCCCCCACGCAGCGGGCAGCCGGGGCGCCGGGCGGGAGCGGGGCGCGGGGGCGAGGGCGCGCGGCCTCGGGGGGGCGGGGGGGTCCGCGCCACTGGCCGGCGGGGCGGCCCCTCCCGGGCCGGGCAGAGCCGCGCACACGGGGACCCGCGCCCCGGCAGGAGCCGCCCCCGAGAGAACCCGCGCCCGGGAGGTCGCCGCGGCCTGCGGCCCCCCAGGAGGAGCGGGGTGGCCGGGCGGCTGCTGGGCCCCGCCGGCCGGCGGGGTGGGACCCCGAGGCCCGCCCGTGGCCCCGGAGCCGCGCGCGTGTAGGGCCGGCGCGCGGGGAGCTGGGCTCCCCGGGCCGCGGGGACACGCGGGGCGGCCGCTGCGGGCGGCCGGGGGCCGTTCTCGGGGCCGCGCGGGGCGCGGGGGCGTCGGCGGGACGGGACCCTGGCGCTGCAGACGGCGCGGCCCGCGGAGGCGCCCGGCAGGGCGGAGGGAGCCGGCGGCGGGGGGGCCTGGCGAGGGGGCGGGGCCGTCGGGGGGCGCCGGGCCCCGCAGGGACGGGCGGGAGCCTCGCCACGGGGCGGAGGCGCGTCCCCCCGGCTGGCGGCGGCGGCTTCGGCCCAGGAGGACGGCAGGGCCGGGTGTGGCTTGCGGGTGGGCGGGGGAGCGGGGGCGCCGGGCCCGCGCGACGCCGCTCTCCCTGGGAAGGGCAGGCTCCGAGCGTGAGGTCCCGCGGGCGCTCCGGGCGCCGGAGCCGCGGGCGCGCGTTTCTCGCGCGGGTTTCTCCAGAGCGTGATCCGGTCGCGCCAGAGCCGGGGAGGAGCCGAGGCGCGGGCCGGGAGGACTCGCGCCTCCGTGTCCGGCTCGTGCCCGCGTCTCTCCCGGGCTGCCCCGCCGGGGGCTCCGCCGCTTCCTCCCGCGGCCGCCGCGCCCCTGCCCGAGGCGGACCCGGGTCCGGGCGTCGAGCCGCGTCCGGCAGCTCGCGCGGGGCTGGGCCGCCGGCTCCCGGCCCTGAGCAGCCGTCAGGCGGGTTCCAAGGCGGCGTCTGGAAGCGTGTCCTGAGACACACACACGTCTGTCCCCGGGGGGACGCTGACTCCAGGGGGCCACCCCGGGGGTGCCCTGGGGGGGCCTCACGGGGCCAGCGTGGAGGCCGGGCCGCCTGCCGCTGCCGAGACCCTCGAGTCCGAGACGGGGGTGACCAGACGGGCGAGGCCGGGGGGCGCGAGGCAGAGGGTGCGGCCGGCGACCCCTGGGTCACCCCCGGACGGGGGAGCCCCTGGGCACGTCCCCCCAGACGCCTTGTTTCTGGGCGGGTCTCCCTGCGCTTCCTCGCGGCGGCTGCAGAGGCGGAGGCCCGAGTCCCGCACCCGAGGAGAGGCCGCCGGGCCTGGGGGGCTCCCCGGGGCGAGCGGCGGGGGCGCGGGGAGGCCCGTCTGGTCCCGGGCTGGCGGGCGGCCTTCGGGCAGGGGCTGCGGGAGAAACGAGCTGCCGCCGCCGGCGCGCTCCGGGCTCTTCTCCTCAGACTCCTTGAACTGTGGCCGCCACCAGGGGGGAAGCCGAGTTCTTGGCAGGCGCCCGGGTCTCACCGGTCTCTGGGGAATCCTCTCACCCCCCACACCTCTGGCCTGCACCCCAGCTCTTGTCTGTATAAATAAATAAATCTTTAAAATAAATAAATAAATAAAATGTGGAGTAGCTAAGAAAACCCAGAACACAAAAAGCCCTAGTTTTGTGCCCTATGCTCAGCACAGCCAGTCTTTACCTATGACCCTCTATAGATTCCGGAAAAGGGTAAAAAAATATTTTAATATGAGACAGCACAGGTCTAGCGTTAATGAGAGATTGCTTGCTAATGGCGTTTGGCTCCGCTTATAGTTTCCTTTTCCTAAATAACAGACATTACCACATGTAATTGTAACCTACCCGTGATGATTTTTATCCCAATATTCTCAATTAACTTTCAGTTCTAGAGATATCAGCCACAGAGGAGAAGCCTGCAGTTAGAAGATGAATAAGCTCTGGGGCTCGAGCAGCTCTGTGATTACAGCCCGGAGCGTGGTGTTACACACTTGAAAGTCACTAAGAGACGGGATCTTAAAGACTCTTACCACAAAAAAGAAATGATGATTACACGACTTGGCGGAGGTGCTAGAACTAAGGCTAAGGTGGTAATTACGTCGCAGGCTGGAAGTGCCTCAGATCAACCTGTGTACGTCTGAAGCCGCACGACGCGCGATGTCCGTTATGGCTCAACTCGAAAGACTGACCATTTCAGCCCCATTCGCAACGCCCTGCAGCTGAGCGGGGTGGAGACTTTCCAACATGACTGTCTGGCTGGTAGATTTTGCTAGTCCCCCATCAAAAAGGCACAATTTGGGCCTCCCTGGTGGCGCAAGGGGTTAAGCACCGCACTGTGAAGCTGTCCACAGCCTCTGCAGCACCAGTTCCATCCCCAGCCAGGGAGCTCCCCACAGGGCGCAGCAGACCCCTCCTGTCTCCCTCTGCTCCCCTCAGCAGTGTCCTTCGGTCCTTCTGCCTGTTCTGCTCCCCGCTCTGGCTCTGGCGAATCCTCTCACCCCCCACACCTCTGGCCTGTACCCCAGCTCTTGTATGCATAAATAAAGTAAATCTTCAGAAAAATAAAATGGAATAGAATAAAATTGCACATTTAACAAAATTGTTGTTTTAAGGATTGTATCAGTTTCCTGGGGCTGCTGTAACCCCCACAACGGGGCGGCTTAAAACAACAGACACTTAATGTCCTACAGCTCCGGACTGGAAGTTGGGATTCAGGATGTCGGCCAGCCCGGCTTCCTCTGCGCCTCCGGGGAGGATCCTCGCACTCCTCTTCCGAGAGCTCCTGCTGGCGGGGAGAATCTAATTCTTTGACTTAGAGCTGCACCTCACCAGTCTCTGCCACATGACAGCCCCTCTCTGAGCTTCTGTCTCCAAACGCCCGTCTTCTTGTGAGGACCCAGCGACCCCGGGCTGGGCCCACACGGAAGGACACGGCAGGAAGCCTGGGATGGGGTGGCCTCCCGGGGAACCACGTAGAGGGAAGCAGGTCCCGGAAGAGTGTCCTTCTGTTTGCCGATGTCCTTTCAGTTTAACACCAATGGGGGGTTTGTTTTCTCATCAACGTTATAATGAAATCACCTTAAGTTAAATGATATTGATCCAGGACCTGTGCTGCTCACTTTGATTTTGTTTATCTGCTTTGCTTTGCGTTGCTTTGTTTTGTTTTATTTTAGAACTGGGGTGCAGGCCAGAGGTGCGGGAGGTGAGAGGACTCCCCAGAGACAGAGCGGGGAACAGAACAGGCAGATCCACTGAATTCCACTGCTCTGAGGGGAGCAGCGGGGAGACAGGAGGGGTCTGCTGCGCCCTGTGGGTTGCCCCCTGGCCGGGGATGGAACTCAGGCCGCAGTGGCTGGCGATAGCTTGATAGCGCTATCTTTAACCTTTGCGCCACCAGGGAGGCCCTGCCTTGTTTTGTTTTATTTATTCATTTTTTTAAGATTTATTTATTTATTTATACAAGAACCAGGGTGCAGGCCAGATGCGCGGGAGGGTGAGAAGATTCACCAGAGCCAGAGCGGGGAGCAGAGCAGGCAGAAGGACCGAAGTACACTGCTGAGGGGAGCAGCGGGCGGCAGGAGAGGTCTGCGCGCCATGTGGGACCCTCGCTGGCCAGCCGGGATGGAACCCGCGCTGCAGAGGCTGCAGACAGCTTCACAGTGTGGCGCTCAACCGCCTGTGCCCCCAGGGGAGGCCCTGCCTTATTTTGTTTTGAATTAAGATTGTATTTTTTATTATTTAGGTTCACAAAAAAAAAAAAAGCAGAAAGACAGAGATTTCTAATTCTCTTCCCATATAACTCCTCGCCACTTAGGAACACAGGGGCGCTCCCTCAGAGCTAACCCAGCGGCACAGACCCTGTAGGGAAGAGCCTGTACCCTTTGTTCAGGGGAAACCAGCAGTTCTCACCCCTGGGGAGATCCTGACCCGCCTGCACCCCACTCTCCACCCAAGGCAATGGGGAGCCTGGGGACGGGGAGTGAGGCCTGAAGGCTTTGTCCCTGATGGGGAACAAAATGTCTCCTCCCTCAGGCACAGTCTGCGCATTGCTTTGTTTGAGCTGGTTCTGAAGTGAAAAAGAATCCTTGATGAGGTGGAAGCTCCAGGGCCCTCTCAGGTGAGGGAAACCAGGTTTACATCGCGCACCGACACCGACTCTTCAGCGCCACGGGATCTCGCAGGCGCCGGGCACAGGCTGCTCCCTTCTGCCTCCTGTCTGCCGGCACCACCTGCCCCGCGTGCCCGGCCAGGGGGCAGCAAGGCTCCTGGTGCTGGCTGCGGCCTCCCTGCCCGCCTCCCGGTCATGGCCACTCCGTTTCCTCCTGACGCTCCCAGGCCGGGTCTTGCCTGGTGGAAATGTTATAGGGCAGGGAGAGGGGCAACCTCCCCCTTTCCTGGGGACCACCCTGTTGCAGAAAGGGTGCCGGTCACCTGCGCGCTCACTGCGTAAAATGCACATTGTGACCCGAGCTGGTGCTGCAGGCCCTTCCCCGCTCACACAGGCCGCGCAGCCCGGCCCTGCAGGCCGGGAGCCGGTAATGGGAACCATCTGCACGCACAGCAATTAAAACCTTCAGATCTCAGGCGTTTCCTTCCTCTGATTGTACCTCAGGGTCGCAGCAAAACTCGGGAAACAGAAGAGACAGAGCGAGCCCGGGGCCGCCTGCTCGCGCCCGGCACTTTCAAACCGAAATCCCCACTGGGGTCCACCGCTGAAAGGCAGGTCGTTTCCACCTAACACACCCGGAACACTTAATTATTCTCACTCCCTCTTTCCTCCAGAGGGAAGCGGAGCCTTTGTTTGCAGAGCCAGGCCGGGAGCGGGTGGAGGGAGCCGGCCCAGCTCCTGTGTCCTCCACGCGGCCCCGGCCCCGCCCGCTCGCTTGCCCGGCGCTTCCTGGCCCGCTGGACGGACTTCAACGAGAAGAAAGGAAGAAAAGTTCCCGACGGAAAGGTTCGGCGCGGGGAAGACAAGGAGGCCCGGCTACATTTCTCAAAGGGAGGGAAAGTTTAGTGCGCCCCGGGCGGACCTCACGACCCAAGGCGGGGTCCGTGGAGCGCGCGCGTTGTCGGGGGAAGCAGGGTTTTATAGGGCGAGGAGAGGTCGGGTGGGAAGCTGGGCTCGTCCGGCGGGAAAAGTTTGTGGGGCAGGTAGAGGTTCTTTGTCTGAGACGAGACTCGTAGGGGGCGGGGGGAGGCTCAGCGTCTGAGTCCTCCAGGCAGGTGTCCGCATTCCTGCCCCCAGGTGGGCTTCAGGGTAGGCTTTTGCATTCCGGCCCCCTGCATGGACATGGACCTTTCACTTACCTCTCTCCTCTCTCCTCAAGGCCCCCCGTCTGCACGAGTGTGATGTTTTCTATGAATTTCTGTGGAAAGACACACGGGTCAGGAAAAGTCCTCTCAGAGTCCATTTCTTTTCTTTTTTTGAAAAGATTTATTTATGCATGCAAGAGCTGGGGTGCAGGCCAGAGGTGCGGGGGTGAGAGGACTCCCCAGAGACAGAGTGGGGAGCAGAACAGGCAGATCCACTGAGATCCACTGCTGAGGGGAGCAGCGGGGAGACAGGAGGGGTCTGCTGCGCCCTCTGGGTAGCTCCCTGGCTGGGGATCGAACTCAGGCCCTGGCGGTGACAGTGCCCAGACTTAACCCCAGGCCACCAGGGAGGCCCTGTGACTTTTTGGCAAGCTTTAATTTTTTAGCTTAATTCTTCTTTCTAGGAAGGAACAGAGCCAGGACAGGCCAGACCACGGTCAATGACGCTGTGATTCCTGCGCGCACACGGGCCTGGAGCTGACTTCTAAACACAGAGGAATAAAGAGGAAGGGACACCTTGGGTTCACAGCAGTGTTGAAGAGGGAGACAGCTGGACAAGCACACACACCACAGTCAAGTTTTCAGCTAGTTCTGGGCTCTCCTTTACGTAGGAAACTATGAGACGTAGGGTTTGGAGGGTGTTTTTTGAGCATTTTCATTTTATTTTATATATTTTTTGCATCATTCTTCATTTTTGCACCATGTACGCATTTTCATCTTGGTGAGACGTCCCCAGACAATTCCCACTCCCCTTGTTTTGATCCTACTCCCTCCTCCCCCGCCCCCCGCCCCCCCACCCCCGCCCCGTAGTCTGTCTCTGTTTTAAAGTTGCTTGTTGGTTTTGATTTTTACTTTATTATAGTTATTCTTTTTCCTGGTCCCTTATTTAGGGTTTCTAGATTCCTGCTATGAGTGAGACCATCCGGTATTTTTCTTTCTGGCTTATTTTGCTGAGCATGATCCCTTCCAGCGCCATCCATGTTGCTGCAAACTGCATATGTTTATCTTTTTTGAATGCTGAGTAATATTCCATGGTGCATATGGACCACATCTTCTTGACCAGTCATCTATTTTTGGGCATTTGGGCGGTTTCCAAAGCTTAGCTATTGTAAACAGTGCTGCTCTAAACATAGGGGTGCAGGTGCCCTTTGGAATGGATGTTTCTGTGTCCTTTGGGTAAATACCTAGGAGTGGAATTGCTGGATCCTATGGAAGCTCCATCTTTAGCAGGTTGACCCAAAGCAGTGAGAGTGAAGGCAAAGATAAACAGCTGGGACTACATCAAACTAAAGAGCTTCTGCACAGCAAAAGAGACAGTAACCATAACAAAGAGACACCCCACCGACTGGACTGGGAGAACATTTTTGCACACAACACTGATGATAAAGGACTGATCACAAAAATCTACAAAGAGCTGAAGACACTCAACAAAAAGAACGTAAATAATCCAGTCAAAAAATGGGCAGAAGAGCTAAAAAGAAATTTCTCCAAAGAGGAAATGCAAATGGCCAACAGGCATATGAAAAAATGTTCAACATCACTTGCAATCAGGGAAATGCAAATCAAAACTACCATGAGATACCATCTCACACCAGTGAGAATGGCACATATTAAAAAAACTAGCAACAACAAATGTTGGCGAGGGTGTGGAGAAAAAGGAACCCTCCTGCACTGCTGGTGGGAGTACACACTGGTCCCACCACGACGGAGAGCTGTGTGGAGGCTCCTCAACCTGCTAAAGAGACTCGGGCTTTAAGGTCACCTTCTAATGTGCGTGCCGTGTAACCAGAGCGTCGGAGGAAGAGCTAAACTGTGAATTCTAACATCATGTGTAGGACATAGTTGAAATGGCCCCAAGGGCCCCGGGGTCAGGACTGGTCATCGTGGACGTGTCGCCCAGCTTCCCGGGACTCAGTTTCCGGTGTGTGAAGGAGCAGTAATTACAGAGCCTGTGGGGGAGGCTGAGATGGCAATGTGAGAAAGTGCCCTGAGCAAAAAGCCTGGTCAGGCTGCCGTGATTACAGCCCTGCTGTTAATTTCTCCGTGTGGAAGCGCAACTGCTAACAGCAGCGTCCGGGGCCGGGAAAGCACTATCTGTAAGATTTGTGAGGAGCTGAGAAGATGAAAGGGCTCTCAGCGGCGTCTTCCCAGGAGTCAGATCTGATCCCAGGTGAGTCTGAATTGGGGTGAGGGGGTGGTGGTTGCGTGTCAGTGGAATTAGGAGAAATACACATCTTATGCTGCTTTAAAAACTTTTATTATAAAACTTAATGTGAGGGGGGCCTCCCTGGGGGCGCAGGGGTTAGTCTCAGCACGATGAAGCTGTTGCAGCCGCTGCAGCATGAGTTCAGTCCCCAGGGAGCTACCCACAGGGCGCAACAGACCTCTCCTGTCTCGCCCCTGTATCCCTCAGCAGTGGATTTCAGTGGATCCGCCTGTTCTGCTCCCCGCTCTGCCTCTGGTAAATCCTCTCACCCCCTCACCTCTGGCCTGCACCCCAGTTCTTGTAGCATAAATAAACCTTTAAAAAAAAATTAAGGCATGGGCCTCCCTGGTGGCCTAGGGGTCTGCACTGTTACCTCTGCGGCCTGGGCCCGAGTTGGACCCCGGCAGGGGACTAGGCCACAGGGTGTAGCACTACACGCACAAAGGCGCTCTCCTCCCCCTCACAGGAGTGACTCTTCATCTGAGAGGACTTGCATCTGCTTGACAAACCGCAGCCAACAGAGCTTGTTTACGGTACGTGTCCGTCACCCCCACAACCTCTCCCAGGCCCCTCCAAGCCCATCACCCCCTTTGCCTCCGTTTGATAAAGTAGGACATAGCCTGGGCTCCACCCCGTCTGCACACTCTTTGGGGTTCATGCCTGGTCTGCAGAGCCTCGCCTGTGTCGCCATCAACCCTTTCTCCCATCAGCGGCCCAGATGCGGGACCCAGGAGAGCGGAGGGAGGGGTCCTGCTCCCCTACTCTGCTTGTGACCACAGCAGTCCACTGAGATGACTCTGGGATCTCGAGTCACGTGTCCCAGTGCCCCCCCCCGCCCCCACACGCGTCCCCTGCTCTGGGTCCTCGTGAGCCGCAGGACGGACGTTTCACAAGAGGCGGCCAAGCTGTTTGTCTGTTCTCCCTGTTACGACACAGCCCCCGCCCCAGCCCCCTCCCAGTGCACCTTTCTTCACGTTTCCTTCTTGCCGCCCGTGGCTGGGAGGTAGCGCCCAAGTTCCCGGCAGGTCAAGTTTTACCTCCTCAGTTTCTCCCCAAGCGTTGATTTGATCTTTTCTCAACTTCACTGGCCTCGGCCTGAGGACAGGCGGCTCCTGAAGAACCCCCCCCCCCAACGGGAACGGGCCCGGCTGGGGCTTCCTCCTGCTCCACGACTCAGCAGATCTCACCACGCTTCCCTGATCTTTATATTTTCACACATTTTTCATGTTTTATTTTATTATTTTTTTTTTTTGGTTTAATTTATTTATTTATACAAGCACTGGGTACAGTCAGAAGCGCGGGAGGGCGAGAGAATTCACCAGAGCCAGAGCGGGGAGCAGAGCAGGCAGAAGGACCGAAGGACACTGCTGAGGGGAGCAGCGGGCGGCAGGAGAGGTCTGCGCGCCATGTGGGACCCTTACCCAGTGGCCGGGGAGCAGCCGGGGATCGAACCGGCGCCTCAGAGGCCGCGGGCAGCTTCGCAACCCAGCGCTCAACCGCTGCGCCACCGGGGAGGCCCATTTTTCATGTTTTAAAAAAGGTTTATTTATGTATGCACACAAGAGCTGGGGTGCAGGCCAGAGGTGCAGGGGGTGAGAGGACTCCCCAGAGACAGCGTGGGGAGCAAAACAGGCAGATCGACTGAAACCCACTGCTGAGGGAGCAGCGGGGAGACAGGAGGGGTCTGCTGCGCCATGTGGATCAGGTCCCTGGCTGGGGATGGACTCGGGCCATAGAGGTGACAGCCTGAGCCTGACTCCTGGGCCACCAGCGAGGCCTCCATGGACATTCTAGAGGCACCGTTTCCATTTGTATTTGCTGAGGAGGGTCCGTCTCTCTGGAAGGCCCTCCTTGCATGTGCACACGAGCACTTCTGTTTGCTGAAAGCTTCCTGGACAGAGAGTCGGGCCCGACGTCCTGGGCTCTGGCGCAGGAACAGTGTATTGAAGACCGGCCCTCAGACTGCGGCCTTGTGCGTGTGAAACTCGTCCCACGTGCAGCCAGGGACACTGTGTTTCTCCGTCTCCCCACCTCCCAGCCTCCTGAGGTGAAATCTCAGGCAAAAATTGCACAAAATGCCCTTTCATCTTTCATAGCTTGCAACGGGAGGGCCGCGCTTCCTGCTTTGAGGACACCCGCCCCTCCAGCCGGCTCTGCTTCCAGAGAGCTCAGAGGCGAGAGTTGTGCCTCCTTGAAGGGGTCACAGCAACGGCAACTACCGTGGGGCAAATGAGCACAGGTTCTCTCCACCGATTTCCAAAAATGGAGTGAAGAGCTAAAGCCCTCGGCAGGAGTGTGTGGGTGGAGAGTCAAAAGTACCTGGAGGAGCTGATCAAAATAAATATTGGGCAGTCCAGTGTCCGGCCGACTGAACAGACACAATCTTTACTCTCATTTAAAAGTTCGCACGGCGATTCCCTCTGAATAGGCTCCACCGGAACGCACTTCCGGCCCACTTGCCGCGAATCGTTCCTGGCCAGCAAAACCCTGCTTTTTCTCTGAGATCATCTGACCTGCGCTCAAGCCTATGCGGTTGGGCCTGAAGGCGGTTCTGTCCATCGTGAGCGGCTGCACCGAGGAGCTGAGACCCTTGAGGGGCTGCATGTCAAGGTCCCCACATCCCCTTTCATGGGGAATCATAATCGTCAGTAATAAATGAAGTGATTCCCCCCTTATCTGAGTGGATGCCTTAGGAATAACAGCGTAGATTTTTCAA
This sequence comes from Talpa occidentalis, assembly GCF_014898055.3. Taxonomy (NCBI): domain Eukaryota; kingdom Metazoa; phylum Chordata; class Mammalia; order Eulipotyphla; family Talpidae; genus Talpa; species Talpa occidentalis. Next base: position 85,376,208 of record NW_023601653.1, read on the forward strand.
AATACACCTCCAATTGCTTCAGATTTTTTTCCTGTAGGATTCCCTCATCGGGCATGAATAAACCTGTACTGGAATCAAAGCAAACACAGATGTTTACTCAGTAGAATCCCCACCTATTTGAGAAAAACCCAACTAATTAAGTTTTAGTTTCAAATGCCCTTTGTAAATCCTGTACCTTGCCAAAGTGATTCGAATGTAATGTTAATTTTTTTTCTCATTTGCTGGAAGTTAGAGTTCCCTGCTGTTCTTATTCAAAAGTAGATGGATATTGGGCCTCCCTGGTGGCGCAGCAGGCTGAGCGCCGCACTGTGAAGCTGCCCGCAGCCTCTGCAGCGCCGGTTTGATCCCCAGCCGGCGAGGGTCCCGCATGGCGCGCAGACCTCTCCTGCCGCCCGCTGCTCCCCTCAGCAGTGTCCTTTGGTCCTTCTGCCTGCTCTGCTCCCCGCTCTGGCTCTGGTGGATTCTCTCACCCTCCTGCGCTTCTGACTGTACCCCGTGCTTGTATAAAATAAATAAATAAATCTTAAAAAAAAAAAAGTAGATATTTATCTTTGTAGCTTGGTTGAAATATAAGAATTTTTAGCCAACCTATATTTAGCTTATAAGAAGTGGAAATTGTCCGCGAACATCTTTTGCCCCAGTGTGTTTGTGCAGTATTGGATTTTTAAAATTTACCAATCTTGTAACTTCAAAGTTTTTATCCTGTTATTACTTTATTTGACTCCTCAATCTTAAGCTGATTTTGCTTTGGAATATTTTTGCTCATTTTCTGTTTAGATCCCCATGAGAAAAGAAATTTGTAGGCATAGAGTGGTATTTTTTTCCTTGTTTTTCTTAATGCCTTTGCAGATTTCCAGGTGTCTCCACCAGGATCCTCTCTTCATCCATGTGGGCCTTACTGAACGTATCCTGCTTGGCCGCCTCCCTGGTGGCGCAAGGGGTTAAGCGTCAGCGCTGTGAAGCTGGCCACAGCCTCTGCAGCCTGAGTTCGATCCCCGGCCAGGGACACACCCATGTGGTGCAGCAGACCTCTCCTGAGTGACTCGCCTGCTGCTCCCCTCAGCAGTGGATTTCAGTGCATCCGCCTGTTCTGCTCCCCACTCTGTCTCTGGGGAGTCCTCTCACCCCCAAACCTCTGGTCTACACCCTGGCTCTTGCATGTGTAAGTAAATAAAAATAAATCTTTTTTTTAAAAAGATGTATTTATTTATGCATACGAGAACTGGGGTGTAGGCCAGAGGTGTGGGGGTGAGAGGACTCCCCAGAGTGGGGAGCAGAACAGGCGGATCCACTGAAGTCCACTGCTGAGGGGTGCAGCGGGGGACAGGAGGGGTCTGCCGCGCCACGTGGGCAGCTTCCTGGCCGGGGATCGAACTGAGGCCGCAGCAGCGACAGCCTGAGACTGACCCCCGCGCCCCGGGGGCGCGTCCTCGCGTCTTCGCTGCACAGACCCAGCGACCCCCGTCGGCGACAAGCGGCGGCTCCGCCCGCCGCCCGACGACTGGGGCTCCGGGCCGCGAAGCCTCGCCGGGGCCGGGCGGCGGGAGACCCGGGGCGACCGGGTCCTCCAAGGACTCCCCGAGCGACCCGCGCGGCCCGGCGGCCCCTCCCCCCACCCCCCCCGCGCCGGACGCCCGGAACCGCACGGTGGGGCGGGGCGCCGGCGGGTCTGGCCCGGGGCGGGACCGCAAGGACCCGCTCGCCCCGGCCCGGCGCCGCTTCCGACGGAGAGGCGTCGCGAGCACAGCCGCCCCCACCGGCAGCCCGCGAACCCCGCTCTCGGGGTCCCGGCACTGAGGGGGAGCCGCGCCCGCGGGGGCGTGTCCCGACGGGAGGGGCGTGTCCCGACGGCTGGGCGTGTCCTGACGGAGGGGCGTGTCCCGACGGCTGGGCGTGTCCTGACGGAGGGGCGTGTCCCGACGACGGGGGCGTGTCCTGACGGGAGGGGCGTGTCCCGACGGCGGGGGCGTGTCCTGACGGGAGGGGCGTGTCCCGCCGGGCCTGGGCGTTCCGGGCCGGGCGCGGAGCCGGCGGGCGCGCGGGGCTGCGGGCCGAGCGGCGGCACCTCGCGGGCGGGCGGGCGGCTCCCTGCTGTGCGCCGGGGCCGCGCGGCGGCAGCATGAGCAGCGGCTACAGCAGCCTGGAGGAGGACGCCGAGGACTTCTTCTTCACCGCGCGGACCTCCTTCTTCCGCCGGCCGCCCCCGGGCAAGCCCCGCGCCGGCGCGCAGGTGAGGCCGCGTCCGCGCGGGCGGGAGGGGCCCCGGGGCAGAGCGGGCCGGGCCGGGTGCGGGGCGCGGGCTGCGCCCCGTCGGGCCCGGCGCGGGGGGCCGCGAGCAGCGAGCCGGGCCCGGCCACGTCCTCCCTTGGGGGCGCGCGGGGGGCGCGGGGCGCGGGGGGCGGGAGGGGCGCGGCGCCCGCGTCCACCCGACGGGCCGGCCGGGCCGGGCGGCCCTTCCTGGACCGCAGCCGGGCGGCGCCGGCGGGCGGGGGGGGCGGCTGTGTCAGCGCTGCCCGGCCCGGCCGCCCCGTCGCGCGCGCCGAGGTCGGGCTTCTCCGGCCGCGCAGGCCGCGAACGCCCGAGGACGGGACGGGACGGGACGGGACGGGGGCGCGGGCGGGGCGGCCAGCAAGTGTCCGCTCCTCGGCCGGAGTGTGGGGTCCCCCGGCCCCCCCGGCCCGGCCCGCGGGAGAAGCGCCGGCCCCGCCGCGTCGGGAGCGGAGCCTGCGTGGCCTAATCGTCCGCCGACGGCCCCGCCTCCCGCGCGTCAGGGCTGCGCCCCGGCCGGGGTCCCCCGCTGGCCCTGGGTGGCCGCGGCCAGGGGGCCGGGGCGGGGCTCGCCGCCGGGCTGGGCTCTGCGGCCGCGTTCCGCGGCGGGCGTGTGATTCCCTCGTCGTCGCGGGCCGCTGACTCGGCTGCGGCCCGGGCCCTCCTGGGGTGCTCCAGGGCACCCCGATCTGAAAGGGGTGGCCTGACGGGGGGTCCTCACCCGCGCTGAGGGGCTCTGGGAGGACGCGGCTGCCGGCGCGCGCAGAGGCCGGCGAGGGGTGTGTTGACGGGAGAGTGAAGAGTTTGAGAACTCGGGGAACGGGGACGGGGGGTCGCCCGTGGACGCGCCTGCCCGTTTGTCCTGCCGAGCTGGGCCCGCGCGCCGGGCGCTGGAGGAAAAGCAAGTGGCCGCCAGGCCCGCATGGCGGGGACGCCCAGCCCCGCTGCTGGCTCCGCCCCGCCCGGCGCCTCCCGGGGAGGGTGACTGCAGGGTCTGCCGCCCGTGGTGTCTGGGGTCTCCCTGGCCTGGGTGGGGGTGGAGCCCAAAATATTTGTGGGGTTGGCTCGGGCGCCGACCCCAGGACCTGCCGGCTCAGCGGCTGGCGTCCTCCGGTTCTTCAGGCCGCCGTCCGGCCTCGGGTGGCTCCAGGTAGTCACCCCAAGCCCGCAGGGAGGGGCCTTTGTGGGTCAGGAGCTCCCAAGGCTCGGGGAGCGCTGCGCCAGGAACTGTGGGCGAAGGCCGGCAGGGACCTTCTCAGGCCGGGTGCGCTTTCTGCCCCTTCTCTCTCCCGGGCCGCCCCTGGCCCGCCTGCCGCGTCCTCCGGCGCCGGGAGCGCTGCCCACCGCGTGGTCGCGGGGGTGGGACCCAGAGCTGACCGGTCTCCAGGAAACCCGCAGGCTCCTGGATTCTCGCGGGGAGCTGCTCCCTCCCCCAGGCGGCGTATCCCGGCTGGAGCTGCGAGAGAGAAGCTTCAGGCCTGCAAAAAGTGAAAACGTCCTTTTTCCTGGCGCGCACACGTTGTTTTGTGTTCACGGGGCTCCCTCGGCGCCGCTGGCCTGCAGAGTGCCCTGACTTACTGCGTGTTTGAAGTACGGCGGTAAAATTCACACGGTTAAGACCAGGTTGTTTTTTTTTTTTTTTCCCAAAGATTATTTATGCACACAAGAGCTGGGGTGCAGGCCAGAGGTGCGGGGGTGAGAGGACTCCCCAGAGACAGAGCGGGGAGCAGAACAGACAGACGGACTGAAACCCACTGCTGAGGGGAGCAGCGGGGAGACAGGAGAGGTCTGCTGCGCCATGTGGGTAGCTCCCTGGCCAGCCAGGGATCAAATTCGTGCTGCAGAGGCTGCGGACAGCTTCACAGTGCACCGCCTAACCCCTTGCGCCACCAGGGAGGCCCAAGACCAGGTTTTTGTTTGAAGAGCATACTACGTGTACCCTGAAGCTTTGCTGTGTCCCCCCTTACAGAGCTCGCACCCGGCGCTGGGTCACAGACTGACTTGCCGGCTGGAGTAAGGTGGAGACCGAACTCTGAATTTTAGTGGGCATTTTGGTTTAAAGAAGTGACTCAGCCAGTCTGTTAAATTCCTGATAAGATTTGTGAGCTAAGGAAGTGAAACTTAGAATAAATTGATAAGGATTAAGGTTCTCTGTGCTGGTGGCTGTAAGATAAGCACTTTGGAATCTGGTGTAGAAACGAAATTTACCTTTTCTTTCGAGAGGTGAAGAGGGAAGGATCTATATTGATAATCGTGATTTTCTGGGGCTGTCACACCTGGTGGAAAAGCCAGGACAGTGCGGTTCCTAGAGCTCTTGAAAACATCCAGAGCAAGCAGGGTGTTGTGGTAAATGCGGAACGGGGAGAGGGCAGGGCTGTGAGACTGTCTCTTCTCTGTCTGCTCCACAGTGACAGAAATTGTACATCTATAAAGAAAATGCTGCGGGCCTCCCCGGTGGCGCAGCGGTTGAGCGCTGGGTGGCGAAGCTGCCTGCAGCCTCTGCAGCGCCGGTTCGATCCCCGGCCTCCAAGCGAGAGTCCCACATGGCGCGCAGACCTCTCCTGCCACCCCCTGCTCCCCTCGGCAGTGTCCTTCGGTCCTTCTGCCTGCTCTGCTCCCCGCTCTGGCTCTGGTGGATTCTCTCACCCTCCTGCGCTTCTGACTGTACCCAGTGCTTGCATAAATAAATACAAAAATATGTAAAAATAAATACCTTCTTTTTTTTTTTTTTTTAAATTCTTTTTTTTTTAAAGATTTATTTATTTATTTATTTATTTATTTATTTATTTATTTATTTATTTATTTATACAAGCGCTGGGTACAGTCAGAAGCACAGGAGGGTGAGAGAATTCACCAGAGCCAGAGCGGGGAGCAGAGCAGGCAGAAGGACCGAAGTACACTGCTGAGGGGAGCAGCGGGCGGCAGGAGAGGTCTGCACGCCACATGGGACCCTCCTCCGGTGGCCGGGGAGCAGCCGGGGATCGAACCGGTGCTGCAGAGGCTGCGGGCAGCTTCGCAACCCAGCGCTCAACCGCTGCGCCACCGGGGAGGCCCAATAAATACCTTCTTTTAAAAAAAGAAGAAAGAGCCTGTCTAAAGGGAACGCACAAGTGGCTTTTTTGTGGTGCTTTTGTTATAGGGCAGGGAGAGGGGCAGCCCAAACCCCGCAAACCTGCCTATTCTAAATGGGTTCTGCCATCCGCCGCATCAACACAAAACATAGGAGACTTTAATGGGAAGGAACTTTAATAAAACTAGGAAACAATACAGGAAAGGCAAAGAGTCTAGTTTCTAAGTGAAGCATCCAGAGTTACCCGTCCCCTCGTGGGTAAAAGTCCATCCACATGGGATTGGCCCAGAGCAAGGCCCCAAAGCCTGCCCCAAGTCTAAAGCACCTTCAAGTGGGGACCCACAGAAAAGGGTCACAAACAACCGGACAAGCCCGGAAGGAAAAGAGCAAAATCAACATCAAGATAAAAGCTGCCATGGTCACCTCCCCATGGGTCTCACCCACATCTGTGTCACCCCGTCCACGACCAAAAGACAAGCGCAGTTTCTTCACGTGTCTCTAGGCTCCATGTGCCTCCTCCAGGTCTCCTGGCTCCATCCTGCTTCCTTCCTTCCTCAGTCTCTTCTGCAGCTTCTCCTCTTCCTGCTCAGCTCCACCCTCCCTTGGGTGGGGCAGGGAACCTCCCCCTTTCCTGGGGACCACCCTGTTACACTTTGAAGGTCATCATGTTTATTGCTGTTCCGCAGGGCCTCTGATCACCTGCGCAGCGGCCGCCGGGGCGTGTAGGTGGAGGGAAGGACCTGTCCTGGCTTGGTGATCACTGGTCTTCACTGGACCACCTCGTGATGCTCCGGAGAAGCCTCTGGAGGCTGCGACACACCTCGTTACGGGGTTCACCGAGGAGCCACATTTCGGGGGAGGGCTGCAGGTTTTCTGACTCAAATTCCATTCTCCTTTCCGTTGTTCTCAGCTCCAAAAGTAAATTTAAGATTTGATTTTCCCTTGGCAAATACAGACATCTGCACGTTAGGAGCTTTTTAAATCTTTGCCTCCCTGTCCCGTCCGGCAGGTATCTTCATCACAGTGTTGGTGAGAAATGGAATAGGGACCTCCCCAGTGGCCTAGCACACTGTCGCTGCTGTGGCCTGAGTTCCATCCCCGGCCAGGGAGCTCCCCACATGGCGAGGCAGACCTCTCCCATCTCCCCGCTGCTCCCCTCAACGGTGTATTTCATCAGTCTGCCTGCTCTGCTCCCCACTCTGTCTCTGGCGGATCCTCTCACCGCCCCCCTCCTCTGGTCTGTACCCCAGCTCTTGTGTGCATAAATAAAAATAAATCTAAAGAAAAAGTAGAATAGGCAAGTCTTGAAATCTTAAAACTGTCTTCTAAATCACCTACACTTTTTGAAAAGTCGTAGTGAAGAATTGTTTAATAAGGCAAGCCTGTGAGACTCACCTCCACATGACAGGCCTCAAATTCCCCTGTGAATTTTATTCCTTATTATCATTTCAATATTTTCTGTGGTTCTCTCGTTGCTTCCATGTCTGACTGCTCACATCGGTTGTAACGAGTCGCACAATTTTAGTGTTTCCATTAGACGTTTTGGTGATGGGTCACTGAGGGCCAAAGCATGGCAGTTTACCCCACAAAGTTATTTTGACTGCACTGTCCTGGCTTTTTATGCTCACCTTCTAATCCCTGTCCTGCCGAGCATAGACAACCCCTCCAGTCCTGCCCGGCGCACGGCGACCTGCTCACACGTCCTCGTGTCTGCTGGAGTCTGGCGCCGCAGCGCTCCTCCGCGGGAACACGTGTGAGCAGAGCTCACGGGGACAGATCGTCCTCCAACCGCATTTCAGAAGAAAATTAGTTGTCAGTCTTACTTGTCCGCGTGGATGGGCAATCTGCTCTTTACGCGTTTCTTCTGGCTGACTTGCAAGGTTTGCAGTTATTTGGAAAGCAGTGACACGAAATGTTTATGAAAAGAAAAGCTAAAAATACCCAATAGAGTGGCTGTTCTTTCTAGACTGTCGTTGGCCGTGAGAGCGGGTCACACTGTGAACATTTTCTGGAGAGAAAAAGTGAGGTTCTCGTGTGCCCTGCTGACCGCCTCGGCCCTGGACACAGCCCTGCTTGCCTCCGGCGGCCTCGGGGGTCGCTGCCTCTGTGAGAGCCCCAGTCAGAGGCTGCTGCCTTAAGACAGATACTGACAGAGTCCTCATGTAACACTGTTGGTAGGTGATTTTCTTTCTTTCTTTCTTTTTTTTTTTTTTTTAAGATTTATTTATTTCTGCACACAAGAGCTGGGGTACAGGCCAGAGGTGCGGGGGAGAGAGGATTCACCAGAGACAGGGTGGGGAGCAGAACAGGTGGAGCCACTGAAATCCACTGCTGAGGGGAGCAGCGGGGAGACAGGAGGTCTGCTGCGCCCTGTGGGTAGCTCCCTGGCTGGGGATTGAACTTGTGCTGCAGAGACTGTGGACAGCTTCATAGGCTGCGTCTTAACCCCTTGTGCTACCAGGAAGACCCCGAGATCCACAGTGTTATTGACAAAGTTTTATCACTTTCATACCAGCATTTGAGGTTGTGAAACTTCTGTGGGGAGAACTTCCCTTTTGTCACATAAACACTCATAGGAGGGGCCTCCCTGGGGGCGCAGGGGTGAAGTCTCAGCACTGAAGCTGTCCGCAGCCTCCGCAGCATGGGTTCTGTCCCGGCTAGGGAGCTGCCCACAGGGCCCAGCAGACCTCTCCTGTCTCCCCGCTGCTCCCCTCAGCAGTGGGTTTCAGTGGATCTGCCTGTTCTGCTCCCCACTCTGTCTCTGATGAATCCCTCACCCCCCACACCTCTGGCCTGTACCCCAGCTCTTGTGTGCATAAATAAATAAAAGAACTGATAGGCTACTGCCCTAGTGGCTCTCTAACTATTCTCTGCCTTCAGTTTACAGACTAGGTTCATTATTTCACAGAGTATTAAAACAGCAAGAGTATTATGCACTTTTATGTACCGTAATTGCTAAGTGCTGCTACATAATTCAGTGTGCTAAGAATAATTTACTGATTGTATATTGCAACGCTCAGTTCTTTTTCCACATGCTAAACAAAGTAAGATGAATAGAGGAGAAAAAAGGATGGATTTGGGAATTAGAGACCAAGAAGAATAAATTTAGAAGATCTTGGATTTAAGAGATTTATAGTGTCATTGACAGTGTTTTCATGAAATTAATGCAGGTTGTGCGAAGTGTATGTGTTTAGACTGTGTGAGGTCAGGGAGGTAGTTTTCTAAGTTTGTTTCCCAAGTATTTATTGAATATTTACAGTATGCTAGAGGGCGGGTGAACAGAACAGATAGAAATCTCCCATGGAGTTTGGTTGGTCTGCGTGGACCATCTCTCAAGCATGACAAAGAGCGAGATCATTAGTTAACATGGGCTCCACCTTGGGCCTCCCCAGCGGCCTAGGGGTTAAGACTCAGCTCTGTCATCTCTAGGGCCTGAGTGAGATCCTGGCCAGGGAGTGACCCACAGGGCGCAGCTGCTCCCCTCAGCAGTGTGTTTCAGGGGATCCCCCTATTCTGCTCCCCACTCTGTCTCTGGTGGAGCCTCTCACCCCGCCCCCCCCCCCACCTCTGGTCTGTACCCCAGCCCTTGTATGCATAAATAAATAAATCTTTAAATTTTTTTTTAAAAAGCCCCTTTATTTTTAAACTAGTTTCATTGCCCCCCTAGTTCCACCGGATATAATCATTACAATAGAGGGAGAAGCCTTATAAAGGCACCTCATTGTTGTTTAATGCGCAGTACTTTAACAGTGAATTGGATGGATGTTTTTGTGCCTTCTAAGTGGATCTTCCTCTTGCTGTGAGCTGGGGCATAGGTGGCCTCTGACCCATTTGCTGGATGGGCGGAACCTTGAGAAAGCTGCTCCAGAATCCCCTGCAGGGGTGGTTCCCCTTTTATTTTCAGTCAGCAGAACTTTAGGTTATTTTTTTGACCTGCTCTGTTTGTACAAAGGGACATTACATCCCTGGCATTTTGCAATCATTTAGAGTGAGTTTCGGGCTGACATCACTGAAACTCCTCACAAAATCCTTCTCTCTCCTGCAACAGGCACAGGACAAGCTTTGCTTAGACAGTGTCACCAGCACCGGGAACACTCGCTGATGGGTCCCCTCCCAGCTGTGTAAAAAGGGGTCTGGAAGCGCCCGTTTATCTTTGAACTTCTGTAAATTTAGCACATGGTTTCCATCCCCCCTGCTGGCATTCAGAGGAACTGAGTTATCTTACATGTAGACCAGGTGCTGGGGAGAGGGTGTTCGCCCACGACTATAAAAATCCCATCGGGGCCTCCCTGGTGGTGCGGGGGGTACAGTCTCAGCATCACCTCTGCGCAGGAGTTTGATTCCTGAGTTCGATGCCCGGCCAGGGAGGTGACCACAAATGCTTGTTTTGAGGACCTTTAAAATATTTTTTCAGTTAAGTCGCAGGAAGTTACATGTACAAGATAAAGTTCTTAAATAGCCAACAAAAGTTAAAAAACTTTTATGAAATTTAAAACATTTTTTGAAATTTCACAAAATGTAAAACAACACAACTACGTGCACTACCCAGAAGGAACACCCCAATGCTAAGAGGGAGCTTAATCTTCCGTAGTGCCTGACAGTTCATGGAGTAATAAGGGATTGCAGGTCAGCTGGTTTATTGAACTCTCATTTCAGGGGAACTTTGAGGTGAGAAATTAAACTAACAGAAGCTTTATCCATGTAGACCTTAAGTAGAGCCACGTTTAATTCACGGCAGAGGGGAACTCACAGGTACCTGACTGTAGCTGTGACTTCCCAGCTATGGGAAAATGTAAATATTACGTAGGTGGTTTGTAGGTGGTTTAAAGAAACAATAGTGTTACGTTTGTCCCTTTAAGTTCTGCTTCTCTTTGTTTAAACAAGCCTTTCATAGCTTTATCTCGCCAGTTTTCCTCTGGGGGGGAAGGCAGCGCCTCCTCAGAGCTTTCACCCGTGTTGATTGTGTGGTAGGCCGCTGGCTGGATGGAGGGGTGTTGGGGTGGGGGTTCATGCTGGGCTCTCCTGTTGGTTTCTGCTAGAGCAAATGTGTTCTGAGGGTCAGCCCAGAGAATGGTCATTGCTGCTATGCCGGGGAGAGGATCTGGACATATGTCGGAGGGGGAAGACAGTGTCTTTCAAACCTAGAACCAGTATCAGCAGAGCAGCTTAAAATCCATTCCTACTGTGGGTATCCGGGACAGTTTGAAAGTGAACATTATTCTGCATCTTGAACTTTAGGTTTATTTATACAAGAGCCGGGGTACAGTCAAAGGCGCGGGAGGGTGAGAGGACTCACCAGAGATAGAGCGGGGAGCAGAACAGGCAGACTGACTGAAGTACACTGCTGAGGGGAGCAGCAGGGGAGACACGTCTGCTGTGCCATGTGGGTTTCTCCCTGGCCGGCGGGGAATCGAACCGGCGCTGCAGAGGCTGCGGACAGCCTCACAGCGCGGCTCATCCCACCGCACCACCAGGGAGGCACCACCATCTTGAACTTTTGAGGTGAGACTAAACATTCCCACTATTGGGGAGAGGAAATTTAAAGTTACTTTCGGCTGGAAGTGTGTGTTCTGGACTGCTGGCCTGAGTGTAGGTGGCTGTGTAAGAGCCTGCACTCTCGGGAGAGTCGCTGTGTCTGGTCAGCCTCAGTTTCCTCATCTGTAAGGCAGCAGGTGACTGCTCTGCAGAGGTTAGGTGCCTGGCTCACTTCAAGCAACCGTAAGTCTTAGCGATCGTTATTTTGAGAATGTTCTGTTATATTTGATCATGTACTTCTCCTTGGAGGGTGCTGGGCTGAGTGGAGAACTGAGCGCGTTGAGAGGTTTGAAGTGAACTAAGAATCCAGCTAAAGAATGGGCGATGGCGGGACGCTTGGTCCCTCTCTCTGGCTTTATTGATTGAAGTGAATCAGAAACCTCAGTGGAGCTGACCCATAAAGAGCACGGCTGTTCCTGGAGGCTTCGTTTTCCTCCTCTGCTGTGTTGTTTTTCTTTTCAAACCCCTTTCACTGTCACTGTAGTGCTTTGTTCTCTGATGAAAGGCTGTTTCCTCCCGACCACGCCTCAGACATTGGATCAAAATTTTCACCAACTTCTTCCTTTAAAGCTCACCACCCCAGTGGGGAGAGAATGAGCAGGCCTGTCAAACTGCGCTTTTTCACTCGTGTGAAAAATTCCTTTCTTTTTTCTCTTTCCGCTTCCTCTGCTCTCCGGCTCACCTGCCCCTGCAGGACTCTGGCTGCAGCGTGTCGCCGCTGGCTTGACTTGGCGGCAGAGTCCTCTTCCTGGGTTTTTCCTTTTCCTCCAGACGTTCTCAGTCACCTTGCACTCATTGTTTCAGTAACTTGGTCACTGTTTCATTCCTGGTTTTCATAAGATCAAGTCGGATGAGGTGTCAGGACGCAAAATTTAACCGAGTACCTTTCTGTTGTGTTTATTCAGTGATTCGCGACAAGGCAGCTTCCCATCTACAGGGACGGGTCTGAGCTGCGCAGGGAGGAGGGAGTGGGGCCCGGATGTCACACTGGCGAGAAGTGGATGGGGGGCTCTGCCAGGCAGGCTGCGCCTTTAGTGCTGACCGGAGAGTCCTGCTACGGCCTTAAGATCCCATTTCTGGAAGAGCCCGAACTGTAACTGAGTTTTAGTTTGGTGGGAGAGGGCTTAGCACTGGGGCTCCATTTTGGGCTGATTGTTTGTCTTTAACCAAGGTAATTTGTGTGAACTTTGTGTCGTGTTGCAAAGGCAGATGCCATAACGGTTGTCAGAATCCAGCTCCTCCAGTTCCACACGCCGTGTCTGGCTCTCTCAGGGATTTCGCGTAGCTGGACACAGTCCTAGTTCCCACAATAAGCTCATGCAATTGCAAAGCAGGCATGAGAGAAGCCTGGTGAGTCATGGGAATTGTTTGACCAGCTCTTCAGACTTCACTTATGTTCTGTAAAACCGACATGAGTTAGGGCCTCCCTGGGGGCGCCGGGGTTACCTATGAAGCTGTCCGCACGCAGCCTCTGCAGCACGAGTTCCATCCCCGGCCAGGGAGCTACCCACATGGCACGGCAGACCTCTCCTGTCACCCCGCTGCTCCCCTTGTGACAGGGCAAATCCCTATACAAAATGGGGTTTCCTGACTGTGGGTCCTCACCTGCACGCTTAAAGGGGACTTACGCATGCTGCACTGCAGACACACACACAGGGTTGATACAAGTTCATTTACACGGGCGGGGGGAGTGGGGAAATGAGTAACTCAGGGAGACAAAGAGGGAGATAAATTCGTACATGCATCCTACCCGTTCTGCTGACCCGGAACCCCAGTGACCCGCCCAGCTGGCAAAACCTTAGCACGCCTCGAGGCCAAGCCGGCGACCCCCCCTCCACCCTCTCCCCACCACCCCCAGTCACCCTCAGCAGTGGGTTTCAGTGGATCTGCCCGCTCTGTTCTGCACTCTGTCTCTGGGGAGCCCCCTTACCCCCCACTTCTGGCCTGTACCTGGTTTTTGTATGCATAAATAAATACGTCTTTAAAGAAAAAACTGACACGAGTTTGGAATCTGGTGGGAAACCTGGTCCCTTGGGCCACGGGCGCCTGCTGGGGTTCGCTGTCCCCTCTGGCCTGCCCGCCTTCCTCGTTGTGTGCTGCTTACAGTGTATCGGGGCGTGAAGTTGGCTTTATTGTTTCCGAAGGCCATTTTGAATCTTTTTAATGACTTAAAGTCTGAGCTGCAGTATTTATTGATGCGCTTTCATGTAATTGATACCGTGAATCCGTACGAATGACTTGGAAGGGCCCTGGAACTAAAGGCAGTTGAGGCAGTGCAGGTCAGCTGTTGCTGCTCATGATGTGACCATGTGGGGGGAAGAGCTTGCCCTCGGACAGTGTGGTTCGGTGGACAAGTTCGGGGAGCTGGAGCTGTCGATGATCTTGACTTTGCGTTGATGCTGCCTCTGGGAGTTTAAAGTTCCCTCGAATACTCGTTTGTTAATCTTTAAGAGTGAGATAATTCCAGGGTGTTGTGATTTATAATAGCAATATGTATTTGGTCTTCACTCCCTGGTTTTTTTTTTTTTAATCTATTTATTTATGTACACAAAGGCGGGGGTGCAGGCCAGAGGTGCACGGGGGAGAGGACTCACCAGAGCCAGAGTGGGGAGCAGAACAGGCGGGTGCTCCATTCTTTTTAACTGGGGGACACATGAACTGTGATGATGTGTAACAATTATTTCCTCCCACTTTCCTCCATGACAAACACCATTGCTGTAAACACCTTTGCGGGGCTGCGGGGCTGCTGATCTTCTGAGCTGCCTTAGTAGGTGCTTTGAAATGGGGATTTCTTTGAGCGTGGGGATTAGGGATTTATTTCCTTTTAATTTGTAGGCTACTATTTTCTTGTAACTATGAATACTTGTGGTTTGGGGAAGACTAAGAATGTTGACTAGGTAATGTTATGTTAATGGCTTGTAACTTGTCAGCTGAGCAATTTATAGTTGCATGTCCTCTCCTGGAACCACAGGGAAAGACTCTAAAAAAAAAAATTTTTTTTTAAAGATTTATTTATTTATGCATACATGAGCTGGGGTACAGGCCAGAGGTGTGGGGGTGGGGTGAGAGGATTCACCAGAGACAGAGCGGGGAGCAGAACAGGCAGACTGACGAAATCCACTGCTGAGGGGAGCAGCGGGGAGACAGGAGGGGTCTGCTGCGCCATGTGGGGAGCTCCCTGCCTGGGTGGGAATCGAACTCGTGCTGCAGAGGCTGCGGATTGCCCCACAGGTTGCGTCTTAACCCCTGCACCACCAGGGAGGCCCCTATAAATAAATTCTTAAACTGCATTTCCTTGGTTATTTCCTGTCAGGCAGGGGCCGCTGATTGTCAGTTGTTTTGATCTGTTGATGTTGCCCGTGTGCAGAGGAAGGTCGTCCAGGGACTCACCTCTTCCTTTTTTTTTCTTAAAGATTTATTTATTTATGCACACAAGAGCTGGGGTGCAGGCCAGAGGTGTGGGGGTGAGAGGATTCCCCAGAGACAGAGCGGGGAGCAGATCAAGCAGATCCACTAAATCCACTGCTGAGGGGAGCAGCGGGGAGACAGGAGAGGTCTGCTGCGCCATGTGGGTAGCTCCTGGGCCGGGGATTGAAGTCGTGCTGCAGTGGTTGCCGATAGCACCACCAGTGAGGCCCCCGCTATTTTTTTAATCTTTTTTACCCTGCCCTCTGGTCTTCAGGGTGGAGGGCCTGGCTTCGTCTCGGGCAGCAGGTTTGCAGAGCCGGTTCAGGCCTCAGCTGACTTTGCCCTCTTGTCCTAGACAGGGCAGGGGCGTGTTCCCAGAACGTTCTGTTTGAGCTCACACTTCTTCAGGTGCTTCTTTCCTTTTGGCAGGAGCCGGTGATTGAGCTCCTAGTTCGGGAGCTTGGTTGGGAGTTCTGTGGTGTGTCTTCCCTCCAGGGGCCTTTGAGGGGAGGTGACGCAGCAGGCGCTCCTGGCCGAGCTGTGGTGGGGCCAGGGCCGGCTTTGCACCTGCCTGTGTTTCCTGAGCTGAATGAATCCCTGACGCGTTTACCCCCAGTCTGTGAGGGCGGTTTATAGTCTTTGCTCTTCCACTAATTTGGACTTAGAACTTTCCAGCAGGTGGTTCAGTTGAGGAAATGCTATAGATGTGGGATTTGTCAAGACCGCCTTGGCTTTGGGAAGCGCCGGCCAGAGGACAGTCTCGACTCCCAGGCGCCACCGGTTATGGGGCCTCCTCTGACTCTCTGCAGTTCCCGCTGCTCTTTACCCCTGTGCTCGGAGTCGTTAATTCCAATTATTTGTTGCGGATTCTCTTTCCTGCTGCCTTAGCCGGGCCCCTTGTGAGCACATCAGAAGGACCCCTCGCCTGATGATCTCAGATGTTTGCTTTATCCTCCCCGGCGATTCTACTTCTAAAAATTTCTCCTTAAAGCAAACAAAAAACCCCACAGGGGTAAATGAAAAAAAAATCTCTTTCAGGACGGTTCACCAAAGTGTTGTTTTTATTTTTTAATTTTTATTTGGCATAATTTGCCCTTTTCACCCAATTACTAATACATCCAACAAAATTTTCCCAATTTTTAAACCTTTCTTTACCACTGATGGTGACTTCACTATTCCTTTTTATTTATTTACACATAAGAACTGGGGGACAGGCCAGAGGTGTAGGGGGCTGGTGGGTGTCTGTGTGTGAGAGACGATCACCAGAGACAGAGTGGGGAGCAGAACAGCTTGATAGCGCTGACTTTAACCCCTGCGCCTCCAGGGAGGTCCTCACTATTCCTTTTTTTTTTTTTTTTTTTTATAGAGGCATGTTTTTCTTTATTTATTTGTTTGCTTGTTTGTTTGTTTTGTTTATACATGCACTGGGTACAGTCAGAAGCGCGGGAGGGTGAGAGAATTCTCCAGAGCCAGAGCGGGGAGCAGAGCAGGCAGAAGGAGCGAAGTACACTGCTGAGGGGAGCAGCGGGCGGCAGGAGAGGTCTGCGCGCCATGTGGGACCCTCCTCCGGTGGCCGGGGAGCAGCCGGGGATTGAACCGTCGCCGTAGAGGCCGTGGGCAGCTTCGCAACCCAGCGCTCAACCGCTGCGCCACCGGGGAGGCCCTCACTATTCCTTTTTAAAGCACGACTTAAGGAAATTGAAATCTTCACCGGGAACCTGTTTGCTCACAAGTCCAGGGGATCGCTACCACACGAGGTGTATGCGAGAGTAAGAAGCAGAAGTGGCCTCTGCGCAACCGGCATGTTATCCAGTAATACACTGAGCTGCTTCTGCCCGCACGGAAGCCTACGTGGGCAACATGGTTTGGCCTCCTTGCTGCAAGCTTGGACTCCTAGTGTGTGATTGTTCTGGTTAATAATGGTAGATTTGGGAACAATTTAAACGCCCAGCATCCAGAGGTCGCACGCCTAGGGCCGGGCGCAGGCTGCGTGCTTTCTGGTCCTGACACTGTCACCTAGAGCTGGGCGACCCGGGGGAAGTTTCTTCTCTTAAGTTGTGGTGAAACATGCGTCACATGAAATTCACCATGATACATACCGCTTTCGTGCGTGTAATTAAGTGGCATTACATGTGGTCCCCTTGTGCGTGGGGGGTTTCCTGATGGAACTGGTCGTGTGAATGTCAGCAGGTCTCTGCTGGGTTATTTTGAATCTTAAGAAATAAACATGCCGCGCACATGCCTGAAATCTTCCCTAAACATGAGTACACACATACATATATGTATTTATATGTATGTATTATCTTAAGGTCAAATTCACATTTATTTAAGGTCAACATGATGACTTGAGACACACACTGAGGAAGGATGATAACCACGAGGTAACTAACCTGTTTCCTCAGCATCCTTACAGTTCTGTGAGCTCCTGGCTCCCTCCCTGTCATCAGCTCAGTCTCTCTGGACTCACCCTACACGCCCCCAGCTTTGTGCCTTTCGACCCACAAACATTGGCTGTTCTTGTTATTAAATTTTAAATGTTTTTTAAAGTATTCAATACACAGATAATCATGCTTTTTAAATGGAAAAAAATTTCAGAACAGCACGTACAATGTACTATTAAATATAAGAACAGAAAAAACCCCAAAAGGTCTACCACTCTGGATAATAAGCTAATTTCTTTCTTCCATGTGTGTTTTTTTTCTTTCCTATAATTGTCCTGTTTTCCTTTTGTAATAGAAAATGTATTTTCTTTGTGTATGAATTTTATTCTGAGATCTTTGGGTAAAAACTCCCAGAGGTTACTGGCAGGTTAATCCTAAGAAAGGCAATTTGATTTTTCACTTTATCTCAGAGTTTCATATGTCCAGATTGCCTAATTATTTAAACAAAGTTAAGGTTCATTGTAGTGTGCAGAGAGTGGTGATGAAAATGCGCTTTCATACAAAGGCGACTTCCTAAGGGTGTCCATAAAATTGTATTTTGTTGGTGTTATTGTGGTATTTTGTTTTTTTCATTATAGTTTCCTGTTCTTGCTATTTGCATGTCAATGCTGATGGGAGTGTTTGCTGGAGGGGCTGGTAACCAGATGTTGCGCTGCTTATAATTCAAGGAAACAGCCTGCTGCCTGCCGTTCTCGGTACAACTGCACAAAAAGCTGGAGTGCTTTGGTTCAAGTTTTATAAGGTAGATTCCAGGAATATTCTAAATTTCCTGTCCCCACGCTGAAGCTTCCTGCAACGGAGGTGGGAAGAAGCAGCAGGCGGGGGAGAGTGAGGGCCTGGGGGGGCCGGGAGGAGAGGAGAGCCTCCCCCCCTGCAGCCCCCCCTGCAGCCCTCTGGCCTCTTTGGCTGGTCAGACGACCAAATTAACTTCAGGCTGGTTAGTGGCAGAAAAGGAAAAAACCATTAATTACATAGGTTTCGGGAATCTGAATGGATGCAAACCCTAAAATAAATGGGCACGGCCCAGGTGGGGGCTCTGGGGAGGGAGGAGGCTCAGCTGACAGGGCCCGGTGGCCCGGGCGGTGACCGGAGGCCCTTCCACTGGCCGCTGCCCGGCCCTGCGCAGCGGGTCCGCCGAGAGAAAGGGTCTTTCTGATGAAAAACCTAATTCTACTTGGAAAAAACATGGCGGCCCCCGGGAGGTGGGGGCAGGGGGAGGAGGGCAGAGGTGCCCAGCGACTGTGGAGGCGAGTGTAGACGAGAGCCTCACCCCCGGGGGACGCCAGACCCCCGAAACGTGTAGTTGTGTTAATCAGCGGCAAGAAGCAGCCAGTTCTGGGTAGTGCCCCCCATCCCCCTTCCTGTGGGGAGTGAAGGGCGTGACGAGTTTCCCCTGTGCCCCAGGCCTTGGGCTTAACTTGAAACAATCGGCACGTTCAGTGCCATGTCCTGGGAAGGCCTGTTCGGAGCATCTGGGGGGCCGGGCGGACACCCCAGGAGCGCGAGGCAGCTGTCTGCCCGGGGCTTCTCAGCACCCGCCCCTTCTGCCGTGGCAAACACGCGGTTTCTGGGTGTCTGCTTGTGTGGACGGCTTCCTGTGCGGGCGGGGCCCGGCCCCTGCGCTGTCAGCGACGGCCCTGGGTGGGCTGCGCCGGGAGCGCGAGGCCCGACTCGCGTGGCTTCAGGTGGGGGTGGTTCACGGTGGCCGTGGCTTGACGGACCTTCTGGCATTTATCCAACCAGGACTGAATCCCCGCTCGCTTGAGAAGTTTTGTGGGCTTGGCCAGAAGGAAGTGCAGGAAATAGGCAAATCGGGATGGCAAACAGTGTGAGGGCCCTGCCCGGGCGCTTGATGGGCGGGTACCCCGGGATTAGGGGATTCTCGCCAGGCAGCCCTGGAGGCAGGCACTGCCAGCACCACCCTCCCTGCCAGAGACTGCACCAGGGAGGAATTTATCCTTTCTTAAAAAATGTTTCATGTTCTAAGTGTTTGCGTGCGGCAGGTCTGTATCCTTGTGAGGCAGATAAGCTTTTTATCATTAGCATCCTGCTCTGCCGGCTCTGCCGAAGAAAAAAGAAAAGGTGACTTGATTTCTGAGGTGGACAGTGGAGCGTGTTGTACCTTCTTACTCCTGCTTCGCAGATGAGGAAATAAAATAAAGCTCCTGCCTGGAGCTCTCGGGGGTTGAGGGTCTAAGCACAGGCGGGTCCAGCAGTGCCCCTCGCCCTTGAACGTGCACTGGCCGGAGCTGTCCTCGGAGCTTCTGGTCGGTGGTGCTGGAACACGGGCCGCAGGGACCCCCGTGCTCATGGGGGTGTGGGGGGACGCAGGGACGGGGAGCCGGGAGCTCTGTCCTCTGCTGCAGCCGGGAGCAGTGTTAGATGTCTCCAGAGGCCTTGTTTTCCGAGTGGCTGTGCTGTTCTGCTCGGACACTTGCCAGTTTCTCAGGCAGCCACTTGCAGATAATTCTGAGGATCAGAAAAGCTTTTTGGTGAAATAAGCCAAACTGCCCTTGCGGCGGCCATGGAGGGGCCTGGCAGGGGTGCAGCTGGCCTCCCGGCCCCGGACACTCGTTCTGGTGGTCAGGAGTCTGCGCCTCCGCCCGGTAACTGCTTCCCACCCCAGACGTCCCCGTGGCGCTTGTGTTAGTGTCGGGGTCTTCATCGTGACCCCCTTAACCTCTTCCTCTGCCGGCGCTGCGCTTCGCATCTGGGCTTTTTACTCCTCAGGGCACAGGCTGGGGCCGTTTAGCCCCGTGTGCGTGGGGTGCGGGGTCGCGGGGACAGGCCTGAAGTGCACCTTGACCTTCCTCCTGGAGCCGTGTCCTTGGAGCTTGTGGATCTTACCAGAGTCCAGCTGCCGCCCAGGGTCACTTTGCCCATTTTATAGGCAAATGTGATTCTCTCCCAGCGGAAGAGGAAGCCGCGCCTCCGGGCCAGCCGCCTGCCTCTCCCCTCCTCCTGAGCTTCCCAGATGAGACTAAATTCAGGTATTTCACCAGGACCGCGCTGTAAGAGTTTTGCCTTTTCTTTCGCTAGTGATTTGTCGTTGAGGGGGTTTCGGGCGACTCAACCCACTGCTACCTGCAGCACACCAGGCTGAGTAGAAGCCCCTGCAGGGAGTGCTGGTCTTACTCCCCGGCCTGTGTGAGGGGGCGGCCGATTCTTTGCCTGGAGCCTCTGCGGCCACTCAGGCCTGTTTCTCCTGCACTCACGGTCCCCAGAGGTGTTTGCTGGATGTCCTTCGTGGCGTTTGCTATAAATGGATTTGAGGTTGCCCTTTGAAGTGTTGCACAGCCATATACAGAGCTAACTCACTAGAGTAACGTTCCTGCGTCTCAGACACTCGCGTCTAATAATAGCGAAGGCCTCTGCACCGCCTCTTCTGTGCCCCTCCTTTTGCACGATGCCGAGGGCAGGAACTCCGGCCGCCACCCTAACCTCAGGCCGGCATATCTGGAGAGGCCGCAAAAACAGTAATGGCCGAGGTGCCTGGAGATGCGGAGAGGAAGTTATTTTTTAAGTCCCCATTTATTCAATTGGTTGATGGGGTGATGCTGGTTTACAGCACTGTGTTTTGGGGTGTGGGTTCACGCTTCTCTACAAATGCACATGGTCACACGCGTGTGACGGCACCATCCTCACCCCAAAGCCCGAGTCTCCCGCCTCTGCAGCTCCCTGACAAGGCCCCGGTTCAAGTCTGCGAGCAGACGCGGTGTCTTACGTGTGAGCGGCTACACACTCTGGAATCCTCACAGGTGCCGGGCAGGCGTGAACTGCACAGCAGCAGGCGGTTGCGCTTCCAGACTTGTCGGTGTAGCTCCTGTTTCCTCTGCAAACGGGTGGGGACGGTGGTGTCTCAGCCATCAGCTAGAGCTCGGGCTCTAACACAGGTAAACTTTGTAACCGTTTGGCCTCTTAAATAGTGTAACTTACAGAATAGATGGCTGGTTTTTATTTCCTTTATGGAAACACATTGTGGCTTTTTTTTTTTTTTTTTAGATTTATTTATTTATGCATACAAGAGCTGGGGTACAGGCCAGACGTGTGGGGGGAGGGGGTGAGAGGACTGACCAGAAATAGAGTGGGGCACAGGACAGGCGGATCCACTGCTGAGGGGAGCAGCGGGGAGACAGGCGAGGTCTGCTGCGCCATGTGGGCAGCTCCCCGGCCAGGGATCGAACTCGTGCTGCAGAGGCTGCAGATTGCTTCATAGAGCGGTGCTTAACCCCTTGCGCCACCAGGGAGGCCCCATTGTGTCTTTTTCAGTCATTGTCTATCTGTGAGCTCATCCCTCTGAGCTACTGGCCGGGCGTTCCTCATGGCAGGTGCTCAGACCGTTGTTTTCTTTTTTTTTTTAATGTACTTTATTTTTTAATTTATTTATGCAAGCACTGGGTACAGTCAGAAGCACGGGAGGGTGAGAGAATTCACCAGAGCCAGAGCGGGGAGCAGAGCAGGCAGAAGGACCGAAGGACACTGCTGAGGGGAGCAGCGGGTTGCAGGAGAGGTCTGTCGGCCATGTGGGACACTCGCCGGTGGCCGGGGATCGAACCGGATTGAACCGGCGCTTCTGACCCACCCACGCGCCAAGGTCCGAGGCCTTATGTTCACTCTGTGGAGGAAACGCTGTTGGCTGAGGCCTCTGACTCAGGGGTCCAGGGGGGATGGAGATGGGACCCCCTGTCTGCGGCTCTTCCCTGGCTGCGAGCGCCTTAGTTGCGATCACACGCGACTTGCCCAGCTGTGCGCCTCTTGCAAAGTTTTGATTGTTCCTGTATCTAATTCTGGCAGAGTTCGCTTTGGATGAAAAGAGTCTCTCAGAATTTAATTAGCTGCCCGGCACCCGGGCCTGCCGGTCTGGGCGGTGCTGGGGTGTGTCCTGGGTTCCAGGGCAGAGGAGGGTCCCGAGGTGCGGGGGGCATCCGGGTGCAGCTGCTTCTTGGCGGCGCGCACCTGCGCTTCAGAAACAGATGTTGCTGCCCCAGGGCCCGTGGGCCGGCTCCGCTCTTCTTCCCTCTCTGCTGCCGCTGCAATCGGACCAGCTCCGGCGGAGCCCCCTCTACCGCGCCCTCTGCCGTGCCAGTGGCCAGGGGATGTTGGCGATGACTGCGTGGAACCCTAGTGGGGGAGACATTGAGGATGGAAGGTCCCACGCGGACAAACACCAGAGGTGGGGGTAGGGATGACCACGGAACCAGACTAAACCCAGCCATGGAAGGTTCCAGGAATCTGAGGCGGGTCCGAGGATTATCAGCTGGGGAGGGGCAGAGAGCGTTGTCAGAGAAAGAGAAGACCAGCCCGAGGGGACCCGGGTGACAGCATGACAGAAACCCTGTGAGAGCAGGCCGAGGCTGCCCGCCTGGGTCCACCCGGCCGGCTGGTGAACGGCTGGTGAACGTCTGCGGGTTCTTTCTGGCCGGCACCCAAGACCCCCCGCACGGGCCGAACCTCATCATCCGGGCCCAGGAGCGCTGAGGCCGCTGAGCTGTGCCCCACGCGGGGCAGAACATTAAACTCTGCGTCGGTGTATTTGCCCCCAGCTCGCACGACAGCATGAGAGCAGTTAGGAGGGGAGAGGCCGGGCTCGCGCCTGGGCCTGGCCTGGGGCCTCTCCTGCGGCTGCCGTGGCTGAGGGGATCCGGGAGCTCCGACATCTCCGCCTGCTGCACCTCCTGCTCCTTCCACTTGTCCCTCCTGGAGCGTCTGTGTGTGGAGCGGGCTCTGGGGACGGACCCGTCTGTGCCCACGGCCTTGTGACCCAGAGGCCGCCTGGGCCGCGCTCTGCTGACGCCGTGCCGGGGGCGCTAGGATTGAGGCTGCATTTGTCTGAGGGCGACGCGAGGTGTCTGGAAACCCAATTTAAAGTCATAAAGCCAGCACGTGCCTGCCATGTGCTCGCTGCAGAGACTCCTTAGAGGGCGCCGTCTGCAGGGGATGCGACCTGGCCCGTCTCAGCACCCCCGTGGGAAAAAGAAACCCTCGCCATGCAGGGGCGTCTGCGCTTGGGAGGACCCTGGCGTGGGCTGAGGCAGAACGCGCTGGCCTCCGCTGGCCGCGGCCGTGGGAGCAGGACGCAGCCCGATCCTTCAGCAAAGGGCTGGTCAGCAGCGGCGACGAAGCCAAACCTGGACCGGAACAGGCTGGCGCTGTCGGCCTCTGTCGGGTGCCCGCGGACGTGGCTCCTGGTGCCCTGCAGGCGGGAAGGCCGAGGTCTGGGGCTGGCGTGTTTGGGGTCCGGGGCGGGGCGTCTGCTTCCAGGGTCACAGCAGCGTCTTTGCCGTGTCCTCGTGTGGCTGGGGGGACAAGGGTCTGAGGTCTGCCTGGAAGGCCGTCTTCGCGACCAGCCGGCTGCCCGGGCCCCACCTCTTGACTCCCTCACAGGGAGTGAGCGCGACCCGCACACCTTGGGGGGACCGCACCCACCTGCCTCACGCCCGTGTGCAGCGGGGAGTCCATTAAGGACAGGTTATGGGAGAAGCGCGGTGCCCAGGGGGGCAGTGGCTGCAAGCCTGGGCGCGCCTGCGCGGTCTCTGGGAGAGCGTGCTCGTCTTCAGCTGTTCCAGGAATTCCTCCCTGGGGAGGGGGCGCGGGAGGTGGGGCCAGGGGGTATTTTGGGAACAGTGGGAGATCAAAGTCATTTCCGGGCCGTGGCCTTCCCCCAGTTAAACCCGGATCGGTCAGAGCCAGCGGAACGGACTTGGAAGAAACGGCTTCCCAGCTCCCCCGTGGAACCCCCAGCCCGCGGCCCGGGCTCGCGCGTGGAGCTGACTTTGGGATAAGTGCAGAGATCAGCTTCTGTGGGTGCCTTGTTTTCACCTGAGGTTTGTTTGTGAGTTTCATAATAAAAGTAAACCAGGGCCTCCCTGGTGGTGCAAGGGGTAAGACCAACCTATGAAGCTGTCAGCAGCCTCCGCAGCACGAGTTCCATCCCCGACCAGGGAGCTGCCCACAGGGTGCATCAGTCCTCTCCTCTCTCCCCGTTGCTCCCCTCAATAGTGTGTTTCAGTCAATCTGTCTGTTCTGCTCCCTGCTCTGGTGAATCCTCTCACCCCCACACCTCTGGCCTGTACCCCAGCTCTTGTATGCTTAAATAAATAAATCTTTAAAAAAAAAAGGTAAACCAGAGTTGATTTTCCTGTCGCTTTTCGTGTGTGTGTGTGTGTGTGTGTGTGTGTGTGTGTGTGTGTGTGTGTTGGGGAAGAGAATAGTGAATTGTCTGACCTGTAATGTGTTTTCTGCACAGAGTTTTCATGTAATGTGTCTGCACTTCAGCCAGAACCAGAACTCCCCTCTGCTGACATAGAACTTTTCCTTTGTGGCTGGCATGTTTCCAGGAGGAGGGGGGTTCTGGATCTTGCCTGGCTGAGAATGAGGGCGGCAGCGACAGGGCTCAGGGCTTGAGAGGGTATGTGTGTGCGCGTCCGCATGCGCGAGTGTGCATGCACCTGTGTGCACGCGCGCGGCGGGGGGTCTTTGGATACACGTGGCGATCGCTTAGATTAGCGTCAAGCATTTAATCAATTTCAGCTCTTACATGGCGTCACTGCAGTATGTCTTTTGTTATAAAACTCAGAGCTTTACATAGACGCTGGAGGGCGGCTCGTGGAGGAAGCGCCCGCGTGAGGTGCTGGGAGCAGCAGTCATGTCCGCGCAGCTTTGGAGCAGAGGACTTTCCCTGTCCCCCACCCGCGCCCTGCCCTGGCGCATCTCTTCAGATCTCCCGCCTCCTCCCTCCGTTGTCGTCCCGCTTGGCTTGGCTGGAGGCGCTTTGGAGGAATTGGTAGTAAGGCAGGAACCGGCTGACCACCTGACAAGGGCGGTGTCGTGTGTCACCGTCCGGGGAATCCACAGGCAGAGGGAAGAAGCTCGCTCAGAGCATCATCTTGTTCCTAAAAATGTGCTTGGGACAAAGGGAGGAGGACGAAGAAAGCTGTCTGGTGAGACAGACACAGCACGCGCTGCTGCCCCGTGGACAGAGAACTGTGCTCCCTGACCCCCAGCCGCCTCTTCTTTAGCGACTACATTTGGGTTTGGAAACACAGGGAACTCCGTTCAGGGACGTGAGTGTGTCCCGTGGGCGACACCTGCGCCTCCTCATCCCTTCTCATGCCTTTTGGTTTAAGAAACATGGATTCCATTGCTGGTGATGAAAGTGTACTTTAAAAACTTTACTGAAGGCTACTGGTCACTACCCCGGTTTTCTGTGCAGTGGGCGCTGGTTTGGTATTTTGTGGGCTGAAACATCTTCTAAAATCAGAGATGCGAGGGTGCGTAACGGGGACTTGTGGGATTCGCATGGGTCCTACATAGAACGACAGCCCCTCTCCATCAGTTGTGTGACATTTGGGCAGAGCAGCCTGTCCACCCGTTTCCTCACATGTGAAATAATTGGTTGTTTCACAAGGCTGTTGTGCTGAGTAAATGGATTAATATTGCGTGAGCGTCTGGCTCAAGGTAGACACTAAAATTAAATCTGGTTGGTTTGGCTTCTGTTCACTCTTAATGTTGATTTCAAGAGGCTCCAGTCAGGCTGCTCAATTGATAAACATTGATTTTTACTGTTCGATTTGAATTGGCGTTACTGAATGCCAACTTGAGAAACACTGACAGTCGCCGCAGTAACGATGGCGGTAGCCAGCCAGAGCTTGTGAAGGGCTGTGTGTGTTTTCTTAGTCTCTCTGAGCAAGCACCTGTTAAGGGCAGGTATTAAGAGTTCGTTGTGCTGACTAGAAGGTTTAATGCAGTTACAAGATTTTAATGCAGTTAAAATCTTAATGTTTAAGGTTTAATGCAGTTGAAAGATTTAGAAATGAAAAAAAATGCTATGTTAAAGAGATCACTTTTTTGATGATCAAGATGCCATGCATGAGTTGAAAGTTGCTTATAAAAGAGAGGTAAGAGCTCAGCGTTTCCCGGTGGAGCAGGGTTAAAGTCTCATCCCGGCCGGGGAACTGCCCACAGGGCGCGGCAGACCTCTGCTGTCTCCCCGCTGCTCCCCTCAGCAGGGGATTTCGTCAGTCTGCCTGTTCTGCTCCCCGCTCTGTCTCTGGGGAATCCTCTCACCCTCCCCATGCCTCTGGCCTACACCCCAGCTCTTGTATGTAAAAATAAATTAAAAAAAACTTCAGCGTTTTGCAGGCCGAAGCCAAGACTCCTGTCCGCCTGTTCCTGCAACACCTGTTCCTGCTCACAGCGCCTGGCCTTTGAATGTTGACTGAACCGAATCCTGAAGGTCTGGCGTATCTGCACAATCCAGGAAGTTTCTAAGTGTTTTCTTCTAAATTGATCTGGTCACCTGGGGAAAATGCATTACTGCTGCTTATTTTTAGTTCCCACAGGAATGAGAGTCCAGCCTGTAATCTCTGCTCTGCAGGGAAGGAAACAGGCTGGAAACCCACAGCGGATAGCCTGGTCACCAGACACTCAGGCAGGCCGACACGGTAGCATTTGCATCACAGTCTCCTGAGTCTGCCAGTTGAGAACCTCGGGCTTCGGGACTGTGGGGTCAGCTGGCGGCCAGCCCCCGCCTCACCGCCGGCAGCTTTGAAGCACCAGTGCTCGGCTTAGCTGGGGAGGAAAGATTTTCCATTCCAGTTACTTGTCGCCCTTGCAGCTGTGCTGACTTCGCTGCTTAAGTGCTGGCATTTTGGTGACTGTGGAGAGAAGTTACTTTCATTTCTCAGTGTTTTAAAAGAGGAGCGAAGAGGCAGCAACCAAGAACTGAGACCCAAAGAAGGAAAACAAAGTGTTACCTGTAAATTTGAATTTCCCTTCTTTTCCACTACTGAGAAGTTCTACTACCGAAACCCTCTAAAAATACCTTTCGGCAGCTCGCTGAGGTATTTTTATTTTCTCTTTGTCTAAAATTACCTGATTTGCACAGTGCACTCTGGTTTTCTGCAGCCTTCTGCTGGGTGCTTTAGCTGCTTCTCTGCAGTTCTGTGAGCTCAGGGTGACGTGCTTGACGGGAGGCAGAACGGCACGACAGGCCTTTACAGGAGAATGTCTCAAAATCGGAGGCAAATTTTGATTTAGAGCCTCCACGGGTGGCTTCTTCCCCGAGCTCCCCTGCCCTGTCACGGCCTCCTGTGGCACCACCTCTCTGTCCCCCTGACAGAAGGACAGTCCCTGAGCTCTGTCCACCGCGCTGCCCAGACCTCACGCAGCGTTGCTGAATGTGGGGGCTCAGCAAGCACCTGTCCAGCGACGGAGTCGTCCATTGCTAAACAAGAAGAAAGGGAGCAGTGTTGTCTGCTGGTGGCGTCTGCGTAGAGACCGACAGTTTCCCATGAAAATCGATAAGGAAGTGGGGACAGAGGAAGAGTGGACGGGCAATGGCTGGGACGGGACGGTCTCCCTTGTCGCCAGAGTCAGGGTGTGGTGTGGGAGCCAGGCCTGAGGCCAGGTGAGAACAGCTGGGCCGCCACCTGCCTCGCTTCGCGGCCCGCCCGCCCCGACACCTCTCAGTGTGTCTTTGTGTTTCAGCCGGTGTCTGTGCCTTCAGAAACGGGCTGACCTGCCCGAGTGGGGAGCCAGCGTTTATTTTGTGAAGACAGGTACACGAGGCTAGCAGTCCCCGCTGCTCCGTGCCTGGAAATGGCTCTCGGCTTGTGTGTGCGCATTTGCTCTGGAGTAGAAGCTCCTTGGAACAAGGCGGCCAGAGCTTCTGTTTGTTTTGTTTTTTAATTTATTTTTTACATAAATGAACCCATGTATTACAGGCTGGTGATGTTTCAAACTGTGGAACTTCTGCTTGTCTTTTGGTTCCACCTGCCTTCTGATGGCAGCTGCTGTGGTGCAGAAGTGGGGGTGTCGGTCCAGGCACCCCCAGGGACGCCAGCGCAGGGCCGCACAGCTTGTGTCTTCCTCTGGTTTTGCCCCAAAAGGAGCCAGTGTGCTCAGCATGTTGGCTGGCCTCAGTTTCCTTAACTGCTATCCTGCGGGGGCACCATAGCAGGCCCCCCATTACCAGGGATCCCCACCTTCTGGACGCGGCTCCGGGCAGGTGGCGCGGAGCACCCGTGGCTCCTGTCCAGACTGATAGAATTTCTGTCTTAGGAATCTTCTCATTTTGAGACATTTAATAAATGAAACGAAGTAGGGGTTTATGGAACTAAGTAGCTTGTGCAGTGGAGACAGGCAGTGTACAGTGTTAGGTTTTGCCCCACGCAGAAAAAGGCGGTTGTGTCTACTTGCTGCTAAAGCCTTAGCGATGTGATTCTAGCTGTCCTGCGTTTCTTCCTTGTGTTTTCTGTTTTCCAAGTTACTCATCTGGAGGGTGTGCTACTTTGTGTCCGGGTTAAAACATCGAGAATAGCGTACAGTGTAACTCCAAAACTTACAAATTTAAAATACAAATGGTAAAGTTGGGGGAAAGGAATGTTCCCAATTTACATGTGTTGGGGGGTTTCAAGAAGGACGGGATTCGTCCTGGTCCTCTGCCTGCGCTGAGTCGGCTGAGAAGGGAGAGGTGAGGATCGTGGGGACCGAAGTGGGTCTCTTCTGTGACAGCTGCAGTGACGAGGCCGGTGGTGGGCTGCCCCGTGCGGTGGAAGCGGCCCCCAGATGACACCCACTTTGTCTTCCAGACCCCCGACCCTGACGCTGGCTCCCTCCTGGCCTGGGGAGGAGCCGGCTGGGGTGGGGAGGAGCCTCTCCTGTCGAGGGCGTGTGCCGTCTCCTGAGGTCACGCGGCTCCTTGGTCAGTTTTCTCCTGGGCTGTGGAGGCCGTTTGGTCCGAGCAGGAAGGGGCTGGTTCCGGAGCCGGCCGGGCTGTGTTCACATCCCACCCTGTGACCTTGGCCTCGGCTGAGGCGCTGCACGGTGGGGTTAAAATCTCCACACAGGGCTTTTTGGAGACCACACGTGTTGCATGCATCTAACATGTGCTGAGTACCCGGCTGGTCCTTGGCATCCGTCTGGTTGTCGTCAGCGCTGCAGGCCTGACCCGCCAGCTGGCAGCGTTTATCACCCCCTTTGTTCTTCCAGTCCTGACGGGGGCCGCAAAATGCAGCCCTGGAGAGTGGTTCTCAGCAGAGCGGAACTTGGAAATTGGCTATTTTAATTTTGATCTTTTGGGAGGGAAAAATTTGTTCCCAAGGAAGAAAAGCTTTAAGTTGAAAGTATGTCGCGGGGCGCACGGCGCGAGGAAGGTTTCTTGCACCCGGAATTGATTTTGTAGTCGGGAGTTGAAGGCTGTGGCCGGTTCAGCCTCGCAGGACGAACGCCTTTCCATTCCAAACAGCCTCGCTTATTTTCAGGGACTCGGGAAGATACTCCCGGGGGAGGACTCGTGGCGTGAGCGAGGGGTGGAAGCGTGACGCGCTCACATCGTTGTTCCGACCAGCGAGCGTGCAGGGCGACGGCCTCCTTGTCTTCACGTTTCCTCGGAAGCAGAGAGGAAGCATCCGGTGCCCTCGGGGGCTGCGGATTCGGGGAGCCGCGTGGGGCGCTGTCCTGTGACTGCTGAAGACGGGCGTCCGCTCCCCGCCAGCGTCTGCCGTTTCCTTCCTGTCCAGCCTGGGGTCGGCGGAGGACAGCTGGGTCCAGGCCCCCTCACGCTAATAGGCCCGTTAAATTCACTTTGTCTTTCTTCCAAGTCAGCGTTTACTTTTATCCAGTTTCCGGCCCGGACATGGCAGCTGAGCGGCCCCGTCCCCACCACCGCTGGGGCCGAGCGGGCCTGACCCAGGGGCGGGAGGGCAGGCTCCCAGGTCGCTGGCCCCCGCCCTGAGGAAAGGTGGGGCGGGAGGCACTTCCTCCAGGCCTTTGGACTTCCTGTGCACGCCCGGAGAAAATGCCGCTGGGGCGTGTATGCGAACTCGGGTGACACAGGCAACACCAGCCTCCTGCGCCACAAAGACAACTCAAACTGCTGTAACTTACTAAAAATAAACCACTGGCTGTCCAGTTCCCAGAGCAGCTGGAGGGCAGCTTCTCTTTGCTGCTGGTGGACGGGGGTGCTGACAGCCTGGCTCTCATTGGGCAGCGCGTGGCCGTCACAGCCTGTCTCTGCCCTTCCCTGCACCTCCGTGCGGAGATGTGACAGGAAGGAAATGGCCCCTCCTCACGGCCCCCTCCTCACGCACACTGTTGTTTCTTTGGGGGTGACTTTAGTGGGCACAGCAGAGTGTGTTGTTTGTGCTGGCAAAGCGTTGAATTATTTTGGGTTTGCTTCTGTCTCCAAGGCTATTTTTTTAAGATATACTTATTTATGCACACAAGAACTGGGGTGCAGGCCAGAGGTGTGTGGGTGCGAGGATTCCCCAGAGACAGAGTGGGGGACAGAACAGGTGGATCCACTGCTGAGGGGAGCAGCAGGAGCCAGGAGAGGTCTGCCACGCCCTGTGGGTAGCTCCCTGGCCGGGGAAGGACTCAGGCTGCAGTGGCCGTGGACAGCTTGATTGCGCTGGGACTTCACCCCTGCGCCCCCAGGGAGGCCCTGCAGTTCCTAATTTTTAGACTAACTTTGTGGTCCCGGCCGGATGACTAATTCCCCAGCAAGCTGCCAGCTGCACCACGCGCCCTGAATCCAGGCGAGCACCCTGTTTCTAAGCCTGAGTCTCCAGACGCCGGAGGCCCACACCGAGGGTCTCTGGCTGTTTCCTGCGCTCAGCCTCCTTTCTTGACTTCACTGGCTTTGAACCCGACAGGCCTGAGCAGAACCACATGCAGCCGTGGCAGTCACTTCGTGAACGTGGCACACGCGCTCTTCTAGGACTTCATTCTCCTCTTTGCAAAAGGGGGGTGATGGGGCGGCCACCTCCGGGTGATCCTGGGAATCCTGAGTCAGGGAGAGGGTGTGGCCTGATGTCTGGGACGCGGGGAGGCTAAGGCTGACCGAGGGAGGCTGCGGCCACTCCCCAGGGATCTGGGTCGGCTAATTCTGTCCCTCTGGCTTGGGGAGCGGGACCAAAAACGAAGGGGGGGGGCGCAGAATGGGGGAGGTGTATTGACGAGACTTTTTTTCCTTCTAAATGTCAAGTTCAGCTGTTTGAGGGCCTGACTGAACCCCCAGAGGCAGTGGGTCCGGGCTGGGGTTGAGTCCTCGAGTGGGTTCAGTGAGGAGGGGGGCTGAGGCATGTGGCGTTCTTCTCAGGGCGGGGTCTGCCTCCCTGGTCTGCCTCTGCTGGTCTCTTTCTGGGGTCCCTGCTTCACCCCACCCCACGACCCTGAGCCACACTGTGGGGAGGGCCGGGGTTCTATAGAGAAGGAGCCTATCGGGATTGCTCACCTGCGGCTCCTCAAGGTGTTGCCGGCCGTGTCTTTCAGTCTCTCCACAGCCCCTGCGGCCGGGAAGGCTAAGGTCTCAGGTGAAGCCACCGCGGGGGGCTGCACTGGGGAAGGAGGCGGGCGGGTGTGGGGTGCAGGCAGGTGTGGGTGCCCGGCGTGAGCTTCCTCTCCTGGACACCGTCCTCGGCGCAGGCGGCGGAGCGGCTCCGTCCTGGGCGAGGGCAGCAGGAGGAGGGTCAGCCAGAGGGGCGGACGGGCTGCCGGGGCAGAAGGGGCAGGAGACATTGGCGCGCCCTGCAGGCTTTTCGGCTTGTCTGTTTAAAACGCCCGTCCGCGTCCTGAACATCGGGGAGACGCCGCTGCTCGCGGGGCACGGCCGTGGCGCGTGCGGGTGCGAGGGCTCGTGCGCGGCTCAGTGCAGAGGACACGGGTGCGGCGCGCGAGCCCAGGCCTCACGGGCTCCCTGTGGCGACCGTCCCCCGGCTCCTGCAGCCCCACTTCTAACCGTGCTGCCTTAAAACGTAGCGTCCGCACCGCTCTCGGCGCTCCCCGTGCCGCGCGGCTGTCACTGGGCGCCACATCCCGGTCGCCGCGGGAGACGCGGCCCTGCGGGGACCTCGGCTGTGCTGATGTGCCCCGGCCTGCCTGCCGGCCGCAGAAGTGTCTCATGTTCTCAAACGCACCGTCCAGCCAGGCGGGGGCCGGCGGAGCGACGGCTCCAGGTGCCCACAGGCCTCGGCCGGGCCGCCAGGTGCCGCTGGTGGCGGAACCGGAGCCCGAGCGACCGGGAGCTGCTGAGCTTCCCAGCCGGGCCGCCTGTAACCAACCGCCTGCCCGGAGCGGCGGCCCTGAGACCTGACGGCCCGCCCGCCCCTCCGGAGACCCCTCGCCGCCCGCCCGAACCAGGCCTGCGGTGGGGCCTCCTCGGCCGGGAGAGGTTTCCTGTCGGGTCAGGGCGGGCCTCGTGCACCGTGGCCGCGGCTCCCCTCCCGGCCCAGGCCTGCCCTCAGCGCCGCTTCTGTTTATTTTCCAGTGAATTCTCCTAACCCCGCCCTAGTGCCGCTGTGGGGGACTCGATGCCATGCGGCTTGGAGGGTGGGGGGTGTTAGAAAGCGGAGCTGGAAGGGCCGCAGACAGTGGGGTCCTTGCTAATAAGAAGAAAAGGGCAAGCCCGAGGTTGCCCCAAGAGGCGAGTGCCTGCCTCCCCGGGGAACCATGTCGCCTGAGCAAATGTTTCAATTAAGCAGTGAAAGAAACCCGCTGGGAAGGGCACCGAAGAGGCCGCGGAGCCTGGACGCGACCCAAAGCCTGGGGAGCCTGGCAGCCTGCACTCGGGCCGCTTGTGCTTTTGGAAATTTCTCGTTGGGTTTCCTGCCCCTGTGGCGTGGGCACCCGCCGAGGGGTGCGGGGCGGGGGCCGCAGGGACTGTCCCCGGCCGGTCTCCTCCGTGAGTCTCTTCTGTCACGAGTCGCCGGGCAGTGCGGGTGGCTCGTGGCTGTGACCAGACACCCAGCACCAGCGTGTGGCCTCTCAGCTGCTGACCGCTCCTTCTCCCGGTGGTCAGGAGGCCCTTTGAGAGCCCAGACTCCCTGCAGCTTCCGTGTGCCCGGCCGAGGCTGGCCCGGGGGTGCTGACTCACCTGCGGCCACATTCCTCTCCTCATGTCATCTGATGGGCCGGCTTTGGCGTGCTGGTTGTGAGGGCTCATGAGCGTGCCTTCCTTGGTTGCCTTGCTCACCTGGACGCTGAGGAAAGTTAAACCAGTTGTGCAAAGTGTCACCTTTCAGAAACGGAGAGCTCTGCATGCAGCCCCTTGGAACCTGGTTCCGCGCGAGCGTCATCTGGCGCGCCTGGGGCTGGACCTCGGGCCGGGGCACTCTGCGGAGCCTGGGCCACCTCCAAGTTTGTCTTCTGGCTCCAGACAACGAGTGCTGTGTGCCGGTTGGCACGCGCCCCGGCTTTGGAAGCGCGGCCATATAGGGTATGGAGGCTGGTAACCAGGGGCTGCAAAAAGTGAGGTCACGGGAGGCCCAGATGAGGCGCTTTTCAGGGCACCACAGCTGCAGTTAATCTTACTAGCACGCTGGGCCTGCGCCCGCCCCACCGCCAGCGTGCGCGGGGCTCCGGGGGCTGCTTTGAAGGCTCCGGCCTTTGATGGTGCAGACACGGCAGAGGCCTGAAACGTGCCGTCTCCGGTCTACAAAGGCCTTTTGTGCCCTGCACATTCATTCAGCTCTGAGACGCAAACAAAACAATTCCGCGCGGACTGCTGGGCCCGCAGGAGAGGCGATGGCCATGCGGGCGCGCGCTCTGGGCCCCGAGGGCCGGTGGAGACAGAACGGAGCCCCGGGGCCCGTGTCCAGCCCGCCCCGGCCCGGGTTCCGGAGTGAGAGTCGACAGGCCGCGCAGAGTACACGCGGGAAGAAGCGAAGGGGGGGCCAAGCCTGACCCGGCGGGGCAGCCGAGGTTCTGAGGTGGAGGTGAGCGGGGGCTCTGGCGGCCGGCTCGGCTTCTCGGGGGCAGGGCCTCGAGGGGGGGTCACAGCTGGGGAGCAGGGGTGGGCCTCGCGGTGCTGCGGGAGACTCGCGGGGGCCGGGCACAGTGCGTGGAGGGGAGGCTGGGAGGACTGAGAAGCGATGGGTGGTACCGAGGACGTCCCTGGCTCCCGCTCGGCCCCCCCTAGCTGCGCAGAGAGAAGGCCGCAGCGGCCTCCACCTGCACACGCCGCCGCCCGCTTCTTCCTCGGGTCCATGTTTGAGACGCCCCCAGGACCCCGCTCTGCCTGTGGGGCTCTGGCAGGCCGCCCGGGGCAAAGGGGCTGTTTGTGACCAGGAGCGCGGGACCCCCGGTGACGGCGCCGTCTCTGGTGAAGAATTAGTGAGGGAAGAGGCACCTGCAGGCTGCGCGGGTCTCCCCGATACCTTCTTGGGCCTGTCAGACTCCGGGCTCCCTACGGTGCTGGTCATCGGGGGACGGGGACGGGGCTCCGACTCTTCTGGCCACAGAGCATGCCGGCGCGGGCTGGTGTCCGGCTTGGCCTGCAGTGCGCTGTGCATTCCCTCCGCCGCCCCTGTGTTCCCATCTCTTGATACAAGGCACACGAGGGGGCTGGGACACCCCCTCTTCTTTGCTGTCAGGAGCACGAACAGCAGATGCCGTGCAGGTGTGGCGCGGAGGGGCCTGCAGTGAGCTGAGCTCCTCTGCCCCCTTGTGCCTCCGAGGCTGGGGCTCTGAGTGGGGACCTGAGTGGGGACCCAGGCGGGAGGAGCCCTCAAGGCTGTGTTGGACCAGCTCCGGCCGTGCCCGTCCTGTGCCCGCTTTGGGATTTGCACTTGCGCACCCGCTCACCTCACCATCCCGGGACAGTCCCTCTGGCTCCTGGCATCATTCGCGTGACCGGGTCAGCCCGAAGGCCCCTCTGCAGGGGAGGTCTCTCCAGAGAAGACCCCGTCCTGCTCGGGTTCGTGATACTTCTTTGGTGCCCCTCCTGGGAGGAGCCCGGCGGAAGACGCGCGCCTTCGCCAAGACTCTGTTCTGCGCCAGCTGTCCCTGAAGCCCCCCGGGGTGGCGGCCACTGCTCCGGCCCGTGTGGTCTCGGCACGAGGCGCCCGGTGTTTGTCTGTACACGTGATGCCCGCGTTTGTCCTGTGGGCACCGCACTGGGTACCCCATTTGGGACGTCGGGAGGTGGCGGCTCTTCCTCAGCTGGGGAGGAGACCAGCAGAAGTTGCGAGTTTGGAAGGAGGCTCGCTTGGAGGAAGCTCCTGCTGGTGGCCTTTGCCTTCTGAGTTTACATCAGCCAAGGGGCACCCCCAGAATGCCAGGAGTCAGGGCGACGCCCCGGGAGGGAGAGGCACCCAGAGCGCGATGACTGCTCCCTGCCTGCCGTGCCCCCACCGTCAGCGCCGAGACGGTTTCCTGCCCAGGGTCAGTGCTGGCGGGGAGAGCCCGTAGCTGCTTCTTATGGAGCGTCCAGCCCACAAGGGGGGCACAGGAGGAGCAACTAGACAGTAAACTAGCCGAGCAGAGCTGGAAAGGGGGGGCCGGAGCTGTGCCCCCCAGCTCGGTAGCTGCTGAGCGACGGGCGCGCCGTGTTTTCATGCAGCTGCGTAAGGGACACGCTGTTGGCACATTCTCAGAGAGGCGGCGGCTGAGGGTCCGACAGGGCAAGCGACGGGCCGTGGCCACGCAGCCCGGACTTGGCAGGGCCCGGCCAGAGCCCGCAAGCCCGACGCGGCCCCTGGAGCAGCAGGGCCGTCCTCACCCCGCCCCGCGCAGGCCCCTCCCGAGCTTCGGGGTTGCCTCAAAGCGTGTAGACTAGAATTTCAGAACCGGAGGAGTCAGAAGAATACGAAGGAGCAGAAGCACCTGTTCAGAGGCTCGCCCGCGTGCAGCTTCTTAGAGGACCGTGACTTGGGCTCTTCCATGTGGGCTGGGCGGGGTGGGCGGGGGTGCGGGGCGGGGCCGCAACAACACTCGCCGTGGAGAAACAACAGCCGCTCTCACCCCACCAGGAGCCCAGCCCCCCAGGAGCGCCCGCGGGCTTGGGGGTGACAGGAGAAGCCGCCGGGGGTGACAGGAGAAGCCGCCGGGGGTGACAGGGGAAGCCGCTTGGGGGTGACAGGGGAAGCGAAGCCGCTTGGGGGTGACAGAAGCCTCCGGGGGTGACAGGAGAAGCCGCGGGGCTGCTCACTCCTGGGGGACTTCGCCTCTGGGGCGGGAGGTTTGGGGGAGCATGAAGCAGCGCGGCCAGCAGAAGGTGCCCCGCAGGCGGCTCGGCGGGCGCAGGCCGGGCGCGGGCGTCCCGCGAGCAGCCGGAGCAGCTGCCGGAGCCGCGGGGCTCCCCAGGCGTCCCGCTCCCTGCCCGGCCGGGGCTCGGGGTGCCCGGGCGCCCCTGCCGGCCCCGCTCCCCCCCCAGCCGTCTGGCCTCTTTCTGCCTCGGGGTCCGCTGTGTCCCCAGAGCCGTCATCTTCCCCCTCGAGAGGAAACGGGGGGCTCGTCTCAAGGGGTCAACGGTGCAGACGTTCCCCAAGACACGGAGCTGGGGCTCCCGGGCCTGTGGCGCTGCAGACCCGCCCCCGCAGGGCCGGCCCGGGACCCGGGGACCGCGCGGGGACCCCGGCGCCTTTCCTTGGCGGTGCCCACTGACTGCACCGCCGCGGAGCGGGCGTGGGGTGCCCAG
Organism: Talpa occidentalis; assembly: GCF_014898055.3. Taxonomy (NCBI): domain Eukaryota; kingdom Metazoa; phylum Chordata; class Mammalia; order Eulipotyphla; family Talpidae; genus Talpa; species Talpa occidentalis. Next base: position 85,412,347 of record NW_023601653.1, read on the forward strand.
CCCCTCCCCGCCCCCATCCCCACCCTCCCCTCCCCTCCCCCTCCCCCACCCCCTCCCTCCCCCCGCCCCCCAGGCCCGCCCCGCATGCGGCTCCTCCGCCGGCGCTCGCTGCGGGGCCTCCTCGCCGTGGCCCGGCCTGGCCCCCGCGCGTGGCCGGTGGAAACCCAGGAGCCCGCGGGCGGCCCCGCCCCCCGCCCCCCGCCTTTCGCTGCCGAGAGGTCTCCCCGAGCCTGCGGCCTGCGCGCCCCCCACACCAGCGCCCGCCCGGCGCGGCTCCCCGGCCGGAGAGGGGAACCAGCCCGCGGCTCCTCGCGGGAAGCGCCGGCGGCTCCCGGCCCGTCGCGACGGCCGAGCTCTGTTTCGGGTCGGCCTCGTCCCGGCCGTGGGGGCGTCGCTGCTCGCTCCACGCGGGCGCCTCGAGGCCCCCCGGAGGGTCGCCCCGAAGCGCGGGAGCGAGACTCGGCTGGGCGGGCGGCGGGGAGCAGGGTGCTGGCCGCGTGTTGTCCGTTGGCGTGGAAACGGTCACTGCGGCTTCTGGAAGTGAATCTCGGCGCCCCCCCCCCCCCCCGCACCCCAACAGTACATCCGAAAGCAGGTTGACACGGCGGCTGCTCCCCAGCCAGTCGGGGCGCTCCCGAGGCGGCAACTAGACGCAGTCGGCCCCTCGCCCCGAGGCTCGTCCCGGGGTCCCCACGAGGGCCTGAGGCAGGGGTCGTGTGGAGCCCGGCATGGGGAGCCCCCTCTCTGCTCCGTGCACAAGCGCGGGGTCAAGTCTAATTTGCACGCGAGGCCCCGGGAGAGATGCGCCCCCTCGCCAGGCCCGGGGGCGGTGGGGCTGGGCCTGCGCTCCCGCCCGCCAGCCGTCTCCCTCTCGGGCTGCGCGGCTGAGCCGTGGGTGAGGGCGCGCTGCTGCGCCCCGCCGGGCTGCCTTTCACGGGCACCTTTCTGCTGCCCAGACACGGGCGTCCCCAGGCCGGGGCTGAAGCGGGAACATGACGGGTGAACGCGCACACCCGCTCGGGCCTTGAGGGCAGAGACCGGAGTCTTCCTGGCCGCAGAGCCCTCCTGCGCTGCACCGGGGTGTGAGTGTGCGTGAGTGCCGAGTGACGGTGAGTCAGGGAGGGAGGGGCGAGAGACTAGGTCACAGAGCAGAGCAGACCCTGCTTGAGAACCTGGAGCTGGGGCGGCTGTGATGTGGCCCCAGGGGCACCTTTGGGCTAAAAATCAGGGTGGGCGTGGGCTTAACTGAGGGGCGCCCAAACTGTTAAGGGGAGAAACCCGCGTTGTCCCCCGAGGACTCAGGCCCACCCCGGCCCCTACAGGCGGGTCACCAAGCTGTGTGCGCCCCGACGCCTGCCGCAGGGGCCCCGAGCATGCGGCGGGAGAGAGGCGCAGGGGAGAGGGTTCCACTCAGGCTCCCGGCCAAGCTCCAGATCAGCCCCCTCGCGGGCAGCGGCTCAGCCAGCCAGGCAGGGCCCGAGGCGGCGTGGGCAGGCCCGGGCAGAACCCGGAGGACGGTCCAGGAAACACGGACGGGTGGGCGGGCTCGGGGCCGGGAGAGGGAGGAAATGAAAGTTCAGCACCGGCTCCTCCGACTGCATCGATCCCAAGGTCAAGCGGCACCGCGCGGCCTCTCGGGAGCTGGGCGGTGCTGCCTGCGGGGCTCGTGCTGGGGTAGAGCCCAGGAGAGGCGCCTGCCACAGGACTTTGGTCCCCGCTCCCCGGGCACCCCCGGCAGCCCTCTCCAGGAAGCCAGTCCAGCAGCGGCAGGGCAGCCCGGCAGGGCTGCTGGTGATGCCGGGGGTGTTGGCTGCGACTTCTGTCAGGGCCGCGGAGCAGGGAGGAGCTGTTAGGTGTCTAATCTGGTGGGGTTGTCCCTGACAGACCCCTTGGCGTCCGGAGCCCCAGCCCCTCTCATGCCCATCAGCTCGTCGCGGGGGCGGGGTGGGGGGCTGGGTGGAAGGAGCTGCCTCTTGGGGTCAGGCTCCAGGTATGTCCCGTCACTGCCACACAAGTTGGGTTTCCAGTGGCCGGTGAACTGACCTCTTGCCGCTTGGTCTCATCTGAAACCGGAGTCTTGATGCCCGCCTGTTACGTTGCCGGCAGAATTCATGTGTGGCACAAGTTAGGTGCCTGGTGTACCTGGCTCTGAGGGGCCGCCGCGTGATTCTCCACAGTGACTCGAGCATTTAACTAGGGGTGGGAGGCTGGGGGGTGCTTAGGGGGAGTCTGCTACTTGCATCTTTTTTTTTTAAAGATTTATTTATGCATGCAAGAGCTGGGGTACAGGCCAGAGGTGCGGGGGGTGAGAGGACTGACCAAAAACAGAGTGGGGTGCAGGACAGGCAGATCCACTGAAATCCGCTGCTGAGGGGAGCAGCGGGGAGACAGGAGAGGTCTGCTGTGCCCTGTGGGTCGCTCCCTGGCCAGCTGGGGATCAAATTCGTGCTGCAGCAGAGGCTGCAGATTGCTTCACAGTGCGGTGCTTAACCCCTCGCGCCCCCAGGAGGCCCTGCTACTTGCATCTTAACATGAAGATTTGCCTGGCAGGTGAAATTGGTTATAACTTGACAGGTCAGTGATTTGTGCCAGTGAACATTATTAATGACCATACTTTTTGGTAATAAATATTAACACCTGTAAAGATCATAAAGGTGATAGATTTGCTAAAGAGAAGCTTCTGGGGCCTCCGTGGTGGCGCAAGGGGTGAAGACGCAACCTATGAAGCTGTCGGCAGCCTCTGCAGCATGAGTTCGATCCCCTGCCAGGGAGCTACCCACATGGCGCAGCAGACCCCTCCTGCTTTCCCGCTGCTCCCCTCAGCAGTGGATTTCAGTGGATCTGCCTGTTCTGCTCCCCACTCTGTCTCTGGTGACTCCTCACCCCTCTTTGATGCATAAATAAATAATTTTTTTTTTTAAGATTTATTTTTATTTATTTATACAAGCACTGGGCACAGTCAGAAGCGCGGGAGGGTGAGAGGATTCACCAGAGCCAGAGCAGGGAGCAGAGCAGGCAGAAGGACCGAGGTACACTGCTGAGGGGAGCAGCGGGCGGCAGGAGAGGTCTGCGCGCCATGTGGGACCCTCCTCCGGTGGCCGGGGAGCAGCCGGGGATCGAACTGGCACTGCGGAGGCTGCGGGCAGCTCCACAACCCAGCGCTCAACCGCTGCGCCACCGGGGAGGCCCAATAAATCTTTTTTAAAAAAAGAGAGAGAAGCTTCTGGTGTGTGTCTTCAAATCTTGTTTGGAATAGAAGCAGCCCGCGCGCGGCAGGCGCTCTTGGGGAATGTGCTTTTGCAGATGGGAAAGTTAGCAGAGACAGTTTTGCAAAACAGTATTTATGGAAATGTTGCTTTTAGCTTCTGACAAATTGGTTTGTCACAAATTGATGTGATACATTTCTTAGGGCTGAAGTTTGAAGAAAATAAAACCACAACTTATGGGTGACACTGGGGAGCTTGGGGGGGGCAGGGTCGGGCGGGGGATCAATTCAAGGTAAACGGCTCCACAGCTGTTCTCGTGTGGGATGTGAAAAGAATCCTTATCTGCTTTTTTCCCGATTGCTCACGTGTGCCATGTCTTGTCTCTTCCCCCAGGATGTGGAGAAAGAGAAGGAAACCCACAATTCCCTCAGCAAAGAGGAAATCCAAGAGAAAGTTCATAAATACAATGCGGCCGTGACAGACAAGTTGAAGATGACCTTGGTAAGCGCCCGTCATGCTTCAAGGTGTTGGTTACGTTAGCCACGTGTCAGAGACAGACCTGAGCTGCTGGTGTGCTTTAGAATTCCTGAAAAGCATTTGCAGAACTTTGCCAATCCGTGTGTGCAGCCCCGGAAGGTGAAATACTTCTCCAGCTTCCATGTGAAAGCTGCATTTTGAAGTAACATTATCCAAGAGTCGTGAACATTGCATTTTAAAGGTTACAGTTTTCACAAGAGTGAATAAGTGACTGTGTGTTGTAAACTGAGGCTGTGGACAGAAGATGGACTAGACAGGCTTTTAATGTTTTGCTCTAACTGTGTCACTTGTACATAACGGGGTTTGTAGTTAACATATAGAGGTTTTCACACGACAGTCAACATTTTTCTCAATAATCTGAATGTAAAGAAAAGTCAAGACCATCATTGCTGGTTTTGGCAGCTAAGGAATAATCCTGCCAACATCCGGGGACAAATACCGCGCTCATCAGCTTGTATGCGCTGGATAAGTGTCGTTTTCCGTATAAAAATCACACCTTACACGGCCGTTGAGAAACCGCCCGTGTACAGGAGCTGCCGCGAGCAGCATGTGCAGGAGCAGCAGCCGCTCCGAGCCGCGACCCCGCTCTGGTCAGAACCACCCCGTGCAGCCGCGGGGTCAGCTGCTGGGGCCGCGGGGCCCTTGTGCGTGTGGGTTCAGAGACACACAAGCTCCGGTGCTTATCACAGGGACGGATAAGGGGCCTCGTGTTGCCAACTGCCCCGAGACTGCGAGGTTTCGGTTGTCAGAGAGTCACGGCACATTTTTGCACAGAAAACAGAAAAAGATACATCGTGACTTTTCCGACAACCGATCGCCGTTTTCTGGCCTCTCCTTGTTACTCGGCACCTCGGAGTCCCGCGTGGCCTCCTTCTCCGTGGCCAGCTGGCCACCAGCGCAGGTGTTGCGTCCTGTGGCCGGGCCGGCCTCCACCCAGGGCCTGCCTCACCCCGGCCCCACCTCTGCCCGCAGGCCTCCCCCCGCCACCCTCCCTGGAGGTGGTCCCTCGGGGGCGGTCACGGTGACGTCCACCTCGGAGCCAGAGAAGCTTCCCCTGTCCCTTCGTGGGGTGTGCGTGTCCTCCCGGCGCCCTCCCAGCTAAGTGTGCGCTTCTCTCTCGCCAGAACTCCAACGGGACGTACACTGGCTTCATCAAAGTGCAGCTGGAGCTCTGCAAGCCGACGTCCGCGGCCTCCGGCCCAGGCAACGGCTGCGTGAACACGCTTCACATCAGCAGCACCAACACCGTCGGGGAGGTCATCGAGGCCCTGCTCAAGAAGTTTCTCGTGGCCGAGAGCCCGGCCAAGTTTGCACTTTACAAGCGTTGTCACAGGGAAGACCAAGGTACCTTCCTTCACGTCTCTGTCCCCAGCAGGAGGCACGCTGTGTGCGTCCAGCTGTGTCAGCCCGGGGGCCACCTGAGGCCACGGCCCTGGGGGGCGCCACCCTGACTCCGTGGCTGAGTTGGGTGGCTCTGACGCACATGCCACTGCAGGGTGCCTGCGAGCGCGCCCTGGGGCTGTGTCCCCTGAGCCTGCATGGGGCCGGGGGTGACTGCGCACAGCCCCGGCTTCCCGGGGTGCCTGGCCCGCCCTCCCAGCAGCACACACAGGGGGTGAACAGTGTTTTGATTTGGGATCTGAACTTCACACCCACGTCCAGCCCGGAAGAGAGTGTGTGATTCCTGCGCGGGCTGAGCAGGACCCCCCAGGTCAGCGTCGAGCGGTGCCCACGGTGGGCAGCATTGGGTTAGCAGCCCCCTGACTGCAGGCTGGGGGTGAGCGCTCAGCTGCTGAGCTGGCTCCCGTGTTTCTGGGTGGGGCCTCGAGCAGCTCCCAGGAGACAGCCGGGCCTGGACACGGCGGCAGCGCCTGCATCGCGTGGCGACGAGGCCCGCCTGGTGCTGGGTGGGCGGGCGTTTCCTGGACACACAGCGTGACCAGGCAGGGCAGCAGGCAGCAGCAGGGGAGGGTGGGATTTACGCCACAGCTGTTGTCGGATGTGCCAGCATAACGCGGGTGACCCCGGGGTTCTCTCAGCCGGCCAGTGTCTTCGCCTGCCCGCCCGGGCTTTAGCTGCACGGGCCCAGCGATGGCACCGGGTTGAGAGATTAACCCAAGGCTGGCAAATCTTCCAGCAGGACAGGCAGGGGTGGGGGGCGGGTGTGCAGCCACCGGAGTGTGTGTTCTGCTGCTGGGTTATTTGCAGCTGCCAGTCTAAGTTGATGTATCTGGAGATTTGTTCCCAGAGCTCTGGCTTCCGTCCCCTGGACGGTGTTTTGCTGCTTCTCAAGGGGCGCCAGGGCCTAAAGCTCAGCGCTGCCTCTTCTCTCTGAAAGGAGGAGCAGGACCCTCCGTCTGTTTTGAGACCGATCACCACTGACTCCACTCCTGGAGTGTGTCCCCCTCGGGGCGCAGCTGCCTGTGCAGACGGCCTGGCCCGCCCCGCCGTAGCCTGGGGGTCGCATGGGGGGTGACGGGGCTGCGTGACCTGGCCCTTGACCTGGCGGGAAGGTGGGCGCGCGGTGACGCGGGCGGCGCGGGTGACACGCTCCTGCCCCTCACGCAGTCTACGCCTGCAAGCTCTCGGACCGGGAGCGCCCGCTGCACCTGCGCTTGGCCGCCGGGCCCCGGACGGACACGCTGAGCTTCGTTCTCCGCGAGCATGAGGCCGGGGAGGTGAGTGGTCGCGCTTCCTCGCCCTGACCGCCCGGGGAGGAAGCTGGGGGCGCTGTCCGTCCGCCCTGGGAGCGGAGGGGGACCCCGGCGGCGGCTCCGCGTGTTGTGACGAGTCGGAGTCGAGCCCAAAGGCAGCTGCGGGTCATTCCTGCGCAGAGTGTTACGCCGGCCTCGCCTTTTCGGAGGGGGCGGAAATGCTTTTCTGTCACCTCATCTCCACCCACAGGGTCATTTTCACCCCCTCTGACCTCCCAAGTGCTGGAATCCAGCTGAACTTTGAAAGCTGATCCCGCCATATGTTTGCGGCCCACAGGAGGCGCCGGGCTAATTTGAGCTGAAGGGAAGTAGAAGGAAATTCAATCTCTTTACCGCAAAGACACCGACTTCCTGGAATCGGTTCCTTTTTCACCTAGATGGCCGTGGATTTGGATTTATTTAGGGCCCGGGTGCCGTGTTCTCTGCACGGACACTTCCTGGAGGCCAGCTGAGCCCAGGAATGAGCTTTAGACTGGCCCCCGAGGCCCAGGAGCAGCTTTAAAACGGCGCAGGAGCCCGTGTCCCCGGCCCTGGGCCTCCGTCTTCCTCGGCCGCGGGGGCGAGAGGCGGCGTCCACGTGGCTCTTGGCATGACGCAGCGCGGCTGGAATGTCTAGGTTAGGAGGAGGAAACGCTGCTTCCTTGCGTCCCTCCTGTCAGCCGGGAGCGGGACTTTAAATCCTGCCCCTGCGGTGCCCAGCCGCGAAGTCAGCGCAGGGGGCGGCGGCCTGAGTCTCGGGCGGGAGCGGGTGTGACCGCGCTGCGGGGATGGCGGCTTCTGAGTCTCAAGCGGAGCTTTATTCAGGGGGGTCTTAGGGGCAAGGGGGGTTGTGGAGCATTCCTGAAGCTTCTTCGGGTCAGTGTTTGGATGCTTTCAAGATTCCCGCTCACTTCGGGGCGCCCAAGCCTGACTCGGCGTCTCGTTTGGCCAGTGGCCCCTCGCCCCCCCAGGCCCGGCCGTGGCCCGTCGCCTCCCACTTCCCGCCCCTGAGTGTCGGGGCGCCCTGCGGAGGGGAGCGTGTCCGCTCAGGGTTGAGATTTGCCCCGCGCCGGAGGCCCCGACTGCTCTGCTGGGCCTCGGCGGCTCTCGTCTGGCCCTCGAGGGGAACCGAGGAGGGAGGCGGCCCCCACGGCCGGCAGGGAGGGAGGAGCTGGCCTGATGGAGCGTCTCTACTGGAGCACGGACGCAGGTGAGAGGAAGATGTTCATTTGTTGGAGTGGACTTTCCGGCACGGGAAGGTTTGTTCTCCTGCTCCACGCGGCTCGCGGCCCCGCCCGTGACAGCCGGTCTCCGGGGGCCTCGGTCGTGCGGCCCTGGTGGCGCCACCCTGAGTCCTCTCACCCGGCCCGGGGCCGCCCAGCCTTCTCCCTGCCCCACGGTTCTGGGGATTTCCCAGCAGCGCCGATCCTGGGGGGTTCCTGGCCATGGGGTGGGGGGTCCGGGCGGGGGGTCCCGGTGAGGGTGGTTCTCAGCAGGCCCGGGGACCCCTGTAGGGAGGGGCAGATCTGTCCTTGGAAGCCAGTGCTGCCAGGCCAGCGACATTCACTGGTTTTTTTGTTGTTGTTGTTGCTAAGATTTATTTATTTATGCTACAAGAGCTGGGGTGCAGGCCAGAGGTGGGGGGGTGAGAGGATCCCCCAGAGACAGTGGGGAGCAGAACAGGCAGACTGACCGAAACCCACGGCTGAGGGGAGCAGCGGGGAGACAGGAGAGTCTGCTGCGCCCTGCGGGCCGCTCCCTGGCCGGCGGGGGATGGAGCTCGTGCCGCAGAGGCCGCGGGCAGCTTCGTAGTGCGGCGCGGAGCCCCTTGCGCCCCCAGGGAGGCCCGACGCCCACTGTTCTACTGATCAGGTGACGCAGACGAGCAGACCAGCCCTGGGTTCGGTGCCGCTGCTATGGCCAGTGGCCGGTGCTCTTGGGGCGAGACCCGGAGGCTCGGGCAGGAGGCAGAGCCCCTGTCCTGATGGGGCTGTGACGGGGTGGCGGCGCCGACGGCCGCAGCCTGGGCGGGAAGGGGGTGCAGGGATGGGGCGCGATCCCGTGGGGAAAGGGCCCCGGAGCTGCCCCTTGATGCTGAGCTGGGCAGGCGAGGGGCGAGCCAGGGGAAGAGCCCCCGGCCAGGAGGGCGCCGGGCGGGGAGGGGGGGGCAAGGGGGGGCTTAGCGGACACTCAGCGACGCCCCAAGGGTCAGCGGGCGCGCCGGGGCCAGGCTGGCGTTCCCCAGAGTGCCCTGGGCTGGCGGGCACAGGCGGCGGGTCTGAGAGGCCGGAGCGGCTGGGGAGGAGGCCGTCCCGGGGGGAGGTGACGGTGGCCGGCCCTGAGGGCCGAGGGGTGCGCGGTCCAGGGATCCCCGGGACCGGGTGGCGTGCAGAGGCCTGAGGTGCGCCTGGGGCGCGGGGCGCGGTCTCCGGTGCCGCGGGAGTCGGGTGGGGAGTGAGGAGCCAGACGGGCCCAGGGGTCGGGGGTCGGAGGGGCGCGGGGAGGGGACGCGGGGACACGGGCGGGCCCGGGCGGGAGGCGGCGGCGGCCCCGGTCCCGAGCCCGAGCCCACCCGGCGCGGCCTGTCTGTCTCCGCAGTGGGAAGCCTTCAGCCTGCCGGAGCTGCACAACTTCCTGCGCATGCTGGACCGCGAGGAGGCCGAGCACCTGCAGGGCCTGCGGCGGCGCTACGCGGCCTACAGACTGCAGCTGGAGGAGGCCCTGCGCGCCCTGTGCAAGCCCGACTAGGGGGCCCCGCGCGCCCGCCAGCGCCGCGTCTCTCCCCGGGGGCTCTGCCGCCCCGCGACGCTGGCTGCTCCCCGCGGGTGCGGCCCCTCCCGCCTCCCCGGCCGCGGGCTCCGGCGGTTTCTTCTTCTTTCACTTTGGTGCCTTCGCGGAGAGCCCGGCACGTGCACGTGTTTCCAGACTTGCCCGACCCGCGCGCGCGTCCACGCCGAAGCCGCCTGTGGTTTTCCCGGGTCGGGACCCCCCGCAGGAGCCGAGGGGCGGGGAGCGGGGAACTGGGACGTCTGTGGAGGGCTTGGGGGCGTCTGGCAGAGACAGGACAGGGCAGGTTGGGAGGCGCGGGCCGAGGGATTCGGCGTGGAGGAGCCGGGCGGGCGGCGGGGAGCTCAGGCTCCTGGTGGTGAATGTGCGGACAGGCCAGAGCAAGTAGGAGCCAGACCCTGCGGGGGGCTGGGGGGCGCTGACTGCGCTCGGGGCCCTGGGGGGAGCAGAGAGGGCCGGGGGGCGCCTTCCCGCCGAGCTGCTGCTCTGGGTGCCGGGATGGTGGCCCCGCGGCCACGCGCAGGCTCAGGGCGCGCTTGGAGACCATCATCCCCCTTCCCGTGCCTGTCCCCGGGCTGGACAGACCCTGCGCGCCCCGCCCCGGCTCCGGGGAGGCCTTGCCCGGCGGGGGCAGCACGCGAGGCGGCCAAGTCCACGCCAGAGCCGCTGCGGGACGCGCTGAGCGAGAAGGCACGTTCCCTCTGGCCTGTCCTCCGTCCTGTCCTCTGGCCCTGCCGGCCCGTCCTCCCGTCCTTCCTGCCAACCAAAGAATTGTGCAGCGCGTGGGCCAGGGAGGCCCCGGGCGGGTCGCTCGGGCCGCGCGGCTCTGAGGACGGCCGCGGGGGGCGCGGCGCGGGCTTCCCGAGGGGCCTGACCACCCGCCGGTCGCCGGGCTGGTTCCTGTTAGGAATTCCCAAGGAGCGGTTGGCTTGGGGACACCCGGCGGAGTGTTGTCGAAACTCCAGGCGCTTCTGCGCTCGGCCTTGACGCGGGCTGTGCCTTCCGTGCGCTGCTGCGCCCCGCGGTGGCTCTTCCCGCTCTTCCGAGGACGCCCTCCCGGCCGAGGCCGGCGGGCCGGGCCTGCTGCCCACGCGGGTCGCGGAGACCATCGCAGCCTCCTGAGCTTCCCGGGAGCGTGGGAGGAACCGTGGCACCTGCTGTCGCGCGTGGCCGGCACGTGTTTCCCCTTGCACCTGCCTGCCGGGCGCTGACGAGGCTTTCGTGACCTTGGCGCCCGGCATGGACCGTCCGGGGAGTCGGGGTGTCAGGGAGTCGGGGAGTCAGGGAGTCGGGGAGTCGGGGAGGGCCTTCGGGCGTGTGCGCCGGCCTCCCCCGGCCCGGCCTGGGGGGCGTGTGCTCCGCCCCACCGCTCAGATGTGGTGAAGCGTTTGCTTCTCGGCTGCAGACACCGCTAGACACGCAAGTAGATGCGGAGCTGTGAATTTTTTGTTTACTTGAAGTTGGCCTCATGCCGCGTCCTCGCGCGCGCCGGGAGGACCTCGCGCGTCGCCGTGCGCACTACACGCTGCCGTCGGAAACTTGCTGCATCGAGATTGCGTCAGTTCGCGCTTTCTGAACACTCGGGTCCCGTCCCAAACGCTGGCTCTCGGCGCAGCCGCCGTTGGAACGTGTAAAGAAGCGAAGGCCGCTGGGCCAAGAGTTTTAAAAATCATCGCACAGATTCCTAGGTGAAATGAAAGGAAGCTCCGCCGGCATCTGCTCCCCTGCGCGGGGCGGCCCCGGACGGCGCGAAGCTGAGGGCGGTGTTGCAGGGAGCATTTAAATCACGGAAATAAAAAGTTATGATATTTATAATTTTGATGAGTTTAAGTTTATTTTTATAGGGAACATTCATCTTGCCTGACATCGTTTCTGGATGGCAGTTGTTTCCGTAATTAAAAATCGAAGCTGTTAATGGACGCTGTGTGTGTCTGTCTCTATGACGTGCCAGAGGGAGGGCGCCCGCGGGTGTGGCTGGCCCTGCCGCTCCGGAAGGGCCCGGGTGTGGCTGTGGCTGGGTGGGGCCGTTCTCCCAGCTGGCATTTCCCCTGCCGTATCCCGGGGAAGTGGTCGGAGGCGAGCATCTGCCTGAGAGCACCTTCCCCGAGCGAGACTGCAGTAGGCCTGCCTTCGGGAATGTACGAAGGGGCCTCCCTGGGGGTGCAAGGGGTGAAGATGCGATCTAGGAAGCTGGCCCCAGCCTCTGCAGCGCGAGTTCCATCCCCGGCCAGGGAGCTGCCCCCAGGGCGCAGCAGACCCCGCCTGTCTCCCCGCCGCTCCCCTCAGCAGTGGGTTTCAGTCAGTCTGCCCGTTCTGCTCCCCGCTCTGTCTCTGGGGAGTCCTCTCACTGTCCTACCTCTGGCCTGCACCCCAGCTCTTGTCTGCATAAATAAAATAAATCCTCAAAAAAAGACAGCCCCGGGCCTCCCGGGTGGCGCAGCGGGTTGAGCGCAGCGCTGCGAAGCTGTCCGCAGCCTCTCAGTGCGGGTTCGATTCCCAGCCGGCCAGGGAGAGCCCCACAGGGCGCGGCAGGCCCCTCCTGTCTCCCTCTGCTGCCCTCAGCAGTGGGTTTCAGTCCGTCTGCTTGTTCGCTCCCCGCTGTCTCTGGGGAGTCCCGCCCCCCACCCCCCGCACCGCTGGCCGGCACCCCAGCTCTTGTAGCATAAATAATAAAAAAACCCCAAGGAGTGTAAAGCAGGGGCGGCGCTGAGGAGTCAGGACTCCCTGGTCAGCCCCGGCCCCGCGCCAGCTCGCCTGCCCTTGACCCCAGCTCGCCTGCCCTTGACCCCAGCTCGCCTGCCCTTGACCCCAGCTCGCCTGCCCTTGGCCTCCGGGACGCAAAACCGCGCGTCTTTCTGGGCCGGCGCCCCCGCGGCCACGGCGCCCCCTGGCGGCGCGGGCTTCGCTTCGGCGCCGACGGGCGCGCAGGCTCGGCGGGGGGGGCGCGGGGGGGGTCGGGGGGGCGCAGCGGGGCGGCCGGGGCGCCGGGGGGATTCGCCGGGTTTGCGGCGCCGGGACCGTCTCTGCGGCCGCCGCGGCGGGGGCCGGGGGGGCGCGGGCGGGCAGGGGCAGCGGCCCTCGGGGTCACGCGCCCCCCGCGCCGGGTCCACCCCGCGCCGCCGCCCCCGAGTGCGTGTGGGGGACGCGGCCCCGGCGTCGGGGGGGCCGGGCCGGCCGCAGCACCGGCCGAGGGTCCAGCAGCCGCCCGACCTGCGGCCCGCCGCGCCCCCGGGGCCGCCCGACGCCCCCACCCCGCCCCGGCCCGCGGGAGAGGCGCCCGCGCGGGAGCCGGAGCTGTTGGGCCCGGGCCCAGGGCCCCGGCCCCGCCCAGAGGCCCGCGGAGGCGGCGGGCAGCGGGGCCCCCGGCCCGGCCCAGGCGCGCGGGAGCCCGAGGCCGCCCCGCCCCGCCCCCGACACCGCCCCCGACGCCGCCCCGCCCCGCCCCCGACGCCGCCCCCGACGCCGCCCCCGCTGCAGCCCCGAGGAGGGCGAGGCCGGCGCCAGGTGCGCGCGGCCGGCGGGTCCAGTCGGGCCGCGCTCCGGCCCGGCCGCCGGGGGAGAAGCGAGAAGCCGCCCCGAGGGCGGGGGACGCGAAGGCCGGGCCCCGCGGGGTGTCCGCGCCCCGGACCTGCCTCACCGCCCGCCCGGCCTCGCCACCTCGCAGCCCGCGGGGAGCGCCCCGCCCGCCCCGCGCCCCGACGGCAGCCCGGTGAGTGGCTTCTGGGCGCGGGGGGGGGGGGAGCTGGGGGGGTGCTGGGGGGAGGGGGAAGCTGGGGGGGAGCTGGGGGGGAGCTGGGGGCGGCCGCGCCCTTCGGGGCCTGTTTTCCCCCCTGCCGAGCGGCCCGCTGCGGCCCCGGGTCAGCGCTGGGCCTCGCCCCGCGCGCTCTGCGCCTCCTGCCCCCGCTGCGGCCGCGGAGGCACCTGCCCGCTGCGCCCCGGGCTCGCTTGGCCCTCGGTCTGGCTCCCCCGGGGCGCGGGCTGAGCCGCTGGGGCACCCCCGGGCCTGAGGGAGCAGGCGCCGCCGGTCAGTGACGGCCTTCAGGTGGGTCATGTCGCTTCTTGGGGCTCGGGCTGATTCCGGGTTGCCTGATGTTTGGACCCCGAGATGTTGGCACCCCCTCCTGATGGCGCGTGGTCCCCAGACACTGGGGGGGCGCCTGGCCCAGGCGGCCCCTCTGCTTCCCGGCCGGGGCGCTGACCACTGGGGTCAGAAACGTCACCCAGCGAAACGCGGGCCGTGGGGACCCTCAGAGGAAGCTGGGGTGCTTGGGGGCGCCAGGGCCGCTTCCGCGAAGCCCTTTCTGAACCAGGAGCCCGGCTCCTGCCCCGGGACTGTGGGGCCAAGCGGGCGCTGAGCTTCCTCCTCCCCAGGGGGATTCGGGGCTCCGGCGTGAAGGGCCCTTTGCCTTTCAAGGGCAGTAAGTTGCGCCCGTGTGTTCGCCCGGGCGAGGTAAACTCGGGCAACTCAAGCCCCAGAGCTCAGCTGAGCGCGGCCACAAAGAGCAGCGGATCCGGATCCGCGGGTGGGGAAAGGCCCGCTGGCGCCGGGCACACGCCGAGGGCGAGGGCTGGGGTGGCAGAGCTCACGGGCGGGAGGGAGCCGGCCAGAGCCCGCGCACGGCGTGGGTGAGTGGACAGCTGCTGGCCAGGGACAAGGTTCCGCCTTCTCGTTAACCAAGCTGACAGGACATCAGCCCCTTGTTGGGGTGCTTTTCTTTCCAAATACTTATTTATGCAGACAAGAAGCGGGTGCAGGTCAGAGGTGAGGGGGGCGGTGAGAGGACTCCCCAGAGACAGAGTGGGGAGCACAACAGGCGGATCCACGGAAACACACTGCGGAGGGGAGCAGGGGGAGACAGGAGGGGTCTGCTGCGCCGTGCGGGTTGCTCCCTGGCCGGGGATCGAACTCGGGCTGCAGAGGCTGCAGCAGCTGCACAGTGCGGTGCTTACCCCCCGCCCCGGGGGAGGCCCGGTGGTTGTTTATTGACGGAAGAATTGATGAAGGCCCCTCCCTCCCTCTGCAGCCCAGGCTTGGAGTCAACCGCGATCAGCTTTGGGGAACGGCTGCTCTACGGCCTGGGTCTGCGCCTGCGGCCGCTCGCGCGCGGTCGTGGCTGGCACGGAAGCTGGTCTGGGAGGCCGCGTGTGTTAATGTCATTCAGCGACTGTTTAGAAACCGCAGAGCGGGCGTCAGGCGCCTGGCAGATGATGAGAAGGACGCCAAGGGCTTGTCTTCATCCAGACGGACCGCCCACCGCTGTCGGGCAGCTGGAGCCGGCGCGAGTCCCCACTCAGGCTCCGCGGAGGCTGTGGCGCAGCCCAGGTGTCCAGGATGCGCAGGGTCCCCGGCTGGCTCGCTTCAATGGAAATGTTGTAAAATGGAGACAGATTTCCAAGGCTTTTCTTTGGGTGACATTTTATTGGCATCCTCTGGCTGGGCTCCCTGCTGGGAGAACTTTCTAGATCTGCTGCTCCCCGGTCAAGGCTTCCTCTCTGGAAAGGGCAGCATTGGCCTCGACGCCCGTCTCCGCGCAGAGGCTCACCTGCCCGCTGCGCGTCTCAGGGCCGCGTGGGGCCCGCCTAGGGTGGCCGAGGCGCCGCGTACACGGTGACGCCGGCGCGTGTCCCTGAGGAGGGTGATGGCTGCCTCGCGGCTGCCACAGGCTCGCCCGCTCAGGCTGACACTGGCAATCCTCTAGATAGCATCACCCGGGACGCGCTTTCTAAAGCCGCTCAGTGGGAGGGAATGCCTGACACGCAAACACTGCAGGCGTGCGGGGAGGGAGGAGCCCGAGCCATCGGCCCGCGCTGCCGTCCCTGGGCCACGTCCTGGGGCCAGGCAGGCGGGTGCTCGGGTGCAGGACACGGGTGGGGGGACCCCCTGGAGCCGAGACGACCCACAAACGGCTTAACGGGAAGATGGCTTCGAGGCAGGTGTCTCACCTCGTAAATAGCTTGGAGAATCCGGCCGAGAACCCCGGGTTTTTCCTTTCTTAATCGCAGATGCTAACTGCAGGCCTCGCCCTCTGCCTTCTGGGTCCTCTGGACATCAGAACTGGGCAGAAGGTGGTCGTGGAGTCCCGCCCAAGACCAAAGTCTAGAACAGTCAGTACCGCGGCCTCCCTGGGCGCCCACTCGGTGCCCACCACACCCTGCCCGCTTCGCGACGGCCAGGCCGGCGGCGAGTCTAGCCCCGGCCTTCAGCTACGGCCCTGGGCTCTCTGGTCGGCTCTGGCCCCAACACACTTCAAGGTACGCACACGAGCCCTGTGAGCCCACCACTGGCAGGGCGGACACAGGGCTGGTCCGGAGGGACTCTGGGTCTGCGGGCAGGCTACGGTCCCGGCGGGAGCGGACGGGCGAGTCAGAAGAGCGGCCCCAGCAACGTGCTTACCCTCACGGCGCACGGGCCCCTCTTCCTGCTGCTGGCTTGACCTGACGCGCCCAAACCACCCGCCGCTGGCCTGGCAGGTCCATGGGCCTCCTTGAACATTCCTTTCCTTCCCCTTGGCCTTCAGGGTGTGAGCCCTGCTCGGTCGGGGCTTGGGCCAGGACCCGTTTTTCTAAGTAAAGTTTTGCGGGCGCTCAGCACACATTCCCGGCCCCGTTGTCCGTGGCTTTCGTGTGTGAACAGCAGAGCAGCTGCGGCCCAGGCCACGTGGCCTCCAGCCCGACCACGCACTCCCTTTAAGGGGACGCTGCAGTCCAGGGGCGGAGTCGTTCCTCACTCGGGACGGCGGGGCCGTGACTGACAGCAAGGCCGGGCAGCTCTGAGGGGAGCTTAGTGCATCCAGCGCCGAGGTGGCCAAGGGCAGCTTTCTGCAGAGCTATGAAGGCATCAAGACTGAATCGGGAAGGTTTCCTCCACATTTTCCACTCAGGGGTTCTCGGTGCGCAGGGCCCACGTGTGCGCTCTCCAGGTGGAGACGGAACGCTGGGTGAGCGACGCGGACGCTGAGCAGGACCGGGAAAAGGCTTCTCGTCAGAGCTGCTCGTCTGGAACAAGGGACACGCCCCCGCTAACAGAAATCACTTTTAATTCACTGCAAAGTGCAGCCGTGAACAGGGTCCCTGAAGGGCACTTTCTAAGTCAAATGCCTGAGATGACACCGAGGCTGGGGAGAGTAACTTCTAGAAGCAGACGACGCGCACGCAGGGAGCCAGGAGACTCGGGTACCTCAGCGGGGTGAAGAACCCAAGTATTTCCATCCAAACCTGGCGGCTCATTTGCAAATGCTTGGCTTTCTGCTGAAGAGCCTGAGCCGCTTCGTCTCCCTGCAGGAAAGCCCCAATCCTGAGTGGGCCGCGTCCAAGCCCACGCGCCTCGCGGGGAGGCCGGCCTGGGGGCTGGCACCGCCATCTCGTGTGGGGCCCGTCAGCTACAAATGTATTGGCGACAGCGCCAGGAGGTCCCCCTCAAGGATGCTCCAACGGTGTCTGCTCCCTGATGCGTCATGTATTTGTGGGAGAGTTTTGTAAAAGGAAACCTCATAAGGCAAAAACCCCTGTTCATGCCTCACAGTTCTAGCGCTTTCTTTCCTGAAGGGCACCCACAGGCACGTACTCGGCTCCCTGCGGGGGGGAATGAAATTTAAGAGGCGCAGGCGCCCCTGCCACGGGTGCGCGCACCCGCGTTCCCAGCAGCTCGGTGCTCTCCGCCTCGCCAGAAACTGAGGCGGCGTCTCGGACGTGGCTTTCGGCACCGGCCGTCCGGGGGAAGCCGGCGCACGGGGAGGCGCAAGGCGATTCGAGGATCAGGCAAAGCAGCAGAGGCGGCACACGGGGCTGCTGCGCCCCCACCGCCTCCGCAGAAAGCGGGCGACCCCAGGACAGCGGGGGGGGGGGCTGGGCCACCCCGAGGGTCTGACCTGCTCTCGGGAGCCAGAGTCGGGAAACCACAGCACGTCACGGCGCACGGCCTGGTGAGAGTCGGTCTCTTTTATTCGGGAATAACTACGGCAACTTCCAGGAACGCGGCGCTGCCTGCCGCGGGCCCAGGCCCGCCCCATCCACACGGAAGCTCAGGTCCACAAGGTCCAGATCCCCGCCCCTGAACAGTCCCGCAGAGGTGTTCACGCCGCGCCAGGAGCGGGCGTTGGCCCGGCTGGGCGCCCCCCGGCTCCCCGCGAGTCTCTCTCACAAAGTGCTTAAAGCTCAACCGAAGACCTTAAATAAAGCTGAAGTCAGTCGCGCCCGAGCTGCACAGGAGCCGGGGGTGCCCCGCGGCCCCTGCCAGGCCGCCTCCCGGTGCGGCCCCCGGGCTTGGTCTCCGCGCCCGTGACGTGAAGTGAGGTTTTCTGAGCAGCGACGAGACCACGACGAGACCTGGCGTCACGGGAGCGCCAAGTGCCGCACCCGGCCCAGCGCCTCAGGGGCGCCCCTGGCAGGGAGGCGGGTGGTGGGGCGGGGGCTCGCCCTCGGCTCCACACCTGAGAGTAAGACTCTCCAGTGCCGGCGCCGGCGAGGCACCCCTGCCCTGACTGGCACCCCGTGGCGCGGCCTCGGGAGCAGAGCGCGGCCCTCCGAGCAAGCTGCTGCCCGACACGGCTCAACGCTCGCTGCGCTGCGCGGGCAGCACCAGCCCGGGCCCCGGGGAGACTCGGCAGCGCCGGCTGGTGTGTCCGGCTGACGGGAGAGCAGCGGCACCTGCTCCTGGCCACGGCCCCGCCGCGGGGGTTTCTCCTCCAGCGGGTGCCGGCAGCGCGTCTGACAGCAAAGCGCTCCATCCGAAAAGCCCCGGGACAGCAGGTCGGGCTGTGGCCCCGAACGCGCCCGGGATACCCGCGCTCCGGGTGGGTCCGCAAAGCCAGGCGTGGAGTGCGGGGGCGAAGGGGCGAGGCCAGAGCGGAGGGGGGGGCAGGGCGGGCAGAGCTCACAGCTTGTGCAGCCCGTCAGGCTGCTCTTTCATACAGACTCAAACCAAAGCCAGTCCAGAAACTCCCAGGCGTGGTCGTGAGGACGCGCTACAGGCACCTACTGCAGTCACTCGTCAGGAAGAGGCGTGAGGGTCCAGCCGAGGCCGCTACAGAGGATGCTTGGAAAACCTCCGAGTCCTGACGCTGCCGTGGCTGCTGAACATGAGGCGAGGGTCGAACCTGTACCTGGGAGGGAGAAAGGACGTCAGCGCCTCCAGGGCCGGGAGGGAACCGGAGGGCGGGAGGGCGCAGGGCAGGCCGGGGCCCTCTGCGAGGCAGCCGAGGACAGTCCATCCTGGCCAGCCAGCCGGAGGAGCGCAGGGAAATGGCGCGAGGAGAAGAGACGGTCAGGCCTCAGGGGTGGCAGGAAGATGCCCTGCTGGAGGGAGGCTTTCTGGGAGGAATCCAGCTGCTGCTGAACACCTGACCAGCGGCTCCGCAGCGAGACACACAGTGGCGGGCGGGCGGCCCTCCAACGTGGTGAATCTGGCTTATTATGAACTTAAGTCATTAACCTCCCTGAGTCAGGGAAGTACTGGAAAATGTCTGCTACGTGAAAAAGCTAATTTTGCCTCCCAAGGAAGGTCAGCGTCAATGCCCAAAGGTGACCTGAGCGGAGGTGTGGCTGCAGGAAGAACACAGCTGGCGGGGTTAACTCAGCTCCAACAAGCTGTCGGCACCTCTGCAGCACGAGTTCGATCCCCGGCCAGGAGTGACCCACGTGCTCTCCCCGCTGCTCCCCTCAGCAGTGTGTCAGTGGATCCGCCTGTTCCCCACCGTCTCTGGGGAATCCTCTCACCCCCCCACCTCTAGCCTGCACCCCAATTCTTGTATGCATAAATAAAAATAAATCTTTAAAGAAGTAGATAGCTGGGGGGCCACTTCACAGGCACAGGCGAGAAACAACATACTCAGCCTGCTGCCTCGCGAGGCAAGCTTCCTCTCCTTAGCGCGAGGTTGGGCGGCACCGGGTGTGGGCCGCGCTGTCCCAGCCAACACGGGAAGGCACGCGACGGTCCCAGCAGGGGGTGGCTGGACGGGGGTCGCGCAGGACTGCGCCCGAGAACAGCGTGGCTGCGCGAGGCAAAGCCCTGGAAAGGGAGCTTACCCGGGGTCAAACACCCCAGGCGTGCGGCAGGTGGGCCCGGCGCAGGACTGCAGCATCATCAGCCGGTAGTTCATCTTCCCGAGCAGCTCCGGGTCTATGGTCTTGGCGATGTTCGTGAGCTGGTCCGGGTCCGCGGTCAGGTTGTAGACCTCCACGAACACCTGCGGGAAGGGCACGCGGGGGTGGAGCGAGCCGGCTGCGCTGGGAGAAATGCTCCGCGCGCGACTCCTGCCCACGCGGGAGCGGAGCGGCGGATGACGAGAAGGCCGGGGAGAATGTAATCTGGTCTCAGGAGCCTCGAAGGCCCCCAGCGTATACTTGAGGCAACGGAGAGTCCGTTCCGGGGGTCCCACTGCTTTGGACGCGTGTCCACTGGCGGAACCGGGGGCCCCCGTGCGCCCTGTGCCTCAGGCAGGGTCCTCGGGACGGGCTAAGCGTTGGGCCACGCCGTGGCGGAGACATGTTTGACACGCTGCCCGCCGGCACCCTTTCTAGGAAAGCTCCCACGTCCGCGGAAGCGGCGGGGTCTCACCCCGCCCCGGACACCAGCCGAAGGGCCCCGGTGGAGACGCTGCCCGCCGGCGAGCACCTCGCCACCAGCAGCCTCACCTCCTGGTCGTCGAACTCGCAGTACTGCAGGTCCCAGCGCGCCGACAGGGTCCTCACGCAGGCGTACGTGTTGTTGTAGGCGTCTTCACACACGCAGTCCGGGAAACATTGCTGCGGGGACAGAGAAGGCCCCACCTGCGGGTCCCGCTACTGGCCTGCAGGGCCCGAGCTGGCTCTGGTGAGACGGGCACGCGGGAATCGGGAGCCCTTCCCAGAGGAGCCGGTCAGTCAAGAGCAGACAAGGTGGAGGAGGCGGGTCCTGGGCTCAGCTGCTCCGCCGACTCCCCGTGACACAGGTGGGAAGGTTCTTCCTGAACCCCCCACCCCCCAGCACAGCCCCCAGCCCCCGGGAGGCTCTCACAGTCCCGGAGCTGCTCCCGGAGGAGCGACGGCACAGCCCACATCAGACACCCACCCTTGGAACTTGTGCCGGAAATGACACCGTTTGGCGTAGAACCAACCGGCCCGGGGAGCAGGAGACGCAAGGGGCAGCAAGGCCGGAGGGGCCACTCCTCGGAGCAGGCGTGCAGACCCGCTGCCCGGGGCCCCGTGCGAGCAAGGTGCTGACGTCACACGAGGAGGGGACCCGTCAGCTACTCCAAAAGCACCTGGAGGGACAACGGGCTGTCTCCCGAGAGGGGGGCGCTGGCAGCAGCCGCTTCTGCGCTCCCACTGCCTGACTCGAGCCTGGGTGGAGGGCGTCGCCTCGGCCGGCGCCAGAACGAAGGCCGGGACACGATCTTTGCTCGATCTTGCAAGATCTTGCCCTGGACTCACGGCAGCTGCCAGCGCCTCGCTGGAAGGAGATGACACACCCACCCAGGAGCCCGGCGGCCGCGGCCGTCCCCGGGGGGACACTTCCATCTCGCCTGCGCCCCAGGCCGGAGGGGCTCACGGCTGACGCCCACACGGCCACGTACGCCCGCCTGTTTGAAGAGCTAGTACCTGGGGTCCAGGCGCTCCGAGAGCGCCTCCCCCTTGGGACGCTGACACGCCCTGGCCCACGCACAGCAGCGAGGTCCTCTCTAACCCGGCCAGGGCGCGGGGCACAGCTGGAGGACAGAGGTCGCCGCCCACACAGCTACCCCCTCGAGGCCGGGAGAGCTGCGCTACCTGCCGCCCGGGGGCCACGGTGCGAGCCAAGCGAAGACACGGGTGTCCACTCCAGATGAAAGGACCAGAAAAAACCTCAGGAAAAAAGAAGACTCGAAAAAAAGGAGCTGGAGGTGACGGTCACGAAAAGCCCGTCCCAGCGGGGGAGGAGCGCGAGCAGCGAGACCTCGCGGCAGAGAGAAAGAAGCTGCCCGGCGCGCCACGGCCGAGGCGACGCTGGCCTGGAAACACGCGAGAAAGGCTCGGCGGCGACCCGGCGACGGGAGAGGCGAACGTGAGGACAGGACAGAGCTCGCCCGGGGAGGCCACAGGAGGAAAGATGAAGGCGGCTTCAGAGACGTGGGGCCCCAGCAAGCACAACAGCGGCACAGCAGGGGCCCCGCGAAGGGAACCGGCACCAGGAAGTGCCTCAAGCTGGGGACACGCGGTCAGGCCCAGGAAGCTGTTTCAGATGCACCGAACCCCCAAAGATCCACACCCAAACCGGACCCAAGACGTCAAAGGCTGAAGCGTCCTGAAAGCAGAAAAGGCGGCCCCGCACGACTGTCCCCGCCGGAAGCGGCGCGGGCCCGGAGCACACGCGAGAGCGACGCCGGCGGGACCAGATGCCGACCGGGCAGGCGCCGACGCAGAACCGAGGGGGAGAGAAGATGGCAACACCCGGCGCTCGCGGGACGCAAGAAAACGTGGAAGACCCACCGGAGAGCAGCTCCTTAGCGCGGGGAGGGGTGACTCGCTCGGGACCCGACCCGCGTGGGCGACAACTCACACCGCAGCGCTCAGGGAAGGAGAGAGGACAGCGGCCGTGAACCGTCGGGCGGGACGAAGGCCCAGAGGCCCAGAGTGAGCTCAACGTGACGTTACCGTTAACTTCAGACGCATCAAAACCTTGTGGGGACCTTCTCGGCGAGCGCCCCGAAGACAACGAGCGGCACCGGAGCGGCACCCGGAGAGCAAGAGGAGCACCGCGAGCTGGAGAGGAAACTAACGTGGTGACGCCGGCACGCCTGTCGGGGGGGGTGTGACGTGTGCGTGACGTGCTCCCTTTTCGGGGTCTAAATTCTCTGATCAACAGACAGTGGCGCAATGCATTAAAAAAACAAAACAAAAAAAAAACCACCTCGTCGACTCAGCCGACGTATCTGAACCCACATTTCCCCGAGGCAGGCGGCAGCCGGCGGGTTCGCGAGTGCGTGCCCGACATTCCTGGCCGTCAGGAAAAGGCAGCTCAGAACAAAAGGCTTTCCCTGCGCTCGCGCCAGACGGTCACGACCAGAAAGTCCCAGAGGAGAGGACGCGCGCGGAGAGGACGCACGAGGAGGGGACGCGGGTGGAGAGGACGCGCGTGGCCACCGCGTGGGGTGCTGCGGACTTGACGGCGAACTCGCTCTGACGCCCGCCGCTTCCCAACACTTACAAACCATGAAGCTGGACACCTGGAGCTAAAACAAGGTGACGCTGCCGACTGGACCGCGAGGAAACCCCGCACCGCGCGGCAGGCAGCGGCTGGGGTGGGAACCCGGCAGGTGCGCGCCGCCCACGAAACCGGGAGAATTCCAGGGGCGCCCTCGGAGAGCAGCCGACGTCTTCAGGGTCCCTGACCGGTCGTCCCCTCCGTCGACCCGCCACCCAAGGTCAAAGAGGCCCGGGGCTCGGCTGCGGGCTCGCGCACCCCAGCCACCCCCCGTGCCCTCGCCGACAGCTGCTGAGGCTGCGCCGGCCGCGACTCACCGACACTCCGGGGCTCAGGGCGGGACACGTGGGGTCCGTGACGTTGCGGCCTTCCCCCTGATACTCCACCAGCACGTCCGAGCGCCACGTCAGGTTCCCAGCGCCTCTCTGGGGAGAAGAGCAGAGCGGGTGCGTGGGGGCGGCGGGTACCCCGGTGTCAAGCATCCCAGGGTGACTCGCGCAACGGGACAGGAGACTTGTCGTGAAACCCGCACCCCGGACAGGTCCTGCTAGTGACGCTTCCAGAACAGTCTGGGCAGTTTGCATTCTCTCGGGCTTCTTGCCCCTCCTGGGGATTCATCTTCTTCCTCGCTGGGAGCTCCACAGGCAGCGCTGCTCCCCTTCATTTCAGCCTTTCTTTGGTCAACACGAGTGACTCTTGGGCACTTCCTCATTCCTTTCGGCGTTCGTTAGTCATTTCTTTGACCCATTATTTCTACTGGGATAGTAATCTGTGCTTTCTAAAGACTCATCTGTTCAAACTAATTACCCTGTTCACGATTCTGTCAATATTTTCCCCATTTGTCACCCATAATTCTGTTGATGAAAAGTCTGGGGGGGACACGTGGAGAGACGGACGCTCATGTCTGTAGGCGGCCCGCAGCCTTTCAGAAAAGTCCTTCCCACCACGAGAGAAAAGTTCTGTTCTCTGCTCTTCAAATTTAATGGTTTTATTTAGAATTTAAACCTTTATGTCTTTATATGACCTGGAATTTTTTCCAGAGTGTTGACTGAACACCTGACTGAGGGCGTTTACTCACCAAAATGGGCAGTAAAGACATCCCGTCCATCTGTGTCTTATTCAGGTTATAGCCAGCGATGTCCAGAATAGTAGGACCCAAGTCAATATTGGCAACGAGCATCTATGAGGGGGGAAAATACAAATAATTTGAAAAAACTGGCCCTATTTTCCTCTTCTACCTATACTGAGCTTTTTCTCCCCTACCCCATCAGCAAAGTTACTGAAGTCTTACTATTTCATATATTTACATATAACTGTAATAGTTTAAAAAAAAAAATCTAGAGGCTTTCAAGGCTTTTAACAGATGCCCCAGGAAGTGAAATATCAATTCCACCCATATTGCAATGGATCAAAACATTTCTCAAAACTTCACATAAAATGTTCCAACTTGATCTATTAGTTTACTAGATTTGGGGTCACAGACTCCTGACAATGCTGAAACCGCAGTCTAGGTGAGGTCAACACTGAGACAAGAAGTCTGGGAGTCCTGGAGACAACACACCAGGGGAATGAAGGAGAACTAACGTTTCCTGACCACCTGTTCTGGGCCAATACTTCCCTTTTAGCCTCATTTAATGCTCACTGCAATTTCAGGAGGCAGGATTTCTTCCACTTTACAGATGAGAAGAAAAGAAGGAGCTGAGACCAAGTCAACAGCTTATAACTGGAATCCTAGCATTTACTGAAAGTCTTTAAAACCTCAGAAAACTCAGATTTCCTTAGATCATTTTAGGAAAGACCAAAGATTTAAAAAAAAAAAAAATCTGAGCCTCCCTGGTGGCACAGGGGTTAAGTCTCAGCACTACGAAGCTGTCCCCAGCCACTGCAGGTATAAGCTGGGAAGAGATGGCGGCAGGGAAGGAGAGACAGGCACGCCTGGCCAGCACCGAGGCAGCACCTGCTCAGCCAACACAGGTGCCACCCGGGCACACTGAAGGTCGGGGCTGTCCAGTGTTCCTCTCCTCTGCCACCCCTGGGGCAGGAAGCACCCCCCCCCCCCGGGGCATGGCAAGACAAGGCCAGCGAGAACCACGCAGGAGCTGTGTGGAGTCTGGAGCAGCTTTCCAGAGGACACGCAAAGCCAAAGCCTGGAGGACAGTGAGCTCCGCAGGGCAGGGCCTGCTGTGCCAGAGCGGGGGAGAGCTGTGGCTGCAGGGAGCCAAGTGCGTCCACTACTTGACCTTCTGCTCCCCGAACCTACCACGTTCGTCCTCAAGTCTGTGACTTCACCTTTGTTCTGCACAAATGTCTGCACGGATGCACAGATCGCTGCTCAGCTGACCCTGCTCAACATCCGGGTCTCCACTCGAGCGCCCGGGAGGCTTTCGCACGACTGCAGTGGCCGTGTCTGGCTCTCCCTGAGACGGGCAGTTAGAGCTGACCCTCCCTCCCAGCCAGGCCCAGGGTGCACAGACAGTCTGAGGGGTTCCCCACAGGGCGCTGGCCCACACCCACTGCTTCTCAGATCACGTGTGAACTTGAAGAAGGAAACAGAGGCTGGGTCCCCATTCCCGACCAAGTGAGCCCAGAAGAACCTTTTCTCCAGATGCTGCCGACTGCCTACCACGCTGACCAGCTCAGAAGGCACCTGACAAGCACCCTGATGGGCGTCCCCGCTCCCAGGTGAAATAAAGATCGAGTCTTAAAAGACAAGCAACGGCTGCTCACATTGGTGTGCTGCGTACACGTGGCAGTTGGGAGAGACAGCAAATGGGTGGGTGGAGGGGGCCAGGGTAAAAAAAAAAAATATCCCTGTCCCTAGGTTTGTCAAGCACACTTGTAAGACCTCCCACTGTCAGCAGACCCCCCGTCTCACGAGAGCGACCCAGTCTGTCTCCTGCCAGGAGCAGGTGCTACCTGGCAGCGGCCGCATCTCACCAGGCACTGACCTTGCTCGTCTGGTTTGGTCTGATCCCAGGCCCGCGCACCAGGAGTGGAACCTTGATATCGAATTCATACAGCTGTCTTTTGTCTATTGGCAAAGAAAACTGTCCTGAAAATAAAAAATATAGAGACGGAGCCAAGACAGAAGCGTTACTCACAGACCCATTCATTTCATTGATAGCAAAACTGAAAAAAACTTGGGGCTACTGATTATGGCATTTTACTAGCTGAAATGATGAGCTCATCCTCTTTAAATAAACGCCCCGAGACTCCCCGCTCCCAGACGAGACAAATGAAAACAAACGAACGAGACGGGACGGTACACACATACCTAAAGTTCACGTATGATGCGCGGCCTGATCACAACTGAACGAGATTATTCTAAAAGCCAGATAAAAAAAAAAAAAAAAAAATCCCGAATACTTCCTGGCATTTCAAAATAATCAAACAATCCACGAGAAGTTCTACTCTGGTGAATGCCAGCTAGCTGCAGAGGGAGGGACAGAGTTGTGAAGTCAGTATTTTGCAATTTCTGGACTAAAGGAATGAAGTAACGATCATCCACGGAAGCTCCAGCCACAGAAAGGTTCACAGGAAGGACTCAGGCTGAGACCATGAGTCACTCCTACAGAAGGAAACCAGACACACGCCCTCAGGATGTGACGCAACAGAGAACACAGCAGCATCACCTAGAAAGCGTTCTCACCTGAAAACGTGAATCTCTATTTGGACTCTAAGCTTAACCACCGATCTATAGGAAATGCTAAATACAGACGAGGTAGCATGAGGCAGCAAGTAGCCAACTGCAGCACGTGACAGCCTTTTAAGGGGTACTTGATTTATTCAGTTCACTTCTTTTTTTTTTTTTTAATAGAGGCATGTTTTATTTATTTGTTTGTTTGTTTGTTTATACATGCACTGGGTACAGTCAGAAGCGCGGGAGGGTGAGAGAATTCACCAGAGCCAGAGCGGGGGGCAGAGCAGGCAGAAGGACCGAAGGACACTGCTGAGGGGAGCAGCGGGCGGCAGGAGAGGTCTGCGCGCCATGTGGGACCCTCCTCCGGTGGCCGGGGAGCAGCCGGGGATGGAACCGGCGCCTTAGAGGCCGCGGGCAGCTTCGCCACCCAGCGCTCTACCGCTGCGCCACCGGGGAGGTCCTATTCAGTTCACTTCTAATAGGTGACGAGAGCCGCAGCTTTATGAAAAGACAGGTGGGGAGGTCTCCGTCTGCCCAGCTGTCGCTCCTTCATGATTTATCACTTTATAAAAACACCATGTAGTTTATTCCCCTCTCCCCTACTTCCTAGAGACCAGAAGGGCTTCATTAAATTCAAATGAAGCCTTGAGGGGCACAGAACACGCCATGGGGCCTAATTTCTCGTTAGAAATTAGGCAGCAGAGAGGGTGACAACGAGGCCCTTTGACCGCCAAGTTCTGTCCCTTAGGCACCTCGGGTGTTTTGAGCCCCACCCATGCCCAGTTCCTCCTCAGCCATAACCCCATGACTTTATCTCATGACCTCTGGGGCGGGATGGCAGATGGAGAAAAACCCGTCCTTGGTGATTAGCAGTTACTGATCTGCTTAAATCAAAAGTTTCAAGTACGGTTTCATAATGGTAATTTTCTAAATCTATTATTTTATATAGATCAACTGTAACTCTTCTGTGACGCTGAGCTTTGCCTTATCAGCTGGGACTGTTTGGTAAATGTGAAGTATAATTTCTCCTGAAAAGACAGGATAAAAACGTTTCTTCTTTTGAGTTACCAAGTGTAAAGTTGATCTGGTTTAACTGTGCTCGATGGTGACCACAGACGCTCTTCTGCTCACTCACTGCACATTCCTGCACACTCGGGCTGCCGCAGGCTCAGCGTCAGCTACGCAGTCTTTCTGATGCTCACACTGTCCTACCTCTGCCAGCTGCAACCTCAGCGAGCTGGACTCTGTGCCCAGTGAGGGGCTCGTATTTATCTGTGAAAAAACTCTGGCCCTTCACCTGTCCCTCCTTGTCCCAAACCAGAAGCCAGACATTTCTTAAAGAATTCTGGCTCCTTAGAACATGACACATTCCAAAGGATGAGACCAGTTCTTCCCCGAATAAATCAGTGGCAAACAATAGCCCTGGGAGAAAAGAAAAAATAAAAGCAGCGCAGACTCTGCTAAACCCGACAGTCAGGTACGTAATCAAGTGGGATCACAACATCTGTGAGTGTCTGCAAAACCTTCCGGCAAAAAACAATCAAACACGGGGACGATAAGGACACACGGAGCCTGACCACATGCAGCTGACCCTGCCGAAGCTGGACAAGGGACGTTATTCCACGAGCCTTTAGATATTTAAAAATAGTCGTAACAATAATACTCTAAGTGTCTAATCAAACCGTCCCTATGCAAGCAGGTCTGTTAATTCCATTCAGATGGAAGTTTGTAGATGGGGAAAGAAAACATTTGCTTGTAACTACAGAAGGCCCAAGCAGAAATTCTAGACCAAAGTCAAGGGCTTGAGGTTGATTCATGCTGTGGTTTTGACAACATTAAAAAACAAAAAACCACACACGAAACTAATTTCACAGGAACAGAGCCCCTGCGTCCTCCACAAGCTTCTCTCTGTCCTTCTGCATGAAACATGGTTACCCCACTTTCAAAGGTCTGCTCGACCTTTTATCTACTTCAGCTTCTTACTCTTCAGGACGTCGGCCTCCAACCCACCCCTCCTACTCTGCTGCCGGCTCCTGGAAAACTGTGCCTTTCCATATGCAGAACAGCCAACAGTGAAACCTGGCGCGTCCAGGTGGGGACGAACTGGCCTCTATGTGGAGGGACCCGAGGGCCGGCCTCCGCCCGGCCTGCCCTCTGCCTGCCTGCTGCTGGGAAGAGCTGGGGCTGCCTGCCACCCACGCGGTGAACAGGGAAAGGACACGTGGTCCTGCGCCTCACCTGTGTGGTAGCCGTTGTCTGAGGTATAAAAGATGTAAGTGTTGTTGAGCTCCCCGTTAAACTCCAGTCTCTTGACCAGTTTCTCCACAAGATCATCGACAGAGAGGAGAGTCTGCCACCTGGACATGGGCGAGGGAAGCAGCAGTCTTAGCGTCAGAGCCGGGGCCCACCGTCTCCCACAGAGGAAGGAAACTCACCCCAAAGCAAACACTCAGGGAAACCTCCAAAGCAAAACGTTCAGAGCCACCCTCCCAGCAGCTCAGGTCCCCTATTATCTTTCGCCACATTAGAAAAATCAGATTAGAAAATTCCAGAACATAATTAGTTCACCCCAAATCTAACTGAAGTTTCTTTATGTTTTTTTTTTTTTTTTAAAGATTTATTTATTTATTTACACAAGCACTGGGCACAGTCAGAGGTGCGGGAGGGTGAGAGGATCCACCAGAGCCAGAGTGGGGGGCAGAGCAGGCAGAAGGACCGAAGGACACTGCTGAGGGGAGCAGCGGGCGGCAGGAGAGGTCTGCGCGCCATGTGGGACTCTCACCCATTGGCCGGGGATTGAACCGGCGCTGCGGAGGCTGCGGGCAGCTTCGCAGCCCAGGGCTCAACCGCTGCGCCACCGGGGAGGCCCTCTTTATAATGTTTTATTATTTATTCCTTTATAATGTTTTATTATTTATCCCTAGTGGTGAGACAGAGGAGGGACAGTGGGCAGCTCTGTACTGGCTCACAGAGGTGAGTGTAGGCAGATTTATCACACAATAGTGCGTAGCAGCCCCAAGTAGGGGTCAGCAGGCCAGAGCCCATGGGCTAAACTCCGTCCACTGTCTGTTAAGCTGTTTATTTAATCGTAAAAAACACAAAACTTGAGATTTCTCTTCCCAACCACTTTAAGTGTATAGGTCAGCGTGTTAAGTAAAATTCATGCAGTGAACAGACCTCCAGAACTTTCCATCTTGCAAATCTGAATCTCTCCCCTAAACCATGCACTGTCCTTCCCTTGCACTAACACATCTTGCTGGCGCGCAGCCCTGCTCAGTCACATTGCCCAGGCCGCCTCTGCTCCGGCAGCAGCGCCGGGCCGCTGTGATAAAGACCGTTTGCCCTGCGGTGCTGTAACAGGGTCTGCCTCTGTGCAGGGAAAGTTCACTGACTACAACCTAAATTCTTCATAGCCTAAGAGAAAGTTGGTGAATTTTGAAAAAGTGACTTAAAAGAATTTCTTGAAAATTTCAAGCCACAAAGGCAAATGCTTGGCTCTAGATTCAGCCTTCGGATCTTATGCACGTATCAGAGCTCTTCTCTCCAAGTGAACTTTTCTGTGGACACGGGACAAAGTGAAATTTTCTTCGCACTCCAGTTTGCAACATGTATTAACAAGTAATAAAACTGGATTGCTTGATCAGTCCTTGGTCCAAAGGCCGCCTCATCTACAGGCAATGAGAAATGGACAGACCTCTCTGCCCGTGACAGCCGCCTTCCCATCAGAAGGTCTCTCCCGCCAACGTGCTCCCCGCCCTCGGATGTGTGTCTTGGAGACAACATGCGGCGCAGGCCCTGTCCCGAGCGGATCTGGAGCGTCCCAGAGACCAGCCAGGTGGAGCAAGCAGCAGTTCTTACCTTTTCCTAAATGCGTTATCTAAAAACTGTATTGAAGAATTGGTCATTGGGGTCTTAGCTTGCCTGATTAGCCAGTGCTTGTTCTGGAATTGGAAAGAAAAAAACTGTTAACAAGTCACACAGTCAAAATAAACTCAATAATAAGGCTCACTCTGTAGTTTAGCGAGAAGGAACAACCTTGAACCCATTTAAGGAACCTCAACCTTGCTTGTTCTTCACTTGCCCCTCCCCGTTAAAAAAAGGACCGGAACCTCTGCACATCGGCACTCGCGCCTTCTTTCAATTCCTCCCGCCTCCCTGACGGTGAGGGCCCGGGCGCCTTAGTTATTCACATTAGGAAGGGGCTCAGCCAATGACTTGGGAAGCTACTGGCTAAAATGAAGCGGAATGTGTGCTTCTGAGTCTAGAATTTTCGTCTACGAGCCAGACTTGACCTTTCCCTAACTCCGCCTGGTACGTCATCACTCCCCTGTCCTCGACTTTCCTACCCGCATGACCCCAGAACCGTGGGACAAATCTCGCAACAATTTCTTAAAATTTCAAGTCCAAATCCGGAGCATTCCCGTGTAAATAAAAAAGCCACGTTTTTAAAAACAAAAGCGTTCTCGGACAGTATTAACTCTCTCCGCCCCCATGACGAAACCCTGCATCAGCTCCCAAACGAGGCTCCTCAAAGTCGTCTTTAGCGCATGGGAGAAATGCTGGTGCCGCCTCCTCCCGAAAACCCACGCGAACACGAGCCACGGGGAAATCCTGCGCAAAGGGACGTACTTAAGCCGCCGTCTGAGGGCCGCGAGCTCCTCTCGGACCACAGCCTGAGACTGCCCTTTAGGTAAAACCCAGTTCGCCCAGTGCTGAAATCGTGCTTCAGCGTGGCCCGCCACATGCCAGGTGGGATGCGGGTGCCTCATGTCCTTTGTGCCAGGCCGCGGCTACCCAAGATGGGCATCGCCCCCGTCCACAGGAGGGCGTCAAGCACCCTGCTCAGGCCAGGTCACTTAGCTGGAAAGTGGCAGTGCTCGGGCTAACGCCCAGACTCAATCTTTCTGCCACCTCCCAGGTCATTAAAGCGTCTGCGTTACAGGCACGCGGGGCAGGGCACGCGGGGCAGGGCACGCGGGGCAGGGCACGCCGCCTTTCAGCCCCAGGGTGCCATACCCCTGTGCTAAGGAGAGTAACTTGAGCTGTGCTTTAATACACCTTCATCTCCCCGAGCGCAGCTTCCTCGGTGGCTGCCAGGCGGGAGAGAGCGAGCGCGCAGGAGGCCGGAGCACCGGCAGCTGAGAGACGGCATGTCCACACCTTCCCCTGGCGTGCAGCAAGAGCCCCGTCTACCTGTGCTCCTGAAGCAAGCGCACGCCACCAGGTGAACTTGAGGTGGGTACAATACCTTTAAAATATCTGGAAGGAAACCAGCTACCAGGTCGAAGGTTCCCCACAAATACATCACAGTGTAAGTGCACTGAGCATGGCTCATTCTGGGGGGGAGTTACCGTTCCGTGGATGTTGAAGTTCTTGCTTCTCGGTGCAGAGACGTTCTGGAAGGCCTTCTGGTACTGCGGGGCGGCCGTCCACGGGGAGTGAGGCGCCGGCGTGGAGATGAGCATGAAGAACGGCTCGGAGTTGGACTTGTAGTCCAGGAAGTCCAAGGAGACGTTAGCCTGACACACAAAGACGGGTCATCTCCGGCCCTGCCAGCAGCAGAGGACCCGACAGACACCCTCTGGTGAACAGGAGGTTCGGGGTCACACCAGCTGTTAACCCGTCTCGGCACACCATTTATACAGCAGTCGTTTGTAAGCATATCGTAGGGACAAATATTTGACTTTCAAGCAACACTGGGATTGAAAAGCAGACCACCCTAGAAAGGCAGTAGAGCTCTTGGTGCCTTCACATGATCTAGAAATTGTTATGCCTCCCAGAAAGAAAGAAACGGGAATTTGGTGATTTAGTATTGACTCACAGGAACACAACCAGGAGTATTATTTGATGACTAATTATAAGGAGTCACCTTAATTCACAGGAATGAGGGTGGTGGATTATGTTACCTTGGCCTTAAAACAGAGAGAGTAGCTAACATAAGTTACTGACGACTGGAATAGTTACGCTGAATGAGTAATATTGAATCCAAATACATCTTGAACTTGGGAATAAGACTGGGGTCAGCAGTAGGAACCCGTCCAAAGTAAAACCTCTACAAAGTCATTTCTCTAGTCTTACAGATTAGCCTTTGGAAAGGGATTTGTGGCTGGAATTTTAAGAACATTAGTGCTGAGCCTGGCTTTTATACAGAGAAAAACCCCCTCCGGATTCTTAATGAGTTGAAAACATTCCTGGCCACTGAATTATCATACAGTCACATTATTTAACGTGAAAAAATACATTACTACGTTTTCCAGGCAGAGTCTTGAATTAAATGTGAGTCTGCTCTGCAAGGACAGAGTCTTAGTAACTTACCAAAACATCGGTCAGGTAGTCCACGCTATAGTTTCCGCCATGCCTCCGTGCCTTCCCGTTGATAGAGAGTGTATAGTTATAGTATTTAGAATTCTTTTCCTATTAAGGAGAAGAGAGTCAAGTTTGTCATGAGGTCACTGTACAAAAATGAAAGCTAAAACCCATGCTGGGCTAATGATGCTGTTTAAATAGTGATAAGATTTTTAAAAAGGTAATTACTCAGTCAATATTGAATTGGATTTTTGAACTAGGGTTTTATTAACTACGAGCATAGTTTCAACAATAGGTCCTTTTTCCAAAAGCCAGAAGTGGATCAGGTAGAACAGCAAACTATGTATAATCCAAGAAAAACACCTCAGAAAGGAGATTACTAGACAGATTACTAGATTTCTTTTAAGGAAATAAAACAATCATAAAAACAAACTTAAGTTATGTCTATATCAGAGATGAATTAGGAAGAGTATTTTGCGTCTGGAGGGCTGTGTGCACTGGTCACTGCCTGCAACAGTCACTCACCAAGGCATACCAGTAGCTCCAGCCCAGGGGAATGTGCTCTAGTCCGCCTGCGTCGGGGGCTCCGTACTGCAAAGCAAGACAGCAGGACATGAGAAGTGCCGGGACAGCCAGGCCCGAGAGAGACAGGACGCTCTCAGAATTGTTTCAGATCACGCCCGAATCAGAGTGGATACTCCGTTCCCCCGAGCATGGACTCGTGAAAGGGTGAAGAGCGCTGTGTCCCTAGACACTCCTCCAGTAGACAGACTACAGTTAGCCCAGTCTACACTTGCAAACTGTTCTGCATGGCCAGCGAGCTCAGAACTGTTTTCCCAACCATTAAACAACACTAAAAACCAAAAAAAGGAATGTTTTGTGACATGTGATGGTTACAAAAAATTCAAATTGCAGTGAAGATAAAGGTTTTTTGGAGCACAGACAGGCTCAGTGGCTCATATAATGTCTCTGGTCACTTCCACAGGAGGCTGCAGAGCTGGGAAGCCACAAGGGCTATGGCTGTGCAGTCTACAGTATCTGTCCTTTGGCCCTTGACAGAAGAGGTCCGCACACCTTAGCCCACAGGCCGAGCTACTGTCGGCACAGGCAGAACAGCTCAGCTGACCGCATAGCTAGGAACAAAATAAAAGACTGTGAGTTCTTCATCAGCCCGCTAACTTCAGTTGTTCTTCTGAGGAGATCTACCCCTGGAGTTCAATTCACCCGATGGATGGGTCAGGGGAGAGCCACAACCGCCGTTCCGTTTCGCCGCGACAAGCCTAACACCGTACTGCGACCTTGGCAAGGTTTAAATCAATTAGAATTAATTAACCCTTGACAACTAAATCTTGGCACTTTAAAGAATTTCTCCAAGTGTTACGTCCATGCTGGATGCTTACGAGCCTGCAGAGCAGGGCAGGTTCTCTACGACGCAGAGCCTTGCCGCAGTGATCTGCATCTGTACTGGATTTTCACGATTCTTTTCAAACTGATTCATCTTCCTTCCAACTCACAAAGTGATAAATCTCCCCAATTACGAGGGGAAGAGTTAACAGAAAATTCAGATTTTAAGGTCTCCAGTGAACACAGATAAAGTACACAGGAAAACATACATGTGTTCACTGTCCTGCATCTCCAGTTTTACCCAGAAGCTCACACACTATTTCCGTGACGCTTGCACCCTGACGAAAAGGTAGCGCCATGCGGTGGGCCCAAGGCCATGAGATCTGGCCTGGCAGGTCACCACAAGGCACCCTCCCTCCGCCAGGAGGCCAGCACACGCTGCAATGGCCCAGAGCTCTGGGGGCTGGGGCGCCCCCTCTGCTAGTTCCCATTCTTCACCGTAGCCAACAGGCTGAGCATTGTGTTATTACAGTTCAGGGGAGATTCTAAAAAGATCTTCACTTTGAGAAGGTGAAAGGGATCCTGGTGAAGAGGAACTGGACGGCCCCGTGACAGCTGTGTGACCAGCACAGCTCTGGGGAGGGGAGGGGCGCACCCGCCAGCAGCAGGCTCGGGCCAATCTATGAAGAAACTCCCCCGAGGCTGTTGCAAGGAAGCGCAGCTGTAGTACAGAAACCACGACGGTGTGTTTATGTCCAGTAATTCTCGATGAACAGTCAGGTGAAGATAAAACAACATATACTACAGCTTTTTCTTAAACTGATACTCATTAAAAACAGCATGAATTTACACTCACATTTGAAAAACGAGTAAGAGGGAACAGCCTTTTCAACATACCTCGTTCAAGTATTTCCCTGCAAAAAAGGTTTGGTAACCACACATTGAGTTGAGAATTGCTGGGAAAGTATTTGGTTCTTGGATCTTCTGCCAAGACTTGCTGCTGCAGTTCCCCTCTAAAGTGTTGTTCACCACGTGGTGGTTGTGAGGGTACTTCCCCGTCAGGATGCTGGCGCGGCTGGGGCAGCACAGGGCACTCGGCACGTACTACAAAGGGGACAGGGGTGAAGGACACGGTCACAGGAGATTCTGCCCTACTTACTAAAATGCGAAAGGAAAGCTGCTCAACAGTCTAAACTTCAAATTTCTAGTTTCCCATGGAAGAGTCTCTACACGACAAACCGCAGCTGCTGTATGTCACGCAGACAGTCCAGCAGATTAAACCAAACACGAGAACAGATTTTTTTCCCCAGGTGGTTCCTTTCTGCAAAATAAAGTGAGTTACTCGACTCTCATCCGCCAAAGAAGTAATGTTTATGTGCAAGGAGCAAAGCACAGTGGGAGCTGCATCTTAACCAAAGGTGAAGGCCACGGCCTGACTCCAAAGCAGGCGAGCAGCAGAGTTCGCTTTCAGGCTGGCCTGGCGTTTCTAAGCGCTTCCTGTCCCACTTTAAACAGGACCGAGGAACTTGCTCCTACTTTGTATCTGTGAGCCCCGTCATCAAGGCGTCCCCCGTCCAGCTCAACAGTATTTGTGTGAGTCTCAGTGTGCATCACGCAGCCACTCACGGAGGGCAGGCCCTGGCGGACGCTCACACGGAGGGCAGGCCCTGGCGGACGCTCACACGGAGGGCAGGCCCTCGCGGGTGCTCACACGGAGGGCAGGCCCTGGCGGACGCTCACACGGAGGGCAGGCCCTGGCGGACGCTCACACGGAGGGCAGGCCCTCGCGGGTGCTCACACGGAGGGCAGGCCCTGGCGGACGCTCACACGGAGGGCAGGCACACGCAGGAGAGCACATATTCGCCAAAACTACACACTATCCTTTTCAAAAACTTAGTATTTGGTCTTTTCAAACTGAATGTGTGGGGTAACATCCCCACTGCGCACTGGCCAGCTGCACCTATGTGATGCTTCCTGGGCTTTACCCGTTCTTCCTCCTGGGGCTGCTGGACGCTTGTCACGTGGTATGAGTCAAGGTGGGTGCAGTCAGGTGACAGATACGCACGATTTTTTCCTTTAAGTTTTGGTCGATGTTTGTCTTTAGAAATCTCCACATCGACAACTTTTAATTCTTTCCCTTTGTTTCCTGACCTACTTTCTGGCCAGCGCCACGCTGTTTACTGTGTTTTCTGATCGCATTTTAGCATTCGATAGCGCAGGTCTTCCATTAAAGAGATTCATTGACTTTCCTAACCTATTTATTATTCCAGATAACTTTGGAATCACAACTCAGTATAAAAAAATCTTGTTAGGATTCTTATTAGAATAAAATTTTACAATATTGTGTCATCCCACAGAAAATGATGTGCACACATTAAATACTTTATCATTCACAAAGTTCTTAGACTTTATTTATACGGATGTTGGCCATTACTGGCTGCGAATATCTGTTTTCCTGCTCCGTGAATGTAATATTTTCTATGCTTCTCTGATTGGTTATATGGAAGAAAGTTATTCTTTTCATTTCTACCTTACTCAATTCTACTAGTTTCCCAGTAATCCTATGTTCTCTACGTGGCAAGTCCAAACAAGTGAAAGTAACTTGCTCTCTGTCCAGCAGGTGCCCGGACCCCACAAGATGACGGCGCTCACGAGGCGGCTCCTGACCCACTCAACGGGAGTGGGTGGCTCTCACCTCGTCCAGCAGCAGCGCCGCGCGTCTTCCCCTGGGACTGTAAGGTGGACTATTTGCTTCCAACAGCCATCATAGGAACGATGTGGCCTTCAAACAGTTTACTAAATTACCAGGAAAGGATGCTGCCACGAGGATTTTCAAGCATCCTTTGAGCTGAAAATCTACTTTTCCCTCTCGCAGCCGATGGCCTCACATGACGGGCAGAACCGCCGCATGCAGCGTTGCTGTGAGCCGGGCGCCTGTGAAAGTGCAGGCCCTACAGGTACCAACTCACTCAACTTAAAAAAACAGGTAGTTTTTATATGATGGGGAAATACAAAGGATGTATTTAACTTAATACAAAGGATGTGTGTAATAACCGATCCAAGTCACACAGCTAGGAAGCGGCGGTGACAGTATTCAAAGCTCAAGGACTGGGCTCCTGAGCGTGTGGTCCAGAGCGCGTTCCATGCCGCTGGTGTCAAGCAGGTACCTTAAGGGGCTACAGTTTTGTTTCTTTGACTTTTATTTCTGTGTGTGTATGTGCGTGTTTTGTTGCTATTTTTATCTTTGTCGAGCTTGGCTCTCAGGCTTTATAAAACGGCCTGCCAACTTTTACCATGGAACCATTCACAAATGTTACTTGAGTCTTATACATCATCTTCAAACCTGAAAGAGTGGGCGTGAAATAAAATTCTGTGATCCTGAGTTGTAGAACATACTGGCTTAGAAAATACCAGTAACTAATCTTCAACTGGTATAAAATATGATTTCAATGAAAACAATGTACATCACGTTAAATAAAAATCCTTTTTTCAGATCAGGCATTGAGGAAAAAAACTGAGGAAAAACATTGTATCAGACAACACTGAAAAGTGTCCTCAGAACATAAATACAAGTCTAATAAAATTAAAGCAGCTTTGAAACTTACAGCGCTGGAGAAAGTCATGCCCATCTCTCCGATGAGAGCCTTTGTTTTCTTTAGGGGTGTCTGTAAAGCAAGAAATTATCTGTTAAATGATCTCTTCCAGGGCCTCCCTGGTGGCGCAGCGGTTGAGCGCTGGGTTGCGAAGCTGCCCGCAGCCTCTGCAGCGCCGGTTCGATCCCCGGCTGCTCCCCGGCCACCGGAGGAGGGTCCCACATGGCGCGCAGACCTCTCCTGCCGCCCGCTGCTCCCCTCAGCAGTGTCCTTCGGTCCTTCTGCCTGCTCTGCTCCCCGCTCTGGCTCTGGTGAATTCTCTCACCCTCCCATGCTTCTGACTGTACCCAGTGCTTGTATAAATAAATAAATATTAAAAAAAAAAACGATCTCTTCCAAAGAATTAAAACCAACCAAAATGCACATGCCTTGCATCTTCCTCTCACTCCCACATGGCCAGCTCCACCTGACACAGCTCAAGGGCATCCCGCCCTTCCAAAGAGACCCAAACGAGGTGGTCATGGCCACACGTCCTGTGCAAGGCCAGGAGGCCATGTTCGCAGGAAGGGACAGGTCCAAGCTGATGGCACTGTTCTAGCAAAGCTGATTTCAATGTAATTAAACTCTGGTGTCACGTTCTCTTTTGTCAGCAGCCCTCGCACAAGACGGGGCGGAACTGTGTTCGTTCATCTCTAGAAGCAGAGCGTGGGGACTAACTGAGAGAAGTCTTCTTTGAGACAGATACGTGAAATTGCTTCGGTTCTGAAAGCCAGACGAGGTCCTGAGACCTACAGACCGACTCAGTGGTGGAGCCCAGAGGCCATTTTCAACCATTACTGTGCGCTCACGGCGGCTCTGTACCCACAGCCACCTCACAGGCGCTGGGCCAAGGGCAAACAGGTGCACTCGCCCGGCAAGCAAAGGCCTCGTCACAATTTACTTTTTTTTTTTTTTATAGAGGCATGTTTTTATTTATTTATTTATTTGTTTGTTTGTTTTGTTTATACATGCACTGGGTACAGTCAGAAGCACGGGAGGGTGGGAGAATTCACCAGAGCCAGAGCGGGGAGCAGAGCAGGCAGAAGGACCGAAGTACACTGCTGAGGGGAGCAGCGGGCGGCAGGAGAGGTCTGCGCGCCATGCGGGACCCTCCTCCGGTGGCCGGGGAGCAGCCGGGGATCGAACCGGCGCCGCAGAGGCCGCGGGCAGCTTCGCAACCGAGCGCTCAACCGCTGCGCCACCGGGGAGGCCCACAATTTACTTTTATTCTTGTTCTTTATCTTTTGTTCAGTGATTTATTTCAAATCACATAGTCAGATTTATTCTCATTCATGGACTTCAAAACTTTTTCACCTGATTTTGAGGAGCAGCACCCAATCATAAAACAGAAGAGACCAGCAAGGGTGCAGTTAGTATGTAAAGTGCGTGACAAGCGTTGCCTGACAGCACAGCCGCCTCCTGGTGCTGTCAGAGAAGCAGATGCCTCTGGCAGAGAACACCTGGAGGACACCCAACTTCCCTTTTAGGGTGAATGATTTGAAAAAGAGCAAGTTGTACTTCCGTGAAGAAGGATGTCCAACACGCCATGACAGCATTCAAGTAAAATCAAGAAAGAGGAATAGCTCCCTGGGCAAAAAACCTAAAGATTAAAAACAGCCTCACAACGATGCCTGCCACAGATGCAGTGAGATGTCAGTGACACCACATGAAGACAGCGATGACTGAGAGACTCCACCTTAAACTACCATCGCACACGTTGTAATCTTTTGCCCTGGGTTGGCTGAGGAACCGACTACTGTTTATTTTGCCAACTATGGGGCCAATTCAGAATCTTCTCTGGGTCAGAGGTCACCCTCTCTCCGCAAAAATGAAGAGTATAAACAAAGTATTAGACATAAATTAAGGGGTTCCATGCCCCCCCATCCCTAAATGTCACTGGAGACTCTCATCTGACATGTGTGACTAAGAAAGAGGAAGAGCTGGTGTGGGTAGGTCAGCACTGACAGAATTCTCTAGAAGCAAAAGCATGTGACTCCGAGATCACAAGGCACCTGGGCTGACCAGCTACAGGAACCTTGTCCAAGCGACTTAACCCCCCAACTCTTCCTTTTCTCCTGTTTCAATTTAGGAAAATGCCCTCAGGAGAGCCCCTTGGTGACCAGAGCGCAGCCATACAGCGTCTCGCCCTCCGGCTCCGGGCAGGTGCTCGAAAGCCCTCAGCCTGCGCGGCCCTTCAAGCGCGTGAAACCAGCGGGAGACTTGGGAGAAGCTGCGGGGGACGCGGGGGGCGCCCCAGGGGCGCACTGTCAACCTGGGCTTATTGCCCCCGCTCTGGGGTCGCTCCTCCCTGCACGGACACCGGCTTAAAGGACCAGACGAACGGCACGCGGCGGGGCGAGGCCTCCGACACCCGAAGACCCATCTGAGGTCACCGGGAGGAGGCGCGGAGCCCCGGAGGCCTCCTGAGGGGACGCGCTGTTTGCCGAGATCCCGAGGGCCAGGAATGCGGCTGGAGGGTTTGCTGCTTCTCACAAACTTCCCCGAGCAAAACCACTTGTTAAAGGGACGGGCTGCGAGGGGATGAGGGGGGAGGCCGGGGTAGGGGGACCCGGGGAAACGCAGGAGGGCGGGGAGCGCCGGACCCTGGGCCCTGGCTGGGCAGGAGAGACACTGAGACTCGGGCAGGAGGCACGGCCGCGACCCCGCCCCAGCCCCACGCCCTGCGAACACGCGCTCGCGCCTCAGCCCCGGCCACGCACGGCCGCGCTCGTCTCCCCCGCGCCCCGGGCAGCTGCTCCCGGCTCCCCCGCACGGCCGGGCTGGCCTCCCTCCCCGGGCGCTCGGGCCTCCTCGCCGGGGCCCCGTGGTCGCGGCACAGGGGGGGGACGAGGGGCACTCGGGGCACAAGGGGGCACTCGGGGCCGGCGGGAGGGCCGCGGGCGCGGCTGGGGGGGGGAGGCCCCGCCAAGCGGGAGACGGGGGCGGGGGGCGGGCGCCGGGTCAGCCACGCGCGGGAGCCGCGGCGGCTCGGGAGGGGCCGGAGTCGGGGCCGGCCCGCGGAGGGGCCAGGGCGGCCGCCGACCCCGCAGCGGGCCCCGCGCGCTCCCCGCCGCGGCCCGGCTGCCCCGACCCCGCAGTCCCAGGGGCCTCCCGGCGGCGCGGGCCCGAGGCCGGGGCGCGCAGGTGCCTCACCCGCAGGGCGGCGGGCGGGCTGGGGGCCGGGGGGCCGGGGGGCCGGGGGGCCCGGGGCTTGGGGCGCGTTACCATGCCGCCGAGCAGCGCGTCCTGGTCGTCCGCGAGCAGCAGCACCACGTTGGGCCTCCGCGCCGCGCCCCCCGGGCCGCCCAGCAGCAGCA
The DNA here is from genome assembly GCF_014898055.3 of Talpa occidentalis. NCBI lineage: Eukaryota > Metazoa > Chordata > Mammalia > Eulipotyphla > Talpidae > Talpa > Talpa occidentalis. Next base: position 85,452,968 of record NW_023601653.1, read on the forward strand.
GCAGCAGCAGCAGCGGCAGCAGCGGCGGCAGCGCCGGGCAGCGCGCGGGCGGGCGGCGGGGGCCGCCGGGGGGCGGGGGCCGGCGCCGCATGGCCTCGGCCCGGCTGCCCGGGCGGGTGCGGGCGCGGCGGCCGGGTCGGGCGGGGGGCGGCGGGAGAAGAGCCGCGCCGAGGGCCGGGGCCGCGTCGCTGCCGCCGGTCACGTGAGCCGGGGCGGGCCCGGAGCGCGTCACGTGAGGCCGGGCGGGGGCGGGGCGCGCCGCGAGTCACGTGAGGCCGGGCGGGCCCGGAGCGCGGCGCGTGGTCTAGGCGCGGGCGCGTCACGTGACCGGCGGCGGCGCGGGGGCCGGAAGCGGAGACGCGCGGGAGGCGGCGGGGACGGCGCCCGGCCCCGCGGCAGGTCAGTGCGCGCCGGCGGGTCAGCCCCGAGGCCGGCGCCGGGTCCCTGCTCGGGCCGCACCCCGCGCGCGTTCTCGGGGACCGGCGGGGCGCCCGGGCCGCCCGGGTTTTCGGGGACTTGCGTGGAGGCGCGGGGCGGCCCGTGGTCGCCCGAGCCCGCGAGCGCGTGATTCCAGGACCGGGGCCCCGGCGGGCTGAGGTGGCGGGGACGGCGCCGCTTCCTCCGCGGGGTCCGCCGAGCCCACGCCCGGGGCGAGCCGCCCACCCGCCCCCCGAGCGGCGGCCGGAGCCTCCCGACGCCCCGCGGCGCGCGTGCTTCCCCGCGCGGGGCCGTGGGGCGCGAGCCGTCTGCGGGGAACCCCCGGGGCGCCCGTCCACGGCCGAGTAACTGTGGGGCTGCTTCGGGGTGCGTGTGTGCGGCTGTGGGGCGACGGGAGAGGTGTTGCCTGTGTTCTGTTACGCTTTTATTTTTAGTTTTTTTTTTTTTTTATTACTTAAAAGTAAGTCTACAGAAGACAGGAGAATCTTCCAAAATGGAATTCCATTGCAGGAAAAAATTACACTGGGAATGCGCTCAGAGTAGTTTCCAGATGCCTGGAGTACCGGGGAAGTGAAAAACCTTTTACAAGTACTTCACATGACTTCCCACGCAGTGTTACGCGCCGCTGGAACAACTAACTGCCGTGTGTTCAGGTTTCAGCACTTCCAGGAGGATTTGCACAAAAAAAGAAAGAACCTGTTCCATCTGCATTGAGGCCCCACATTGTGAAATCATATCATTGTTTTTGGTTCAAGGCTAGATGCATAACTAGAAGCCAGCTTTGTTCCAAGTGCTAGGCTGGTGCGGAGGCGACACTGTCCTTTCATGGAACTTGCTAGCTAGTGGCAGAGAGATCCAGTCTCGTAACCACAGAAGTGTGTAGTTACACATTGGGAGACATGCTGTGAAGGAAACGTGAAGATAGTTAAAGTGGAGAAATGTTCCTGGCCATGTAAGGCAGCTGACCTAGCCCAGGTGTCCTGAGGAGGCAGCTTTGAGTGACTGTCAGAAGTTTAAATAGATAATTTGCTGCTGGGAGAGCGAGTGGCGAGAAAGCCTTTGGGCACCGAGTACAGCCTGCACAGAGGCAATTAGAGGGACAACGAACTAAAAATCTGGTGTGGTTGGAGCGAGGTGGACAGGGACATGCAGAGGCAGGCAGGACCTAGATCTATGTTAAAGATTTGGGTCCTTATTCTAAGGTAATGGTAAGTCACAGGAAGGATGGAGGCAAGACACATATGCATTTTTATAATATTTTTGTGCTGTGCCATGGTGGGCAGATTAGAAGAATGAAAAAAGGTAGATCAGCTGCATGGCGGAAGGTGATGGTGATGGGCAAATTCAGATTTTGGGAGGCCTGAAGCTTATGTATAATTTTGCAAGGGTGGCTCCTTAAGAAAAACAGTAAGTTGTAAATTGTTGCGACAGGGACTTTGTTGCCGCTGCTCCGCGGTGGGCACTTGATGAGGATGCAGCAGTCAGGGAGCAGGTTTGCGAGCCCAGACTCCTCACTGGAGCAGGTCTTGTGCCATTTATTGAAAACACACAGGCTAGTAAAAGCTGACGGTGTGACAATGGTATGAGAAACAAAATCCGGAGGGTGGGAGAGGAATAGGGGACAAGGTTTTACGGGGTACAGGGAAGGGGACATCAAGGCCATACGTCAAGAGACATCTGTGTCAGCAAAGTAGGATGTTAACACAGGCAGAGTCATCCGGAGACGGCGGTGGAGATAGTCACGTAATCAGGTCGGCCTAGGCCTGGGCATCCCGGGCCTGCCTCCTGACACGAGCCAACTCTGCAGGTGGTCAAGGATGCTCTGCTGGGATTTGTAGAGAGCAAACAGGTTACAGTTGCCATGAGCAGCCAGCTAGGAGCCAGCTTGTAGGAACCCACAATAAATACAAAAGTGGATATTTACACTAAGAAATCATAATGTTAAAAACTATCACAAAAAATTTTAACAACATGTTTTTATTATTTACTGCCAAACACACCTCTCCATACTTTTTTCTACTTTTTATGGCTGGGTACTATTTAATCATCTCTCCGTGTGACGATATTTTGTAATACTTTCTACAGAGAGAACAGAAAGGTAATTTGGTCTTCTCTAGCATAGTTGATCAGTATTTCTTAGTTACTGAATTTTTCTCATCCTCACAGTTTATTATTATATATGTATGTAAATAGACATTACATCCGTGTGTGTATATATTAGAGTTTTTGCCCCATTTCAGAAAGCTCTGTCAAGTATCTTTATATGAGCAGAATAATGACATTTTCTCAGAGTCAAATCTCAAAATGATTCTCTCTTGATTTTCTCACTCTCCTTTATAACTTTGGTTTTATACTCCATTAATTATTTTAACTCAGTTTGATCTCAGTGCCTTAATAAAATAAATGTACAGTTGACAAAAGAGGGTACCTCCTAGATGCACCATCGCTGGAATATGTAACCTAATGGTTTTATTGAAAAATTCTAAAATGTGTCTAAATGCAGTTAAAGTGTCATATTTGCATTTTATCAATTAGGTGAATAAAGTTTTTATATCTCATTTGTGTTTTGGTTTGTATTCTGAGTCACTGAAAATATCTTTCAGAGTCTGCAAATTTCCACTCAGCCTGTTCGGTGAGACTTGGGACCTTTACAGTGGGCGGGCCATTTGCTGTACTTTTCAGGGTAAAATCCAAACTGGCAAAATGCTTAAAATTCTTCATAGAGCAGTTGAACCTGAAAATAGGTGCCTGTTGAGAAGTACTGAACTAGCTGGCACTTTCAGTCCCCCCAGCAGCACTAAGGTGGGGGTTGTGTGTGGCTCGTGTGTTCGGAGGGGGCTTTAGGGAACACGCCCCCTTTGTCCTCATCCCGTGATCACTGTGCTGACCTGCAACTGACTGTGAATATTGTTCAACCATAATTCATTTTGTTGAATAAAGTCTCAGATCAATGTTTTTAGTTAAAAAATGCTAATAGAGGGTTTCTCTGGTGGCGCAAGCGGTTACGACGCAACCTATGAAGCTGTCCACTGCCTCTGCAGCATGAGTTCAATCCCCCAGCCAGACAGGGAGCAACCCACATGGCGCAGCAGACCTCTCCTGTCTCCCTGCTGCTCCCCTCAGCACTGTACTTCAGTCAGTCTGCCATGTTCTGTTCCCTGCTCTGTCTCTGGTGAGTCCTCTCACCCGCCCCCATACCTCTGGCCTGTACCCCAGCTCTTGTATGCATAAATAAATAAAATCTTTTTAAAAATGCTAATAGAATAGTTAATAGATAATGGAAGAATAGTGCAAAATAATTGACAACTGATCAGTGTTAGTCATAGCTACAGTAGAATGTGTAGTACTATTACTTGGTGTCTGGTTACATATTTGAGTTATCACTCAAAAATGTATTTTCCCATTATCTAAAATTATTTTATAAATCAGTTTATGAATGGTGCCATAAGCCATAAAAATATGTCAATTTTAGGCCTTAACCAAAAATTTGGATGCAATCCAGTTATATAAAAATTCCCATGAAATTTCTTTTTTTTAAAGATTTATTTATTTATTTATACAAGAACCGGGGTACAGGCCAGATGCATGCGAGGGTGAGAGGATTCACCAGAGACAGAGCAGGGAACAGAACAGGCAGACTGACGAAATAAACTGCTGAGGAGAGCAGTGGGTGTGACAGGAGAGGTCTGCCATGCCATGTGGGCCCCTCGCTGGCCGGCCAGGATCAAACCGGCACTGCAGAGGCTGTGGACAGCTTCACGGCAGGGCGCTCAACCACCTGCGCCACCAAATTTCCCATGAAATCTCTATTACAGGTACAACACTAATTTTCATCCTGACCGCTGAAGTATATTTTTCACTTAAATATTTAATAATCTCAAGACTTCCACCTCTGATCCTGATGGCGTAAAAAGACCAGCTAACCCTCCTACTACAAATAACTAGGAAACAGGAAAAAATTATGTTTTCACACAATATTCAACAGTCACCGCAGAACTATGATCCATGTGTGAAGTGGAACAGTTGTTCTTTTCTGTCTGGCAGCATGTTTGAACGAGGGAAGCAGAAAAAGGCCCCCATGCAGAACAAAGGTGAATTGAGGTGACGGGAATTAAGGTTGGAAGAGGATGAGAAAGCTGGAAGTTGGGCAAAGTTCCAACGTGGAGGAAGTTATATAAATAAAACTCCATAAATCTGCAGATACCATTTGAGACTTTGATGAACACTAAGGTATCATGCATAGGGAGAGGACAACATCGGTAAGGCAGTGAATAACCTAGGAGATGTAATAATTCTCATAAGAGTTAGAGGTGTTTTGACAGAGGGAGTCTTACTTGATCACCATGGCTTTCAGCAGAGAACCCAGAAAACTGAGACCTTAGTACTATGGTCTTCTCAACTATCATGAGAAAAAATTACTGTACACCTACAATAACAAAGTTTAAATACAAACTTGAAAATACTGAACTGAGCTGCAAGAATCTTACCTTGGCTGATAGAGACAGAGTGGGGAGCAGAACAGGCAGATCCACTGAAACCTACTGCTGAGGGGAGCAGCGGGGAGACAGGAGAGGTCTGCTACGCCCTGTGGGTAGCTCCCTGGCCGGGGATTGAACTCCTGCTGCAGTGGCTGCCAACAGTGTCTTTAACCCCTGCACCACCAGGGAGGCCCCCAAGGCCCTATTCTTAAAGGGAGACTACAAAATCTAGATAGTCAACTATGTGAAATTCATAATACCCTGACTCCAATAAGAAATTACACAGGCTCCAGGGCCTCCCCGGTGGCGCAGCGGTTGAGCGCTGGGTTGCGAAGCTGCCCGCAGCCTCTGCAGCGCCGGTTCGATCCCCGGCTGCTCCCCGACCTCCGGAGGAGGGTCCCACATGGCGCGCGGACCTCTCCTGCCGCCCACTGCTCCCCTCAGCAGTGTACTTCGGTCCTTCTGCCTGCTCTGCTCCCCGCTCTGGCTCTGGTGAATTCTCTCACCCTCCCACGCTTCTGACTGTACCCAGTGCATGTATAAACAAAACAAACAAATAAATAAATAAATAAATAACATGCCTCTATTAAAAAAAAAAAAAAAAAAAAAAAAAGAAATTACACAGGCTCCAAAACAAAAATGTGACCCAAAACCAGGAGAAAAATCAGTCAATAGAAACAGATGAAGGAATGAACAGATCAGGGTGTTAAAGTACCTGTTACAACTGTATTCAAGTTTTTTTTTTTTTTTTTTTTTTAAATAGAGGCATGTTTTATTTATTTATTTATTTATTTGTTTGTTTGTTTGTTTTATTTATACATGCACTGGGTACAGTCAGAAGCGCGGGAGGGTGAGAGAATTCACCAGAGCTAGAGCAGGGAGCAGAGCAGGCAGAAGGACCGAGGTACACTGCTGAGGGGAGCAGCGGGCGGCAGGAGAGGTCTGCGCGCCATGTGGGACCCTCCTCCGGTGGCCGGGGAGCAGCCGGGGATCGAACCGGCGGCGCAGAGGCCGCGAGCAGCTTCGCAACCCAGTGCTCAACCGCTGCGCCACCGGGGAGGCCCTGTATTCAAGTTTTTAAAAGGAAAACAGTCACCTGCGGAGACGTGGAAGACATTTTTTTTTAAATACAAAATAAATATAACTGAACAGAACAATATCTGAAAAACTTGACCACATGGGTTAACAAAAGATTGTACTCTGTGTATGTGTGTGAGTGTGTGTGTGTGTGTGTGTGTGTGTGGTGGGGGGGAGGGGGGGAGTGTTATTCAGGTTCATGACAGAGCAATGGAAAATACCCAAAATAAGCAAAGAGAAAGAAAAGACTGAAAGCAAAATTAGCAATCTCTGTGACATGTGAGACAAAATCATGTGGTTACCATTCATATTATAGTAGTCTCGGATGAAATGATTATTTGAAGAAATAATAACAGAAAAGTTTAAATTTGGAAAAAATTATGAACTCAGATCCCAGAAACTTAACTCCATGCTGAATAAATATGAAGAAAATCATACTGACTAACATCACAATCAGAGTTTCGCAAACTGGGGGTTAAAAAAAAAACTTGGAAACAGTCAAAAGGGGGAAAACATATTACATACAATCGTACAGAGGCAAGAATTACTGCAGACCTCCCACAGGCACTATCCAAACGGGATGGCAATACAGTGACATCTTTGAAGTGCTGAAAGAAAAATACTCAACCTAGAATATACCCTTCGAAAATAAATTTAAAAAATGAAGACTATTAAACACATACCAAAAAAGCTGAGTGAGATAATTTCTTACCAGCAGACAAAAAATAAATAAATAGAATATGTCAAATTATGTGGAAGGAAAATAATTTCAGATGCTTACTTTGGTTGTCTTCTAGTTTGATAACACTGTGACCAGAGAAGATACTGGAAATGATCTCAGCCTTCATGAATTTATTGCATCTTGTTTTCTGACCCAATATGTGACCTACCTTGTGGACTCTCTCATCTGCACTTGAGAAGAATGTGTATTTAGCTTTTTTTATGTTTCAGTGTCCTATAAATGTCTATTAAAGCCCTGTGATCTAATTCTTTGTTTAAGGATATTGTTTATTTTCTATCTGGTTGATGTGTCTTTGGTGAAAGAGGGGTGCTGAAGTCTCCAACCGCTGTCGTCTTGCTTGCAATGTCTGTTTTCAGATTTGATGATAATACCCTCTTTTTAAGAACATTTATTATTTATTTACACAAGAACTGGGGTACCCAGAGGCATGGGAGGGTGAGAGAATTCACCAGAGAGAGCGGGGAGCAGAACAGGCAGAGAGACTGAAAGCACTGCTGAGGGGAGCAGCGGGGAGACAGGAGAGGTCTGCCACGCCATGTGGGTTTCTCCCTGGCCGGCCAGGAATCGAACCCAAGCTGTAGAGGCTGCGGACAGCTTCAGTGCGGCGCTCAACCCACTGTGCCACCGGGGAGGCCCGCTTCGTATGTTTTAATGCCCCTTTGTTTGTTTGTTGAATACATCCTGGGGAGAATCGCATCTTCCTGTTTACTGTTCCCTTCATCATTATCTAGAGCTCGCCTGTCTCTTGTTACCTTGAGTAGCTGTCAAGTCTGTTTCACCTGACGTCAGCAGTGTTGTCTTCGGGTCCCCTTTGCTTGTAGGACTGTTTCAGCCGTTTACTTGCAGACCGTGTTTGTCTTGGGAATCACGTGAGCGTCCTAAAGACGGAAGGAAGGCGGGTTTTGTTTTCTGATCCAAACGTCCCGCTGTGCCTTTTGATTCTTGAGTTCAGTCTGTTTACCTTCAGGGTAATTATTGATCTATGTCCTTAGTTTTCTGTCTCTGTTTCCTGGTTCAGTTTGTGGCCGTCCTTTGTTTGATTTAGGAGTGAGAACTTCAGCATTTCTCGTGGAGGTCGTCTAGTGTTTGCAGACTCCTTCAGCTGCTGTTTGTCTGAGAAGGACTTTACTTCTCCCTCCTGTCTGACGGCGTGGGTTTCTGTGTTCTCTTGTGTATGTTTGATCAGGTTTTTTGTGTGTGTTTTCTTCCATTTCTTGATCATGACAACTTTCACCTCCGTATCTGATAGGAAGAAAAGATCTTCCATGTCTTTGTGGTGGAGTCTGGAGCTTTGTTCCTTCAGGCTCCTGAAATATCCCCTTGAGGATTCAAGGTGCCCTGTAGATCCCCATCTTTCCCATTTGCTGGTGTTTCAACTGTGTCCTCAGGGGGCAGAACTCCCACTTTCCAGTAGATGGTGCTGTGGGTTTATTTGTTTATTTAGCTTTTCCTGGCTTGACATAATAGTATTTGTATTTTGGGGAACATTGATCTGCAGCAGTTGAGTCAATAGGGGTATGGAAGGGTCCAGTCACTGATGAAAGTGTTTTGGGGGGTGGCTTGTGTTTGAGGGTTCTGCTGCTGGCCCTCATCCCTGGGTTTCCAGACCCAGGGTTCTGCAGTCTGCAAGCCGTGCTGTTGTGTTCCACAGACTCAGCTTGAGTTCCTCGCAGGGGGAGCGCCATTCTGCACCGTCTTCTTCACTGGGGACTCAGCCCATCTGGGGTATACTGGCTTCTTCACATGTATCTCCCCTCGGGTACGCTTGCACCTCTACACTAGTGAGCTCTCCCACCCCTGGGCCATCAGCCCAACGTGGTCAGAGCTCTGAGGTCAGCTTTTGGTGCGTCTCCGCCCGCCGCTTGCTGTATGGAGTTGAGTCTCCTCAGTGTTCCTTCCGGAGCTGTCGGCATTGGTCTCCAGTGTCCAAGATGTGGCCTCATTTTGCCCCGAGTCACAAGATTCTTTCCAACACAGTCTTTTCTGAGGTGTCTTTTCCCACTGTTGGTAGATGTCTGAGCTCCAGTTTGTTCAAGCATTTCTTTCGGGGGGATGCCTGGTGTTTGGGTGCCTCAGCCTGGGTGGGGGTGGCAGGGGCTTTGGGTGGCCCAGCAGGGCTTTGAGCAGTGGCCTCTTCTGTAGGGGAGTCCAGGTGTTCTGACTTGATTCGGGCCACAAATGTTGTCTGTGAAGAGCCTCACATGAGGGTCAGTGATCCTCTCTGTGTGCACGCCCCCATAGCGCTCCACCAGTGCACCCTTCGTCCTAGATGCCTGCTCCTGCACCCCTTTCCCCGTGCAGGAGCCCCAGTGTCGGTGTGTGTTTGAGCCAACAGCTGCAGGGGCTCTGCACAGCAGCCCGCATCCCCCCTCTGGCAGGTGGTCCTGCCCCACGTCTCCCTAAGCAAAGTGCATTTAAAATTTTTCTTTCCTCTTTCCACTGGGCTGGTTCTCCTGTTGTGTGCCCTGGTCCTCAGTTCTCCCCTCAGGGCAGTTTTGTTGTGAGTTTCTGGAGGAGGCTCCACTTCTTCACTCTGCAGCCATCTTGCCAGCCCTTTAAGTAGATGGACAAAGCCACAGTTACATTGTTCACATACAAATAGACACATAGTAACAGAAAGTGATTGTTATCATTAAGCAAAAACAGACTTTAAAACAAAAAATGCTACTAAAGATAAAGAGGAACATTGTATATTGAAAAAAGTTTCACTCCAGGGCCTCCTGGTGGCACAAGGGGTTAAGATGCAACTTGTGAATCTGTCTGTAGGCACTGCAGCACGAGTTCCATCCCCCGCCAGGGAGCAACCCACATGGCGCAGCAGACCCCTCCTGTCTCCCCGCTGCTCCCCTCAGCAGTGGTTTTCAGTCGATCCACCTGTTCTGCTCCCCACTCTGTCTCTGGTGAATCCCTCACCCCCCACACCTCTGGCCTGTACCCCAGTTCTTGTATGCACACATAAATAAATCTTTAAAAATGAAAAAAGTTTACTCCATCAGGAAGATACAGCAACTATAAATATATATGTACCTAACAACAAAAATTATTAAGTAAAACTGACCAAAATGGAGGGAAAATTAGAGAACTGAATAGCAGCAACTCTAATAATGAAAAGAATAACTAGTCTGGAGGCAACAAGAGAAGAACTGAACAGCATGAAACACCGCGACGTAGCAGATAGAACATGGACCGGCTCTTCTCAAGCACCCAGGAATATTTTCCAGGATAAATCATATACTAGGCCATAAAACAAACCTTGAAAAGTGTTAAGAAGATAGCAATGATATGAACTGTTTCCTGGCTATAATAAAACCAAGTTAGAAAACAATAATGTAAAGAAATTCGTGACACTCACAAATGTAAGAACCTTCTTTATGTAATTCTTGAATGGGAAATACAGATCGCATTATAGCCCAAGCATACAAGTGAATTGTAACCAGTCAAATTTGAAGGGCTAATAAGCTTCCAGGAGAAGCTGAAACTCTTCAGTGACCTTCTGCATTTTTCTTGTGATCTGAGACTGAGTAATTCTGGAAGGATTAGAGTAAAAGGTTCACTGGGAAATCAGCTGTTCCAAGAATAATCATAGATTTCATCACAGCACTTCAGCCTTTATGTGTATGTTTGCACATGCCGGAAAAAAATCATCTCATTATCAGAAATGCTGAGACTCTGTTAAGTAGCTTTAAATGATGGGTGGCAGAAGGTTATTAGCAAGACCCTTACAGAAGGTTGGAAGTCGTTTCAGAGTTTATAGTTTGTAGCTTGTCAACAAGATTTACATAAATTGCCTTCTGGAGACCATAGTACTTTAGCGGTAGATGCCACTTCGTTCCTTGCAAAAATAATAGTTCCTTGGAGTCCTCGGGCCTTACATAAAATAAATGGTATGATTATTTAAATATTAAAACCAAAATTCAAAATTAAAATACTGGTTACTGTCCGTGGCATTCGTACCTGTGGTCAGTGTCATTTTAGCTACTCTCGCTAGTCCTGGTCAGCGTGATGGCCTGTTCCCTCACGCCCGGTAGGTCTTCAGGGGCCTGCCTCGGCCTGCCCCAGTCAGAGGCCGTAGTAAGGCAGTATAGGAAGGGGCTGCTTTTGCTAGTATCACTTGTAGGACTCTCTTACTGGAGCTCACTTTTCTTAGCAAGGGAGGTATTGGGTGATCCTTTCTCTACTTTTCATCTTACGTTGTGCCAGGGAGCGGGTGTTCTAGGAGAGAGTGCACAAAATAGGCAAACATTTCTGCCTCAAGAGCTGACATTTCAGCAGTAGAAAACAATGAAATAAATCAGTATGTTGGAAGCTGGTGAATAATATGCGGGGAGACAAGGATGGAGAACAAGGGAATGTTGGGGGTCGGGAGCTGCGATTTCCACAGGGTGGTCAGGGAGGGGCCCGCTGAGGAGAGGACACTTGGGGAGCGCTCAGACCCCGGGAGGAGCCGTGCGGGTATTTGGGGAAGACCATCCCTGCAGGAGCGAGGGCCGAGCTGGCTTGCTTGTCACTTTTTCCTCTGCCAGGTCCCTCCTCCGCGGGTTTGGTCATGGCGGAGAATGGGGGGAAACGTAGACGCTCTGGTTCATTTGGGTGTTGGCTGTCAGAGCCTGTCTTTTCCCTCCATCCTGCACCATCCCCTTCAGCTCCCTGTCCGCCCCGTCGGCCCGTGGAGAAACGACAGCTGTGCTGAGGAGCAGCTGCCTCGGCTCTCGCGGGGTGGAGGAGGGAGAAGACAAGGTCCAATTTCAGCGTCTCCCTCTGAAATCCTGCTTGGGCAGTTCCGCGGCTGAAGGGAGGTCTCGGGACTCTCCAGTGCTGGGACAAAGGAGAAAAATCCTCAAAAAAAGACCAAAAATAATAGGTGATTCCATTTCTCCCCATCGTCTTAGAGACACACGGCTCAGAGCAGCGGAGGCGCCGGAGCGCGTGTCCGGTGTGACGTCTGGACGTCTCTGGGGTCTCGGGGGCTGGAAAGCCTCAGGCCCCGCGTGAGCTCCGCCGTCGGAGAAGGGCCTGGGCGCCCGCGCGGGCGGGAACAGGCGGAGCGAGCCCGCGGCGCGGGGTCTCCTGGGCGCAGCCCGTGTCCGCCGGCCCGGGAGGCGGGTCCGGGCCCCGAGCGCCGGGAGCGCCCCGCCGCGAGGGAGCCCCGGGTTCCGCGGCCCCCGGGAACCGTCGGGCCCGGTCCGTCCGGTGGCCTGGGGGGCCCCGCGTTCCCGGAGCCTCCTTTCGGCGGGTCCCGGGGTCGGCGGATTCTGCTGCAGCGCTCGGCCCCCCGCGGCGTCCCCCGCAGCCCCGCCTGGCGTCCCGCGGCTGCCCGACCGGCCCGCGGGGGGCGGGGGGGCTGCGCCCGGGGGTGCGGGCGCCCCCGCGCTGCTCCGGGCGGGGCGGGGGCCGGGGGCGCGGCCCGCCGGTCAGGCCACGTGCTGGGGTGCAGGCGGCGGCGGCCGGGGCGCCCCCACGGCCCCGGCCGAGCGCGCTGGACCGTCCGGCCCCTGCGCCCCGCGGGGCGCCCTCGCGGCGGGGTCCGCTGCCTCGCGCGAGGCCCCGGGGTGCGGGCCGAGCCGGGGCGCGCGGCCGCGGAGGTGCCGCCCCAGAACCTGGCGCCGCGCCCGGCGGGAGGCCGCGCCCTCCCGGATGCGGGGCGGGAGGCGGCCGGAGCCGGCGGCGGCGCCAGGGGCCATGGAGGCCCTTCCCGGGGGCGCGGCGGCCGGCGGGGCGCGGGGGGCGCGCGCGGCGGCCCTGGTCAGCGGGCTGCTGTCCGCGCTCTACAGCGGCGCCGACGAGGCGGCGGCCGGCGGGGGCCGCGGCGCGGGGGGCGGCGGCGGCGCCGCGACAGCTCCACCGAGGCCTCGGGCTCCGACGCGCGGCTGGGCGGCCCCGGCGACTCCCGCGCCCTGCAGGAGCTGCGCGCGCGGCCCGGCCCGCGGCACCAGGCGCGCTACCTGCGGCAGAAAGGTGAGCCCGGGGCGCCCCCCCCCCCCCGGAGCGCGGCTCTCCGCCCTGGCGCCCGCGGGGACCCGGCTCCGACCCGACGCCCCCTCGCGCGCGCGGGGCTCCCCGGTCTCGCCCGGAGCGCGGCGGCGTCCACGAGGGCGGGGAAGGGGCCCGGGGCGAGCTGGGCTTTCCCCGCCCCCCGAGCCGCCCCGGGCCCCGCGCTCGGCCGCGCGCAGCAGGGGGCGAGGACTCGGGGTGCGGCCCCGCGGGCTCCCCGCCAGCACGGCGGGTCCCCCGAGCTCGCCTGCGGGCTCCCCTCCCGGCTGCTGCGCCCCGCGCCGGGCCGGGCGTGCGGGGGAGGCGGGGCCTGCGGGTTCCTCCTCCTACCCGACAGCGCGCCCCGCCTGGCTGTCCCCCGCGCCCCGCCTGTCCCCCGCGCCCGCCCGTCCCCCCGCCCCGCCTGTCCCCCGCGCCCGCCTGTCCCCCCGCCCCGCCTGTCCCCCGCGCCCGCCCGTCCCCCCCGCCCCGCCTGTCCCCCGCGCCCGCCCGTCCCCCCGCCCCGCCTGTCCCCCCGCGCCCGCCTGTCCCCCGCCCCGCCTGTCCCCCGCCCCGCCTGTCCCCCCCGCCCCGCCTGTCCCCCGCCCCGCCTGTCCCCCCCGCCCCGCCTGTCCCCCCCGCCCCGCCTGTCCCCCCGCCCCGCCTGTCCCCCCGCCCCGCCTGTCCCCCGCGCCCGCCTGTCCCCCCGCCCCGCCTGTCCCCCCCGCCCCGCCTGTCCCCCCGCGCCCGGGCCGCGGCCTGGGCTGCGGGCCTCGTGGCCGCGGCGCCCCCGCAGAACGCGCCCCGAGGCGCGGGGAGGACCCGGGGCGGCTTCCCAGCGTGAGCGCAGCCTCGGGTGCCGGAGAGCCCGGCAGGGCCACCCCAGCCCCGGGCCGCGAGGCTGCAGCCGGGAAGGGAGCGAGTCCGGGGCGTCCACGTCCGCAGCAGCCGTCGCGCCCCTCGGGCGTCCCCGGGAAGGTCCCAGCTCGGGCGCCGGCGGCCCCCGCCCACCCCCGCCCCCCGCCCCTGGCCGGCTGGACGCCCCCGCCGCGCCCCTCTGCCGAGGCTGCCGCCCGCGAGCGCACAGGCCGGAGGCCCCGCGGATCCGCCGGGCGCTTGAGGCGCGAGGACGCGACTGGCCTCGCCGGGCGCCTGTCCCCTCCCGGCGCGGGATGTGGGGCCGGTGCTTTCCCGCGGGAGGCGAGCCGGGCGCGGCGCGGGGAGGGGGCAGGCGCGGGCCGCGGGCAGCGGAGGGGCCGCCCGGGGTCTGCCTGCCCGGCTGGGCCCGGCTGGGGTGCGCGGCGTGAGTGCGGGGGGCGGGCGGGCACTGGGGCGCAGGGGACGCTACGAGGAAGGCCGGGGGGGGGGGCGCCGGTGACCGGGTCCCCCCCGCCGCGCGGGCCGGGGGCACCGTCCAGGGGTGTCCCGCGGGGTCTTACCCCCCCCCCCCGCCCGCGCGGCTCCTGGGGAGGCCGGGCCGTCTCCCCGCGTCGTCAGGGGGTGACCCCGGCAGGGCTGCGGTGACTGTGTCAAGTGACCAGGGCGCGTCCAGCCGTTGTTGTCGTTTCTGCACCACCCGCCCGCCCGGAGAGCCAGCTGGGCCCCGGGCCTCTCGCCTCCCCTCGGGGTCGATCCGTGAGAATCAGGGGGCGCAGGTTCCCGCCGTCAGCCCGAGCCCCTGCATGTTCTCCCGCGCGCCGGTGCGGCCGCCGCGCTGGACTCCGGAGAGAGAAAGGACAGAGCCCGTCCCCTCCCGCAGGGTCCTTCTCTCTCCCCGCCCAGGGCTCGCGGGCGTCCCCGCGCTGTCCACGCTGCTGCTCGCCGACCGTGTTCCGTCAGCGTCGTCCAAGACTCGGGGCCCTGCCTCGCCGGGTCCCACCCGCGCGCTGGGCGACGGGGCTCTGGATGCTTCTCTTGCCCTTGGGGCCTGCTGGCACCCCGGCGTCCTCCTCGGGCCTTTATTGTTCTGTTTTTGCTCTTCCGGCAGACGCGAGCGAGCTGAGGGCGCTCCTGGAGGAGCTGCGCGGCAGGACGGGCCTTCTGTCGGCCAAGCTGCTGCGGCAGCTGAAGCAGAGGGACCGGCTGCTGCGCGAGGCCCAGAGGAGCTGCGACGTGCTGACCGCCTGCCTGCAGGCCGCCTCGCCCAAGAGGAGTGAGTGCAGCCGCGGGGTCCTGGCCCGAGGGGGCTGGCCTGGAAGCCTTGCCCCGGGGCGCACCCCAGCCCTGAGGGCCACGGACAGCTTAACGCTGTATTTTTAGTTAAACCCGTTATGACGCGTCCGACCTTACAAATGTAGCTTTATTTTTTTAGGGTTTGGGGTTGTGTTCACTTTGACAGGGTTATTTTTACCAAATGCTGCCTTGAATCCTTGTTTTCCCAACGGCGTCCAGCGCCTCCCCCTGCAAGGCGGCCTCCTCCTCGCGCTCTCTGTTGCGCCAGTGAGTCAGCCGGAGGACTGGCGGCAGCAAGGAGTCTGTGTGACAGGATCTTGACCTTGCTCTGAAATCCGAAAAGAACAAAATAGTTTAACCAGTTAAACCTGTTCTGTGGTAACTGATCCATAACTAAGAGTTAAAAATTAATTGTTCAATTACTCATCTATCTTAAATACTAGATACGAAAGTTTATTAATTCACTTTATAATTTTCCATGCACTATTCAAATGTTTTATTCTGCTAATATTTGCCTATTTTTGTCTTGTATTCTTTATTCACATGCAGCCGGGCAGTGCGGTGAGCACAGGTATGGTAGCTAGACACGCCGGTCATGTGTGTACGAGACGCCTGTGGCAGCTGCCTCGGTCGGTGCATGTGGAAGTTGCGTTTCCTTGTGCCTCTGCCTTGTCACGTTCTAGATGTAAACTGACATCTCCTAGAGTTATTTTGTAAATTCCACATTAATACGTGTTTGTTTTCATCAGACAACTTTTAGGGCTTAGTTAGTATCAGATAATAAAATTAGACTTAATTCCCTTTCATTATTAAAAGCAAATACTGTGTTTCCTTTTCCTCTCATCACACTGTTATATTCAAATTACTCTTCTTGCTATTTGCTAAAGAAAGTTTTAACCTAATACTGGATTAACGAGGACACTGCTTGGTGATCACAGTGATAGAACAGCCATACAAGAAGCAGGCCTGTGAGGCGGGAACTGGCTTTTTATAGGGTTTTGTCCAGAGCCAGCCACTTGTCTGAACTAGCTAGAGGTGGCTCTGTATGTCTGTGTATCTACACCTCTGGCTGTCCACACACGCACGAGTGTGGGTGTATGCAGTAGATACAGAGGGGACTGTACTGACATTTGTCTGTGTAATGTCTACAAAAGGCCGGCCTCTAAGTATTTGACATTTTCCCATGGATTTGACTCACAAGTATCCAGTACAAATGTTATTTTCCCCTTTTATTTTGAACTACCTTGATTTTGATTTTTCTCTTTCACCTCCACAACATTGTTGTTTGTACGGGAGTTAAAATCACCCAGTGGGAGACGCATGGAGTTTGGCTGCGTGGGAAAGTCTCTGGGGGTGGAGCCAGCGCCAGGGGACAGGAATGCCAGGCTAGCACAGGGCCACGAGCTGGAAATTACTAGGGGCATATAGTCATTTAGAATTTGGATTTACTTGGCTGATGAAAGGATTGGCAAGTATATTTTTTTGGAAAATGTGTCCACCGTCACCCAGTTTAATTTGTGCATTTGTGACTGCGTCCTTCATCTGTATTTTAGAGATGATCTCTTTGATCCTAATGAGGATTTTGCATTTCAGAGCATATGGGGTTCATGACCCCTTTTCTTGGGAATTAAATTCTCAACTTACTAATAAGACCCTAATAAATGGAACCGAGTGCTTTTTGTTGAGTTAAGAAATAACAGCGCTTGGGAGTTATTCTCATCACGTGCCACTGTATTATGATGTGGACAGTGTTAGGAATTCGACCGAATGGTCACTTGCTCATTTCAGAACTACAGGGGCTAGACGTTTTGTGGCCAAATGCCTGATCCCGGTAGTTGCACATTTTATCTATTTCCTCAAAGCCAACTAATAGTAAATACGTTTAATTAGAATTATAGAGAATTAAGAGTTCACCCTCACCTAAATAACCGAGCTTTCATTTCAGTAGTGATTGGTAGTGACGCAGTCACGTACCTCGTACATGTTGGCTTGTTTGTGTTTAACATGTAAAAGTGCAGGTGAACCCTGCTTTCCCTTCATGTGGACTCAGTGCTTGTGACTATTTCCACAAGTAACTTTTCTGCTCTGTAACATGCCATGTTTTAATCTTTTATTGAAATGGGTTATTTCCTGTTGATATCCTGGATATAGTAATTTTGAAATAGGAATCATAAGCAACAGTGTATTGTAAACTAAAATGACTAGGTGATTTTTTTTCTTTCTTTTTAAAGATTTATTTTGATTTTTACAAGCACTGGGGTACATGCCAGAGGCGCGGGAGGGTGAGAGAATTCACCAGAGACAGAACAGGGAGCAGAATAGGCAGAAGGACCGAAATATACTGCTGAGGAGAGCAGCAGGAGAGGTCTGCCGTGCCGTGTGGGTATCTCCCTGGACGGCCGTGAATCAAACCAGCACTGCAGAGGCTGTGGACAGCTTCACAGCGCTATGTTCAACCTGCTGCACCACCAGGGAGGCCCTAGGTGATTTTTATTTCTAACATAGGTGATATACCCTCCTAGATGTTGTTGTTTCCTACACCAAACTTTATAGCAGAATCCTTCTTTTTTAAAGTAAGCATGGGAATAAGGAGAGCAGGGTCAACATTTGCCTTATAAAAGAACAGTTTTCCTTTCTATTTAACCTAAGGGTAACTGTGGTGTAAGCAATTCAATATCAATAATAAAATCACTCGTAAGAAGAGTAGCAGCTGGCACCACTCATCAAATGATGCTTTACACACACTGTGGGCTTTATCTCTCAGAGCAATTCAAAATAATACGCATATTTAGGTACATTTTATTAGGCATATAGTAATAGCTTTTGAACCTGCAACTTCTGAGAAATTCTGAAGGCTTAAAAAACAGCTTAAAAAACAACCTCCTTAGAAAGAGAACTGGTTGTTAATAAAAAATAAGTCTAAATTGCAAAGTCATAGTAATTCAAAGCTAGGAGAGAATTTGAATACAATTCTATTGACTTCCAACCTGATTCTGGGCAAAGTGAGTTGGGGAACAAAGTGAGTTGAAGAGCTTTGCTGAAATTCAGCCCTTGTTCCGATGCTGGGTGTTGTTAGGGTGCTGGGTGTTGTTCTGATGCTGGGTGTTGTTCCGATGCCGGGTGTTGTTAGGGTGCTGGGTGTTGTTCCAATGCTGGGTGTTAGGGTGCTGACGTTCCGGCGGGCCTCTGAGTAGCTGCGCGATGAGTGGCTTCTGGATGAGTGGAGGGGTTGGATCCGAGTTTGTGTGTGTGCTCGGGGGTGTACAGGTGCAGCAGGCAAACTGGTGATGAAAGGCGGAGAGACAGGCCAGAGGAGGCCGGAGCTTGTGATCAGCAGCACGGACACGTGGTCATCATTGACAAGAGGGAAGGGGGCTGATGGGGAAGGCGCTGCCTCAGGCACTGAGATGGGAGTGTTTTCCTTAGTAAGCATGTGGGGGTTTGAGAAGTTCCAGGTCACATCTTAGAATTCTGAGATTAGAGGGAATCTCAAAATTAATCTGTTGTAACTGCCTGTTAAATACAGGACACTAGTGTATGTGAACTGTGGCTTATTAGAAAGTGCTTAGATTCTGCGAGATTCCTAGATTCCAGAAGATTCTCAGATTCTTCTTAGATTAAAAGCTGTTTGAGACTATGGCTATTTGACAATAGTGTTTTACAAGGACTCATTTAGTAATTGGTAATGTTAAATATAATCTCTACATGAGAATGGAGGGAGTGGAAAAATTAGGTTTTGTCTTTTTAGTTAGAAATAAAGTCTGAAAAATAGTTTGAAAATTTATGTTTCAAGCAGCAGGAGAATAGTGAAGGTCGATACTTCAGCTGTATATATTATAGAATAGCTCCTTAAAAGATTGTAACATTTCACCTACCCGATTCTAAAAAGGCATCCAATCCTATCTCCCTCTACAAACAGCAGTTTTTTCCATTTCTTGGTGTTTTTGTCATGATTTTTACTTTTCTTTAAAGATTTATTTATTTATACAAGAGCTGGGGTATAGGTCAGAGGCACGGGAGGGTGAGAGGATCCACCAGAGACAGAGTGGGGAGCAGAACAGGCAGAAGGACCGAAAGCACTGCTGAGGGAGCAGCAGGAGAGACAGGAGAGGTGTGCCGCGCCACGTGGGTATCTCCCTGGCCCCCCGGGAATCGAACCTGCCCTGCAGAGGCTGCGGACAGCTTCACAGCACTGTGCTCAACCCACTGTGCCACCGGGGAGGCCCTGTCATGATTTTTACTTTAATGGCTGTATCCTACTGAATAAAAACGTATTACCTTTTCATCGTGAGGCATGAAGAAGTCGGCGCTTGCAGTCCCCCCTAGAGAAAGCTGCTGTCTCCTGCTGCTGAGGACTTGTTCTGATGAGTGCTCGTCCCAGCCCTTCTTTCCTGGCCTCTTCCAGTGTCGCCTCTGGGCAGCTACTGTGAAATGGGATGTTCTAGGACCTGGTCCCTAAGGCTACATCAGAGCTTCTGTTGATTTCCTCAGTAGGTTTCTGGCCTGTGTGCAGTGCTGCGGCCCTGCCCCTGGGTGTGTTGTGATTGGAGGGGCCCGTTCTGGGAGAGAAGGGCTTCCTGGCCCCTCCGGCGGCCACCACCCACGCTGGCCAGGAGAGGGCAGTGGAGGGCTTCCCCCGCCTGGCAGGACGCCCATGGAGCTGGGCCCCATCCTGAGGCCGCCAGGGGGCCCAGCTGGCATGTTTTGTCCATTTGTTTATGTAACTGGTCTGTTTACTTTAAAGCCAACGCTGGAGTGGCATGATGCAGTCTTTGACTTACTAGGTCCCTAAGTTTTATTCCCTTCAGGGCCATCCGTGTTGTTGCAAATGGCAGAATATTCTCTTTCTCACAGCTGGCTGGTATTACATGGGTCTGCAGACCACATTTTTTTTTTACCCATTCATTAATCGATGGGCGTGTGGGTTGTTTCCAGTTGCTAGCTATTGTGGACAGTGCTCCGGTGAACATGGAGATGCGTGTGTCTCTTTGAATTAGTGTTTTTGTATTTGCAGGGTAAATACCCGAAGGTGGGATAATTGGACACATGCAATTTCTAGTTTTAAATTTTTGAGCCATCTTCTTACTCCTTCCTGTAATGGCTGTACCAGGTTACGTCCCCAGCAAGAGTACATAAATGTTCCCTTTTCTTTCTTTTTTTCAAAAGATTATTTATTTATACAAGCACTGGGTACAGTCAGAAGCGCAGGAGGGTGAGAGAATTCACCAGAGCCAGAGCGGGGAACAGAACAGGCAGACTGATGAAGTACACTGCTGAGGGGAGCAGCGGGCGAGACAGGAGAGGTCTGCGCGCCATGTGGGACCCTCGCTGGTGGCCGAGAATCGAACCAGCGCTACAGAGGCTGCGGGCAGCTTCACAGCCCAGCGCTCAATCACTGCACCACCAGGGAGGCCCTAAATGTTCCCTTTTCTCCACATCTCCGGCACTTGTTATTTCTTGAATTTTTGATAACAGACATTCTGACACATTTGAGGTGCTCTCACATGGTGTTGATTTGCATTTTCCTGGTGACCAGTGAAGTTGACCATCTGTTCATGTACCTGCTGGCCATCTTTACGCCCTTTATGGAAAATGTCCATCCATATCCTCGGCTCATTTTTTATTTTTTTTCACTATTGATTTGTATGAGGTTTTAAATATATTTTGGATATTAACCGCTTATCAGACTTGGGATTTGGAAAGATTTTCTCATATTCAGTAGGTTGCTATTTTTATTTTGTGGATAATTTCCTTTGCTGTGCAAAAGCTTTATAGTGTGATATAGTCCCACTTGTTTATTTTCACTTTTGTTGCTTTTACTTTTGGAGTCAGGTCCAAAATATCACCAAAACTGATGTCAAGAAACTACTTGCCTACATTTTGTTTTGGAAGTTTTCATGGTTTTTGGTCTTGCATGCAAGCTTTAATCCGTTTTGAATTAATTTTTGTGTATGGCATTAGAAAATGGCCCGGTTTTGGGCCTCTCCTGGTGGCGCAGTGGTTGAGCTCTGGGCTGCGAAGCTACCCGCAGCTTCTGCAGCGCTGGTTCAATCCCCGGCCACCGCCGAGGGTCCCACATGGCACAACAGACCTCTCCTGCTATGCCCACTGCTCCCCTCAGCAGTGTATTTCTTCGTCAGTCTGCCCGTTCTGCTCTGCTCTGGCTCTGGTGAATTCTCTCACCCTCCTGCGCTTCTGACTGTACCCAGTGCTTGTATAAATAAATAAATAAATCTTTAAAAAAAAAAAAAGGCCCAGTTTTATTCCTTTGCCTGGTAGATGTCCTGTTTTCCCAATACATTCAGTGAATATTCTTGACCTCTTTTTTATACATTAATGGGCCGTATATGCATGGATTAATTTCTAGGCTCTCTATTCTTTTGCAATGATCTGTGTGTCTGTTTTTATGCCAAAACTATGTTGTTTTAATTACTACGGTTTTGTAATATAGTTGAATTCACGGAGTATGACACCTCCACCTCAGCTTTGTTCTTCCCCAGATTGCTTTGACGATTTAGCCTTTTGTGGCTTTGTAGAAATTTTAGTCTTATGCAGCGCTCAACCCCCTGCACCACCAGGGAGGCCTAGATGATGAGTCTTCATAGGACACTTAAAAGACTCTTCATTTTGTCTCTCATGTCAAGGCCCACAGCGGTCCATCTCTCCTCCATGGAGACATAGGCTTTCATGGAGCTAACTGTTCTGTACAGATGGGTATTAATAGATTTTTGTTGTTGTTCTAAGAAAGATGTAATAATGATATTCTTCCCTTTCCGAGAAGGAGCTAAATTTTCAAACACTGTTGGGCTTTGAGTGCACGGGTACTGGCTTTGTTTTTGATGATGCTTTTTTTTCCTGTAAAGCATCTGGCTTGCCTTTGTTTCCCTGTTTGTGAAAATATCTTCTTTCCATGGACTAAATAGTAGATCTTCTTCAAAGTGTGTCATCGAGAAAATACATTTCATTTTTCCAAGCTTTGGTTGCTGTATTTAAAAGTAGGGAGTATATTCACGCATCACAGAACATCAGCTTTCCTGGGAAATGACAATTTCCTCAGCCATCTCAGCCTGACCATTTTTTGCAAACAAATCAGTTGCAATTTTATCCCTTTATACCAGTGCGAGTTAAACAGTAAGTAAAAGGCATCTCTTTTTCTCGTTGCTAGCAGTCAGTCTGCGGGAAGACCAGTGACCTGTAAATCCACCCCACCCGTGAGGGCCACGTTGGCCTCTCGGGCGTGCACGCCCGCCATGGAGAGCTGGGGCCAGGCGCTCCGAGGCTTTCCCATTAAGTTCTTGCTCTTTGCACTTGAATTTCAGTCTGCGCTTGAAACTACACCCAGAGCATGTCAGTGGCATGACTATAATTAGGGAACGTGAGCCTCAGAGATTAAATGACCTGTGTGAGTTTTTCCAGTAAATAAGTCTAATTCTCCTCTCAATTCATAGAATGAAAGTTGAGATTCATCTCATCCAGGTCAACATGCTCATTTTGCAGATGAAGAAATTTAATGTGCAGAGAGTTTCGATAAGATGCTTTAAGCCATCTGACACCCATTAGAAATGATGTCATAAAATAACCCAAACAGAAAATAACAAGCGCCGGCAAGAATGTGGAAAACTGGGCGCCCTGTACACAGTTGCTGGGAAGGTGACGCGGGGCGGCCGCTGTGGCACACGGCACGGCAGTTCCTCAGAAACCAGAATTATAATTACATAGGATCCAGCAGTTCCACTTCTGGACTATACCCACAGGGATTGAAGCGGGGCCTTGCGGCTGTGACCGTCTGCCCAGGTCAGAAGCAACACTGCTCCTGACGGCCCGAAGGTGGGAGCAGCCCGTGTGTCCATCAGCCATGGACGGACAGACAGAACGAGAACCTCTCTAGGTCTTACGGCTGGAAGGCACCTAATGCCAGTACTGATTCAACTCTGGCTTTTCCCCAAAGGGCCGCTCTTGCTTTTTTAATAGGATAAAACACATGTAACGCAAGTATGGCCACTTTAATGGTTGTAAGTGTCTCCAGTGCGTTCACAGTGTCATGTCACTGCTGCCACCCTCCCTCTCCAGGACGCTCTCCTCTGGCAAACCTGAAACTCTCTGCCCGGAGTGACACCCCCCCACCCCCTGGCAGCAAAGGCTGATGGCGCCTGACCTTTCGTGATTGACATTTCCCTCGGCCGCTGGAGGCTCATCAGCTGTGGCGTCTGCCATAATTTTCTTTCTTTTAAAGGCGGGTCCCGTCCCCCCGGGCTCTGCGCCCGTCCTGTGAGGTGGCATCCCGGGCCTTCCAGCTCCCGCTGCTGGGAGTTCTGTGCCGTGCGCGGGAGTCAGGTCCCCCGCCTCGGAGGTGACCAGCCTGTCCCGGTGCCGGTGCTCTCCGCCTGCCTTTGTCTTCCCGCCTCCTTAACGCTGCTCTTGGACTTGTTTTCCTCACTGGACCCCCTGCGGGGCCCCTGCCTCTTCCTCCGGTGAGCCCTGGTTCCGTCCAGTGAGTCCTGGTTCCGTCCAGCCAGGGGCGCCCTCCGAGCACTGCCGCCCCCCGAGCTCGGCCTCGGGCCCTCCCCTCCCTCGTCTCCGCTCCTGCCGCCGAGTCTGTCCCGCGTCCACTTTCCCACCCGAGGAGGAGGATTTGCTGACGGTAGCTCTGAAGACCTGGGCCGTCCCCCCCACCGCCCCCCACCGCCCCCCACCGCCCGTCCCCCCTGCCAGGAGCGGCCCAGCCCTCCTCCTCCTCCTCCTGCTGAGCCCGCCCGGCCACCCGGCGAGCCAGAGACGCTCTACCCCGACAGTCTATGTCCCCAGTCTCCTTTCACTCTCCTTTTCTCGGGACGTGACATTTACCTGTTGAGCTAAGACCAGGGAAGATCCTGGAAGCACAGAGCTTAGTCCCTGGTCCGAATCGGGCAGCTGGCACCTGCCGGCTGCCCTCCTCACCCCTGCTGCCTGCGTCTCCACTGGGAAAACCGTCCTGGTCCTCCGACAAACATAGTGACTCTTTCTGACAAAGGATTTCTCTTTCTAGGATGTATTTGCAACTCCCAACCCAAGAAATGGGCATACAAGCTTGCAGGAGTGTAGACGGCATCATAAGACTTATTAAATTGCAAATAACAAAGATGTATTGAAAGACCAGAACTTTCTCATAAATGATGGACTACCTTTGGGGAAGTCTTTAAAGTGACATTTTAGAAAATTACCTGTGTTATTAAAAAAGCTATAACAGTGGAGGGAAAGAAAGCTTGAGAAGAAAATGGCTTACTTACCCTCTGCTGTGAAAGACTGATTTCCTGCTTCCTGGCAAGCGATCTCACAAAGCAGGTGGCAGTCGGGCAATAATTGCTGGGGCTTTATTAATTTATGAAGGCCAGGGACGGGTTGGCATGTGTGGAGGGAGTGGATTTGCCTCAAGTGATATGTTAAAAAAATTAAGATGATGGAAAATGTGAGCAGCCTGTCAGTTTAAATGAATGTTCCTTTTTTATGCCTAGACTTGTTTTGCACTAGACTCTATAAGGACTAGAATCTAATATAATTATGGAGCAAATGTGTGATCCTATACCTCCAAATCATATACAGCATTGTAAAGCAATGTTGCCTCAAAAATGAAAATAGATAGGAACTTAAAAAATGAATGAATACACATTAGGGAGAAGAAAACCTGAGAAAGAAGGAAAAGTATGGTACAAGGTGAATAAGGTATGTGTGTGTGTGTATATATATATATATATATATAGAGAGAGAGAGAGAGAGAGAGAGAGAGAGAGAAAACACACAAAAACTAGAGCGACCTGGTGGCATCATTTGTAATCTACAACAATGTTGACATAAAAGTTTTACATGTATTTTCCTTAAAAAATAGTCTAAGTCCTTTAATACTGTGTGTTGGTGATGCAGTAGGTAACATTCATGTAGAGGCTATTATGGACCGGACAACATGTTGCTTTACCTTAAATCCTTAGAGCGAACCCTATGAAGTAGGTTCTTGCTCGTCCCACTGCACGAGAGAGGAAACTGAGGCCATGAACAAAACCAGGTTTGCATAGTTGCTGAGCGGCGAGGCCAGGTTTCAGATCCAGGCGGCTGGTTCTTGAGTTTGTGCTGCTTAGTTGTCTCCTGTGCTGCCTGCCATTGTATCTAGAATTTCAAGAGCTCTTTTCACCTAAGTGGAGCAAATGTGTGATATTCAAGCATCGCATATCTTGAAAACTTGCCAGTGAGACTAAAAATAGTGTTGGTGGATTTTTTTGTACATTCCAAAATTGTCAGTCATTTACTGCTCGTAAACACATCTGTCTATTTCTCTGTCGCTGCAGAAAAGCTTTTCTTCATGAGTGGGAAGGTCTGACTCTCTCTTGACATAGGAGTTTGTGGTGTTTATTGGTAACATCCACGCACTGGGCATCGGTGTGCAGAGCCCCTGTCGCTGCAGGCAGAGGGGAGAGAGGAAACTGAGTGAGACACGGTCTGTGCTCGGAGGGTGGTGATCTGGTGAGAGGAAAAGGCCTCCCTGCTAATAATGCCAGCGCATGGGGTCGGGGGCAGTGTGGCGCTGAAGAGCGGGTGTTAAGGCAGGTGCTGTCCTTAAATGCCCAGCCACCTGGCCCCCAGCTGGCATGCTTCTGTGTCACACGTGCGATGATCGAAAAGCTTGCTGAGTGCCTACTGTGTATCAGGTGCTGTGTGATACTTAGCTTTTACGTATCAGGAAGGTTTAAAATGTAGAAACTGGAGATTTTTTTTAAGGCACACTCTGTTCCCTTCCAAAGGCTCTGCTGTACCTGATGGGCTCTGGCACAGGGTCAGGCCGATAACACGCTGGGTGTGCAGGGACTGTACCCGGTGTCGTCAAAGGTGCATTAGGTGCCTGAGAGAATAACACGCCACGCTTCCGTGGCTTCGGGGAGAGAAGGAACACACAGACCGCGTATTTAGTACGAGCTGTCTGCGTCCTGAGCAGCGTTTCATCTATTCCCAAAGCACGGCAGGCCGCCTTTCATATCCCGGACGGTCACACGAGCGGTGGTGCGAGGAGAACCGGGTGGAGCCTGTATCTTTAGGAAGGAAAGGGCAAAAGTGCACGTCCCCACGACAGACGCTGCCCTGGCCATGCTGAGGCGTGGGCTGACGAGCCTTCAGTCCCCTTATCCTCACGCGTCCGCCACCCATGTAGCTCAGGGTCTTGCATTTTCCTAGCATTGGTTGAGATTCTTTTCTAAGGACTGCTTTGCACTCTAACAAGATGAGAGTAATGATGTAAAGGTAATGCAGGATTCTTAATGAATACATAAAAATCCAGTTGTTCAGAATAATCTTTTTAAGTCAAGGAAGTATAGTAATACACTGAAAATATCCTTAATGAGAGCTGAAGCCAACAAGAACTTTTTGGAGCGAACGCTAGTCTACTTGAAAACAAGACAACCCAAATTGTAGTCTCTAAGCATAATAGATGGTCAACAATTACGTTGGATTGAGGAATTCTTGTGGAGTCATAGGCACTGCTGTGTGTGTGTGTGTGTGTGTGTGTGTGTGTGTGTGTGTGTGTGTAGGAGAGCTGGGGTGCAGGCCAGAGGTGTAGGGCGTGCAAGAATTCACCAGAGACAGAGTGGGGAACAGATCAGGTGGGTCCACTGAAACCCACTGCTGAGGGGAGCAGAGGGAGACAGGAGGGGTCTGCTGCGCCCTGTGGGTAGCTCCCTGGCCGGGGATGGAACTCAGGCCGTAATGGTGACAGCGCTGAGAGTGACCCCTGGGACACCAGGGAGGCCCCAGGTCATAGACTCTGAATTTCAGTTGACCTGAGCTCAGAGAACCACAGCGTTGGGTGCTATTTTACTGGTTTGGCAGTTGCACCTCACCTCCCCTTTCCTTTCCCAGCACCCCCACTGCTGGGCTGCAGCCTTTGCCTGAGGTGCCAAAGGTATCTCAGGACATTTAAGATTTCTTGAGACTTGATGTTTGACTGTCACAGCTAGACAGTTCTAAGCTTTGCTGCGGTCTGTCTCCCTCTGTCTCCTGGTGCAGTTCTGACTCAGCCCTCGGAGGGAATGTCCGAACAGTCTCCGTGTTCCTGCCCCGTGAGCGAGCAGAGCAGCCTCTGGATGACATCCCTGGGGTGCTCAAGCCAGACTTGCCCTATGGCCAGGGCCAGGGCCCATGCTGGGCACAGGGCGATGGGGAGGGGTCCTGTACTGTGAGGACAGACGCTGAGAAGGAGCCCGAAGCAGAGGCCCAGGGGGCCTGCCGGTGCCGCCCGCGCGGCTCTCCCGGCGCCATTTAACTCTTAACAGTACCTCAAGTAATGGTGTTCGCTCTCGGCCGAGGACGTGGAGGCCCAGGAGTTGCGTGTACATTAAGCACTTAAGAGTGAGTTGCTGCAACCACAGATGGCGCTGGCAGGGATCACGCTCAGCGAAAGAAGCCAGAAACAGAAAAATCCTGGACGGTCTCACTCAGAGCAGGAATCCAGAAAACCTAAATAAGGGACCAGGAAAAAGAACAACTATAAGAAAGTGAAAATCAAAACCAACAAACACCTATGAACCAGAGACACTCTATGGGGGGTGGGGGGCGGGGAGGGGAGGGATTGGGGTCAAAATAAGGGGGTTGCAATTGTATGGGGAACATAAAAATAAAAGTTAAATAAAAAAAGAATTATATATATATATATATATATAGAGAGAGAGAGAGAGAGAGAGAGAGAGTGAGTTGCTGCAAAAGGTTGGGAAATCGAAGCTAAGGGCTTCGTTGTGATGGGCTAAGCGGCGATTTCATCTCCTCAAGTGCTGGGTCATTCAGGTCCAGTCCCGACGAGGCCGTGAAGAGCGGATAGCACAAGCAGAGGAGGCGCATGGATGAGTTTTGTCCTTGGCCTGTTTACAAATGAAATCTAGTAGTTCAGTGAAATAAAGCCCCGGGGAAACCCTGGAAGCTACGACAGAGATCCCGTGTCCCGGCAGGCCCTCGCCGAGTCTTCTGAACGAGCCCTGGACGCTGTCCCTCCCTGCCCGCCTCGTCACTCCCTCGGTGACCTGTCGGTTCCGGGGGGGTCTGAAGCCACACCCTTGTCCCCCCAACCACAGCGCAGTGCCTGCCCCCCCGCCCTTGGCAAGAAAATGTCTATTCCAGAGGGAACAAGTCAAAGAGAAGCTGTCCTCTGCGGACACCATAGACCTGTCTATTGAATCAATTTCAGTTGTTTTGAAGCAAGAAAATACTTCACACAAAGCTGCCGGCCTCGAGGAACAGTGATTTCTGGAAGCGTGGGCGGCCTGTGTGTTTGAGAGCTCGCGAGCCTGGCCGCAGGGTCTTGTGTGTTCCTGGCCGGTGCGCGGAGATGATTTCCTCTCGCTGTCGGTTCAGTTATGATATTAGACATGTTTTTGATTAAAACATTTCTGGTCTGTAAGTGAAACTGGTTATTTTGAATATACTTCATCTGGAATATTTGAGTATGCACAGGGGACTGTCCGGAACGGGTTCTATTTTGGAAAATACCTGCCTAGCGGGGCTGCCGAAGAAAGCCCACACGGAGGCTCGAGGGCCGCAGGCCGGGTGTGGCTTGGAATTGGAATTTAAAGCTCCTCAGTTACACGCTGAACAGCACCTTCCTCGGAAGGAAGCAGAATGCACAAGCACACCCGGTTGCTTTCAAGGGTGCCTGTATTTCAGTAGAGAATTGGGTTTCTACGACTGAGAGGAGAAAAGCCTCCAAAAGAAAAGAATTGTCCCTTGTGCATCATGTCGTGTGCCCGGTCATCGGCCGCCCCTTCTTCTTGCTGCCCCCCTCCTGTCCCTCTCACGAGGCGAACATCGTTGTGGTGGTCGTTGCTGGAGCGCGGAGGTGCGGGCTCTGCCGGGTGCTGGACGGTGAATCCAGGGGCTGCTTCTCAGGGCTTCCCCTTCAGGGGTCCGGGAGGGTTGGCTTCTGGTGCCGGCCCCGGGGATGCGGACAGTGTTGCCAGCTACTGTTCTTTGGGGGACATTACTGCCACCATTCAGGGTTGCTCGTGGACCTTCAAAAACTGTGGCAAGGACAGAGAGGAGCAGAGTGGCTTTACACCAGCAGACCCTCACCCTCTTACGAGCGTGTGTGAGGGACGAAGCCCTCGCCTGCGTGGAGGCAGCAGCAGCCCTGCCAGCTGGTGCTGGCGCCTCTGGCCCTCGGGACTTGATGGGACGGTTGCCAGGAAGCGCAGCGGCTGGAGGGATGGTGCCAGGCCCCTTCCCCAGAGCAGGCTGCTCCCTGGGACTGTTCTCTGTCCCCACGGCAGGCTCGGGGCCTCTGCGCCTGGTGGTTGGCACTGCTCGCGCCTGGAGATGAGCACGCAGGCCCTTTTTATTTTAAGATTTTACTGTTAAAACAAAAATAGCAGCATTGGGAAATCACGAAAGTCCAGGACCTGATTCCCCTCTGGAAGCCCCTTGGGGCAGCTGTTATTCCTTTAGTTGAGGTTTCTTTGCCTCCAGGCTTCCTGCTACTTCTTCCATCACGGGGCAGTTTGCTGTCCAGGACGCCCCCCGGCCAGCGCAGGGCTGAGGGGGAAGGGAGGGAGAGCTGAGTGGCGCCTCTCCGGGTGCATCCTGGGGGTCTGTGTTTCTGGGGTGCTCCCTGGGACTGGACTCGGAGACATTCAGAGCATTTCCTCAGAGCATTCTTGTTTTGGGGTGGTGGTGGGGGGCAATCCAGTAACAGACTCTCATGCGGTGTGAACTTAACTTTTCGCAAATGGAGCTTACACAGCTGCTCTGCCCCAGGCCAAGGTACGGTTTGCCCAGATGTGAGCTCACTGATGTCCCTTGACCGGGACAAAGCACAGGCTCAGCACGAGTGACGGTGGCCTGGCCTGGCTGGAACCCGTACCAGCCGAGGTCCTCAAGCCAAGTCGCTGCCAGGATTGTTTTCGCTCCAAGCTGGCTGGAGATGACATATTTCACATTTGGAAAACAATATTCCAGACACGAAGAAGAAACTATGAGTCATACAATAAATGTAATACTAGGCTGTGCCCCGGCTGCCTTTAGAGCATTGTCTTTTAGTGCTCGTTTAATTATCTGTTTGCTATAAAAGTTGGCAGTCTTGGCTTTCCTCGCCAGTGTAAACAAATAATATTATTTAATTCCCTCGCCACTTATTGCTATAATAGAAGAAACTATTTCTTTTTGGTAGTTTCGACTTCTCTGTAGTTTGAAATGGAAGTTTTTATTTTTTTATTTTTAATTTTTTTTTTATTTTTTTTTTTTTTATATAGAGGCATGTTTTCTTTCTTTCTTTCTTTGTTTTTGTTTATACATGCACTGGGTACAGTCAGAAGCTCGGGAGGGTGAGAGAATTCACCAGAGCCAGAGCAGGGAGCAGAGCAGGCAGAAGGCCCGAAGCACACTGCTGAGGGGAGCAGCGGGCGGCAGGAGAGGTCTGCGCGCCATGCGGGACCCTCCTCCGGTGGCCGGGGAGCAGCCGGGGATCGAACCGGCGCCGCAGAGGCTGCGGGCAGCTTCGCAACCCAGCGCTCAACCGCTGCACCACCGGGGAGGCCCTATTTTTTATTTTTTTAAAGATTTTTTATTTATTTATACAAGCACTGGGTACAGTCAGAAGCGCGGGAGGGTGAGAGAATTCACCAGAGCCAGAGCGGGGAGCAGAGCAGGCAGAAGGACCGAAGGACACTGCTGAGGGGCGCAGCGGGCGGCAGGAGAGGTCTGCGCGCCATGTGGGACCCTCGCCGGTGGCCGGGACAGCCGGGGATCGAACTGGCGCTGCCGAGGCCGCGGGCAGCTTCGCAACCCAGGGCTCAACCGCTTCACCACCGGGGAGGCCCTGAAATGGAAGTTTTTAAAGAAGCTTTCTCTTCTTTTTTAAACAGTTTTTCCTTCAAGTAAATCTAAGGGAGGCGAAATAAAATTCTCATTTTGAAAGTAAGCAAGCCTCTGTCACCACAAGTAAAAAAAAAAAGCCTTGTCACTGATGAAACATTCCAGAGAGAGGCCGTTTTGTCAGCCCTGACTCATCTGGGGGGTTGACAGCTCCGGGTCTGGATTCCGCTCTGACAGCCGGGAACTTGATTTCTGAGCCGAGCGGTGCGCGCCCTCGGGCTATGGTTCGCCTCCTCCCTGCAGCGAGGATGGCCGGGAAGTCCAGGGACAAAGGTCTGCGCAGCGAGCCTGGAGTCCGAGCCCAGGACCGGGCTGGCCTGCGCCAAGTGGCTCCCGGCAGCCAGCGGGGCTGCACGCCGGCCCATGCCAGGGGCAGCCTTGAGTGGCCGTCCTCCTCCTGGCTGCCGAGGCCCGTCCTGCTGGCCCAGTGCTGGCGACAGCGACAGCCGCTCTCGGCAACAGAGAGCACAAACCCTGTGAGGTCCGGGCAGGTGAGGACTCAGGGAGACCGGCTGCTCTGGACTTCCTTGCAGGCCCCGCTTTGATGCTGGTGTTTGCCACCATCCAGCCCCAGGCCCGCGGTGCCCTCTAGACATCAGGCCTGTTTCCATTATTGTCCTAAGCTAAGTGAGCTGAGCGGCGCCTCAGTTCGTGGAGCGCTGGTTACGGTGAAGAGACGCCAGCGGAAAACCAACAGGGACCGATACTATCAGCGCATCAGGCTGTGAAAGATGCTCTGAGCGCGGTGCAGAATGTCGGGCAAGCTCGCCAGTCAGTCATGCCCGGGGTAAACATGGCTTCATCTTCCCAGCCACCAG
Organism: Talpa occidentalis; assembly: GCF_014898055.3. NCBI lineage: Eukaryota > Metazoa > Chordata > Mammalia > Eulipotyphla > Talpidae > Talpa > Talpa occidentalis. Next base: position 85,484,536 of record NW_023601653.1, read on the forward strand.
ACAGAGTCCCGCTTTGCTCACGCAGGCCGCGGGCAGAGCGAAGCGTCTCCAGAGCCCTTACCAACCTGGATTCCTCTTGTACATGACGAATTGTATCTAGATGCTTACGTGTGTCTGTGATGTTGTGTGTCTGTGACGTGTGTCTGTGATGTTGCCCCATTTCTGGAATCATGTTCCAATCCTGGAGGCATTTTGCAAAGTCCAGAATGTATGATCACAAAGAAGAGTGTCAGCATCATGAGGAGTGCTGCTTTTTTTTTTGCTCTTTCAGATGCCATTAAAAATGCATTTAAAGATATTCAATACTTCTCAGTCAATAGGAGCCTTTTTTTTTTTTAAAGGTTTATTTATTTATGCACACAAGAGCTGGGGTACAGGCCAGAGGAGTGGGGGGTGAGAGGATTCACCAGAGGCAGAGCAGGGAACAGAACAACAGGCAGATTGATTGAAATCCACTGCAGAGGGGAGCAGCGGGCGAGTCAGGAGGGGTCTGCTGCGCCATGTGGGTTGCGCCCTGGCCGGCCTGGGGATCGAACTCGTGCTGCAGAGGCTTCATAGGTTGTGTCTTACCCCCTTGCGCCACCAGGGAGCCCAGGAGCCATTGTTTTTTTTTTTTTTTTTCAATAGAGGCATGTTTTATTTATTTGTTTGTTTGTTTGTTCTGTTTATACAAGCACTGGGTACAGTCAGAAGCGCGGGAGGGTGAGAAAATCCACCAGAGCCAGAGCGGGGAGCAGAGCAGGCAGAAGGACCGAGGTACACTGCTGAGGGGAGCAGCGGGCGGCAGGAGAGGTCTGCGCGCCATGCGGGACCCTCCTCCGGTGGCCGGGGAGCAGCCGGGGATCGAACGGGCGCCGCAGAGGCCGCGGGCAGCTTCACAACCCAGCGCTCAACCGCTGCGCCACCAGGGGAGGCCCAGGAGCCATTGTTTTTGATCTTCAAGTTTTCTCTGTCCAGTGGCAGCCTGTCCGTGCGGTTCTCATGGCCTCTTGACATGTTTGGTCTCGGGCACTTCCTTCCTTTGTGAGCGCGTCGGACGTGCTCAGGCTCACCTGGTGTGTTTCCTGGCCAGGCCAGGAGTCTGTCACTCCTCAAACATCCTGGTTTCTTGTAACGGCGAAATGGTTTTCGAGACCACAAAGTGGGTGTTGGGGGGGTTCATCACTACGGACCTGCCACTGCTTCTACATATGTTTGTGTGCACACATGCACATTTTTGAGAAGGAAAAAGGTGAATTGCTACTAGTTCTACTTTAAATATGCTAATAAGGATTAAAAAAGTGAAGTTCTTGGTTGTATACTTGTGTTGTTGTTACAATGAAAGCATCTTGGTTCTTCTGGCTTTAACGTAGTTAGTTGCCTTATCATGTAGTCTATAGAATTAAAAAATACCAATATTATTAGACAATGTTGCTACTGAACGTCACTGAAGATTTTTTGACAGCTGTTTGCTGGCGCAGGATGCACCATGGACGGGTGGGACCCTGTGCCCTAGAGCAACTTCTCCGTCTTTGCAAGGATGGGCTGGCCGTTTAAATTCATTTGTTTCCACTCACTTTTAGTTTTTAGGGTTTTCTTCTTATTTGTTAATATTAATAAAACAAGAGATTCTTGTGCCAAAAGCGCCCGCGTGCGGCACATCCAGAGCAATCTGTTTTCCATTTTTGTGTCTTCCATGCTGTTCTCTCCCAGGTGCTTCGAAGTCGTGTTGGGTTTACGGGTCCAGGGCCTCCCCCCGGGCCCAGCCCGCGTGTCCCTGTCCTGTCCTGGCCTGTCCTGGCCTGGCCTGGCCTGGCCTGGCCGCCGCTGCGGAAGGACTTTCTGAACCTGCTGTTCTGGGCTCCTGAAGTCTCTGGCCGGGCATGTGAGGAAACAGTTTAAAAATCGCTGTATTTCTTTTCAAATTTTTATTTATTTCTATATTTTTGCATCGTTGCTCATTTCTGTACAAGTTTGCTTTCTCCCCGGGGGTGCAGGCCCCTGAAATCCCCACCGCGAGACCGAGACCCGGCGCCGGCACCCGCTCCCCGGCTGGGCGACCCGCTGGGAGCGCGCCCCAGTGCTGCCCCCACCCCTCGCTGGGTCCCCGCTATTCCTCCACTCGGTCAGGCCACCCGATATTTTTGTTTCCTCCTGAGGGTCCCCCAGCGTCCCTCCCGCGCGGCTGCGGGCGGCACCGCTCTCCTTCCCGCGCGCCCCCGGCACCCCCGGGTCCCCCCCCGCGCCCCCCGCGCGCCCCCAGGCCCCCCGCGCGCCCCCGGGCCCCCCGCGCGCCCCCGGGTCCCTCCGCGCGCCCCCGCGCGCCCCCAGGCCCCCGCGCGCCCCCGGACCCCGCGCGCCCCCGGACGCCCGGCTCCCCCCGCGCGCCCCCCCGGAGGCCTCGGGGCTGCTCGGGTCCCCGCGCCCCTGCTCGCCCCGCCCCGCCCGCCCCGCCCGCCCCGCCCCGCCCCGCGCTCTGCGGACGCGCCGCCCGCGCCGCCTCCCGCCTCCCGCCTCCCGCCTCCCGCCTCCCGCCTCCCGCCCGGCCGCTGCTGCTGCTCGCGGCGGGGCGCCCGGCCCGCGCCCGGATGCGGCAGGACCGGCCCGGGGGCTCCCTGCGGCGCGGCGGGCGCGGCCCCCGGCGGGCGGGCGGGGTGGGCGCCCTGCTGAGCGCGGTGCTCCGGAGGCGCAGCTGCATCGCCCGCACCGCGCCGCGCCTGCTCTGCACGCTGGAGCCGGGTGAGCCGGGCGCGGGGCGCGGGGCGGGGGCGCGGGGGGCGCGGGGCGCGGGGCGCGGGGGATGCCTGGGGCGCAGGAGGCGGCCGAGCAGGAACGACCGGGCGGCTTTTCCCGGGGTCCCCGAGGCCCCGGCGCGCCTGGAGCCCCTTCTCGCGGGGCGCGGGGCGCGGGGTCCCTCCCTGCCCGGTGTTCGCGCCCGGCCGGGCCCGCGGGCGCCGGGAGCCGCGGCGGGGGTGGCGGGGGGAGCCGCCGGGCCTGCGCGCTCCCGGCCTGCGGCGCCGCGGGGCCCCGGACCCGCCCCCGCCCCGACCCGCCGCCCGCGGGAGGAGCCGCCGGCCCGGAGGGGGGACGTCGCGGGCCCTTTGTCTTCCCGCCGAGCCCGGGGCCGCGGGTCCCCCCCCGCCCCCCGCCCCCCTGTCCAGGGCGCGGCCTTCGCGCCTGAGCCCGGGGCCGGGACCGCGCGGCCAGGACGCGGGTGGGGCGCGGGGGCCGGGCGCGGGGGCGCCGGGACTCCGGGCGCGTGACGTCAGGCGGTGCGGGCCGCGCTCCCGGGTCTTTGTGCACGAGCGACGTCACGACTGCCCCCCCCGTCAGCACCGCGCGCCTGGACAGCGGCCGCTGCCCCCGGGGCCCCGCGAGGGCGCGCTCGGCCGGTGCCGGTGCCGGTGCCGGGGAGAACCGGCCCGCAGCCCGGGGAGCACCGCGGAGCGCTCCTGGGCGCGCCTGGGGCTCCCCCTGCCTGGGGCTCCCCCTGCCTGGTCGGGACCCCCCGGCGCTCAGCGGTCGGCGCGGGCAGCTCAGCCGCGGTCCAGCCCCGCCCGGGCGCTGGAAGGGCGCGTCATCGCGGCTCTGCACCCCGAAGCCGAAGCCGGCGCTGCGCGCACAGCCCCTGCCCGGGAGGGGTGAGGGCTCCCCCGGCGGCCACGGCCCCCCCCCCCTGCGCACAGGCCGCCCCTCGGTGATGCACCCCGGCTCTGGGGCTCTGGCCGGCTGGTGCGCGCGGGGCCCGGCGCTTCCCAGGGACAGGTCCTCGGAGTGGGGGTGTCAGCGCCCCTTCCCTGGAGTCGAGGTGGTGGGGAAAGACTGTAGCGTTCTCCGACTTGATTTTGTCATTTTTTTTTTTTTAAGATTTATTTATTTATTTACACAAGCCCCGGGCACAGTCAGGAGCGCGGGAGGGCGAGAGGCTCCACCAGAGCCAGAGCGGGGAGCAGAGCAGGCAGAAGGACCGAAGGACACTGCTGAGGGGAGCAGCGGGCGGCAGGAGAGGTCTGCGCGCCCTGTGGGACCCTCGCCCGTGGCCGGGGATCGAACTGGCGCTGCAGAGGCTGCCGCTGGGCCACCAGGGAGGCCCCTTGATTTTGTCATTTTGAATGAGAATTCAAGAGGAAATAACAGTTGTCAGGTGTTTTCTGGTCAGTAACAACAGCACAAACCCCCACGACGGAATGAAACTAAAATGCGATGCGAACATCCAGCGCGGCGTCCTCACAGTGCTTTCTACTTCTGCCCCACACGTGTGAGGTTGGAGTGACAGGCGTTCCTCTCAGGTCCGCTGTTAGCTGGCGGCTGTCGCTGAACATACACGCGGCTTCATCCTCAATGAATAAGTAGAACAAGACGGAATTTTATTTTTTCCAAAACATGAACATCCCATGTGTAAAGCTTCCCTGTTGTGCGGCCGCGGAACGGCTGGCACAGCCCTGGTGTGACTGGCGGCCAGGGATGGTGGGTTCACCGGTCACAGTTACCCGCCTCTGCGAGACACCTCATGCCGGCAGCTGTGTCGGGGTGTGGTCCCCGAGTGTGCTGGTGGCTCCCCAAGAGGAGCTAAACAGGGGAAGGTAGAACGTCACAGTCACTATTTTTGTTGTTGTTCTTTGGGGCTGGGGGCACCTGAGGGTGATGTGGCTTCCTCTTTGGACCCTGCCTGCTTTCTTCCTCGTCCGTGATTTCACCATCTTCATCCTGTGCTAAGGCTCCCTCTCCACCGACACCGTCCCCGCGGCCACCGGGCTTCGCTCCTCACTGCGGTGCGCTGCTTCGGCTTCTCACCTTTTCCTTCACCTCCCTCCTCTCCACCCAAACTCTCCGCCCGGGCGCCCGCGTCAGGGGCGTCTTACCCTCGTGGCTGTGGCGGCCTGGGTGCGTCGGCCGAGGCAGGCGCTTCCAGGCCACCTCTGAGGTCACTGAGGTTAGGAACCTTCCAGCTGAGCAGACGGGGCCTTTGCAGACATTGCAGCTTTGTCAGGGATTCCAAGACGCTGCTGTCTCTCCGTTTCGTTCCACTGAAGTCTGGACGTGTGAGATTTAAGAGGTTTTCTGCTGACACGTCCAGACCTTGAAGATTGTACTGTGAGAGCCCAGCTTTTCAAATGCAGGCGCTCAGGGAGATTCGAAACTAAAATCAAGTCTCCTTTGTTAAAGTGAGGCTCTCCGAGGTGCACAGATTCAGCCAGTCAGCCCAGCGTTCCCCTCCCTTGCTTCGCCCTCGGCCAGGGCCACCTGAGAGGCTGTGGGCTGCTTCCTCAGGGCCGGGGCCTTCCCCTTGAGTCCCTGGTTCCCTTTTATTCCCTCTTCACACCTAACTTTCTGTGTGGGGAGGGAGAGGGCCCCAAGCCCGTGCAGTGAGGGCTGTGGGGCAGGGCCTGCTGGCAGTGAAGGCGACGCCTGGCCCCCGGCGTCAGCCTGGGTGGGCACAGCAGAGGAGCCGCCACAAGCAAGTTACTCTTCAAGACAGCTTAACGATACGTGAAAGCTGGAGCAGCGGCAGACCTCTCCTGCCTCCTGCAGCTGCCCTCAGCAGTGTGCTTCAGTGAATCTGCCTTTTCTGTTCTCCAAAAAAAGGAATGATGTTATCTCTGTAACTTGTGCTATGCCACTGACGTTTGCGCACTAGACTTAGTCTGCAGAAGTATCCTGGAAAACAAATTCTTTGCAAGGAATTTTCTTCCCAAGTTTCGCAAGTACGAATGACACCACGCTAGCTGGAGATTGCTAGTCACCACAGCAGTTTACGGAGGCAGCTGTTATTATCCTCATTTTGAAGATAATGAATTAAGATTAAGACAGATTAAATTAGTTGGGAAAAAAACAGATTAGATCAATTGTTTTTTAAAGTCAGCAAGGTGGAGGTCTGTCTGACTTGCAGCCTGTGGTGTCACTGCTTTTTGTTGTCTCTGCATTACTCCTGAAATCGTGGGATCCGCCCTTTGTGATGTTTCATTCTGTTGCTATGGGGGATTTTTCTATTTTAATAATCAATATTCTTACTTTTTCTTTCAATAAAATTGACTAACATTTAGTAAAAATAAATGCTTCAAGATATTTTGTGATGATTCAGTAGAACAAGGTAAGTTTTTTACCTTTATTTTTGATGTAGCTTAGATTTACCCCAAATAACAATTATTTATATATTTTTCTTTTAGGAGTTGACACAAAGTTGAAATTCACTCTTGAACCATCTCTAGGCCAAAATGGTTTTCAGCAGGTAACTTTATTTGTCATTTTAAAAATATTCTAATTTTGGAATGGCTACGGAAAACGTGGAGATGTATTCTCAAGTTGGAAAAATTGTATATGCTTTGAGATGTATAAGGACATGACCCAGCTCTTAAAATAACATACAAAGCTACAAGTGGCCTGGATTTTTACTGTCACTGAAAAGTTTCGTACTTCTTATTAATGACGCAAGTGTGAAAAAATTAAGATTGGGCCTCTCTGATGGCGCAGGCGTTTGAGCGCCGCACTGTGAAGCTGTCCGCAGCCTCTGCAGCGTGGGTTCGATCCCTGCCAACCGGCGAGGGTCCCACATGGCGCGCAGACCTCTCCTGTCACGCCCGCCACTCCCCTCAGCAGTGTATTTCGTCAGTCTGCCTGTTCTGTTCCCCGCTCTGTCTCTGGTGAATCCTCTCACCCTCCCGCACCTCTGGCCTGTACCCCAGCTCTTGTATAAATAAATAAATCTGTAAAAAAAAATCAAGATGACCAAATATCTGTTTTTCTAAATTCATAACACATATTTTGATTTGGGATCTAAGCCTTCCCAGCTGCTGTACGTGCTGCAGACGGCTCACCGCTGCGCTAGGGGCTCTTCAGGGGTGGGGGCTGGGGCACTCATATTCCTTAGACCAGTCACGTCTGACTGAGAGAAGATTTTATCAGGTTCTACAGGTGCAGGATGGGGGGGTGGAGATTGAAAAGTGCTTATCCAGGTCAATTTATCCCTCGGCATTTGTCTGTCTTTTTGTTCCTAGTGGTATGATGCTCTCAAGGCGGTTGCCAGACTTTCCACAGGAATACCAAAGGAGTGGAGGAGAAAGGTGAGGAGGGATCGTAAGACTAAAATGCAAAAGGGCTGTCGCTTATCCACTCATCTCTTTTCAAGTGCCTGGAATGGCACAAAAGATATTCCCAGATTATGTTCTTTGAAACCTATCTTTCTTCAGTATTTATTCATTGGGTGAATATTTGTGGGTGATCTATTCTGTGCCAGATACTGTTCTAGGTTCTGGGGTACATCCGTGGGAAAAAAGGAAAAAGACCAAAGATTTTACTTTCTGAACCTTAAAATGCGTGCAGTATGAAATGGTAGGTGCCATGAATAAAAAGCAAAGTAGAGAAAGAAATAAGGAGAGTGGGAGAATGGAAGTAAGGAGGTGTCATTTTAAATAGCGAGGTGACCTCTGAGTACACCCCTGAGGTGAGGAACGCGGCAGACAGAGGGCCTGGCGTGCGTGACACAGTTACATTTCAGAGGGGCCATCTGGCTCCTCACTTGGGAATACGAGGTACAGGAGGCCAGTGGAGACACACAACAATTCAGCAAAGAGAGGCACCGGGTTTGGGTAGTGGACATGGAGAAAAGGATCCAATTCTTGACGTATTTTGAAGGCTGAGTCGACGCAAACTCCCCCTGGATTGAATGAAGGATGTGAGAGAGATCACAGTCATGTCGTCAAGATTTTGACCTGAGCTCATGGAGGGGTCGGGTTGATGTTTACCAGCTGGGAGGAACAGAGCCGTGTGCTGGTCTGTGTGTTGGTCTGTGTACGCAGCCTGGGCGGTGGAAGGGTAGGCGATTGGCGGCGAGTCTGTTAAGGTTGAGATGCTTGTTAGATATATAAGGTGATGACGTCTAGTGAGCATTTGGACTTAAAATTATGATGCTGAGGCGAGAATCTGGTTGGAGATATTAATCAGTGTTACACCTCAGAGTTGTATTCAAATATCGAAACTTGAAATGCTCTCTTAATAATAAATTTTAAACCTAGTCTTAATTAATAGGCCCAGAATTTAAACATTGAGGTTCCTCAAAATATGCATTAAAATGGCATTGCAGAATATGTTTTTTATAAACAGCTTTTCAGAATAACCTAATAAAAGGAGTAAAAATATCCAGTGACTCCTAAAAAAGTTAGTCATTATGGGAGCCCATCTGTCAGCTGAGTGTGTGTGTGTGTGTGTGTGTGTGTGTGTGTGTGAGAGAGAGAGAGAGAGAGAGAGAGCGAGAGAGAAGAGGAGAAGAATGACTTGAAGGCAGATGTTACTCCATGGTGGAAAAAAAAAGCCCATTCTCTGGATCAAGAAGATGTGGGACATACACACAATGGAGCACTATTCAGCGATCAAAAAGATAAACTCATATCATTTGTGGCAACTTGGATGGAGCTGGAAGGCATTATGCGAAGTGAGATGATTCCCTTAGATAAATACCAGATGGTTTTGTTTATATGCGGAATATGGAGAAACCCAACAGAGGGTCAGGAAAAAGTCAGAACTTGAAAGCTGACTGTGGACTTGAGGCATCCACAGGGGAGGGGGAGAGAGAGGGGCCTTGGCGGGGCAGAGCACAGGTTGGGGGCAGAGCACAGGGTGGTGGTGATGGCCCACGGGTGCTGTGGTTGGGGGGAGCGGACCATGGGGACTGCACCCCAGGGAGAACTCAAATACTGTCCAAAAATTAACAACCATGTAAGAAAATAAATAAATTCAGTAAATTTCAGAAAAAGGACCCTTTCTCCATGAGTGCGCAAGTAGCGATTCAGAGCCAGTGTTACAAGCTCACCGAGGATATAGCTAGTCCCATGAATAGATACAGAATTTGAGGCCTTTTTTGGGGGGTCTGTTTTCTTAACAGTATCCCTGTAATGGCGGGGTCCCTGCTTGGCCTGTAGTAGAACTCGAGGAATATTAATGAAAGAATAGACGCAAGGCCCCGGCCGTGCTGTTCTGTGCAGCAGAGCTTTCCGTCAGGCTGGTAGATTCCCACCCGTGGGCTGCGTCTAGGCTGGAGTCAGTTCTCATTTTCTTATTGATGCAATACCAATTTTTTGATAAACGTTGGAATATGTCTCTGACTTCGGCCTTCTTTACCAACCTGTTCACCTGTAGGTCTGGCTGACCTTGGCAGACCAGTACTTGCACAGTATCGCCATCGACTGGGGCAAAACCATGCGCTTCACTTTCAACGAGCGGAGCAATCCTGACGACGACTCCATGGGAATTCAGATAGTCAAGGTAATGCCCGACCCGGCCTGCCGCCCGTCGCGGCGTGGAGACTCTGAGAGCTGGATGGCTCCTGGGCAAGGGTCAGGTCATCGCTTCGTTTAGGTCTGGGTCTGCTGTTTGCTGTTGTTTACTTTTCAGTGGTGAACTTTGACTGTGCTGTGTCTTCTTAACTTTGAATGTTGACAGTGAGAAGAGAATATTTCCATTCATACTCATATTTTTTACCTCGCTCATATGATAGCAGATTAAAAATTCTTTTATTCTGTTATCATGGGTAAGGGTAAGGGCTGCCAGCTAAATTTTTACCTAAGAGTCACTGATTGAGAAGTATAAGGTTAAGTATATTTCATATTAGAATAAATGAGCTGGGGACCTCCCTGGGGGCACAGCGGTTAAAGACAAGGCACTATCGGGCCTCCCCGGTGGCGCAGTGGTTGAGCGCTGGGTTGCGAAGCTGCCCGCGGCCTCGGCAGCGCCGGTTCGATCCCCGGCTGCTCCCCGGCCACCAGAGGAGGGTCCCACATGGCGCGCAGACCTCTCCTGCCGCCCGCTGCTCCCCTCAGCAGTGTACTTCGGTCCTTCTGCCTGCTCTGCTCCCCGCTCTGGCTCTGGTGAATTCTCTCACCCTCCCGCGCTTCTGACTGTACCCAGTGCTTGTATAAATAAATAAATAAGTGAATAAATAAATCTTTAAAAAAAAAAAAAAAGACAAGGCACTATCAAGTTATCCCAGCCACTGCAACATGAGTTCAATCCCCAGCTAGGGAGCTGCCCACAGGGCACAGCAGACCCCTCCTGTCTCCCTGCTGCTCCCCTCAGCAGTGGATTTCAGTGGGATCTGCCTGTTCTGCTCCCTACTCTGTCTCTGGGGAGTCCTCTCACCCCCCCACGCTTCTGCCCTGTACCCCAGTTCCTGCATGCATAAATAAATAAATCTTTTTTTTAAGATTTATTTATTTATTTATACAAGAACTGGGGTACAGGCCAGATTTGCAGGAGGGTGAGAGGATTCACCAGAGACAGAACGGGGAACAGAATAGGCAGACTGACAAAATACACTGTTGAGGGGAGCAGCAGGTGAGGCCGGAGAGGTCTGCTGCGCCTTGTGGGACCCTCACTGGCGGCTGATCTAATGTGTCTGTTTCAGCCAAATGCTAAAAATTTTTTGGAATTTTATGTGATATGCTTGAAAAGCCCCTGCACTATCCACATGTCAGTTATTTGGAATTTTAGAATGTGTTCCATAGAGATGGACTGTTCTTTATCTGAGATAATTTCTTTCTGTTTCAATTATGAATTAAGGCAGTGCACATTTTATGACAATCATGTTACTGAGAGACGTCTTTATTTTGTCATGGAGGTGAATATTATGTCAGTAATATGGCTTCAGCTTCTGAAAACTGTTATCTCTGGAAATTAAATTATAGGTATTGCTCTCATTAAATACTAAAGTGCAGCAAATGTTTCTGTCCCTTTTGTGTAAGTTTGTAAAGCAATTTGGAGACAATGCTATTTCTGTCTCGGACAGGAAGAATTTTATGTTTCTGTTTAGTACAGATTACATTTTTTTGCTATTTTGATTTTGCTCCTTAATATTGCGTGGAGTTTTCATAGTTCAATATTGTATCCCCCCCTTTTTTGTAGAAGGGAACAATGTTAGCATATAAAATATGTGAGTTTTGATGGTTGTTTCATCTGCAGCATATTAATTATCGCTATTAAAATAAACTTAAATTATATGAAATTATAATGTAATTTTTGTTAATTCTAAGCCACTTTTTGTATTAATTCTGAAAACATGTTAAGTATAAAATTTGCCTGAAATTTCCCTTTAAAATGTGTCTTAGTCAACTGTTTTTAATAATACTGGGGAAAAGTGTTTCTTAGTATACTGGAAAGCATTAGGAAAAGAAAACAAAGAAGTGTTTTGTTCCATGTGTATAAGGTACATGCACACTTTTAAAAACTAAAATCCACAGTGATAATCCGACTGAATTTCGTGCTGAGGCAAAGAGGTCCTCAGAGGCGCCTTCTCGGCAGAGATGCCAAGGAGCTGTTTAAAACACGCCGCTTCCTCCGTCTAGGATCTCCACCGCACGGGCTGCAGCTCCTACTGCGGCCAGGAGGCCGAGCAGGACAGGGTCGTGCTGAAGCGCGTCCTGCTGGCCTACGCCAGGTGGAACAAGAACGTTGGCTACTGCCAAGGCTTCAATATCCTGGCTGCGCTGATCCTGGAGGTCGTGGAAGGTGATGAAGGGGACGCCCTGAAAGTGAGTCCTGGGCTCTGGGGAAGGCGGGGGAGTTTCTTCTAGAGCAGAATGTGGGAATTCAGTTTCTCTACCCTGACGCCCCGTCCTTCCAGGGTATTTGCCACACCTTTGTCGTTACCCACGAAACTACTTCCCTAGGCTAAAGCCAGATCAAGTGACCAACTGATGTCGTTGCTAAATGTGAAGAGGTTGATTATATTTTTTAGTCACACTTGTAAGAAAGATGTTTTTTTAAAGCAAGTTAAATGCTGATTGGGGCCTCCCCGGTGGCGCAGCGGTTGAGCGCTGGGTTGCGAAGCTGCCTGCAGCCTCCGCAGCACTGGTTCGATTCCCAGCTGCTCCCCGACCACCAGGGGAGGGTCCCACATGGCACGCAGACCTCTCCTGCCGCCCGCTGCTCCCCTCAGCAGTGTACTGCGTCACTCTGCCTGCTCTGCTCCCCGCTCTGGCTCTGGTGAATTCTCTCGCCCTCCCGCGCTTCTGACTGTACCCAGTGCTTGGATAAATAAATAAATAAATAAATCTTTTTTTTTTTTTTTAAAGTTAAATGCTGATTGGATTAATTACCCATTGCTTTTTGGCCCACCAATCCTCGAAACAGCAAATATACATTAACGTACATTTTCTTGAGTTAGGAGTCTGGGTGTCCCTAGCAGACTTAAAAATCACATCAAACTGTTGACCGGGTTGTGGTCTCATCTGAAGGCTCAGTGTGGGAACACTCACTTCCAGATTAGCTCACTTGGTTGTTGGCAGGGTTTGATTCCTCACAGGTTGTGGGGCTGAGGAGCCCAGTTTCTTGCTGGCCACTGGCTGAAGGCCTGTTTTAGTTTTCTGCCATGTGTGTCTCTCCATTTCCCCAAATGGTCGCTGGCATCCCTTAGAGCGAGAAAAATAATAAAAGAGAGCAAGGCGGAAGAGGCAAGGTGCTGAGGGATAGCCTGGTCTCAGAGGTGACATACCATTATTTTTGCCCAATTTTATTCACTGGAACCCAGTTACTGTATCCAGCTCCCTCTCCAGGGAAGGGCTTATGCGAGGGCTTGACCAGCAGGAGGCGGGAATCACTGACTCGACCATGTTAGCAACTGTGTGCTCCACCCTTACGCTTAATTCTAGTCGGCCCTTGTTAGCTTGCTTTACTCTTCATTTTTGGGCCAAGGGATGACGGAGGTAGGAGTGAATGTCCGTGATGGAAGGTGTTTGCATGGAAAATTTATGAAAGTGAATTATGTTTATTGTCTTTTAATCCTTGATGCCTTGAAACTTTATTAGTGAAAAAAAAAATCAAAACAAAACCTGGGAACATTTGAGGTGGGGCCCTAGAAATTTAAGCTTATTGGCCTGCATGTGAGTCAGTGAGTGAGCAGAAATAGCGTCTTTATGAAAAATGAAGTATTTCAAGTGTGCAAGGTGACTGTCACCGTGTTTTCTCCGGGCAACATGGAGTTGCTAATTCATGATTGAACCTGTCGATGGCAGTGCTTTGTGATGGATGGGATGGATACTTAGTCTTTTATTCAAGAGCCTCTCCCTACTCCCCAACTCTGTGTTTGATTGTGGCAAATGCCCAGTGATAGGCTCTGTCACTGAATAATGTGATATGGAAAAACAACCACATATTCCCCCTGGTTTATACCCATCATGGTGGAATTAATTATAAATCCACGATCTAAATATGTATTCACCCTCTCACTTTTTCCATTCATTTATTTAAGGAAATAGCTTTGAACGCCTTGTTTCCCTAATAGGCAGCGGTGGCTGCAGAGGCAGTGATAAGTCAGATGCATGAGTTCAAAACATTTCTCATTAAGAAGCATTGCTGTTCACGCAGCCCGTCAGCCGGGGTCTGTTTCTTCCGGTGTAATTTGTGTGACTGTGAAACAAAAACTGTTCGTTGAAAAGTTGGAGCAAGCAGTTTGCTTGGGGGTGCGGTGGAGAGGTTGGGGGAGGGAATATACATGCAGTTATCATGAAGGCCTTGGTGATACTTGAGAAACTGAAAAGTCACATAAAGACGGATTAGATACAGTTGAGAATTGAGAAACTGAGTCTGTCTCTTCCTCTAAGGCACTCCACGGAAAGAAATGGCACTGTCATCTTTTGGGATCGTATGGCGAGGCATTTCGTATGCAGAGGAAGGTTGGGTTCATGAAGAAACAGTCCAGATAGAAAGGGAAACATTGGGTGTCGTCTTTTTCCAGCAGCTCTTTTGACCTCTGTGAGTTGTAATTATTAGGGAAATACATGGTTTAATTTTCCCTGATTTTTTAGCACTTACTGCTTCTCCTTAGTAACTTTTATTTTTCTATTTGTTGAAAATTAGAAACCCACTGTTATTTATTTCTGAGCACTTAATTTCTAAGAGTGCTTTGAGGATCACAGCAAAATTGGGAAATGAAGGTTCAGAACAGCACAGGAGCACGCATGTGGCGGGGCCCTCCGCCCCCCACACCCACACGCACACGCACACGCACACGCACAGCCCCGTGCCCGCGGCACCGCCCCAGCGGGACGTTTGCTGCATCGGCAGAGCCTGCGTCGGCATGTGGCCGTGTCAGCTGGATTTCCCAGTTCAGGGCTTCCCCTGGGCTGTGTGTTCCGTGGGTTCGGGCAGATACGCGAGGACGACGCGTGTTCAGCGAGGTCATGCAGAGCTTTCCCGGGCCTGCGAGTCCCCCGCGCTCCACCTCCTCTTCGCTGCTTCCCTGTCCCTGCAGCCACAGAGATTTCCTGTCTCCATAGTTTGTGTTCCCAGAATGTCCTGTAGTCGGCACCGCACGGATGCGGCCGTTCGGGGTCCCTTCCTCCACGGGGCGACGTGGGAGCCGAAGGTGCTCTGGGCCTCCTCAGGGCTTGCCGCCCAGACCAGGGCCCTGTTGCCTGGGGCCCCGGAGGGCGACTCGGTTGCTTCCTAGTTTTAGAAATTATAAATAAAACGGTTATCAAAATCTACACATGGGGTGTGAGTGAGTGAGTGAGTGTGTGTGTGTGTGTGTGTGTGTCTAGTTTTATGCGAGTAAGTTTTCAGACCCTTGGAGTAAATACCGAGGCGTGCAGTCGCGGGGCTGCATGGTAAGATCAGGCTTAGTTTTTAAAGAAACGGCCAGGCTGTCTTCCGAGGTGACCCCACCGTGGCCGCACCCCTCCCGGCGGGCACCTCCCTGGCTCCGGGCCCCCGTCAGCATCGGTGCTGTCCGCGCCGAGACCGCAGCAGTCGTGTGGCTGCATCTCGTTGTTGTCATTTGAATCCCTGGCGGCGGGTGTGAGCCTCTCTCCACAGCTCCTCTGCCGCCTGTTTATCTTCTGCGGCGAGGTGTTCGAGCCTTGGTTCATGATTTTAAAAAGGCCGTCTTCTTCGTGCGAGTTTTAAGAATTCTTTGTATGTTTTAGATAACAGTCCTTTATCAGACGCTGCTTTTGCAGTTATTTTATTCCAGCCTGTGTCTTGCCTTCTTATTTTCTTGACGCTGCTGTCAGAGCGCAGGCGAAGTCCAGCGTGTCAGTGCTGTCTCTCCTCTGATGGTGTGTTTGAAAAGCCGTTCCCCTGCCCAGAGTCACCGACGCTGTTTTTGTGTAGTTTTGTGATTGATGTTTACGGCTGTGATTTCTTTGGAGTCAGTTATTGTGAAGAATGTAAGATTTATGTTTAGATTATTTTTTCTTTTGCATTTGGATTCCAGTTGTTCTGTAACAGGGTGGTCCCCAGGAAAGGGGGAGGTTCCCTGCCCCACCCAAGGGAGGGTGGAGCTGAGCAGGAAGAGGAGAAGCTGCAGAAGAGACTGAGGAAGGAAGGAAGCAGGATGGAGCCAGGAGACCTGGAGGAGGTGCATGGAGCCTAGAGACACGTGAAGAAACTGCGCTTGCCTTTTGGTCGTGGACTGGGTGACACAGATGTGGGGGAGACCCGTGGGGAGGTGACCATGGCAGCTTTTATCTTGATGTTGATTTTGCTCTTTTCCTTCCGGGCTTGTCTGGTTGTTTGTGACCCTTTGCTGTGGGTCCCCACTGGAAGATGCTTTAGACTTGTGGCAGGCTTTGGGGCCTTGCTCTGGGCCAATCCCATTTGGATGGACTTTTACCCACGAGGGGACGGGTCACTTTGGGTGCTTGATTTAGAAACTAGACTCTTTGCCTTACCTGTATTGTTTCCTAGTTTTATTAAAGTTCCTTCCCATTAAAGTCTCCTATGTTTTGTGTTGATGCGGCGGATGGCAGAACCCATTTAGAATAGGCAGGTTTGCGGGGTTTGGGCTGCCCCTTTCCCTGCCCTATAACAGATTTGGCGACCACGAAGATTTAGGACAGAGCCATCCGTGGTTAGTCAGCCCCATGGGAAATTGGGCTTCCCTATGGCACTGGCTACCATAAGCGCAAATGTGATTTTTGGTTTCTCCAGTGTGTTTGTTTCATATGTCGATTTGCTGTTGAAAAACTGGCTTGGGCTTTGTGAAGATTCTGTGTGTTTATGTGTAATTTGTTTGTTGTTCCAGCTCTTGTTAAAGGGGCTGTCTTTGCTGAACTGCCATCGTTTATGCTAACCGCTAAAAAAGATCTAATATTTGGTCTTTGAAATCCAGCAGGGGTTGGAGGGACACAGTCCCGTGAGCTACCCCTCGCTTTCTGTCTGTGTCAGCGTCTGGGACGCCTTAGGCAGAGCTTGTGTCGCAAGAATTGCAGCGATAATTGCACATGTTTGGTTTGTTTTTCTTGCTTTCATGTAATTTTGAGGGAGTATAATTTTTCATAAAAATGTCTTTCTTGATATTATATCATTTACTTTTGATGAAAATTGCAATAATAGGTAGACTTTGAATTTTGTCTTCACGTCCCTGTAAAACCCTTTTTTCCTTCTTCCTGGAGTGCGAGGTCCCCGCCAGGGAACTTGGCCCTGGGGATCTGCTCTCCTCAAGTGTCCCCAACACCCCCAGGGCCTCCCCCTCACATAATCACGTAAGCTCCTAACTCCAAGGTGATGATACATTCTGCCTCAAGACGAGGAGGTGAAGAGGGTCCCGGGGCCGGCCTGCTCCCGTGATAAAGGCCTCAGCCGGGCCTTCTGACGGGTGCGCCTTGTCCTCACCGACCTCGTGGCACCCCGATCCCGAGAGTAGGAACTCCAGCGGGATGAGGGGACAATGGCACTCTGGCTTATCTTGGGAGATAATTTTTTTCTTTTGAAAGTAGGGTTTTGTGATTTGCTGCAAGTCCAGATGGAGGTAGCACTTCTCCACCGGCGCGTGGAGGAAGTCAGCTGCGATGATGTCAGTTTGTCGTTTCCGCGCTCTGGGGAGTGGCCGTTCAGGGCGGCCAAGGCCGGGTCGTCTTAGTGGTTCTTGGTATCTTAAAAAGGTAATAGCTTAGAAAGGATCCTGACCCACATCTTTAAATCTTTAAAAATATTGAAGATTTTGAGGACCTCGATGTGATTGAAGGATCACAGACTGAAATTAAAATACGCAATTAAATTACACTGGAAATTTCTGACAAATAGAAAGGTTAGAATGAAGTTAGTAATTTGAAGCATTTGTGAGATAATTTTACGAAAAATAATCAGATTTTAAAAGTATTATTTGTTCAAACAAACACTGGCATCATGGTCCCTGGAGGGGAAGGAGAGGAAAAGCTGGCGTCCGCTGCGACAGCCCGGCTGGTGGTCAGCGACTCCCGAGATCTGCCCCAGTGGAAGCCTCTTCACGGGCACCTCCTGGTTTCACATAAAGGCCGTGGGATTGTGCTGACGTCCAGGAGTCGCTGTTGCGATCCCCGCCGCAGCCCAGGAAGCCTGTGCTCTGCCTCGTCCCAGTGAGGCCGCGGGTTATGTGGTCACAGCTGCTCGGGAGGTGAACTCAGGCCTAGAGGCCCTTCTGGAAACTTCAGGCAGCAGCAGACTTTGGGTCTGAGTTACTTAAATACTCATGCTGCCCGCTTTTTCCCAGCGGGGAGGGAGCCACGGGAAGCGAGGCTGTTGGGCAGTGCCACATTCAAAGGACGGTGGCTCTGGTGACCTCCATGCCACCCATGTGAGTGTTCTTGAATGTGTTCTATTTAGTGTTTGTTGGGATCCCAGTTTTTATGAATGATCTTATTCTTGATCTTTTTCTTCAGATTATGATTTACCTTATTGATAAGGTGCTTCCTGAGAGCTATTTTGTAAATAATCTCCGGGCGTTGTCTGTGGATATGGCCGTCTTCAGAGACCTCTTGAGGCTGAAGCTCCCTGAATTATCTCAGCACCTGGATACTCTGCAGAGAACTGCAAACAAGGAAGGCGGAGGTAGTGCTGGTTCGCAGCTGTCAAGTACTCTGATTACGCTGTGTATGGGGGCCTAGGCCTGGAATGGAAATACGTGTTTTTAGGTATTTCTGTTGGTGAGGATTTGATGCACTGGGATAAATTTCTAGAGTACAAAGGCAAAACTAGACAAACCGGGGCCACATGTTGTACCTCTAACCGGTCACGACTAGGGAGTCAGCCAAGAACCTGTGCTTCGGCGCCAGGCCAACAACTGACACGGCCCCCCGCACTCCGGGTGGGGAGGGCACCTTCCCTGCTAGGCCACCTGCTTGAAGTTGACACCAAACCTCCAGGACCTCTTTCAAAGCAAGCAATAGCTATGGCTTAGCACAAACTGTGGTTTTTGCCTGAACCATGGAGATTACGGGAAAGAGGAATATGTATTTTCATCAAGTTGCAGGAGATCAAAGGAGTCAATTGGGTTGAAACATTTAATGCTCCTTTTATTCATCGTGCCAAGGATATTTAGAGTTCCCTGAGATGAATGGTCTTTCTGGACTCCGGGCAGAATCTGAACCCGGCAGGAAGGCACTCGGTTGGGGGATGGCCATGGGATGGCTCTGCAGGTGACTGAGTCTTCTTGCTGTCCAGTGGGCCCCGGCCAGCTCTCCGAGGGCCTGAGCCAGGGCTGTCATTGCACCCCCGGCTTGCACTTCCCTGGCTGCTCGGGACATTCGGAAGAACAGTCAGAGTGTGTTGTTTCCTGTCAACAGGTGTCAGGTCCTGACCCACATTTAAATGTGGGGAAATATTAAAGGATTTTAAGGGCCTAATCTGTGGTTAGAATACCCTGGGAAAGTTGGCAGCACCCAGGGGTCCCTTTGACAGTGCTGGAACGGCCCCTCAGCTGTGGCTGTGCAGTGTGGCTGTGTGGGCTTCATGGCACACGCAGGAGGACCAGCCTTACCTGGCTTGTGGTCAGACGCACTTTACCCGGCTCTGCCGGTTCCCCCAAATGCCTTGTACTTGTCTGCAAGGGGTGACCCAGAATGCGGTTTCTGGACAAAATACTCCTTTGTTTATGGAGAAGAAGGAAGAAAGATAAATGTACATGACTGTGATTTGGGGGATCAGTCCAAATATTTAGGTTTTTCTATATCAGTAAAATATATACTTGTGCCATCATAGGCATAAGGAGGAGGCATAATTAGGAGGGAGCTCTGTTTTTAGTGAACCAAGAAATTCAGAGTGAGCTGGTTCCAGATTTTTAAAACTATGTGTAGTTCGGTTCAAATATTTTAATTTCATCTTATTTAATCTCCAAATATTTTGGGATTTTCCAGCTATCTTTCTGTTACTAATTTCTAGTTTCACTCCATTATTGTCTGAGAACTGTGTATAATTTAAGCAGCAGGAAAATAATTTGTAGTGAGCAATTTTTTCTTTATCATCAGCATCTGAGTAAAAGTGGACGCTGGAATTTTTTTTTTTTAAAGATTTATTTATTTATTTATATAAGAACCGGGGTATAGTCCAGGTGTGTGGGAGGGTGAGAGGATTCCCCAGAGACAGAGTGGGGAGCAGAACAGGCAGACTGACGAAATCCACTGCTGAGGGGAGCAGCGGGGAGACAGGAGAGGTCTGCCTCTGCCGCGCCATGTGGGACCCTCACCTGCCAGCCGGGATTGAGCCGGCGCTGCAGAGGCTGCGGACAGCTTCACAGCGCGACGCTCAACCGCCTGCGCCACCAGGGGAGGCCCCGGACGCTGGACTTGTAAAAGTCAGATTTTGCTTTTGAGAGGCTAAAAGCCTACCTTTTTTAAAATCCTGTTTTTAATGAGGAAAACCTTTGTCTTAATTTTCAGCACTCTGCAGTAGGTAGAGCCACGTTAACTCTCAGGTCAACATCTCTGAAGTACCACAAAGAATTTGTGAATTTAGTTCTAATTGACTTTCATTAGTTTTTTAATCTTAAGATTAAAAAAAAATACGTTTATGTTTTTCTAGAAAAAGGAAGGAAAGAAGGAAGAAAGAATCACAATGTAGAGCAACAAACAAGTCAGTCAGGAAATGTAACACCTGGGGAGACGAGGCTGAAGGGTACTTTGGTTTCTTGCACGTTTTAATTCTGAAACAAATACAGCTGCGGGTTTTATTTCAGGCGGCTACGAGCCCCCCCTCACCAACGTCTTCACCATGCAGTGGTTCCTCACCCTCTTCGCCACGTGCCTCCCCAACCACACCGTCCTGAAGATCTGGGACTCCGTCTTCTTCGAGGGCTCAGAAATCATCCTGCGGGTGGCGCTGGCCATCTGGGC
This sequence comes from Talpa occidentalis, assembly GCF_014898055.3. Lineage (NCBI taxonomy): Eukaryota > Metazoa > Chordata > Mammalia > Eulipotyphla > Talpidae > Talpa > Talpa occidentalis. Next base: position 85,504,590 of record NW_023601653.1, read on the forward strand.
GAAGCTGGGAGAGTAAGTGGTTCCGCTCTGCTCGGTCCCGGGGCGTTGGGGCTGTGAGCAGTTCCGCGTTCTCACAGGCACAGCACCCATGTTCAGGTGCGAGGAGCAGAGCACCCTGGGGACTTGGTTCAGTTGCTTAAACTCCCACGGTCTCAGCGGGCTCCCTGGGCCCCGGAGGTCAGCTGGGACGGCCTCCGAGCCGCAGGCTGCTTCTGGGCTGTGGCTTGCTCTGCGCTCCCTGTGCACGAGTCCGGCCCGGCCCACTCCTTGCTGGCGTCTCTCCGGGCGCTAACTGGGGCGAGAGGGAGGACCTTCGGTGGAAGACCAGCGAGGAGTAGGTGGCTGTTGGTTACCTTTACAGTTCACCTTATTTAAAACCTTTTGTCGTTTATTTGTGTATTTTCGCCTCTCCCGACTGTGATGGACTCACTTGAGCAGCACAGCTGACGTGTCTGGCGTGGCCAGTAGTGGACCACGTGGAGCTTTTTCCCTTTCATCACGGATGAATTCTGTGTGGGAATCTGTTACTGCTCAGCATTCTGCCGGAAGGATTTTACTCACGTACTGGGCTAGAAGCAGGGCTGAAAAACTGAGGGTGTTTTCACCCATCTCCAGCGTATTATGACGGTTCCGTTGAAACCCTGTCTTCTGGGTAATGGAGAACATCAGGGTGGGATTGTTATGGTTAAATTTAAGATGCAGAGACGTCTTTAACTTGTCTTTCCGAGAGCTGTAAATGACTTGAGTGGGTACCCATAGGCAACATGTCAGAAAACTAATAAATTGCTGCCAGTATTTTGTTTCAAAATCCTTTTAATGAGCTATTTTATTTATGACAAGTTGTTTCCTGAGAGGCTTACGCCATTTTTCACTTTCCCCAAGCTCTCCCAGCTCTCCCAGCTGTCAGTTGAGGGATTAGAAAAATCCTTGTGTGTGTGTATTTTTAGACATCACATAGCTGCCCTTGCCTTTGTTTTATTGCACATTGTTTTTCAAGTAGGCACATGCGTTTGTGGAGGGTTTGGTGGCTCCGATCTGACCCGTTCCCCCTGTGCACGCCTCTGGCGAGTCTCCTTCCTCCAGCCTGCTCGCACCCTTAGACGCTCTTGGGCTTTGATGGTTGCTGAGGGTGTGTAGTCCGGTGACTAGGTTACTAGTTTCTAGCATTAGAATAGTAAAACCCTCTGTTGTGTGCTCATTCAGTTGCGGTTACTTTTGTGTTAATCCTTCCGTCTGGGGCAAGAGGAAAGGGGCCTCCCTTCACGCCCGTGCGTCCACTATCTGCAGGAGCAGACTTGGCTCGCGCGGTCACCCTCGGGACGCACGCTGGTCAGTAGGCACCCTTAAAACGCAATGTTCATTGAGCGTCTGCAAAGGCCAGGCAGTGTGCTACGCATTCTAGATGTAAAACCCGCTCACTCGTTCCTTACCGTCGTCCTGTGAGGCAGGCATGGAAGGCACTTTGCTCTCTGTTTTGCCCATGTGGGAATTGAGGCACAGAAAAGGTGAATAAGTTGCCCAAAGTTACCTGATGAATAAGGGAACGGCCTGAGTTTTTATTGTATTATTTGTACTGAGATGACTGTGTTTACAGTGCTGCATGTAAGTGGGGCCTCGGCTCAGATGCATGTCACCCCCTCACCACCCGGTGCCCATGGTCCCCCAGAGCCAAGGAGCCGCTCCCTGCTGGGGGCTTCCGTCCTGCAGCCGGATTTCTAGGGTTTGTTTGGTTTAGTTTTTACGTTCCCTTGTTTTCTTTCTTTTTATTCCACAGATGCAGGAAATCATCTGGTGTTTTTCTTTCTCCTGACTTACTGCACTTAGCAGAGCCCCCTCCAGCTCCACTCATATTGTCATGAATGGGAAGAGTTTGTCTTTTTTAACAGCATTGTCGTATTCTGTTGCATATAAATACACCTTCTCAACCCACTCATCTGTCCCGGGCTCTGAGGTTGTTGTGCAGCTGGCTGATGTCATAGTGTTGCAGCAAACACAGAGGGGCATGTATCCCTTCGAATTACTGTGTTTTCCTCTTTCTGTTAGGCATCTGGGAGTGGGGCTGCTGGGACGCAAGGTAGATTTATATTTAATCTTTTTTTTTTAAAGATTTATTTATTCATGCATACAAGAACTGGGGTACAGGCCAGAGGTGCAGGGGTGAGAGGACTCACCAGAGACAGAGCGGGGAGCAGAACAGGCGGATCCATTGAAATCCACTGCTGAGGGGAGCAGCCGGGAGACAGGAGAGGTCTGCTGCGCCATGTGGGTTGCTCCCTGGCCAGGGATGGAACTTATACTGCAGTGACTGCAGACAGCTTCATAGATTGCGTCTTACTCCCTTGCGCCACCAGGGAAGCCCAGATTTATATTTAATCTTTTGAGAAACCTCCACGCTGGTTTCCACGGCGCTGGACCAGTGTGCATTCCCACCGACTGTGTACGGGCCTCGAAGGCCCTGATCAGAATGCAGGTGTCCGGGCCCGAGTCTGCCTTTACAGATGTGAGTCCACTGATAATAAATTTATGAAATGTAGGGAGTGTGGGAATCAAGCGGATGGAACTTTACATGCTCCCGAGTCTTTGCTCAGTATCACTGCACAGCTTCTGAGCATGCGGCTTGTCAAGTGGAAATGAAGACGGGCAAGACACAGCTCGCCCGCGTGCGTCGTTCGTCGCGTGGCTGGTTCTCCGCGGAGCCGGGACCAGGCGGGAGTGTTCTCTCCGTCGTGTCGAGGGGGAACCCGCCCGGGACGGTGGAGGAACTAGTTTAAGGTCATGCAGCTAAGACGGAGCAGAGCTGGGGCTTCACCCTGGTTTTCTCCGTCATCTTCCCCTCACACTTGTCATTAGAAAAAATGCAAAGAGCCCGCGGGCCGCGCCAGTCTCAGTGGCTCTCGGGGCCTGGCAGGGACCGCTTCACCCGTCCACTCTCAGCACCGCTGTCCAGCCCCCGCTCCCGCTGCTCCCTCCGGCCGGTCCAGTCAGCACTGACCAGTCCACGGGGCCCCTGGGAGGTCCTTGGTCACCATGTCCCTGTCCCTGAAGTGCTGCTTCTTGTCCATCTGGAGAGTATTTTCACCCTGCATCCCAAGCATCGTCTCACCTCCTTACGGCCCCCCGGGGCACCCAAGCACTTTCCCTCTGCGCCCACGGCTGCTCTGTGCCTTGTAGGAACATCCCCCAAGTCCGCTCCCTGTTCATCACGTGACTGGTGGCGGGGCCTGGGCAGCTCTCGCCCCCGCGTCTCCTTTGTCACTGTGGGGTGGCGTCCCCAAGTGCCTCTGTCTGGCGCGGGGCTCCAGTGGGGGCCAACAGCGTGGTCCTGGAGAGCAGAGGCCGGGGTCCTAGACAGGACAGGCTACCCAGTGGCCGCTGCCTGCGCTGCTTCCCCAGGACCCCGAAGGGCCAGAGTCTCGCCTGTCCAGCAGGTCGCCAGGTGGTGTGTTGTGTGTGTGTGGACCAAAGGGAGAGACGGGGCATAGCGGCCATTCTAGGAGAAAAGCTGAAAAAATTCTGCCGGTGAGAACACCCTCCGGGCAGAGAAAACATGCAGACATGTTTCTCCTCTGCCCGCCTTTCCTTTCCTGTTGTGGCGCTGGTCTGTCAGCGAAGTGGGTCTGCAGACTGAGAGCAGCAGCTCCCGGGAGGGATAATTGTCCTTCAGTCCCCAGCCTCGGGCTTGGGGCTTCTGACCACAGGCAGGGGCTCCTGGCGCGTCAGATATGTCGCGCGGGCACAGCAGAGATGCCACAGGTGTGGATTTGGGGAGCCAGTGGGGAACACAGGACTCAGCCTGTCATGAGAGCCTCTGACTTGCCTTTGTTTTGTTTTTCCCTTTTACCTTTTCTCCACGTACAGCGGGCTGTGCTGTGAGGATGTCCAGGCGTTTGGTTTCTGTCCATTGCTAACTTAGTTGATTTGGTGGTGAGAGTCACAACACCTGCCTGTGCCCGTGGCACACACCTGAGGCCCGGCCGAGTGCCCAAGCCAACCTTCTCTGCCCTTTCTCTTAGGCAGATAGAGTGCTGCGAGACAGCAGACGAGTTCTACGGCACCATGGGGCGCCTCACGCAGGAGATGCTGGAGAACGACCTTCTGGAAAGCCAGGAGCTCATGCAGGTGAGTGGGCGACAGCCCCGCCTCGCTCGGGGACCCAGGTAGTGTTTCTGGAGAAAGCTTGCATCACTCACAGATCATCTATGACTCAGTTTCATGCAGAATAATATCCTGGCATTCAATGGCTCTAAAAATTGTCCAAAATCTTTGAAAAACAAGCGCTGCGTGTGAGTAACACCGATGAGGTCTTTGTTCCAGGAGTAACGGAGCTCTGCAAAAGTCCGAGTTAGCCCGTCCCTCCTGTGGGCAGCTGCCCCATGTGCCCCCTGCGTGCTCACTCGCTGGGGTAACCAGCCGCAGTTGCATTGGTTTGAGGACTCAGTTTTTGTTCATCCATATTTTGTTTTCCTCGAAGCAGATACTGGAGGGTTCTCTCTACAGCCACGCATGGGCAATGCCGGCTTCTTCACGCAAACTGATAAAACTTTCACGTCTTTCCAGGAGCATAAAAGCTGTTTAAGGCCACATTTCAGACTCGGCATTTTGCTTTGCTTTTCAGACGGTGTATTCTATGGCTCCATTCCCTTTCCCACAGTTGGCGGAGTTGAGGGAAAAATACACCTACAACATTACACCGTTCCCAGCCGCGGTTAGACCCGCCTCGGGTTCTGGGTAAGGTCTTTCATTCCTCGTCGTTGTCTCCGTGGAAGGTTTAATACCTTCATTTGCTACTGGAACTTGCTACGTATTTAGTCCCAGAAATATATTCAGAATTCAGTTGCCCCGTGAACAACATGGGTTTGAATTGTGCTGCTCCACTTACACACAGGCTTCCTCTCCCCGTGGGTTCCTCATCCACAAATCCAGCCGCCTGCCGTGTTGGCTGGTTGACTCCGTGGAGGGCAGCTCGTGTATACAGAGGGCTGACTCTAAGTTACTTGCAGACTTTTGACTGCGAAAGAGGGTTATGCCCCCAACCCCTACATTGTTCAAGGGTCACTGTAGTTTGGTACTTAAAATCTGAATGTCTCTTTATCAAGAATTTTGATTTACATTCAAGAGAGTGTTCAAAGGCTTATTTTACCAATAAATTTGGCACAAAACTGAAGGGTATTTAGCAATCCCACAACTCATGTAAAAAATAATAAAGTAGCAGGGCCTCTCTGGTGGCGCAGCGGTTGAGCGCTGGGTTGCGAAGCTGCCCGCAACCTCTGCAGCGCCAGTTCGATCCCCGGCTGCTCCCCGGCCGCCAGGCGAGGGTCCCACATGGCGCGCAGACCTCTCCTGCCGCCCGCTGCTCCCCTCAGCAGTGTCCTTCGGTCCTTCTGCCTGCTCTGCTCCCTGCTCTGGCTCTGGTGAATTCTCTCACCCTCCTGCGCTTCTGACTGTGCCCAGTGCTTGTATAAACAAACAAATAAATAAATAAATAAATAAATAAAACATGCCTCTATTTAAAAAAAAAAAAAACTAGATTGAGATTGTGTTTGTTCCTTTATTTATTTATTTATTTATTTTGCCAGTCGGATTGACAGATTCAAAAGTTTGCTGCACCTTCTGTTGATCAGGCGATGGGAAAACATACTACTGCGTGGCTTGTGCGAGCCTGGTGACGGCAGGTTTTGTGACCGGCCGCGTGGTAGTATTTGCCGAAGTTATAACGCCTGTGTCCTCGGCCTGGGAGTTCTCGCTGACAGAGGCATTTGTACACTTACAAAACACAATGTGTCTAGGTTACTGCGTCGTCGTTTACGATAGTGTGACACTGGAGACCACTGAGCGTGTGCCAGCCATGACCTCCTTGCTCAGCCTGGACTTCCCACGTCCACGGCAGCGCGGCTGTGAGGAAAGGGTGCGGAAGCTCTGTGTATGAGTGTGGAAAGATTTCTTAGGTGAATGAAAGCAAGGCCGGAAGTACGCTGAAATAGAAAGTACGCTGAAATTTGTGCAGCAAGAGAAAAGTAAGACTGTAGTCGTGTCTGCTTAGACATCTATTAAGTTGTTGCAGAATGCAGAAGAAATTAGTAACGGTGGCCCCTTGTGGGAGTTAAGGGGGGACAGAAGTGGGCAAAAGTTGGACAGGGACAGAATGGAGGCTTTAAAATGTATGCTAAGAATTACAGGTGTGTGTAATTACACACCCACACACACTTCTCATCGGTGTCCGTAGCCGCGGGACGTATTCTGTGGTAAAACGCCACTGTGTTCTGTGACTATTTCCTTTTCTTCCCGTCTGCCCCCAGGCGGCAGGGCAGGGGCAGAGACAGCGATGAAGACAATGACGCGGATGACGAGGACGCCGTTGCCGATGCAGTGGGGTGTCTTGGGCCCCTCAGTGGCCTCCTGGCCCCCGAGCTGCAGAAGGCCCAAAAGCAAATGAAAGGTAAAGAGGAGGCTGCCGTTCGGGTCACCGCACCTTGCTCCCCGTGCCAGTGACCCCGCTGCGCCCGCGGGTGTCTGTGGTTTCCTGGCCTGGTCACTGCACCTCGAGGTCCTTGTGGGCAGCATCGCCTGGGCACTGTCCTCTTTGCAGGCGCTCTCTGTCCGCTGTCGTGCGCGTAACAGATCCCCGTTGCTTTCTGGTGACTTGCTGCCCCCTCGTCTGGGTCACCTGGGGGTGCCCGTTTGCTTAGCGCGGAGCCTGGCGTGTAGTAGATGCCGTTGCAGCCTGTTTGATTTTAATTAGATTTATTCTCAATTGGCTTCTCTTCCATAGAAATGCCCTCTAAATCTAAACTATGACGGTGGCCTCTACTTGAGGTTGAGCGACAAGGAGCTCATTCTCTCGTAGGCGTTCTCTGGATTCCTCTGTTCAGCCTGTGGTTCTAGTTACTAGAGATGAGAACCTCCACGAGCCAGCGTGACTACAGGCTTCTCTTTGGGACGAGTCACAGTGCATCTCCTCTGCTCTGTGCTTCTCCAGGGCCCACGTTCAGACCGTCTTTAAGCCTTTAAGACCTGACTTCTAGAAATTTCAGTATTCTTGAAATTCACCTCTGAATGTCCAGCACTTTGCTGTTTCCCCCTTAAACTGTGCTGCTCTGAGTTGAGCGCCCTGCTGTGTTCTTCTTGCTGCGGGTAGACTCCCCTGGCCTGGACGCCATGACGTCATGGTGCTGTGAAGCAGTTTGTGCTCTTCATGTCATGGGTGGCAGCTCTTTCTTTAGGGTGTTTATCCCACACCTGCTAGTCCAGAGAGCATTTTCCTCAGCGAAAGAACATAGAACAGCCGGAAGAAACGCAATCGAGGTCAGGCACCTTTGCGCTCCCCAGGTCCTCTGGGCCTCTGCACCTCTGTGCCAGATGGCAGTCAAGGGCTGGTCCTCATTTGTGTTCTTCTTGCTTAAAAGTCTTCCTTTTTTTTTTAAAAAAAAAAAAAGTAGTTTTGAGTGTTTTCCCTAAGTCTTGGCTTGTTTTGAGTTTTAACCTGCTGAACGGTTGACTTCACATTGCATCGTGTTTGTCCTTCATACAGACTTTCTCCTCACAGCTCTTTACATAGCTTTTAGATTTGAATCTTACCAGAGTCCTGTAGATTTCCCAATGCCCCCCCACTTTAGTGCCTGAATTCTAGCTTTGAAGTCCAGGTCTATGTCCTGTTTTGTTTGTTTTTTTAGCCTGGAAATTGGTACAATGACTTTAGACTTTCTGGATTTATGTTTTCTAGGGAATTTTAGAAAACAGCAGTAATTTTCCTCTGGAAACAGTCTTAGGTTTACACAGTGCACAAAGGGGTGATGCAACCAAATAATGCACCCACACAGCCCATTAAAGAACACAGTTAGACTATGAGAAAATGCAGAAATATTTTCAGGACAAACTCTCATGTGTGTTTTTTGTGGCTTAACATCTCCTGGGGGCTCAGCTGCTCTGCCAGCCTATTGTGTGGTCAGTTCCGGGGTCCCGCTCCCCTCCAGTGTCTCCCTGTCTCCCCCTGAGCACAGAGCCCCAGGAAGAGCAGACCCTGCGGGCTGGCAACATCGGGGAGCTGAGCCCGGGGGCCATCACCTCCTGCCGCAGCGAGCACCACGCGGCCCTCAGCAGCATGATGCTGGAGCGCATGACCACCGACATCGGCGCGCTGCAGCGGCAGTACTCGCGGATTAAGAAGAAGCAGCAGCAGCAAGTTCACCAGGTGTACATCCGGGCAGGTAGGCGGCTCGGCTGGAGTCGGTGTCGGCTCCATCAGCCTTGAAAGGGAGAACAGACGTTCCTGGGACAGCCTTGGAATCTCTGCTGGCTGCAGCTCCGCATTCACCAGCACACTGGCGTGAGATAGCGGCGTTCTTAGCTGTTCATTTTTAATTTTATTTTATCAGGCTTTAAGGAAGAAAATGACCAGAGATTCCTTCTAGGCCCCAAGGACGCCAGACTGGACGGTACTAAATGAGTCCTCACTGTGTGCCCTCTAGGGAGGCTTCTAAGTGATCCAAATACTGCCATGCTGAGCAATCCTTGGACTTGAGAAATCTGTAGTGTTGCCTCCTAAATTTTAAGCATTTGAACATAGAATTCAGCCATCTGGGCACTAGTGAATCAAGCTGTGCACTGGTCATTTAATAAAACAGGTGGTGTGGTCAGACAAAAAGGAAGAAGCCCCTGCTGTGCCTCCCTGATGCCAGGGCGTCCTGGGGGCTGCTGACCCAGGCAAGTGTAATGCAGCCGGGTGCTCTTTTCCAAGGATTGTCAAGCTCACTTCTTTATAAATTCCCCAAATCAGCAAACAATCTGCTTTACTGTTTAATTTATGGTGATCTGGAAATCGGTTTGTCTTGTTCTAAGTGAAATCCAATGAAAGTGATGCCTGTCCAGAATTAAGCAACTTTGACGTGTTCCCAAAAGAGGTTTGTGGGATGTGACGGGCCTGACACGGGAACTGAACTTGCCCTCCACTTGCCCCGGAGGAGCAGGCAGTGCTTGGGTTCCTCTTTTATCCTGAGTCGCTCAGAAAACGGCACACAGAGACTGGCGCGGAGAGCGCTTTCGTGTTCAGTGTGGGCTCACGCGCCTCGGGCTCTGTCCTTAGCACAGTTGGGAGGGGGGTGCGGGGAGACGCTCAGGCCCTTCTGGAGGGCGAGCGGACGCGGCTCGGGAGGGCTGCGCGCGTCAGGCCCCGCGAGGTCCCCGCTCCGCTGCCGGCCCCGCTGCCGGGCGCGCCTTCGGCGGCGCCGAGTGTCCCCTGGCCTGGCCCGCCCGAGGGTCACGGCTGTGGGCCAGCGAGGCCCTGCCTGGTCTGTGACGCTCCCCGGGAACTGGGCGGGGCCGCGTGGAGACGCCGTGACCGCTGCCCCCGCCGGGTCCTCGCGGGGAGGCGGCCGCCCGGCGCTGGCCGCGGCCCGGGGTGGGGGGCGCGGGCGGGATGGGGGCTCCGCGGCGCGCGCGTAACCCCCCCCCCCTCCTTGCAGACCAGGGCCCGGCGACCAGCCTGCTGCCGTCGCAGGTGAACAGCGCTCCGGTCGTCAACCACCTGCTCCTGGGCAAGAGGACCAAGGCGCCCGGCAGGGCCAGGGCGGCCCTCGCGCCCCCCGCGCCCCCCGCGCCCGGCGAGGACCTGCGCGCGAGGCTCAACTCGCCGTGGCGCGCGCACCTGCGCGTGCACAGGAGGGCGGCGGCGCGCGCGCGGGGCCCGGGCTGCGGGGACACCGAGGGGCTCATCGCCGAGCCGGGCGGGCCGGGCGGGCCGGGGCCGGGGCCGGGGCCGGGGCCGGGGCCGGGCCCGGGGCGCGCGGACGGCGGCGCCGACGTGTCCGCGGCGCGGGCGCGGCTGGAGCGCCTGGACCTGAGCCCGGGGGACGCCCCGGGGGACGCGGGGCCCGGCCCGCGCCCGCCCCCCGAGCCCCCCGGCGAGAGCTTGGCCGGCGGCGCCCCGCGGACGCCCGCGTTCAGCCCGTTCCCCAGCGTGAAGCCGCTGCGCAAGTCGGCGGCCGCGCGGAGCCTCGGGCTGTACGGGCCCAGCGAGCGGACGCCCAGCGTGCGCTTCCCGCGCCTGAGCCGCGGCCTCGGCCAGCCCGGCGGGGCCGGCAAGAAGCGGTGACCGCCCTGCCCGGGGGCGCCCTGCCCGGGGGACATCCTGCCCGGGGACGCCCCAGCCCTGGGGACGCCCTGCCCGGGGACGCCCTGCCCGGGGGGACATCCTGCCCCGGGGACGCCCTGCCCGGGGGACGCCCTGCCCGGGGGACGCCCTGCCCGGGGGACCCCTGCCCGGGGGACATCCTGCCCGGGACGCCCCAGCCCTGGGGACGCCCTGCCCGGGGGACGCCCTGCCCGGGGACATCCTGCCCGGGGACGCCCTGCCCCGGGGACGCCCCAGCCCTGGGGACGCCCTGCCCGGGGACACCCTGCCCGGGGGACGCCCTGCCCGGGGGGACGCCCTGCCCTGGGGACGCCCTGCCCCGGGGACGCCCTGCCCGGGGGGGACGCCCTGCCCTGGGGACGCCCTGCCCTGGGGACGCCCTGCCCGGGGGCGCCCTGCCCGGGGGGACGCCCTGCCCTGGGGACGCCCTGCCCGGGGACACCCTGCCCTGGGGACGCCCTGCCCGGGGGACGCCCTGCCCGGGGGACGCCCTGCCCGGGGGACGCCCTGCCCGGGGGACGCCCTGCCCTGGGGACGCCCTGCCCGGGGGCGCCCTGCCCGGGGGACGCCCTGCCCTGGGGACGCCCTGCCCCGGGGACGCCCCAGCCCTGGGGACGCCCTGCCCGGGGACACCCTGCCCTGGGGACGCCCTGCCCGGGGGACGCCCTGCCCGGGGACACCCTGCCCTGGGGACGCCCTGCCCGGGGGCGCCCTGCCCGGGGACACCCTGCCCGGGGGACGCCCTGCCCGGGGGGACGCCCTGCCCTGGGGACGCCCTGCCCCGGGGACGCCCTGCCCGGGGGGGACGCCCTGCCCTGGGGACGCCCTGCCCTGGGGACGCCCTGCCCGGGGGCGCCCTGCCCGGGGGACGCCCTGCCCTGGGGACGCCCTGCCCCGGGGACGCCCCAGCCCTGGGGACGCCCTGCCCGGGGACACCCTGCCCTGGGGACGCCCTGCCCTGGGGACGCCCTGCCCGGGGGACGCCCTGCCCGGGGGACGCCCTGCCCGGGGGACACCCTGCCCTGGGGACGCCCTGCCGGGGGCGCCCTGCCCGGGGACACCCTGCCCGGGGGGACGCCCTGCCCGGGGGCGCCCTGCCCGGGGGACCCACCTGCCCGGTGAACTTGGACGGATCCAGACGCGCCTCAGTCCTGAAACTGGGGCGGGAAGTTGCGCGGGGAGCGGAGCGGGCCCCGCCGGCCCTCGGAGCTGGGGTTCGCGGGGCAAATAAATGTGGCTTTTAATGTGACGTTTTCCAGATTCCCACCGCGGCTCCTTCGGAGATGGCCCCGCGTCGCCTCGCCCCGCCTCGGTCCGGGGCCCCGGGCTCCCCTCTCGCGCGGGGCGGCAGGATCTTTCGGGGCTCCCTCAGCCGGTCTGAGTTGTCTGTTCCCGCGGGCGGCGCGGCGGGGGCGCCTGGGGTCTCTGCTCCCCCCGCCCCCCCCCGCCGTGAAGGAAATGAAGGAAACTTCCATCTGCGCAGCCCTGGCGGGGCACAGCGGACGCGGCCAGTGCGCGGCCAGCAGCCCCTGCGGGGGGCCTGCCTCGAGCGCTCCCGGCTCCCCCTCCTCCGGCGGGCGCTGCCCCCCCGGAGCTCCCCGCGCCCTGCCCGCGGGGGGTGCCCCCCCAGACGCAGCCGGGCTCCGCGGGCAGCTCCGCCACTGGGAGTCCAGCGGCCCCGGACCAGAGCGGCTCCCCTGAGCCCCGCCTTGCTCGGACTCCGCCGGCCTGCAGCGGCCCGCTCCCCGCTCCCCGCTCCCCCGCGGCCAGGGCGGCCCCGTCTGTCCACGGTGCGGACCGGACTCCGGCCCGCAGAGGTGAGCGCGAGGCAGAGGCCCCGGAGCGATGACCCGGCCCGGCCCTGGAGCTTAGGCTGCCCGCGGGCCCACGCGCCCCAGGCCGGGGCTGGAAAGCCGCTGCTGCGCGCGCCTTTCCAGGGGCAGCAGGTCCTGGACGGGCACTTCACAAAACCGGCGCTGACCTCCTTCCCCGCGAAGGCCGCTCATTTTAAAAAGGCTTCCTAAGCTGCCCCTCGGTGGACGCGGGCTCCGGCCTCCCGCCTTCGCCCGCCGTCGCGCGCGGAAGATTCGGCCCCTGTCTTTCTGGGAAGGCCGAGGCCACCCTCCCGGCCGGCTGCCCCTCCCGGCCACTAACCCTCCCGGCCGGCTGACCCTCCCAGCCGGCTGTCCCTCTCAGCCGGCTGCCCCTCCCGGCCACTAACCCTCCCGGCCGGCTGACCCTCTCAGCCACTAACCCTCCCGGCCGGCTGTCCCTCTCAGCCGGCTGCCCCTCCCGGCCACTAACCCTCCCGGCCGGCTGACCCTCTCAGCCGGCTGCCCCTCCCAGCCACTGCCCCTCCCGGCCACTGACCCTCCCGGCCGGCTGACCCTCCCAGCCGGCTGCCCCTCCCGGCCACTAACCCTCCCGGCCGGCTGCCCCTCTCAGCCGGCTGCCCCTCCCGGCCACTGCCCCTCCCGGCCACTGCCCCTCCCGGCCGGCTGTCCCTCCCGCCGCTGTTGATTAGCGCCAAGCAGCTGCTCGCCCCGGCGCCCAAGCCGCCATCCAGGGAAGGCTTTCCCCGCGAGAGGCCCTGGTTTTCGCGGCGGGATGGTGGCCCGAGATTTTTTGAACAGAAAACACGAGACTGACAGATAAAGCAAGAAAAGCCATTTTATCCCTTTGTGGTGTTTTTACCCCCGAGGAACCGAAGCTGGAAACTGAGCCGGGCTTTGGTCTTGAACTCTGAGCCGCCCGGAGTCAGCAGGTGGCGTCGTGCGCAGCAGCCGCGCCCGCAGCCGGTGCTGCAAGGGGGTGTGGGGGTCAGGCTGGCTTTGCCGTCCACCCCAGGACAAGACCAGGCTCTCCCCGCAGGTGCGCAAACGACACCATTTCTTCCAGCTGTTGAGCTTGACAGGTGAGGATGACTCCGCCTCGTCTTCTCCCCAGCCACGCGGGTCAGGATGGCCGTGTCCTCCCCCCGGGCCTGATCTGCCCCTTGGCAGCCCAGGCCCAGGCTGTGGGGGAGGCGCTGCTGCCCTTTGGGGCTGCCCACCGCCTGCCTTCCTCCTGCCGCTGGTTTTCCTGAGACGGGTGGACGAGGTGGCCCAGGGGTGGGCTGAGTATTTATTGAATGAGTAACTGAGCGGTTGATGGTCATTTCAGGTGACCACGACCACGGGAGATTTAAAGCCGACAGATTCCCATTAAAACTGCTGGTGATGCAGGTGCTGCCCCAGGCAAGCGCAGCGTGAGCCGGGCCTGTGCGGCCTCATCTGCTGTAGAAAGTTGAGGAATTGGCACCGCCGCCGCCACGCAGCAGGCAGAGGCCGCTGTGGCCTTCCCGCTGCCCCCGGACACTGCCCGGCCCAGAAGTCCTGGGAGGGGGGACCCTTCAGTCCTCCATGTGCGGCTCCCGCCCGCCCTTAGGCTGCGGTCGGCTCCGCCCGAGACCTGTGCCCCTCCGTCTGCTGAGAAGAGGGGGTAACCGTGGCGAGTCCGCCCTGGTGGGACCGTGAGGGGTGCTCTGTCCCTCCCCTCATCCCTTGTTATCCCCGGAAGCTGCGCTGATGTCCGAGATGTGCATAAAGGTCCCGCTGCGGCTGTGCCGTGTCTCTCTGGGCTCTGTCCCCACAGCCTCTCCCTTGTCCTTTCTCCAACCAGGGGGCGCCCCCCCTTCAGTCTAATTACTGGGTCACTGGATAGCCTGTGCCCTGCTGAGAACCTGGCGGACTAGCCTGTCCTCAATGACTAAGCAGAAAGCTGGGCGTGGCCGTGTGTGCACGTGTGTGTGCACGTGTGTGTGCGCGCATGAAGTTAACCTGTGGTCCTGCCATTTTCCTTTTTTTAATAAGACAGGACTATCGGGAATGCAACTGAGTCCCCTGGTCTATGGATTCTAAACGCTAGAGAGCGGGGGTCAGCGCTCAGCTGCCCCCCCACAACCTCCATCACTCTCCAGCCTCCTTCTCTGCTGCCCCAGCATCACCTGAGACAGCAATTAAAATGTAGTGTTTTTCTTTTTTTTTTTTTAAAGATTTATTTATGCTACAAGAGCTGGGGTGCAGGCCAGAGGTGTGGGGTGAGAGGACTCCCCAGAGACAGAGTGGGGAGCAGAACAGGGGGATCCACTGAAACCCACTGCTGAGGGGAGCAGCGGGGAGACAGGAGGGGTCTGCTGCGCCCTGTGGGTAGCTCCCTGGCCGGGATGGAACTCGCGCTGCAGAGGCTGCGGGCAGCTTCATAGTGCTGCATCTTAACTTCTTGCGCCACCAGGGAGGCCCCAGTCTAAAATGTAGTATTTTTCTAATGAGAAAAGTGACTCCTTTTAAGGATCAGGAAACTGGACACAGGGAGCCATCAGTACTCCGATGGGGCTTTTCCAGCATTTTCTCGTGTGGGTCTGTGCACACGGCACCATCCGGGGCCGGCCGTCTCCCGGGCAGCCCCCCAGTCTGCATCACTCGGGCTTGTGGCCGTGGTCAGCCTGGAGCGAGCGGCCGGCACCGCAGCACCTTGTGTCTGTCTGCAGCAGCGAGAGCCGGAGGCGGTGCCGCAGGGCTGGAAGCCCGAGCATTTTTCAGGCGGACCCCTGAGCCTCTGGCCTGAGAGGCTGAGCTCACCCACGTGGTGAGTGTGCAGTTGTTCTTCCCCATCCCCAGGGAGTCGCAGTTTCTCGTCGCCCCCCAGGGCCCCGTGACAGCAGCGCAGAGAGGTGCGCCCAGACCTGGCGCCTGACGCTGCAGGGAGCAGCAGCAGGTGTTTGTTCCGCACCTGGCAGGTTGCTCTTGTCAGGTCAACGCAAGAGCTTTCCTTTGTGCTTGCGAAGAGCTTGAAGTCAACAAGTGGGAGTTTTATGGAATGACCCTCCTTGCACCCCTTGATAAGGGAGCAGTGCTTTAGACTGGGCATCTTGAGCTTGAGAAAATAACCAAGTTCCATCAGAGAACATTAGCCATTTTACCGTTGAAAGTGGTCACGTAAACGTTCTACGTGCAGGTGTTCTCGGAGGCGGGGATTGGGACTTACCTGGCTTGACTGGGGAGGCCGCTCTGAGCCCACCACCTGTCCAGATGGATTTCACGCCACAGCCACCTGGGCGAGCTGCTGGTCAGCCGCCGTGTTCCAATCCATCTGCATTAAACTTGGAAAAGCCCCACTTCCTGGAGACGTGGCTCGGGAACTGGAACGTGGCCCGCTCAGGTCGCACGTCCTCTGCAGCGGAGCCGCCGGCATGGTGATTTGGCCAGCGTGGGCCCTGGCCACTGTGGCCTGGGCCTTTCCAAAGGCAGCTGGCCCCTGTGTCTGGAGCGCGAGATTGGGACAGCATGAGGCCAGGCCTGGACTCCCTGGGGGAGGTCCCCTGGGGCAGCCCATACAAGCAGCAGACTGTGCGACGGAGGAGGCTGCTGCACACGGAGCCCGGTGGGGCGTGCAGGGGCTCACGGCTGTACCAGATGTACTGCCAGAGTTTCGGAAAGTGAGCATCTGAGAGTAGGGAAGACGTCTGGGGGAGGCACGGCGCGTCCACCGTTGGCAGAGCAACGGCGCAGGAGTGCTGAGCCTGAGATGGTCACCTGGCAGCCACGGGCAGCGGGGGCCAGTCTCCAGGGTACAGCCCAGGGCGGGAGGCCGGGACGGGAGGGGGGCTCTTTCGAAAAGGGGGGTCTGTGCTTGGTCACTGTGCCGGGCCACCTGTGCCGGGCCGCCTGTGCGTCGTCAGGGGGCCTGAAGAAGCGGATGGCCAGGGCTGGGCCAGTCCCCACTGTCCCCTGCAGAGGCTGAGTCCACTTGTCTCCTGGAGCCCCGGTCCGGGAAGAGACACCTCCTGCAAAGCCAGCTCCCCCCACCCCCCGTGCCCTCCTGACTGCACCCCAGAGGCCCCGATGGCCTTTTTGGTCACGTTTTCCTTGGGAGAACAGGTTGGAACGAGGACTCTGAGCCGCAGAGGGTGGCAGGGAGGTCCAGGGAGGAAGCGCGGGTCCCGCCGCGGGGCTGGGCAGGGGGCACTGCGGGGAGGGGCGGAGAGAGAAGGTGCCCAGGGGGGTGAGGTGTGACTTAAACAGGAGCTCGGAAGGAGTCAGCGCGGGAGAAACACCGGGCAAAGGAAGGCCCCGCGTCTCCATGAAACCCGCGATGAAGGCGTGTGCTGGGAGGTCCAGCCACTGAAAGGCGAACAGGAAGCCACTGGGTAAGAGATGAGAAGCAACTAAGGGGAAAACCCACAAAAAGCAGCCAAGGGGCCGGTCCCCCGGGTCTCAGGGTAGGTGGAGACGGTCCCCGCCCCACTGCAGCCCTGCGGAGCTGTGTTGGGAGCCGGACGCCCCCTCGGGAGGGCCCGTGCACCGAGCGCCTCTGGGTCTGGGGCGGGGCAGGCCTGGTGTGGGTCCTGCTGACGTGGGGCTCCGGCGGGTGGGGGGGGCAGGGGGAGGGTCTTGCTGTTGCCACCCCCATTGGCCCCCGCGTACATTTTTTGGGGGTGAGTGAACTCACCAGAGACAGTGGGGAGCAGAACAGGCAGACTGACTGAAACCCACTGCTGAGGGGAGCAGCGGGGAGACAGGAGGGGTCTGCTGCGCCCTGTGGGTCGCTCCCTGGCTGGCCGGGGACGGAACTCGCGCTGCAGAGTCCCTGGACAGCTCAACAGCGCTGGGACTAACCCGAGTCCCCAGGGAGGCCCAGGGCATTATTTCTTGAAGTGATTTAAAAAAGAATCCACCTTCCTTGAGCTGGGGTCCCTCTCCGGCCCCGCCATCCTGCACTGGGGCGAGGGGCACAGAGCCCCTGGATGGGCAGACCAACAGGTGAGGGCGCCTCGCACGCCTCTTCCCTGACACCCCTGGCCCTTCCCAGGATGCGCATCTCCCGTGGCTGAGGTGAGGCCGGGAGGTGGGGGCCGCGTGGCCTGCAGGCCCAGGGGCTGGTGAGGACCAGGCTCAGGGGGGCAAAGGCGCCGGGAAGGAGAAGCCGGGTCCCTGCGGCTCTTAGGACGGCCCTAGCCGGTCAGGAGACGCGGGACAAGCCCCAAGAGGCCAGGAGGGCGCGTCGCTGGGGGACAGCCGCTGGGGCTGTTGCCCTTGGGCACATCTCTGGCCTTCACCCGTGCAAACCCCCCTCCGTCCCCGTTTCCAGGCCACAAGGCCCCCAGCCTGGCCCCAGCGCAATGACCCACCCGTGTTCTGGTGCTGGGCTGCGTGTGCTGGCGTGGGCACCTGCGTCCATCCCCTGCCCCTCCACGCCCTCAGGACACCCCTGACTTTCCAACGACTCCTGAGAGTGCGTTTATTCATCAGAACCCCCCAAAGTCTCAGTGACCTTCATGGGATGACTGCCTGGAA
Organism: Talpa occidentalis; assembly: GCF_014898055.3. Lineage (NCBI taxonomy): Eukaryota > Metazoa > Chordata > Mammalia > Eulipotyphla > Talpidae > Talpa > Talpa occidentalis. The sequence goes on from NW_023601653.1 coordinate 85,522,050, forward strand.
GCCGCGCAGCTCAGATCAGGGTCAGGGCCGCGACGGGTGCCCAGAACCATCCGGCTCTCGCACAAGAGGGGGGTGACGGCAGACACGACGTTCGGGGAGAAGCGCCAGGACCGCAGGCAGCGCTGACCCCGCAGCCGCCCCCCGGGGCTGTCTGCGCGGTCGGCCTGGACAGCCGGGAGCGCATTAACAGCCGAAACATGTTTACTCGGATCCTGGCGTGTGCGCTCGGCGTGGCGGTGCGGGGCTGGGGTGGGGGCCGTGGGGCCGGAGCCCACTCGCGGGCCAGCGTCGGGGCGACGGGGCCCACGCGCCCAAGCTCTGCGGGGAAAGCGCGTTGCGGTCACCACGCCCTCGGCGTCCGGGACAGAGCCCCCGCGGCCCCGCGGGACGGTCTCGCGCGCACAGCGGGCGGCCGCCTCGGAGAAAGCTCTCCACAGCCTTGTGTCCGCGGCCCCCCGGCGAGCTCCTGCTGTCCAGCGCCTACATCCTCTGCACACACGGGGTCTCCTTGCCGTGCAGCCTGCGGTGCTTGGTGAGGGCCGACTTGCAGGAGAAACGCTTCCCGCACTGCGCGCACGCGTAGGGCCTCTCCCCGGTGTGCGTCCTCCGGTGGACGACGAGCGACGTCTTCCAGTGGAACGCCCTGCTGCACTCCGGGCACGCGTAGGGCCTCTCCCCGGTGTGCGTCCTCTGGTGCTGAGCCAGCGCCGATTTCTGGTAGAAAATCTTCCTGCACTGCAGACACTCGTAGGGGTTCTCCCCCGTGTGAGTCCTCTGGTGCTTCCTGAAGGTTGACTTCCAGGAGAAGGTTTTCCCGCACTCTTGACACGCGTACGGCTTCTCTCCGCGGTGCTTTCTCTGGTGTGCGGCGAAGGCCGACTTGCAGTAGAAGGTCTTCCTGCACTCCTGACACGCGTAGAGGCTCTCCCCGGTGTGAGTTCTCTGGTGCACGGTGAGGGAAGACTTCCAGTAGAAGGTTTTCCTGCACTCTTGACACTCATAGGGCTTCTCTCCGGTGTGAGTGCGCCGGTGTTTAGCGAGGGCTGCTTTCCACAAGAATCCCTTCCCACACTCTTGACACTCGTAAGGTTTCTCTTCCGTGTGGATCCTCTGATGTTTCGTGAGGTCTGACTTGCAGGAGAAAGTCTTCCTGCACACTTCACATTCATAGGGTTTCTCACCTGTGTGTGTCCTCTGATGGATGATGAGGGACGCCTTCCGCAAGAAAGCTCTCCCGCACTCTTGGCATTCGTAAGGCCTCTCTCCTGTGTGTGTTCCCTGATGTTTCGTGAGGGCCGAGTTGCAGGAGAAGTATTTCCTGCAGAGTTTGCACACATAGGGCGTCTCTCCGCTATGCGTCCTCTGATGTGTGATGAGGGATGTCTTCCACAAGAAAGCCTTCCTGCACTCCTGACACTCGTAGGGTTTCTCTCCGGTGTGAGTGCGCTGGTGTTTGGTGAGGGATGACTTCCAGTAGAAAGCCTTCCTACACTCCTGACACGCATAGGGTTTCTCCGCTGTGCGAGACTGCTGGTGTGCAGTGAGGGCCGCAGTCCAGGAGAAAATTCTCACGCATTCTTTATTCTCAAAGGGTTTCTCCGAAGTGACGGTGTCCTGGTATCTTCTGAGTGTTGATTTCTCAGACGTTTTCCCATAATCAGAGGGTTTACCACCTGTTTGTGTTTCCTGACGGTCACTAAGAACAGAGACTTCATAGACAGGATTAGTACGTGTATTAGATTCAAAACTTTTTTCTTCTAAAGGAATTCTCTGGAGCTGAGTGAAGTGGAGTTCCTCGCTGAAATAATTCTCACTTTGATTATATTTCTGGTGTTCATCTTCAAAATCTTTATGAAGATTCAAAGATTTCTGATTCCCCAAAGCAGGACTCCCCCGCCCCTGACACGCACAGTGAATCTGCCCCATCCGAGTTCCATCCTGGACAGCGAGAGCTGCCTCACGGCAAACTTCCCGACACACGCCTGTACAAGGGCCGTCCCCGCGAAGGGCCGTCCCGCGGGGAACGGAGGCGGCCTCTTTGCTGACGGTGTCCCCTCGTGCGCTGAATCCTAAAGGCCGCCGGTGAGCCTGGCCCTGACGCAGCCCGGGATACTCCGCAGCCCTGACAGCTACCCGGGCCGGTTCAGGGCCCCCGGCTTCCTCCTCGGCGCCTGCCGCGCCAGGATCCCCGGGGGGACACGCGTTCTCACACGCATGCACACCCGCAGGCCTCCCTGAGCAGCCGCCCTTCGTCACAGTCGGGGTGCAATGATCAGCGGAGCTCAAGGGCGCACGTTCTCCTGAGGCAGCGGCCTCCCCCGCTGGGGTTCTGCTCTTGGAGACGCGCCACGGCCGCTGGCGCTCTTCCCGGGGGGTCTCCACCAGGCCGCCCACGGCGGGGACATCTGCAGGGGGGAAAAGACAGCCGTGTCCGTGGGCGACACCTGAGCCACGCCCGTGCGGGCCACGGCACAGGGGAGGGTCCGCCGCATAAGGACGATTTTGAAAAACCGGGTATCGAGTGGATGCCGCGTCTCCCTCCCGCATCACTCAGGGTAACCGACTTCAGGAGCAGGTTTTCGCGGGTCAGACACGCCGACAGCCAACAGCAAAAAACTCTCTTCGCCGTCGTCTCGCCGCTGAACGCGGGCGGGAGGCCCGGCCGGACCGTCACTGGGCTCCAGACGCAGAGTCCAGCTCAGGGCTCGGCCACGGCCGGGGCCGGGGGTGGCGACCCCTCGGGGCCAAGGGCACGAGGGCTCCCCCGACCGGCGTTCCCGTTCTTGAGGGAACTGCGGGGCCGCGGCCTCCACCCCGGGCTCCGGCCGTGCGTGTCCACCCCGCGTGGCACAGACGCGTCCACGCTGCGCAGCCCGCCCCGCACCCGGCTCCCACCCGGCGCCGCCCGGGGACGCGTGTTCTCTCGGGCGCCCTCGCTCTCCGGGCGGGCTCCGCGGGCTCTGCGCCGCAGCCCGTGTCTCTCCGGCGTGTCTGCCTCAGCAGAACGCGGGCTCCGCAAGGGGCAGGGCGCCCAGCTGAGAGCGACGCCGTCTACACCCGCCGCGAGCCCACCGCGCGGGGGAAGTGGAGGCGCCAGAGGACGCCCCGGCAGCGGCGCGGGCCTGGATCTGCCGCGTCCAGATCGGACGGCCCCGGGAAGGGGAGACGGGCCGCGAGGCCGGTTCGGGGCCGGAGCCTGACCGAGCCTGACCGAGCCTGACGCTCGCGGCCCGGGGGTGGCTGGTCTGGCCAGCGAGCGCCGCTCTCCCCCCAGGCCCCGCCCGCGCCCCCGACTGACCCGAGAGGCTCCGGCCCGGGGGTTCCGCCGCAGCCCACGGCTCCGCCGCCTGCTCCAGCCTGACGATCACCTCCGGCTTGTTCCCGCAGCGCCCTGCGGACGAGAGCAGCGGCCCGTCCCCAACCCGCCCTCCTCCGGGCCGGGAGAGGGACGGCGCCCGGGGCCCGGCAGGGAGGGGCGCGTGGCCGCGGGTGGGACGTGCGGACTCCCCGGCGCCCCAGCCCACGGCGCGGCCCGCAGAGGCGCGTCTCCCCGCGAGGCCAGGAGCCGCGGGCTGGGCGGGCCGGCCGCTCACCCAGGGACGCCAGGCTGCCGTAGGTCTCCAGCATCACGTCGCGGTACAGGGTCCTCTGCGCGGCGTCCAGGGCCCGCCACTCCTCCCCCGTGAAGGTCACGGCCACGTCCTCGAACGACACCATCCCCTGCAACGACACGTCCCACCCGGTTCGGGGACTCGGACCGGCGCCTCCGGCTCCTCCGGGCCACTGCCCTCGGCGGGGCGCGCCGACCCTCCCCGAGCGGGGGACAGGCTCCGCGGCGGCCGTGCGGGCGCGTCCGTGCCGAGCAGCAGCCTCGCGGGCCCTGGCGCTGCCGTCCCGGAGGCCCGGAGTCCGTGCGGAGTGAGGCTCCGCTCCCGGGGGCGGACACTCGGCTTCCGGACTTGGGCTGGCCACGGCCGGGGCGTCGGGACATGTCCCGTGGGCTGCGGACAGGAGAGAGAGCGCCGCTCTCTGCGCTGCGGGAGGGGTGGGGGCTTCACTGGAGACCCAGACGCTCCGCGTCCACGCAGACGCCGCCTTCCCGGGCCGGGCCACAGCAGCAGGAGGCGAGGTGTGAGGACGCCAGAGGCCTGCGGGAGCACCCTGCCCGGGGCGCCCGGGGGACGGAGCCCAGCCCCACGGGCCTGGGCATGACGCTCTTCTGTCCTGAGGAGGACGGGCCAGCGGGCGTCGCTGGCGGCCAGGGGTGTGGGTAAGACAGCAGCGGCGGTCGCCTCACACCGAGGGTGACAAAGGGGGGCGGTGAGGCAAAGCGGGGCCGTGGGAAAGCACCCCAGAGCAGAAAAGAGCCCGGGGGGCGCTTAGGAAGAGGGGCGAGTCCCCACACCCCACAGAACGGGAGCCTCCCCTCGGTGCCGGCCCCGGCCCGCTGCCGGCGTCTCCAGGAACCTGGCTCAGGCCTGCCGTGTGTCTCTGTCCTTGCGCCACCACAGCAAAAGCCTGAGACCACGTGCACCCCCTGGACAACCTGCATGTCAGCTTGGTGATGTCGTCCTTGAGCAAAACTATCCTGATTCTACTTTTCCATGTAACCTTATCGATGCTCTCAAGCCTCGTAAGGCACAATGCAAAGCAAGTTACAGAAAAATTACTAAAAGACTCACTAGAGATTTACTCAGTGTTGATCTTAGAGGTGCAGAAAGGACTCTGGGAGCAGAGCTGGCACAGAAGGAGATGGGGAGACATGAAAAGCCCTGGAGGGGCTGGTCCCAGATCGTGGATCTTCTGTCTCCAGCACACGACACCAGCCTGGAGAAGACAGAGAGACGGAATTCTACACCTTACACTGTGAGGAGGGGCAGGGAAGAACCCACGAGTCCATTCAATTTAGACTTACAATTTTTTTAATTAAAGATTTATTTATTTATGCATGCAAGAGCTGGCGTACAGGCCAGAGGTGCGAGGAGTGAGAGGATTCCCCGGAGACAGAGTGGGGAGCAGAACAGGCAGACGGACTGAAACCCACTGCTGAGGGGAGCAGCGGGGAGGCAGGAGAGGTCTGCTGCGCCCTGTGGGTCTCTCCCTGGCCAGCTGGGAATCAAACCCGCGCTGCAGAGGCTGTGGACAGCTTCACAGCGCTGCGCTCAACCGCCTGCACCACAGCGCTGCGCTCAACCGCCTGCACCACCGGGGAGGCCCTGGACTTATCTTTTAGTTCATGAAAACACCTATTTCCTCATCAACTGTTAATGCCAGGAATTATTAAATTATCAAAGATGCTAATTCACACACAACCTACTGGAGCTCAGTTGATAGGAAACGAGTCCCATATCTGGTGGCTCACTGTCCTGGTGAGGGGCCCCCGGCACACCTCTCCGGTGAACCCCCTTTGGCAACAGCCCGGGTTTTGCTCTGGACGGGGCTGGGACTGCGGGGCGGCAGGAGGACGCTGCTCGGGATGGCGCGCACACCCCCGCGGGCCCGCTCCCGGTCAGCCGTCCTGTGGGGACACGGGCCGGGGAACAGTCGCTGACGCGCAGCGAAAAGCAGGGGAAGTTCCCAAGCCACCCGGCCTCGCCTACGCCCCAGAGGCCCGGCCTCGCGTCGCGGGCCGCGGGCAGCGGAACGGCAGGGCCTGGAAGCGGGGCCGTTGCTTTTTCACAAACCAGGGCGGCCGGAGGACCCGCGCGCGAAGGTGCCCCGGAGCCTCCGCGCCCCCACGCCGCGCCGGGGACCGGCTGGCAGCCACCCGCCGCCGCGCCGCGAGGGCAGGGCGCGCCCCGAGTGCAGAGACCCCACCGGGCCCGCCGCCGCCCAGGGAGCCCCCCGCCTCCCCCGGGGCTCCCGGGCCCGCCGCGCCCCTCGGCCCGTCCCCGGCGCTCGCCCGCTGCACCCCACCCGGTGCTCGGCCTCCCGCCGCCGCCCTCGCCGTCCCCCGCGGGGCTCGCGGCCCGCCCCGCCGCCCCGCGCCGCCCCGCCCCCCCCCGCGGCCCCGATCGCTCCGGCTCTCACCCGCACCCGCCCGCCGGGCGCCGTCCACGTGGAGCGCGGCCTGCCCCAAACTTCCGGGACGCCGGGGGCGGGGCCGCGCCTGCGCAGAGGGACCCGGAAGCCCCTTCCCAGAGTCCCTTGCGGAGCCTCCGAGTGTCCATTTCCCACAGGCCTGGGCGCCCGGCCACGGGGCGGGCCGAGGGGCGGGGCCGGCCGAGGGGGCCGAGGGGGCGGGGCGGGCCGAGGGGCGGGGCGGGCCGAGGGGGGTCGGGGGCGGCCGGGGGCGGGCCGAGGGGGGCCGAGGGGCGGGGCGGGCCGAGGGGGGTCGGGGCCGGCCGAGGGGGGCCGAGGGGCGGGGCCGGCCGAGGGGGGCCGAGGGGCGGGGCGGGCCGAGGGGGGTCGGGGCCGGCCGAGCGGGGCCGAGGGGCGGGGCCGGCCGAGGGGGGGCCGAGGGGCGGGCCGAGGGGGGCCGAGGGGCGGGGCCCGCGCGCGCGTCGCAGTCCCCTGCGTGAGGCGCCGCCGCGGCGGGCGGGTGAGTCCGCGGGGGCGCGGGGGCGCGGGGCGCGGGGCGCGGCCGTGGGGGCGGCGCGGGCGGGCGCGCGGGGAGCTCGGGGGACGCGGCCCTGCGGCCGGCGCGGCGGCCGCGGTGTGGGGGGCCTGCGCCTCGCGGCCGCCGGGCACGCCCGCTGCGCACCCCCCCCGGCCCTGCGGGAGTCGGGGCTGCGGCGGGTCCCCGGCTCGGGGCTCCTCGGCCCGCGCCCCCGCCGCCCGCCCGCCGCGGGGCGGCCTCGCGGGCGGGAGCGGACGCGGCGGCGGTCCCGGCCCCTGGGGCGAGGGGTGCGGGGCGCTCAGCTGCGGGCCCGCGCGCCGGGGGGGGGGAAGCCGGGAAGCCGGGGTGCGCCCCGCGCGCCCCAACACCCAGACAAAGCCCGCGGAGCCGGCGTGCGAGTCTACCCGGGGCCCAGTCGGGGGCGCGCCTGCTCCCGGCCCTGCGGGACCCTCCCCGCCCCCCAACCCCCCGAACCCCCACCCCCCACGTTGCCCTTTTTCCCCCCCTCCCGCCCCCCATCAGTCCTGCCCTAAACCCGGCGTTTGCGATCGGTCTGGTGGGAGGGCACCCCCTTCCCGCACCCCTTCCCGCTCCCCTTCCCGCACCCGCTCCCTGCACGCCCTCCCGACGCGCCTCGTCTTCCTGTCCCCGACACCGCGAGCCGGAGCCCCAACTCCCGGGCCCCCTGCCCGAGGCTCTGGCCGCGCTGGACGCACCTCGCCGGGCCGCCTGGCCTCGGCCGCTCCCTGGGCATCCTCGCCCCGCCCCGCCCCGCCCCTCCGTCCGCCTGACTCCCGGGCGCTCCGGGGGGCGGGACCCACGGGCTCAGGACTGGGCACGCCGCCCTCCCGCGCCGCTGCCCCGCTCACCCACCCGCGCGGGGTCTCCGCGGCCTGCCGTGGGCAGTGGCCCGGCCACTCCTTCCTCTCTGAAGGGGCCCCTCGCGGAGTCTCCCTAGAACTGGCCGCTCCCAGGTCCTGGAAACCCTGCTGGGGAGCCAGCTCCCTGGAGGGGGACCCGGCCGGGGCCCAGCACCCGCGAGGGGGACCGGCTGCCTGTGCAGCTGCATGTGCGCGCGAGGGGGCTGCCGGCCGCCTTCCTTGCTGGGCTCCGCGTACACACCGAGGACGGGCCTGCGTGACCAGCAGGTAGTGGCGGAAGGGATGGGCAGACGCCTGGGAGGCCGGCAGCCCGCAGACGCTGCGGAGGCAGGAAGGCCTTCTGCCCTGCAGCCCCAGGGGAGCCTGACCCCAGCCGCACTGCGCTTGGACTCTGTCCCCCGGCATCAGAGGTTTCAGGCCTCGGTGTTGGGTCAGGGTGTCTAGTACTTTTTTTTTTTAGGATTTATTTTATTTATGCACACAAGAGCTGGGGTGCAGGCCAGAGAGGCAGGGGTGAGGGGAGTCACCAGAGACAGAGTGGGGAGCAGAACAGGCAGACTGACTGAAACACACTGCAGGGGGAGCAGCAGGGAGTCAGGTCTGCTGCTCCATGCGGGCTGCTCCCTGGATGCTGGGAATCAAACTCCCGCTGCAGAGGCTGCGGACGCCTTCACAGTGCTGCGCTCAACCGCCTGCGCCACCGGGGAGGCCCTGTCCTGATTTTTAAAGACCGAACAGCCAAAGGTTTTATTCCCCGCAAGTTCTGTTCCTGCATCGGCCTGCGCTCGTCCCTGGCTTCCTGCGCTGCTGGTGCCCGGATGACATGAGGATGCGTCCTCCAGGGCTAACGCTGAGGCCGGGTGGCTTGGGAACTTCCCCTGCTTTTCGCTGCTTGTCAGCGACTGTTCCCCGGCCGGTGTCCCCACAGGACGACTGACCAGGAGCGGGCCCGCCGGGGGTGTGCGCTCCATCCCGAGCAGCGTCCTCCTGCCGTCCCTCAGTCCCAGCCCCGTCCAGAACAAAACCCGGCTTGTTGCCAAAGGGGGTTCACCAGGGAAGGAGCCAGGGAGGCAGGTCTGGGAGCCATCGTGGACGGCGATGTCCCGAGGGACAGGGACATTGTCTGGGTGTTTTTCTACAAAATTGATACAAAGGATTTCATTGTGTGAACTGGCATGTTTGATAATTTGTTTTTAAAAGGTGTATTTTTTTATGCATGCAAGAACTGCAGTGTAGTCCAGATGTCCAAGGGGTTTAGAGGATTCACCAGAGACAAGTGGGGAGCAGAATAGGCAATTCTGCGGAGGGGACCAGCAGGAGGGGTCTGCTGTGCCATGTGGGTCAGGTCACTGAGGGGGGGAGTTGGGGGGGTGTCCAGCTCAGGCCTCAGTGGCTGCCCTTAGCTTGATAGCTCTGAGACTAACCCCTGCACCACCAGGGAGGGCAATCTTTGATAACTTTAATAAACATCAGCATTTACTTTTATGGCTAAGTAGGAAAAACCTTGGTGAACGTGAAGGTCAGTTATAACCATTCCAGTCCGCGGATGGACTTGCGGGTCCTTTCCTGCCCTGCGCAGGGCTGATGAAGAAAGAATTCTTTCTCTGTGTTCTGTGTTCCCCAGGTGACATGAGGGGAGCTCCACGCGGGAGCATCTGGGTCTAGCCGCAGCCCCCCCGGGCTTTCCCAGTCCCTGCCGCATCCCCAGCTCTGCTCTCAGGGTCCGCGTCCCTCTGTGGTGGCAGCAGGCGATGGCCGAGTCTCTCGTGAGTCACTTTTTTTCTGGAGCTTGTCTTGCGTTGTGCCTTACAAGGGTTATGGGCTTCGAGGCAGTTACCTGGGAAGGCAGAGCAAGGGGCAGTTCAAGGAACGACGACAAGGTGAAGCTGTCCTGCGGGCGGCCTGGGCGGGGCGCGTGGCCTTGGGCTTTTGCTGCGGTGGCGCCAGGACAGGGATGCGCGGCCTAATCAGCCAGGCCCTCCAGCCAGGGGTGCCTCCCCCGGCTCAGAGCACGGCCGACGGCCCCAGACGGGGTCTCTGCTGGTCACCTGAGGGTGACGGGGACAGAGAGTCCCCGTTCATTTCAATCTGGAAATGAACACCGCCTGCCCGGGGAGGTGGTGATGGTTCCCTTGTGCTAAGGGTTGATAAGGGTTCTCTGGAGTTGGAAAACAGTGTGGTTCCAGACACTGGAATACCCTTGGAGATGTGGGATCAGTCTGGAGCATCTGAGGACCGAGTCAACTGTGGGTCCTTCAGTAACTGCCCGCGCGTCCCCTCAGCTGGTCTGTAGCAGGTTACACAGCAGCCTAGTCAGTGTTTCTTTTTTATTTTTAAGGTGTATTTATTTATGCATACAAGAGCTGGGGTGCAGGCCAGAGGTGTGGGGGTGAGAAGATTCCCCAGAGACAGAGTGGGGAGCAGAACAGGCGGATCCACTGAAATACAGTGCTGAGGGGAGCAGCGGGAGATGGGAGAGGTCTGCCGCGCCGCGTGGGTCACTCACTGGCCAGGGATCACACTCAGGCTCTAGCGGTGACAGCACGGAGACTTAATCCCTAAGCCATCAGTGAGGCCAGGAATTACTCTTTGTGATGCATAATCTTGTTCCCCACAGACATCATATATCTTTCCTTTCGTTTAGTTCTTTTTTATTTCCAGGCTTTTCATTCCTGCTCAGACAGTTTTACATTCTTTTAAAAATTGCACTGCAAGGTGTTTTGTGTCTGCACGTTGTGTGAGTCTCTTGGCCTGCAGTCCAGCAGCTCTCACCTGGAGCGCGTGCCCGCTGCAGCCTGGTCAGCATGGCAGGGGCCTGGAGTGCCTCCGACCTGGCTTTGCTACTGCATCGTGTTCCTGAGCACACGCGGCTCCTGTGGAATTGCCAAACACCTCTAGTTCCTCCATGATCACTGAGGAGCTAGCCTCCAGGGTTGTTTTTCTCTCGCGTCTACACTGAACAAGCTCTTGCATAGTCCGTTTGCACGTTCTGGGCATATGCATGTGTTTATGGCCGTGAATCCCGTTGTAAAGTCCTTCGAGGAGAATAATTTCATTCATACTTGTGTTCTTAGCATCAAGGACAACGCCATATATATATAAAGGTAGTTCTTAGTTCTTTTAACACTAATGAGCTGATGCAGTAGAATAGAGTAATTCCACTGTGAAGTCTCTCGAATTGCAGCGAAGGCACAAGTAACGGTTGCGTCGTGTACAAGATGGAAATCACGGAGGAACAAGCTCCCGGCCTCCCCGTTACTCTGGCCAGGGCTGGTCCTTGACTGAGGCGACGTGTGCCATTACAGGGGCCAGTGTCATTTGAGGACGTGGCCGTGAGCTTCACCTGGGAGGAGTGGCAGGCCCTGGACGAGGCCCAGAGGACCCTCTACAGGGACGTGATGCTGGAGACCTACAGTCACCTCGTGTCTTTGGGTGAGTGGGACTCCCTGTGGCAGCTGAGGGCCGGCACTGGCTTCTGTATTGGTAAGTATGTGAGTGTCTCTGAAATCAGGGCTATCTAGGGTTTAAGTTTCCAAGCAAAGAAGAAAGTGGGTTGTCAGCCCTCCAGTCAGAGGCTCATGTTGGCTCTCATCGCACACCCCTTAGAGGTGGCCTGCTGGCGTTCTTCAGAGCCTGAAACCTGAACAGTTTGGCTAACGGCAGTTTCCTCTCTCACCAGCAGGGCATCGCGTTAGCAAAGCTGAGGTGACCATCAGGCTGGAACAGCGAGCAGAGCCCTGGACCGTAGATGCACCCCCAGGCAAGAGCCTCCCGGGTGAGTTGGTGCTCACTCGGCAGAGGCCAGAGAACCCCGGGAGCGTGTTGGCCACACTGTTCTGTGTCCCATGTCCAGACCTTAGGACGCTTAGTCTGCATTTGTCAGACTCATTCGATGTTTGTTCTCCAAATGTGACCCTCACTTGTAAATCCCCTCTGGCTTTTTTTTTCTCTTTAAAGATTTATTTTTACTTATTTATGCATACCAGAGCTGGGGTGCAGGCCAGACATCCGGTAGGTGAGAGGATTCACCAGAGACAGAGCAGGGGGATATAATGAAATCCACTGCTGGGGGGAGCAGCAGGGAGACAGGCGAGGTCTGCTGTGCCCTGTGGGTTAGCTCCCTGGCCGGGGATCAAACCCATGCTGCAGTGCCTGGCAATAGCTCAACAGTGCCAAGACTTACCCCCTTGTGCCGCCAGGGAGGCCCCATCTCTTCTGACTTTTTAATGGCTGTAAATTTTCTTAGATTGAATCAACATCTAATCCCTAACTGCTTGCTCATATAACTGTTTCTTGATTAGTTGCTTTCTCCATTTTACTGCATCCTCATGGGCTATTTTCCTCTGGGCATTTATTCATGCACTTGCTCGTGCTTTCAACATATTACTGGAACTTTTGGGCACTGGTAAATTTTGTAGTTGTGGGGTAAGAGCAATAATCAAAGAAATACCCTTTGTTTTATGGGGCTTATATTCTGTGAGAAAGGAAAGTGAAGCAATCAGACATGTTAAATAGTGAGAAGAGCCACAAAGAATGTCTAACCAGATGAGAGAGAAGGAACCAGGGGTCTGTGTTAGAGCATGTGCCCCGAGGGCACTCTTAGGGGATTGTTTGCGTTGTTGAGCTGTGTTGGCGGAGGCTCTCGTATGTGGGTATGTGCAGTCTGGATTAGAGGTCGGATAACACTTGCAGATGCAGATTATTATGTTGTTATCCCAAAGCTCGTGGGATGGAGGTTACTTAGGGAGTTACTGCGACCGTGAGTGATGACGTCTGGGGTGAAGCCTTCTGCCCACAGTGACAGAAGCTGGGAGATGGAGGAGACCCAGCAAATGTTCAGCGTAGATGGGAATGCTCTGAGACATTGGAGTTGTTACTATGGATTGTGGGTCCAGACCCATGGAACCAAAAATTTCAGGTCGGGGACCCAAGCCATACGACTGGAGGTTGAACTTTGTAATTTCACCTTCTCTCGTGGAAGTCACTGCAAAGGGAAAACAAAAGGCTAAGAAACCTACATGGGATTCCAGTTTCATTTTGTCTTGGAGACAGTGAAACTCAAACATGAGATAATGATCTTTCAGATGCAGTGAGTTATCAAGTAGGAACGCCTGTTCCATGAAATGCAGTGAGAATACCAGGGGTCTTGGCACTAGAGCAATGTGGGAAAATGCTTTTTAAAGATGGTGAGTACAATCTGGGTTGCAGCATCCGAATCCTTTAGCTCAGCGGGCAGCGGATGCACAGAGTGATGAGCCAGAGTTTGCTGTTCCTGCTCAGGTCCCGGGACGGGAACGACGGTGTATTTAATTAGGGATTTACTGAAAACTGATTTGTCTTTTGTATAGAAAAGCGATTTTTCTTTGAAAAACACAGGTGCCTGTAGCCTTTCTCCTCAGAGAAGTAAACACTAAACAAATGCAGATGCAAAATCCTTGCCTCTAAGTAATACTCCCGTTTAAGTGACAGAGAAGTGGCCCAGGCCTTCCACCAGTAACTGCGCCAGGAAAGTCATGCATCGACTAAACATGGCTGTTCAGAAAAGGGCCCCATACAATTTCAACAAAAAGCCAAGAAAGAACCAGGATGAAAATGCAGCCGGTTAGAAGCGCCCAGCTAAAATTTACAACTAGAGTGTAAATGAATATATCAACAAGCTTACTTTATTATGAATTTAAAAAGTAAAACAATATTAAAGAAGTAATTCTACTTTTTTGTCAACATGGCTTGACGTTAGAAAAATATTGATGTAAAGTTTGTTAATTTATTCGAGAGCAAAATCATGCGTCAGAAAATCAACATCCCTTTTTAGATTTTTTTTTTAAAGATTTATTTATTTATTTATACAAGCACTGGGTACAGTCAGAAGCGCAGGAGGGTGAGAGAATTCACCAGAGCCAGAGCGGGGAGCAGAGCAGGCAGAAGGACCGAAGTACACTGCTGAGGGGAGCAGCGGGTGGCAGGAGAGGTCTGCGCGCCATGTGGGACCCTCCTCCGGTGGCCGGGGAGCAGCCGGGGATTGAACGGGCGCTGCAGAGGCTGCGGGCAGCTTCGCAACCCAGCGCTCAACCACTGCGCCACCGGGGAGGCCCCATTTTTAGATTTTTTTTAAACTGTTGTTCTACTAGTGTAAAAAGAACTTCTTTACTTTTATAACAGTTCTTTATGAAATGCTTAAATGATGTTCATACAGATGGTTGTTTTGTCTCATTTTAAGATGTGCATACTGTGGATGCCCTTACAAAGATACTCCAAGAAAACCAGGGCAGACATTTGTGGCAAATTCTACTCAATAGGAAAACATCAGTTAAGGAGAGAACTGACCTTGGAAGAACATTTAATAGTGTGACCCTGACTATAAATAATGGAAGCTATTCTGGAATAACGTCTGATGATTTATGTAAGAACACAGATTACCCTGGTGAGCCTGTTAAAATCCATGCTCTAGAGAAAAGTAAGGGCCTACATATAACCAGAAAATCTCTCCACTATATGGAACATCCTTTTTTTCATCAGATGATTCAAACTTTGCAGCTGCCTTTTGATCTCAGTGGACTAGGGAAAGCTTTTAGCAAAGAAACAATATTCTTTACACATCCAATGCCCCTTACGGAAGAGTCTGCTTGTAGATACAGTCAGTGTGAGGAAGCCTACGATGCAGCCGCTTTCATTGTTGAAGCTAGAACCCAAATAGGGCGGGCTCGCTATACATGGGATGAAAGGGGAAAACCTCTTTTTGATAGGCACATGCATTTGAATTTTCATAGAGATTTTCAAGTTAGGCATCACGAATGCTGTCAACATGGGGATTATTTTAGCAGGAAATTAGATGTCACTCAGCCCCAGAGAGCTCCATCAGGAGTGAAAACCTTTGATAATACATGTGGTAAAACTTTACATAAAAAATCTGTTCTTACTAAGCATCAAAAAAAAGAAACAGCGAAGCCTTATGCATGTTGCAAAACCACTGAGAATTCAAATATCAAACGATATAGGAGAACGATCACTGCAGAGAAAATTGTTGAATATGAAAAAGATGGGACTCTCTACCAGAAGTCAGCCCACCATGTACACCAGAGAACTCACACAGGAGAGAAACCTCATGAGTGTCAAGAGTGTGGGAAGACTTTCCAAAAGAGGTCAAACCTTACCGAACATCAAAGAACTCACACAGGAGAGAAACCCTATGAGTGTCAAGAATGTAGGAAAACGTTTCCCCAGATGTCAACCCTCACTAAACATCGGAGAATTCACACAGGAGAGAAACCCTTTGAATGTCTGCAGTGTAGAAAAATGTTCTCCCGGAAGTCAGACCTCACTGTGCATCAGAGAACGCACACAGGAATGAAACCCCATGAATGTCAAGAGTGTGGGAAGACTTTCTGCCAGAAATCATACCTTGTTAAACATCAAAGAACTCATAAAGGAGAGAAACCCTATGAATGCCGAGAGTGTGGAAAAGCTTTCTCCTGGAGGTCAGCTCTCACTACACATCAGAGGACTCACACAGGAGAGAAACCTTATGAATGTCAAGACTGCAGGAAAGCTTTCCCCTGGAAGTCAAACCTCACTGAACACCAGAGAATACACACAGGAGAGAAACCCTATGAATGTCAAGAGTGTAGAAAAACTTTCTCCTGGAAATCCGCCCTCAGTATACATCAGAGAATGCACACAGGAATGAAACCCTATGAGTGTCAAGAGTGTGGGAAGACTTTCCGCCAGAAGTCACACCTTACCGAACATCAAAGAACTCACACAGGAGAGAAACCCTATGAATGTCAAGAGTGTAAGAAAACGTTTCCCCAGATGTCAACCCTCACTAAACACCAGAAAATTCACACAGGAGAGAAACCCTATGAATGTCTGCAGTGTAGAAAAATGTTCTCCCGGAAGTCAGACCTCACTGTGCATCAGAGAACGCACACAGGAATGAAACCCTATGAGTGTCAAGAGTGTGGGAAGACTTTCTGCAGAAAGTCATACCTTACTGAACATCAGAGAACTCATAAAGGAGAGAAACCCTATGAATGTCAAGAGTGTGGGAAAGCTTTCTCCTGGAAGTCAGCCCTCACTACACATCAGAGGACTCACACAGGGGAAAAACCCTATGAATGTCAGGAGTGTAGGAAAACATTTTCCTCAAAATGTAGCCTCACTGCACATCAGAGAACTCACACAGGAGAAAAGCCCTATGAATGTCAAGACTGTAGGAAAGCTTTCCCCTCAAAATCATGGCTCACTGTACATCAAAGAATTCACACAGGAGAGAAACCCTACGAATGTCAAGAGTGTGGGAAAAGTTTCCCCTCAAAATCCAGGCTCACTGCACACCAGGGAACTCACACAGGACAGAGACCCTATGAATGTCAAGAGTGTAGGAAGACTTTCTGCAGAAAGTCACACCTTAATGAACATCAAAGAACTCACAAAGGAGAGAAACCCTATGAATGTCAAGAGTGTAGGAAAATGTTCCCCCACATGTCAACCCTCACTAAACATCAGAGAATTCACACAGGAGAAAAACCATATGAATGTCAAGAGTGTAGAAAGACTTTCTCCTGGAAGTCATCCCTCACTAAACACCAGAGAATCCACACAGGCGTGAAGCCGTATGAATGTCAAGAGTGTCGGAAAGCATTCTCCTGGAAGTCAGCCCTCACTACACATCAGAGAACTCACACCAGAGAGAAGCTCTTTCAGTGTCACGAATGTAGGAAAACGTTCCTCTGGAAGTCGCATCTCACTATACATGAGAGAACTCACACAAAAGTCCCACGAATGTCAAGACTGTAGGGAAAGTTTCTCCCAGAATCCAGCCTTCTCTAGTTCAGAGAACACATACAGGATAGAAATATTATGAATGTAAAGAGTGTAAACTGTCACAAAAGCTCTTTTTGAAAACAACATAATCAAAAAATCAAACAGGAAAGTAATAACGTTTGGAAGAGACTGAAGCATGTTTACCAGAATACATTTTCATTCTGTTGGGGAAATCCCCTGCATCCTGGCCTCCTCTTACTCTTGAGCTTTGAACAGGCACTCGTGAACACAAGCAGTGAACATTGTTTCCAGAATGGGTCACTAAAGTTAAGTGAGTTCTTCCCAGATCTTTTATGCCCTGTGTTCCTACCTGCAAATGGGCCTCCATGGTTGGCTTTGGAGCCATAAAGTGAAAATGGCATCGTGATCGATGGGCGTGTGGAGTTTCCCAAACTACCTCGACTGTCTCCATTGGTCTTTTTGACTGAGAAGTCCTTGCTGCTTTTGGTTCTTTTTTTTTTTTTTTTTAATGTGTTATCTGTTTATAACATTGTCAGTCCACTGTAGCCAGTTCAGTTTTTGAATTTGCCATATGTAAAAAGTTACCAATGCTTGTGTTCAAAATCACACTGGAAAGAACTGGGTTGTCATCTTAAGTCAATTGTAGGTAAAGTCAAAGAAATAATAGGAAGGGAAGAATGAAACAAATGTGAACACACCTTTATGATACACAAACTGCTTATTGAATGCTGATAAATTAAAAAATTGAAATTTTTTAAACTGTTTAGTTACAATAGAAAAAAAATTACTATGTGCCTGTAACAGGAATATCGTTGCAAAATGCCCTGTTGTGGGGTAAATTTCACTCCCAGTGGAGAAACACTGGCCTGTGGTCAGTATTTCCGAAACCTTTGAACACAGTATTTAGTATTTCTACCAAGAACCTGACTTGTACTCAGAGTACAATGGTTGTATGAAGTGTTGACAGCTTTGAAACCATTTATAAAACGAAGCTGGGCAGTCGTTATGAAAAAATGACTTTAACCTTCTAATTGGAAACCAGTCTGAAGACCATTGAACTGGACCAAGATCTTTGCACTGAACCACATGCAACTGTACTAAGAAAACATGTTTGAGAAGTTCTGAGATTTATGAGTACTGAGAAGCCTGGACTTCTTCCCAGGGGATGGCAGCATCATCCATTTTCATCCTTTCTAGACAGTAAGTGACCAGTTATGTCAAGCCACGAATAGTCCAGCTTGTTGACGATAACTCTTTAACAACCACTTACCTTGTCTTATGTTTTGTTTTCCCATAAAAGCCGTCACCTTTAGCCTTGGGGCTCAATTTCAGTTACTGCTGAATTGGTGCACCCTGACTAGACGTCTTTGAACCTAAATAAACATGTTTTGGCTTTTAACGGTCACCTGAATTTTTATGTTGACAGCACAGAAATAGACTAAGAAACCAGCATTCTTGAGAGAGGTGTTGAGAAACATTTGATACTACTGCCTTGGAAGTTCTGAAGTGTAGCAGGGCATACCATCTGTTCCTTGGTTAGCTTGCAGCGCTTCTGGGAGTTAGTGCCACAGTTCTGGATTATGTGGTCTTGTCATGTTTCTTTTTGCTCAGATGTGGTCAGATTTTCTAACCAGCAACATTTGACTTTTGAAAAGTGTGGGTTTGGACCACAGGTCCACTTATGTGGAGATGGCTTTCAGTCCCTTTTTTTCTTTTTTTTTTTTTGCAGATTTGTGATAATGTTTAAAAACTCGGCCAAGTGTAGACTGGAAAATTCAAAAATATTTTAGAAAGTCATCAGGAATGCAGAGTGTATATATTTCTATATGTGTATACACACACACACAGTTCATTTACTGTCACAAAATGTACTCAAATCTATTATGAAAGGCAAAGTTCATTAATGCTCATGCACACAAATTGCACACACTGCACCAGAGTCCAGAGAAATGTACACAGTGATGCAGTTTACATCCGAACTCAGTCCAACTCAAGTGTTGGGCATTGCACTGTGTCAGCGTGACGTGTTGTCTCTATGCTGCTGCAGCAGCTCTAGCCCTGAGTGTCCAGTCATGCGCTGTTGACACTATAACCATCCCACGAAACTGCCTGTGGTAGAGTACGTGAACACTCATTGTTCTTGCATGTTTTTCTTTGTTTTTGTGATTCTGTAAACCCTGCGTTATCCAGGAGACCCACAGAAGTATTACTAGTGGTGCTGGAAGTGCTCCTATGGGCCAGTCATAATTTTGCAAGAAAGAGATGAATTCCTTGGCCCACGCCCTAATGTGGGGTCTGCATCTGGGGCGCCCACATTTCCAGATCCAAGGGCTTACTGTCGAGACCACCATGAAAGAGGAAAAGGCCTCCGAGCTACTGCTGTCACAGGTGCACTGACTGGAGCCAGGAATTCCTGCCGTGCGGGAAGCAGGGATGCCGCGCAGAGGTCTTGTCAGGATGGCCGGCCCGGGTGGATGCGGGCAGCGCCCGGCAGATGTGTGTTCCTGATGCCGGTCTCTTCCCCAGTGGCTTCCCTGATACAGGGGAGAGGAAAGCGCCTGTTCTCAGTCAACAGACCTGACTGTAACCGTTTTTTGTGGGCGCCGAGGCTCCCTCCCATCTGCACGTCAGTTCACGGGGCGTCCTGCGTGCGCACTGCCCCTCCGCCGCGGCCCCGGAGGCCCTCGGTGCGCCGGGCCCTGTGCCCTCCGCTCGGCCGGCCACCCTGCAGCTTCCCGCCGGAGCGGACGCCGCCTGTCCCGGGCCTCGCGGGGACGAGCACCGCGGGCTCCGGGCGCGGGAGCCTCGGCCCAGGGCGCGGCAGCCCTCCTGGGGCGCCGCCTCCCGGGCTCAGAGCCGGCGCCTTGGGCTCGGCGGGGAGGCCCCGGGCTGCGGGCGCGGCGCGGAGGGCGGCGAGGCGGCGCCCCCGGCGGAGACGGGCCGCGCCCGGGAGCGGGGCGGGCCGCGGGCCGGGCCCTCGGGGCAGCGCGCGGGCGGGGGGCGCCGGCTGCGCGACCAGGCCGGCCGGGCCCTCGGGGGCTCAGGGCGACGGGCACCAGCGCGGGGGGCGCCTCCCCGCCCGGCCCGGCCCGCCTCGGCGCTGTCCCCGCGCTCCGGGCGCCGACGCCTCCTCGCGGCCCCGCACGTCCCGCCCGCGCACCGCGGCGGGCCTCAGCCCCGCCCCCCGTGACGTCACGCCCCGGCTCCCCTCCCCCACCCGGCAGGAGCAGGGCCGCGCGCGCAGGCGCAGTGAGAACCGAAGGCGCCTGACGCCCTCGCGCGGAGGCCTGTGGGAAACGTAGTCCCGCGAGCCCGGCAACGTCCGCAAGAATTCTGGGACGGGCTTTCCGGCCGTTTCTGCGCAGGCGCGACCGCGCTAGCTGGCCCGCCTCCCGGAAGTGCCGAGCGGCGCTGGCGTCCACGCGGTCGGCTTGCGGGGTGCGTCTGGGAGGCCGGGCGCGGGCGGGAGCGGGGGAGCGGGAGGGGCCACGCCGGCTGGCGACGGGGTCCGGGCGCGGGGAGTTGGGGGGCGGGGCGGCCCGGGGGCCCGGCACCTCCGGGACGGCCGCCCCTCGGCGCCGGGCTGGGGTCCCTGCGGTCGGGGCCTCCGTCCTGCGCCTGTCCCGGTGGGGAGGTGAGGGGGTGGGGGGGCTGGGGGGCGGGAGGACGCCGCGGGGGGGGCGGCGGGCGGGACGGCGGCCGGAAGGCGCGGGCTCTCGTCCCTGCCGGCCCTCTGCCGGGCGGGATCGGGGCCGCCCTTTCCCCGAGCTGTCCCG
This sequence comes from Talpa occidentalis, assembly GCF_014898055.3. NCBI lineage: Eukaryota > Metazoa > Chordata > Mammalia > Eulipotyphla > Talpidae > Talpa > Talpa occidentalis. The sequence continues at coordinate 85,542,050 of NW_023601653.1, forward strand.
GCGCTGCCCCCCCGCGCGGGGTCCCGGGCATCCGCCGGGCCGGTTCCCGCAGGGGCCTTGGCCCTCACCAGGCCTCCCAGGCCTTCGTGCCGGGGGTTGCGGGGGCTCAGATGTGAGCCTTGTTAAAGGACACCCCGCGGGAGCCCGTCGGGCCGTCGTCGTTTCACGGAGTAAACGGCCCCAGTTCTAGGCCCTGCCGGCCCGCGGCCCGCGACGCGAGGCCGGCCCTCTGGGGTGTAGGCGAGGCCGGGTGGCTTGGGAACTTCCCCTGCTTTTCGCTGCGTGTCAGCGACTGTTCCCCGGCCGGTGTCCCCACAGGACGACTGACCAGGAGCGGGCCCGCCGGGGGTGTGCGCTCCATCCCGAGCAGCGTCCTCCTGCCGCCCCGCAGTCCCAGCCCCGTCCAGAGCAAAACCCGGCTTGTTGCCAAAGGGGGTTCACCAGGGAAGGAGCCAGGGAGGCAGGTCTGGGAGCCATCGTGGACGGCGATGTCCCGAGGGACAGGGACATTGTCTGGGTGTTTTTCTACAAAATTGATACAAAGGATTTCATTGTGTGAACTGGCATGTTTGATAATTTGTTTTTAAAAGGTGTATTTTTTTATGCATGCAAGAACTGCAGTGTAGTCCAGATGTCCAAGGGGTTTAGAGGATTCACCAGAGACAAGTGGGGAGCAGAATAGGCAATTCTGCGGAGGGGACCAGCAGGAGGGGTCTGCTGTGCCATGTGGGTCAGGTCACTGGCGGGGGGGGGGTACAGCTCAGGCCTCAGTGGCTGCTCTTAGCTTGATAGCTCTGAGACTAACCCCTGCACCACCAGGGAGGGCAATCTTTGATAACTTTAATAAACATCAGCATTTACTTTTATGGCTAAGTAGGAAAAACCTTGGTGAACGTGAAGGTCAGTTATAACCATTCCAGTCCGCGGATGGACTTGCGGGTCCTTTCCTGCCCTGCGCAGGGCTGATGAAGAAAGAATTCTTTCTCTGTGTTCTGTGTTCCCCAGGTGGCATCTGGGTCTAGCCGCAGCCCCCCCGGGCTTTCCCAGTCCCTGCCGCATCCCCAGCTCTGCTCTCAGGGTCCGCGTCCCTCTGTGGTGGCAGCAGGCGATGGCCGAGTCTCTCGTGAGTCACTTTTTTTCTGGAGCTTGTCTTGCGTTGTGCCTTACAAGGGTTATGGGCTTCGAGGCAGTTACCTGGGAAGGCAGAGCAAGGGGCAGTTCAAGGAACGACGACAAGGTGAAGCTGTCCTGCGGGCGGCCTGGGCGGGGCGCGTGGCCTTGGGCTTTTGCTGCGGTGGCGCCAGGACAGGGATGCGCGGCCTGATCAGCCAGGCCCTCCAGCCAGGGGTGCCTCCCCCGGCTCAGAGCACGGCCGACGGCCCCAGACGGGGTCTTTGCTGGTCACCCGAGGGTGACGGGGACGGTTTGCGTCACCAGCTTGGCCACGGGCACTGCCCGCATGCTGGGTGCGGTCGGCACCCTGGGGTGGACGCATTCAGGGCCCTGTGAGTGCCCAGACAGGCGTGTCCTCACGGTGCAGGACCTTCCCAGCTCAGGGTGGGCTGTGGTGTGTCGGAGGGCTAGGGGACTGTGGGTCCTTCTGGAACTGCCCGCGCGTCCCCTCAGCCGGTCTGTGCCCGCAGCCGTGTTGGGTGTTCAGTCTGGCGGCGTGTGCGGCTCCTTCCTCTTCCGCCCAGTGACGTCTCAGCTCATTTCCACGCCGCGATCCCACGGCCTCAGTCAATCCAGTGACCGTTCCGCGGCCTTTGCCTTCGTGGAGTCTTGGGCCATGTTTGCCAGTCCCGTCCGCGACCTTCCGGCAGTTCCCGTCTGACAGGTTCTGAGTGGCTGTGTGGAGGGTCTTGTCTGTCTACCTCAGCTCTTAGCTTCTCCCGCCCTGCGTGTCGCTCATCCTCGTGCTGGATCCCGGCCCGGCCGCCCGTGTGGTGCGACGGCCCCGGCTCTTTCCCTGCGGCCTGGATGCCACCTCCAGCCTTTCCGTGCTGTCGGGTCCGAACTGCAGCCCTGTCGCCTCGGCCCCCCCCCACTGCCCCCGGCCTGTCACTGCCCCCTGTTCTCGCTGTCCCCCTGGCTGCGAGCTGAGCTCCGCGATCCCGGAGACGCGTCCTGAGTGTCCTCGCGTGACTGGTCCTGTCTGGCAGGGTGCTCAGGCCCTCCCTGGGGTGCGCGTGTTCGTCATTCCTGTCCACGTGTCATTGACTCTCCCTGGTGTTCCTCTCATTTGTTATTTCCTCTTGCCCTGGGGGCATCTTTGCACATGCTGGTTCCACTTGAGTTCGTAGAATGTGTCTTTTTAATCTGACTTTAGCCTCCTACCGTACACCACTCCACTTGGTCAATCCCTTGAAAAGTAAAGTGGTCATGTACTGTGATCCCTCACGTTTTTGTTTCTTGGGGTGTTTTTTTTTGCGTAGAACTGGGGTGCAGGCCAGAGGTGTGGGCGGTGAGAGGATTCACCAGAGACAGAGTGGGGAGCAGAACAAGCGGATCCACAAATTCACTGCCGAGGGGAGCAGCGGGGAGACGGGAGAGGTCTCCTGCGCCCTGTAGGTCAGCCCCTGTCGGGGATCTGCTCAGGCCATAGTGGTAACAGCGCTGAGATTGAACCCCTCGGCCAGCAGGGAACCCTGTAAGTTTGATGTCATCCCAGATGTATATTCTGGTTTTGTGCCACTTGCTGCGGGGCTCACGCTGACTCAGTCTCTGTGGCTGAGATCCTGTGTGTGTCCCTGTGTTTCCTGCAGTGACCTTGGGCTTTCGCTCATCTAGCCAGATGTTTAATCCATTTTGAATTATTTTGTGCATGTAGTTAATTCCGGGTATTGTTTATTCTTTGCAAGGGGCGCCACATTTCCCCACCCACTAGAGGTTTGTGTTTGTTTTCTCCTTTGCGCGACTTCGCGCCTTTGCCAGAGATGAGCTGGTGCTTCTGCGTGGGTTAGTCTGGGTCTCGGCTGTGGCCCCTTGGTCTCGTGTTTCTGTTTTGTGTGCTTTTCCCCCAGCAACATGCTGTGGAGCCATTTGCTTGGAATTTAATTTGAAATGAGGAAGTGACTTCATTTTCCTCCTTTTTTTTTTTTTTAAGATTTTATTTATTTATTCATTTATTTATTTACACAAGCACTGGGTACAGTCAGAAGCACGGGAGGGTGAGAGAATTCACCAGAGCCAGAGCGGGGAGCAGAGCAGGCAGAAGGACCGAAGGACACTGCTGAGGGGAGCAGCGGGCGGCAGGAGAGGTCTGCGCGCCATGCGGGACCCTCCTCGGGTGGCCGGGGAGCAGCCGGGGATCGAACCGGCGCTGCAGAGGCTGCGGGCAGCTTCGCAACCCAGCGCTCAACCGCTGCGCCCTGGGGAGGCCCCATTTTCCTCCTTTTAACCCAGGATTTCTTTTTCTTTTTCAGTCTGTTTGGGGTTTTGTGGTTCCGCGTAAACGTTATACTTGTTCTGTTTCCTTAGTAAAAGCCTTTTGTACGGACAGTCTTGCGCGTCACTCTGTAAATTCCTTGCAGTTATGCAGCCCTCTCAGTGACGCCAACCCTCCAAGCCCCCGGCACGCACGGTCCTCGCCGCTCTCGGTGAGTTTCCTGCCAGGGATTTCCTTTTTGGCCTAGCTGTAAATGGAATTGTTGCCCGGTTTCCACTGTCTTCTCATGCCTCGTTTGCGTGTGGAAATGCAACTCATTTTTGTCTGTTTATTTTGTATCTTGCCACTTCCTTGTATTCAGTTACTGTCTCGCTTCCCGAGGAGACTGCTGTGTCATCTGAGCACAGTGGCAGTCTCGCTGCTTCTTGCTGGGAAGTTTTCTTTCTTTTTCTTCCTTCAGGTCTTCCGCGGTGATTTCCTTTACTGCGTTGCGCAGCAGTGGGGACAGCGGATGGCCTTGCGCCGGGCCTGCTCCCGAGGGAGCGCGGGCGCCTCTCCTCCGCGGAGTGTTGTGGGCTGCAGGTTGTCCGCGCGAGTTGTGGAGTGTTTTCATAAGTCATTTATTCTCCTTTGTTTGAGCATTTTTTTTGAATGAAGAGATGTTGGAGGCGTTGAATGGTTTTTCAGAATCTGTGGAGCTGACCTTGTCTTCTTGGTCTTCCTTTCTCTTGTTCTTGTGAACAATCCCGCCTGCGGCCCTGGATGCCGTCTGATTTATCCAGGTGGATGATTCTCTTGATACATGGCTGTGGGCTTTTTTCCTCATGTTTGGTTGAGGATTTTGAGGTGAGTTTTTCATAGATGCTTTTTTTTGTTTTGCTTTTTGATTAGGGTGATGCTGGCCACATACAAATGTGTTGGGGAGATTTCCTCCCCTTTTGAGTTTGGGGAATATTTTCATTCGGATAAGCGGCAGAACTAATTTGAAAGTTTTTGTAAAATTCACTGGAGAGGCCATTTGGTCCCGGGCTTTTGTTTTTTATTCCTCTGTCCATTTCAGCCCTTGTGATGGGACTGAGTTGTCTGTTTCATCCTAATTCAGTCTTGAGAGAGCGTATGAATGTAAGCATTAGGCTGATCTTCTGTATTTCTGTCTCATCTGTTGTAATTTTACATCTTTCATTACTGAATCTGTTAATTTGGCTGTCATTTCCTTGTCGGATTCTCTAGTGGCTGGTAATTTTATTTTTGTTCAAAGAATGAACACCTGGTTTCAGTATTGCTTTGGGTGGAATTTTTGCTTTCTGTTTCATTGATTTCTGTTCCTTTTCCATATTCTCTCTGATTTTTGGCTGCTTGTCTGTCTTCTTTTTTTAGTTCCTTCATGTGCAGAGTTCGATTGTTAACTCAAGGCAGTCCATGCTCGTGTGGGTCTGTGCTGCTGTCTGCTGCCCACAGATCCTGTATTCCGAGCATCCCATGTGGGCTGGCCACAGTGGGAGACACTAGTGCTGTTTTATCTGTGATCTCTACGGTGGCCCAGAAGTTGTTCACAGCAATTTTGATTAGACTCTAGATGCTTCGATTTGTTCCTGGATCCTGTTTCTGGTTAACTCCAGCTGTCAAGTATTTTTGTCTGAGAAGAACCTTGACATACTTCCTGTTTGTGTATCTTTCTGAGACCTGGCTGGGCCTCAAGTAACGACCAACGTGCCATTTCAGGGGATGGTGGCATTTGAGGACGTGGCTGTGACCTTCCTTCCGGAGGAGTGGCAGAACCTGGGGGCCGCCCAGAGGACCCTGTACCGGGACGTGATGCTGGAGACCTATGGCAGCCTGGCGTCCCTGGGTGCGTATGACTCCGGTAGCAGGAGGCTCTGGATCTGGGCGTTCCTGGTCAGTGCACGGCGTGCCTGAAGCTGGTGCTGTGGAGGCTCCAGTTGCAGCTGCGGTGCAAGTGGGGGTCATCTCCTGTGTACAGATGTTCACTGCTTTCCATGCTGCTGTTCTGCAGTGTGGGACTGTAAGTAATATGGCTGAGAGTGGTGCTCTTTCACCCACAGGGCACTGCATGGCCAAGCCTGAGGTGATCGCCAGGTTGGAGCAGGGAGCAGAGCCGTGGGCTGTGGAGGAACCCCTTGCCACGAGCCCTCCAGGTGGGTCTGCGACACCGTGCAGGGAGGCTGGGGGCCCAGCACGCGGCGGCTGTGCTTTCTGTTCCTCCAGGGCCCAGCCCTGAGGCTGGGTCACTTCCGAGTCTCGAGATGTGCCTTTCAGGGTGGATAGGAATGAACGAGGTAGCTTTGCCTTAGTGCCTGCCGTGGGCCTCCTCCAGTCAGTCACCGTCTCTGGGCAGATCTGCTCCGTTCTTGTGGGCTGTTTGCTTCAGGCTCTAGTTCATGCAGTAGTTTATTCACTCGAGGCACTATTGGGAGGTTTCAGCCACTAATAATTTGTAGTTCTGGACACGAGAACGGTAATTAAAAGCACACCCTTATTTTATGGAGTTTTTGTTCTGAGGTAAAGGACAGAGAACCATGAGAAATCCTGAGGGGCGCCAGGGACTTGAACCGGAGTGAGAGAAAGGGAGAGTTGTATGTTAGAGCACCCAGCGCACACCTGCTAGAGCGGAAGGTGGCCGTGTCTGTTGAACACGTGCACCTGCAGTCTGGGTTAGTGGGTAGGTTTCGCTATTGCTCACGTCCGTCAGGTGTTGTTCGTTCACAGCTGCTGCGGTGAGGGGGAGCCTGGGCGACTCCAGTGGAGAGTGCTGGCCTGTGACACGGGAGGGAAACCAGAGATTGCTGGGCCCACAGCCGTGGATCCCAGACTGTCCGCTGGGGGTGAGGGCGTCAGAGTCTGGGAATGGAGGCGGAACGTTGTGGTTTCACATTTTGTCGTTGAAATCACCAGAGGAGAAAGAGCATGAGAGGCGCACATGGCTCCAGCGGCAGGGCAGCGAGGGCACAGCTGGGACGTGACCCAAGAGGAAGGTCTTTGATGCCGTGAGATGTCAAGGAGGAGCCCGAGCTCCCAGCAATAGCGCGAGAATCCCGTGGGCCTGGGTGTCAGGGAATGTGCAAAGTGTTTTGAAAGGCCGCCGCTCGCGGGCTGCCCTGCAGCCCCTCTGTCCGCTAGGGCCGCGGGGAAGGGTCCCCAAGTGCTGAGCAGTGTCCTGCAGCTGCCGAGGCTCTGGGCAGGCAGTGCTGTCGGGTCAGCTAGGGGCTCACTGAGAGCAGATTCTGTCTGTTGTGAGGAAAGACATTTTCCTGTGACGTGACCCATAGGTGCCCGTAGCGTTTCCCCACAGCGAAGCAAACACCAAACACAAGTCGGTGCAAAATCCTTGGCCGCAATTAACAATCCTGCTTTTGTGCCAGAGAAATGCCCGCCCCTCCACACAGCACGTCAGAGGCTCGAAGCTCACCTTTAGAGCCGGAGTCTCAGTCTGTGAGCCAACCGAGTTGTGCATCGTGAGGTAAAGATAAGACTAGTAAGCAAGCAGTGCATTCGTTTTGTCGGCATGGTTTGACATTCTTCTGTGTTCATGTCATTTCTAACCTGAGCAGTGAGAACAGTCAAGCTCCTCTTAGAGTCAGCGTCTGTTCTTCGTTACATCATCTACTACTGCTCGATTTTAACTTATCGCCTGCATGCCGGTACTCATGGGACCTGCTTAGATGACGGTCACCCGCTCGACTTTTCTCATTTTAAGTTGTCTGTGCTGCACATAACCTGACACAGACCTACCAGGAACACCAGAGCAGACTCTTGTGGTAAACTTGACTCTCCACCATCAAAGAGCCGAGGGGGGAGAGAGAACCGGCTTTGGAAAAACATTTAGTTTGAGCTCAATGAATAGTCTGAGCCTGACTAGACACTGGAAGCTGTTCGGGAATGAGGCCTCTGGAATGGCATCTCTGAGGGAAACCGCTCCGTGGTGACATGATGAAGGGTGTTCGGTGGAGAGAGCAGATGGTCCTGATGCGAGAAGAAACCCCTGACGCTCGAGCGTGTCCTCGTGACCGTCTGCGGCTCAGAGTGCAGCGGCCTTCTCAGGTAGTGGCCGCGGGGGAACCTCCCATGAAGAAAGAACATTCTTTACGCATGCATGAGCAGCTCGTGGAGAGCCGTGCATGGACACGGCGAGTGTGGGAACGCCTGCGTCAGCCCCTGCCCTCCTCATGCTGGGCCTCAGGAGCGCTGCCTCACTGTGTGTGCAGTCGGGGGGGGGGTGGGGGGAACACGCAAATACAGTTTTTTTGACTCGCAAATACATTTGAAACTTCAAGGTGCTACTGCAGATGTGCACCAGAAATACAGCTAGAGTGGGGGTTACTGCAGGAAGCTGTTGTGCCTCAGTCAGCTTCATAGAATCCTATTAGAAGAGAAATTTTTTAAAAAGATTTGTTTATTTTCTAAGATTTTCTTTATTTTTTTATACAAACGAGAGCTGGGGTGTAAGTTAGAGGTATTGGGGTGGGGAGAAGATTCACCAGAGACAGAGTGGGGAGCAGAGCAGGCGGATCTGCTGGAATCTGCTGCTGAGGGGAGCAGCGGGGAACAGGAGAGGCCTGCTGTGTGGTGAATCCTCTACACCCCGCAACTCTGCCCTACACCCCAGCTCGCATCTGCATAAATAATTAAATCTTTAAAACAGTTTTTTAAAAATCTATTTTCAGCACACACATTGAAAAATATAAAGAGGAAAATCTTCAGAATGTTGGAAAGCCTCTTACTATTCAAATACCAAAAGTTATCTGGTACCAGTCTTGGAGAGTAAACCTTTAAGTCTAGAGGATTTGGGGTTGGGGTCTGCGTGCCTGACCCAAAGGGGCTGGTCCTGGTTCTTGCTGGGTGATGAGAGAACGAAGCTTCGAAACCAGAGTTTGTCAGAACAGCGGGAGTCAGATGAGGAGGACTGGGAAGCGCCCTGGCAGGGGTTGGCAGTGTGTTGCTCCTGAGGGGCAGGGAGCCGGTGTGTAGATGGGCATCGCGGGCAGGGATTGGGGGTTCGGCTGTGCATGGCTCAGCTCTGTGTCTCTGCTGATGGGCCACGGCCCGCTGGGCCCTGTAGGTGAGTGAGACCCAGGAGTCTTGGGATCCTGTGTCCCCAGACGGGCTTGGTCTGTGGTCCTGCTGTTGTGTTGTGCCGATGTTGTGAACATTCACCTTTCGCTGGTTTGGGGCCCCTGGACTCCAGCCACCTGTTGTTCATTCAGTTTGATAAATGGGCTTGGGGCTTGGCAGGGGGCATCCTGGCCCTGACTTACCACTTGTACCCATTTCCTCCCTTCCTCATAAAGCTCACAGGAGAACTTTCTGCCAGAACTCAGCCCTGAGTGTATATCAGAGAACTCAGACCACAGAGAAACCCTATGAATGTGAAGAGTGTAGGAAAACTTTCTCCAGCAAGTCAAACCTCATTGTACACTACAAAACTCACACAGGCGAGAGACCCTACGAATGTCAAGAGTGTGGGAAAGCTTTCGCTTCAAAATCAGGTGTCATGAGACATATGAGAACGCACACAGGAGAGAAACCTTACGAATGTCAAGAATGTGCGAAAACTTTCTCCTTGAAGTCAACCCTCAGCAGGCATCAGAGGATTCACACAGGAGAGAAACCCTATGAATGTCAAGAGTGTAGGAAGACTTTCCTCCTGAAGTCAGGCCTTACCAAACACCAACGAATTCATTTGGGAGAAGAGCCCTATGAGTGCCAAGAGTGTGGGAAAACTTTCTCTGTGAAGTCAGCTCTCACTGAGCATTACAGAACTCACACAGGAGAGCAGCCTTACGAATGTCAAGAGTGTGCAAAAACTTTCTCCTTGAAATCAACCCTCAGGAAACATCAGAGTGTTCACAATGGAGAGAACATCTATGAGTGTCAAGAGTGCAGGCAGATTTTCTCCTCCGAGTCACTCCTGGTAATACATCAGAGAACTTGCAGAGGAGAGAAGCCCTACCAATGTGAAGAGTGCAGGAAAGCTTTCTCAACGAAGCCAGCCCTCATTGTGCATTACAGAACTCACACGGGCGAGAGACCCTACGAATGTCAAGAGTGTGGGAAGGCTTACACTTTAAAATCAGGTGTCATGAGACATATGAGAACGCACACAGGAGAGAAACCTTACGAATGTCAAGAATGTGCGAAAACTTTCTCCTTGAAGTCAACCCTCAGCAGGCATCAGAGGATTCACACAGGAGAGAAACCCTATGAATGTCAAGAGTGTAGGAAGACTTTCCGCCTGAAGTCAGGCCTTACCAAACATCAAAGAATTCACACAGGAGAGGAGCCCTATGAGTGCCAAGAGTGTGGGAAAACTTTCTCTGTGAAGTCAGCTCTCACTGAGCATTACAGAACTCACACAGGAGAGAAGCCTTATGAATGTCAAGAGTGTGCAAAAACTTTCTCCTTGAAATCAACCCTCAGGAAACATCAGAGAACTCACAAAGGAGAGAAAACCTATGGGTGTCAAGAGTGTAGGCAGGTTTTCTCCTCCAGGTCACTCCTGATAATACATCAGAGAACTTGCATAGGAAAGAAACCCTATGAATGTGAAGAGTGCAGGAAAGCTTTCTCCCTCAAGGGAAACCTCATTGTGCATTACAGAACTCACACAGGAGAGAGACCCTTTGAATGTCAAGAGTGTGGGAAAACTTTCTCCCTCAAGGCAACGCTGATTGTGCATTACAGAACTCACACTGGAGAGAAACCCTATGAGTGTCAAGAGTGTGGGAAAACGTTCTCCAGCAAGTCAACCCTCATTATCCATTACAGAACTCACACAGGATACAAACCCTATGAATGTGAAGAGTGCAGGAAAGCTTTCTCCACGAAGTCAGGCCTCACTGGGCATTACAGAACTCACAGGAGACAAACTATGAACGTCGAGAGTGTGGGAAGGCTCTCTCCAAGTCAGGTGCCAGGGCACATACTAGAACGCACACAAGAGAGAAACCTTATGAGTGTCACAACTACGAAAACTTTCTCCTGGAAGTCCAGTTTTAGTGATCATTAAAGGGTTCACACAGGAGAGAAACCCTATGAATGTGAAGAGTACAGGAAAGCTTTCTCAAACAAGTCAACCCTCATTGAGTGTTACAGACTCACACGGGAGAGGAACCCTAGGAAGGACAGGAATTTGAGAAAACTTGCGCGTCAGAGTCAGGTGCCAAGGAGACAAGGGGGACATCAGGGTATCCACACAGGAGAGAAACCCTGTGAATGTCAAGAGTGTCGGGAACCTTTCTTCTGGATGTCAGCCCTCACCGCACATCAGAGGACTCACACCAGAGAGAAGCTCTGTCACGCATGTAGGGAAACTTTCTCTCTGTAAGTCGCATCTCACTATACATGAGAGAACTCACACAAAAGTCCCACGAATGTCAAGACTGTAGGGAAAGTTTCTCCCAGAATCCAGCCTTCTCTAGTTCAGAGAACACATACAGGATAGAAATATTATGAATGTAAAGAGTGTAAACTGTCACAAAAGCTCTTTTTGAAAACAACATAAAACATCAAACAGGAAAGTAATAACGTTTGGAAGAGACTGAAGCATGTTTACCAGAACACATTTTCATTCTGTTGGGGAAATCCCCTGCGTCCTGGCCTCCTCTTACTCTTGAGCTTTGAACAGGCGCTCATGAACACAAGCAGTGAACATTGTTTCCAGAATGGGTCACTAAAGTTAAGTGAGTTCTTCCCAGATCTTTTATGCCCTGTGTTCCTACCTGCAAATGAGCCTCCATGGTTGGCTTTGGAGCCATAAAGTGAAAATGGCATCGTGATCGAGGGGCGTGTGGAGTTTCCCAAACTACCTCAACTGTCTCCATTGGTCCTTTTTTTGACTGAGAAGTCTTTGCTGGATTTTTGGTTTTTGTGGGGTTTTTTGATGTGTTACCTGTTTACAACATTGTCAGTCCACTGTAGCCAGTTCAGTTTTTGAATTTGCCATATGTGTAAGTTACTAATCCTTGTGTACAAAATCACTAGAAAGAACTGGATTGTCATAAAATCAAAGAAATAACAGGCAGTGAAGAATGGAACAAATATAAAAACACCTTTATGATACTGCTTATTGAACATTGATAAAAAATTAGTCTTTGACATCCTGAACATGTGGCTGTAGAATAGGGGCTGCAAATACGGGGTTTGGTAGCCTGAGAGATACTGAGGATGGTACTGACGATGGTGCAGGTTGCAGGGTAATCCTCTTCATAGCTGGGGTTGGTAATTATGTTGTGGTTCTGTAAAGATATTTTCCTTGGGCCTCCCTGGTAGCGCAGCAGGTTGAGGGCAACACTGAAGCTGTCCACAGCTTCTGCAGCGTGGGTAAGAGTCCTGGCCAGCCGGCGAGATACCCATGTGGTGCGGCAGACCTCTCCTGTCTGGCCTGCTGCTCCCTTCAGCAGTGTGTTTCAGTGGGATGCACCTCTTCTGCTCCCTGCTCTGTCTCCGGTGAACACTCTCACCCTCCTGCACTGTGGCCTGTACCCCATTTCTTGTATAAATAAATCTTTCCAAAAAATAAAGATATTTTCCTTGTGTATTTTGTAATGTTTTCCTCCCAGCCTTTTCTGTTACAGGAATACAGCATGTACTGCAGAAACATACAGAACGTGTGTGTTGATTGTTGTCAGCCTCTTAAGGTGCCCCACCCAATCACAAGTTCTGATTGACCATTTAGCACCCATCAGCTCATTTCTCGTACCTGATTGGGCCGTTCTATGACCCAGGAGGTACGTGTGAAAGGGAGATTACGGTCCCTGAGCAACCCCAGCCAGAGCTGGCCTGGGCGGGAGCAGCAGGCGGGAGACCAGCCCTGCTACCCCCAGGCCCTGCTGCACGGGCAGGCCTGCAGCTGAGGCCGCCCAGTGCCTGCGTCAGACTGCAGCATTTGTATGTCCACACGCTTGCTGGTCGCATCGTGGATGTTCTTTATGTCCATTGTAGTCTTGTATGTGCCTGGTTTTTATTTGTGTTTACATGGAAACTCCTGGTGGGTTTTTCTGTGTGTGTGTGTGTGTGTGTGTGTTTGTGTATGTGTTTTACCGGGAGATGGTTCTGTTCGAGTCCTTTATTTAAAATTGGTGATTAGTGGTTTCTGAGTGCTGAAAGTTAGCTGTTCTGGTGACCAGACCGTTATCAGATATGTGTGTGCAAATATTTTATTCCACTCTTTGGGCTCTGTTCCCTTTCTAACACCCTTTTTTTTTTTTTATTTATTCATGCATATAAGAACTGGGGTACAGGCCAGATGTGCGGGGGTGGTGGTGGTGAGAGGATTCACCAGAAGAGTGGGGAGCAGAACAGGCAGATCCACTGAAAAACACTGCTGAGGGGAGCAGCGGGCGTGGCAGGAGAGATCTGCTGTGCCATGTGGGTTGCTCCCTGGCTGGCAGCTGTGGACAGCTTCACAGCACTGCTGCGCCCTACCAGCTGTGCCCAACACCTTCGCCACCAGGGGAGGCCCTGAGTAACATCTTTTAATGCACAAAGGTATACTTTTTAACAGAGCCAGTTTTGTTTTTCTTCTGTTGCATTGGCTTTTGGTTCCAGATATAAGTGATTCTACATCAAAGTCCTGAAGATTAGACCTCCCTGGTGGCCTAGGGGTTGAGTCTCAGCACTGTCACCACTATGGCCTAAGGTCCATCCCCGGCCAGGGAGCTACCGGCAGGGCGCGGCAGACCTCTCCGTCTCCCCGCTGCTCCCCTCAGCAGTGGATCCGCCTGTTCTGCTCCCCACTGTCTCTGGTGGGTACACACACACACACACACACACACACACACACACCCCTCTGGCCTACAACCCCATACTTCTAGGCAAAAATAAAAGCTTTCTGAAAGAAAAGTCCTGAAGATTTAGATGCCCACATTTTCTCCGACTCATTCTGATGCACCAGGTCTTTGCTCTCCTGTTTCATGGGCCAAAATCCGGGTGCGCGTGGACTGCGCAAGTGTCGTGGGGAGTGTCCAGGGCGCCGGGCGGGGTCTGGACCTCAGCCCGTGCGGGGCGGCGGCGGGTGGTGGCCGGGAGGCGCGGGTGTGGGCTCTGCGGCCGTCGGGGCCGCTGGCCGGGCCAAAGGGAAACGCGAGCTCGTTTCTTTCAGCCGCTCTGCAGACGCCCTACCCGCCGCCGGCCTGCTGCGCCCGCAGGAGCCCGCGGAGCCGGGGCTGTGGAGGACGCGCCCAGGGCTGCGACGGGCCGGGTGTCCGGCGGAGCGCGGCCCCTGCGGCGGGTCCCCGTGCGCGCGCTGCGCGGGAGCGGCCGCGGGCCGCGAGCCCCAAGGGAAGGCGAATGTGGCCGAGCAGCCCGCAGGGAGACGGCCCGGCGGGGCGGGCACCGGCAGCGCAGCGTTGCTTCCGGGTAGGCGGGGCTGCGTCCGCTGACGCGCGGTCGTTCAAAGGCCTGAACGCGGCCGTCCGCGTCGGAGCGCGAGGCGCACCCGCACGTTCGAGCCCGGCCGTCTTGGCTCCCAGCGGGCGCACAGGCTTGTGGGAAATGTACTCTCGGCGGCCTGGAAGCCACGCAAGGGTTTGGGGGGCGGTTTCTCCCGTGTCTTCTACGCATGTGCCGCGCCGCCCCTCTGTAACGTCACCTCCCGGTCCGTTCGGCGGAGTACAGACCCGGCGCCTGGGCGGCTCACGGGGCCCGCGTGCTTGTGGGAAATGTAGTCCTTTTAGGATTCCGCTTCCGAACCCCCCTGCGTCCGAACGGCACATTTGGCCGCACAGACTTGTGGGAAGTGTAGTTTCGCAAGGCCCCGAAGGCGTCGCTATCGACACGACGCTTAAAGCACTGGGGACTAGGGGGCGACACCCGAGCCCCACACAACTCAGCACAGCCCGTCTGTCACCGCACCCTCTTCGTCGGCTCTCGGGGTCACAGCGTGCCCGGAACGGAGGAGCGTCCTGTCGGCGTCTGGCGGGCGCACGGGCCTGTGGGAAATGTAGTCTCGCGAGTCGCGGCCGGGTCCGCGCGGGGATCTGGGAAGGGGACCCCGCGTCCACGGTACGTGCAGCTGCGCCCGCGGCCCGCCTCTCCCGACAGGTCGCCTCGCAGGGCGCGGGCCGGCGCCGCGACCCTGTGCGTACCGCGCGCCCGCGCAGGGGCCTCCGGGAAGTGTAGTCCGCGGCCGCGCCGGTCTCCGCAGGGGGTGGGGGGGGACTCCGGCTTCGGCGCGTCGGGCCCGGCCCCGCGCTTCTCCCGCGGCTCCGGGCGGCCGGCGGGGACTCGCGGGTCTGTGGGCGCGGAGGGGCGGGGCGGGGGCGGCGGGGCGGGCCCGGGGCGGGCGGGGCTGCGCGGCCCGCTGACGTGCGCTGTCCGGCGCGTCGCCCGCGTCAGGCGCTGCGGGTCGGCGAGCGGCTGCCCCGGGCGGGAGGCTCCGGGCGCCGGTGGACGCGGGGCGGAGACGGGCGGCGGCTGGAGACGCCCCCTCCTCGCGGCGTTGACCGCCCCGCGCGCTGCCCTGCTGCCCGAGCCGCCCGGCGGGAGCCCCAGGGGCCGACGCGCCGCCCCCGGGCCGGGCCGGGCCTCGCGGGAGCGCGGGCGGGGGGAGCCCGGGCCGGGCGCGGCGAGGGTGTCGTGTTCCCTCTGCGGTAACGTGTCTTCCTGGCCCCGAAGCTGACGAACTCTGGATGCCGCCCGCGGCCGCCCGCCCGGAGGACGCCGGTGTCCTGCCAGCGAGGGGGGTCCCCGCGCCATCCCTGCCCCGTCGCCCGCGTGCGGTGTGAGGCCTGACGGGACAGCGCGTGGGGAGGAGCACGCGGGCCCTTCCTCCGCGGCCAGCTGGCGCCGAGGCCGGAGCAGAGAGAGAGCAGCGCCGCGTCCGTCCGCTGTGAGTAGTTGCCCGTTTTTTCCTTTAGCTTGTTTTGTGTTTTACCTCCGAGCCCGTGAGCGCCCATCCCGCTGCGCGCAGAGCGGGCTGTGTGGTCACGGCCTCAGCAAGGGGAAGCTGTCCTGCGGGCGGCCGGGGCGGGGCCGTGGCCTTGGGCTTTTGCTGCGGTGGCGCCAGGACAGGGATGCCCGGCCTGATCACCGGGCCCTCCAGCCAGAGGCGCCTCCCCCGGCTTAGAGCTCGGCCGACGGCCCCAGACGGGGTCTTTGCTGGTCACCCGAGGGTGACGGGGACGGTTTGCGTCACCAGCTTGGCCACGGGCACGGCCCGCATGCTGGGTGCGGTCGGCACCCTGGGGTGGACGCATTCAGGGCCCTGTGAGTGCCCAGACAGGCGTGTCCTCACGGTGCAGGACCTTCCCAGCTCAGGGTGGGCTGTGGTGTGTCGGAGGGCTAGGGGACCGTGGGTCCTTCCGGAACTGCCCACGCGTCCCCTCAGCCGGTCTGTGCCCGCAGCCGTGTTGGGTGTTCAGTCTGGCGGCGTGTGCGGCTCCTTCCTCTTCCGCCCAGTGACGTCTCAGCTCATTTCCGCCCCGCGATCCCACGGCCTCAGTCAATCCAGTGACCGTTCCGCGGCCTTTGCCTTCGTGGAGTCTTGGGCCATGTTTGCCAGTCCCGTCCGCGACCTTCCGGCAGTTCCCGTCTGACAGGTTCTGAGTGGCTGTGTGGAGGGTCTTGTCTGTCTACCTCAGCTCTTAGCTTCTCCCGCCCTGCGTGTCGCTCATCCTCGTGCTGGATCCCGGCCCGGCCGCCCGTGTGGTGCGACGGCCCCGGCTCTTTCCCTGCGGCCTGGATGCCACCTCCAGCCTTTCCGTGCTGTCGGGTCCGAACTGCAGCCCTGTCGCCTCGGCCCCCCCCCACTGCCCCCGGCCTGTCACTGCCCCCTGTTCTCGCTGTCCCCCTGGCTGCGAGCTGAGCTCCGCGATCCCGGAGACGCGTCCTGAGTGTCCTCGCGTGACTGGTCCTGTCTGGCAGGGTGCTCAGGCCCTCCCTGGGGGCCTCCTGCTCGCCCCCTCTGTGTCCCTATCTGTTGCCCACATCTGAGCGCCCCGGTGGCTCATGAGCAAAACTGCAGGGATGCGCAGCCCCGGGTCTGTCTGGGTCCTGCTCTCACTTGTGCGCCCAGCAGTGGGTTGGGGCTCCTGTGGTGAGTGTTTGGTGCCGTCCGTCTCCTGCACTAGTGTGCTGTATGGGTCCTACCCGTCCTGCCATCCCCGGTGTCCCGGGTCCTCTGAGCTGGGCGTGCTTGGCTGGTCGACCTCACATGCGAGCGCTGCACCCGGTGTGTTCCCCCCCGCACCCCTGCTCACGTCCGACACCTCTGGGGTCTTCCATCCGCTGCCTGGGCTGGGTCCCGGCACAGGCCCCTCAGGACAGTGGGTCCCTGCGCCGTCGTGGCGCCACTGCCTCCTGTCTCGTTTCCGCAGGGGTCCAGCACCGGATCCTGCCACCTCAGTTTCCTTCTTCGCCTCTCGTCCGTCTCAGGCACACAGGAGAGCCTGGCGGACTCAGTCTCTCTGGTTTCCCACGCGGTCACGTGCTCGGGACCCCAATTCCTCTCCCGCCAGCCCCCGGGGTCGGGTTTCCCTGGTGGCCACAAGCACTGAGCTGTTGCTCTCCGCGGCCTTGTAAGGGTCTGCATCGGGTGAACCTCTCCCCTCCTGTTCCTGCAGCCCAGCTTCCTGGACCGGAGTCCCTGAGTGGAGAGGGCGCCCTAGGCCTTTGAGGCGTCTCCTGGGTGGGGCCCTCCCTGCGGCTCGCCCTGTGCCCTACTGGGCCTGTCGTGCTGCCAGGGTGGTGGCCCTGAGCGCTGACAGGGCGCGGGCCCGTGGCTCCGGGTGAGTGGACAGGCCTGCCTGGGTGCGCTCCAGCCCCTGCCCCAGGGCGTGATCTGTGCTCGCGGCCGCTCGGGCCGCCAGGCCCGCGGAGGCTCCACGTTCTCCGTGAGGCTCTCTTTTCTCCCAAGGGCTTGTCATCGGCCTCCCGGGGTCTCTCCCTGTCCCCTCGGCCCAGCCTGGTCGCGGCTTTTTCTCTCGTCTCCTGTCCCCACAGCTGCCCCCGGCCAGCACCGTCCGTTTCTCTCACTCTCTGGAGAGCACAGTGCTGGCTCCAGGGCCCCGGCGTTGGGCCTGGGTTTCGTTCACCCCGGGTGGAGAAAAGGAAGCGCGGGGGACGGAGAATGCGCGCAGAGGGTGCACGGCCGGTGGTCACTGCGAGTGCTCGCGGCAGTGTCGTCCTGCTGGGAGGACCGCGCCAAGGGCGTGGTGTGGCCCCTGGCCCGCAGGAGGATGGTACAGGGCAGCCCCGCTCTAACACGGGGTGCCTGCCTGTGGGTCCTCCCCGCGCGCTTCAGAGGGACTCGCGCTGCCGGCGCGGAAGGGCACCAGGAGGAGTATTTACAGGGGAAGGGGAATGAGGAGACGTACAGCTCAGGGAGAAAGGGGGGAGATAAAGCCTGACACGCGTCCTACCCCTCCATCGGCCTGGAATCCCAAATGACCCGCCGAGGCCGAACTTGCCTGGCCAAGAGCAGGAGCCGAGGGCCCGAGACCCCGCGAGCCCGCGGACGGGGCTGGTTATATTTAGAGAAAACTCGCCCTCAGGCCCTCGCAACCTCCCTTTGGGGAGCCTGGGATTTGTCTGGCTGGAGTGGGGGTGGCGTCCCCAAAGCCTGCATGGAATTCGCTCAGGACATCCTTTCCCCCTAACGGATCCACCGCACGGCAGGCCCGAGCCAGGTTCCTGGAGACGCCGGCAGCGGGCCGGGGCCGGCACCGAGGGGAGGCTCCCGTTCTGTGGGGTGTGGGGACTCGCCCCTCTTCCTAAGCGCCCCCCGGGCTCTTTTCTGCTCTGGGGTGCTTTCCCACGGCCCCGCTTTGCCTCACCGCCCCCCTTTGTCACCCTCGGTGTGAGGCGACCGCCGCTGCTGTCTTACCCACACCCCTGGCCGCCAGCGACGCCCGCTGGCCCCGTCCTCCTCAGGACAGAAGAGCGTCATGCCCAGGCCCGTGGGGCTGGGCTCCGTCCCCCGGGCGCCCCGGGCAGGGTGCTCCCGCAGGCCTCTGGCGTCCTCACACCTCGCCTCCTGCTGCTGTGGCCCGGCCCGGGAAGGCGGCGTCTGCGTGGACGCGGAGCGTCTGGGTCTCCAGTGAAGCCCCCACCCCTCCCGCAGCGCAGAGAGCGGCGCTCTCTCTCCTGTCCGCAGCCCACGGGACATGTCCCGACGCCCCGGCCGTGGCCAGCCCAAGTCCGGAAGCCGAGTGTCCGCCCCCGGGAGCGGAGCCTCACTCCGCGCGCGGACTCCGGGCCTCCGGGACGGCAGCGCCAGGGCCCGCGAGGCTGCTGCTCGGCACGGACGCGCCCGCACGGCCGCCGCGGAGCCTGTCCCCCGCTCGGGGAGGGTCGGCGCGCCCCGCCGAGGGCAGTGGCCCGGAGGAGCCAGAGGCGCCGGTCCGAGTCCCCGAACCGGGTGGGACGTGTCGTTGCAGGGGATGGTGTCGTTCGAGGACGTGGCCGTGACCTTCACGGGGGAGGAGTGGCGGGCCCTGGACGCCGCGCAGAGGACCCTGTACCGCGACGTGATGCTGGAGACCTACGGCAGCCTGGCGTCCCTGGGTGAGCGGCCGGCCCGCCCAGCCCGCGGCTCCTGGCCTCGCGGGGAGACGCGCCTCTGCGGGCCGCGCCGTGGGCTGGGGCGCCGGGGAGTCCGCACGTCCCACCCGCGGCCACGCGCCCCTCCCTGCCGGGCCCCGGGCGCCGTCCCTCTCCCGGCCCGGAGGAGGGCGGGTTGGGGACGGGCCGCTGCTCTCGTCCGCAGGGCGCTGCGGGAACAAGCCGGAGGTGATCGTCAGGCTGGAGCAGGCGGCGGAGCCGTGGGCTGCGGCGGAACCCCCGGGCCGGAGCCTCTCGGGTCAGTCGGGGGCGCGGGCGGGGCCTGGGGGGAGAGCGGCGCTCGCTGGCCAGACCAGCCACCCCCGGGCCGCGAGCGTCAGGCTCGGTCAGGCTCGGTCAGGCTCCGGCCCCGAACCGGCCTCGCGGCCCGTCTCCCCTTCCCGGGGCCGTCCGATCTGGACGCGGCAGATCCAGGCCCGCGCCGCTGCCGGGGCGTCCTCTGGCGCCTCCACTTCCCCCGCGCGGTGGGCTCGCGGCGGGTGTAGACGGCGTCGCTCTCAGCTGGGCGCCCTGCCCCTTGCGGAGCCCGCGTTCTGCTGAGGCGGACACGCCAGAGAGACACGGGCTGCGGCGCGGAGCCCGCCCGGAGAGCGAGGGCGCCCGAGAGAACACGCGTCCCCCGGCGGCGCCCGGTGGGAGCCGGGTGCGGGGCGGGCTGCGCAGCGTGGACGCGTCTGTGCCACGCGGGGTGGACACGCACGGCCGGAGCCCGGGGTGGAGGCCGCGGCCCCGCAGTTCCCTCAAGAACGGGAACGCCGGTCGGGGGAGCCCTCGTGCCCTTGGCCCCGAGGGGTCGCCACCCCCGGCCCCGGCCGTGGCCGAGCCCTGAGCTGGACTCTGCGTCTGGAGCCCAGTGACGGTCCGGCCGGGCCTCCCGCCCGCGTTCAGCGGCGAGACGACGGCGAAGAGAGTTTTTTGCTGTTGGCTGTCGGCGTGTCTGACCCGCGAAAACCTGCTCCTGAAGTCGGTTACCCTGAGTGATGCGGGAGGGAGACGCGGCATCCACTCGATACCCGGTTTTTCAAAATCGTCCTTATGCGGCGGACCCTCCCCTGTGCCGTGGCCCGCACGGGCGTGGCTCAGGTGTCGCCCACGGACACGGCTGTCTTTTCCCCCCTGCAGATGTCCCCGCCGTGGGCGGCCTGGTGGAGACCCCCCGGGAAGAGCGCCAGCGGCCGTGGCGCGTCTCCAAGAGCAGAACCCCAGCGGGGGAGGCCGCTGCCTCAGGAGAACGTGCGCCCTTGAGCTCCGCTGATCATTGCACCCCGACTGTGACGAAGGGCGGCTGCTCAGGGAGGCCTGCGGGTGTGCATGCGTGTGAGAACGCGTGTCCCCCCGGGGATCCTGGCGCGGCAGGCGCCGGGGAGGAAGCCGGGGGCCCTGAACCGGCCCGGGTAGCTGTCAGGGCTGCGGAGTATCCCGGGCTGCGTCAGGGCCAGGCTCACCGGCGGCCTTTAGGATTCAGCGCACGAGGGGACACCGTCAGCAAAGAGGCCGCCTCCGTTCCCCGCGGGACGGCCCTTCGCGGGGACGGCCCTTGTACAGGCGTGTGTCGGGAAGTTTGCCGTGAGGCAGCTCTCGCTGTCCAGGATGGAACTCGGATGGGGCAGATTCACTGTGCGTGTCAGGGGCGGGGGAGTCCTGCTTTGGGGAAACAAATTCATTCATATCTTCACAGAGATCTTAATCAAAATGGGAGTTACCTCAATGAGGAATTTCATGTCACTCAGTTTCAGAGAATTCCATTGGAAGAGAACATTCGCGAATCTAATGCATGTGATAAAACTTTATATGAAATCTCTGTTCTCTGTAATTATCAGAAATTACAAACAGGTGGTAAACCTTATGAATTTGGGGAAATCTCTGAGAATCCAACAATCAAAAAGTACCAGAACACTCTGACTGCAGAGAAACAGTTTGATAATAAAGACTGTACGGGAATTTTCTCCTGTAATTCATCCTTCACTGATCAGCAGTCTCATGCAGGAGAGAAATCCTGTGACCATCAAAAGTGTACAAAAATGTTTGTCCAGACATCATCCCTCCCTGAACAGAAAACCCTCCCAGGAGAGAAACGCTATGAATGTCAGGAGTGTAAGAAAATTTTCAGCCGGAAGTCACACCTCACTAGACATCAGAGGACGCACACCGGAGAGAAACCCTATGAATGTCAAGCGTGTAGAAAAGCATTTTCCTCTATTTCTACCCTCACTAAACATAAGAGAACTCACACAGGAGAGAAACCTTATGAATGTCAGGTTTGCAAGAGAGCTTTCATGTGGAAGACGTCTCTCTCTAAACATGAGAGTGTACACACAGGCGAGAAACCCTTTACCTGTCAGGAGTGTGGGAAAGCTTTCTTGTGTAAAGCGTATCTCACTAAACATCAGAGAACTCACTCAGGAGCGAAACCGTATGAATGTCAAGAGTGTGGGAAGTCCTTCTACTGGAAAACATCTCTCAGGATACATCAGAGAAATCACAATGGACAGAAACCCTATGAATGTCAAGAGTGTAGGAAAACTTTCAACTGGAAGATCGACCTCACTTTACATCAGAGAACCCACACTGGTGAAAAGCCCTATGAATGTCCAGAGTGTGGCAAAACTTTCTCCTGGAAGTCAGCCCTCACTGCTCACCAGAGAACTCACACAGGAGAGAGCCTCTATGAATGTCCAGAGTGTGGGAAGCATTTCTCCCATATGTCATACCTCAGCAAACATCAGAGGCGGCACACAGGAGAGAAACCTTATGAATGTATACAATGTAGAAAAAAATTCTCCGAGATATCATACCTTATTAGACATGAGAAAATTCACACAGGAGAGAAGCATTATGAATGCCAAGAGTGTGGGAAAAGTTACCGCTGTAAGTTAGGCCTCATTGTACATGACAGAACTCACACAGGGGAAAGGCCTTATGAATGTCAAGTGTGTAGGAAAACTTTCACCTGGAGGTCAGCCCTCAGCTCACATCAGAGGACCCACACCGGTGAGAAGCCCTATGAATGTCAAGCGTGTGGGAAAACTTTCTCCTGGAAGTCAGCCCTCAGCTCACACCAGAGGACTCACACAGGAGAGAAGCCCTATGAATGTCAAGTGTGCAGGAAAACTTTCTCCTGGAAGTCAGCCCTCACTACACATCAGAGAATTCACACTGGAGAGAAACCCTATGAATGTCAAGAGTGTCAGGAAAGTTTCTACTGTATGTCAGCCCTCAATTCCCATCAGAGATGGCACACAGAAGAGAAGCCTTATGAATGTCAAGAGTGTGGGAAATGTTTCTTTTGGAAGTCGGACCTCACTAGACATCAGAGAACTCACACAAGAGCGAGGCCATATGAATGTAAAGAGTGTAGGAAAACTTTCTTGCAGAAGGAATATCTCACCAAGCATCAGAAATCTCATAGGAGGAAAACCCTATGAATGTCGAGAGGGTAGGAAAATGTTCTTGGAGTCAATCTTTACATTGCAGATCTCACATGGGAGAACATCCTGTGACCGTCCGGAGTGGAGGACGCTTCGGCGAGGCCGACATCCCAGCCGCGTCAGGGAGCGCACGCAGGAGAGGGTCACTCGCATGTAAACAATGTGGTAAAATTTCTTCTTCAATCCTCAGTAAATGTCAAGGGAATTCACAGCAGAGGATCCCTTTGTATACAAAGAACATAAGAAAACGGTCTTCCTGAAGTAGGGCCACCTTGCGCATCAGGAGTTGGCACTGGGGCAAAGGAGAGGTGTAAGTAATTTAGGGAACCTTCTTCCCGGATTCTGGGCTCACAGCACAGCGGCACATGCTCGGGTGTGTTGTCGGGCGGTTGCACGACGCTGAGGCACAGGCGCAGCCCTCCGCGGTATCGTTGGGAGCGTATGGGAGCAGTGTGAGCCTGGGAGAAGTTTTTATTTTTATTTTCTCCACCATCCCGCGGTTAAGCAAGGGGGGGTAGTCTCTGGGGTTCCCCAGGCCAGGAAGGAGGGAAGGAGCCGGGTGTGTGCCGGAGTGAAGGGCAAAGCCCCACGCCGTTGGCAACGGGACCCCGCGACTGTCTGAGGCGCCAGCTCCTCTGTCCCTGTGTTGGGTCATTTCTCGTCCCATGCGGGCTGCCCGCGCCCTGGGCCTTGCCTGCCCGCTGCTGCCTAGCCGGGCTCCGTTTCTCCCCTGGCGCTGGGGGCGCCTGGACCCTGAGCGTTCACGGCCTTGCCCGTGGAATGGACGCCTGCGCTGCCGTGTTGCGTTTCGTTTTCCCTCCACCGCCCGTCCTCCCACAGGGCCAGTGCTTGCTTGTCCCGTCCTTCCTCCCGCAGGGCCAGTGCTTGTCCTGCCCTTCCTGCCGCTGGGCCAGTGCTTGTCCTGCTCTTCCTGCTGCAGGGCCAGTGCTGGTCCCGTCCTTCCTGCCGCCGCAGCCCTGCGTCTCCTGCCCCTCGCCCTCCCGCGCGCCGGACCCGCAGAGCTCTGAGGACGTGTGCTGGTGTGCAGAGGGTTTTGTGTTTTTTGTTTTCAAAACGTGTTATGTGAATGTCCAATATTGTCTTCATCGGTCTGACTTAGTTTTCTGCAATTCCCTCGATTTTGGTGAAAAGGGCTGGATTTTTCTCTCCTAGTGGTTAACTCTGCGGGGTCCATGTCCTGCATCTTCTTGATCCGGGCATCTGCTAAGGAGGTAGAAGTTCCATGTCCCAGAATGTGTCTTCTTGATGTGGTTTCAGAGCCTTTGGCGTGCTGGGCCATACAGCATTTCCATTTTTTAACATTTTTCAGGTACATCCAGATGGTTCCGCATAGTGAGTTCGCCAGTTGGCCGTCCTCGCGGCAGCGGGAGAAGGCTGCCCGTGTCTTCTCCAGCATTTGTTTCTGGGGCTCTTCTTGGTAGGTGAGAGGTAGTAGCTGATTGTATTTTTCATCTGTGTCTCACTTGCTAGCAGACAGACTTTTTTTAATAAGTATTTGGCCTTCTGGATGTCTCTGGTGAGTTCTTAATATCTGCTGACAATCTTTTTGTTGTTAACTGGTTGGTTTTTCTGTTGTTTAATTGTATGATTTTAAAAAAACATTGTCAATTTAATGCCTCATCAGGTATATTTTGTGTTTTCTCCCATCATCGGGGTGTGTATTTGTCTTACATTTTTCCTGGCTGTACAGGTAAGTTGACATAATACCAGTTGTTTTTTTAATTCCCGTGCCATGGTTGGAGCCATGCCAAATCTCTCTATTGTTGATACCATGGAATATTTCACCAGTGTGTCCTCCTGTGTAATTGTTGTGTGGCCTACACCTGAAATTTAATCCACATGGTGTTTATTTTTGTGCAAGGTATTAGGGAGTTGCCCAGCCGCAGTCCTTCGGGTCTGGACACCCAGTTCCAGCACAGTTTGGTAAAGACACTCTCTGTTCCCATGTCATGTTCGCAGTTGGTTGTCACGTTGGATGTTGATACACGTGTGGATTTTTTCTGGACTTTGTTTTGCTCCATTGATCCATGTGTCCAGTTTGGTATCAGTAACATGGCTTTTAATAGTGTTTCCAGTGAAGTTTGGAATCAGAATCACCTACCTCCATTTCTCTCTTCTTTCTTAAAATTACTTTTGCAATTTGAGGCCTTTTGTGGTTCCATATGAATTTCAATATTTTCTTGAAACGTATTGCTGGGATTTTGTCGGTGATGGCAATAAACTGGTCTGCCATTTAGTCAGCTTCATCACATTGATCATGTTGATTCTCCCCCATACCTCTGCACCTGCAGAGGTTGTCCTACTCTCTAATCCAGTCACTGTCAAAGTTCTTTAGTAAGATTTGTAATTCCTGTGTTAGTCTTTTACCTCCTTTATCAGGTTTATTTTTAGTATCCCTTTGGAAGCAATTATAAGTGGAGTTGTCTTAATTTCTTTTGCTTCTTATTTATTGTTTGTACTTCACTATCTCTTAATATTTATTTATTTATCTTGAAGAAGAACTGGGGTGCAGAGCAGAAGAGCGGGAGGTGAGAGGATTCACCAGAGAGAGAATGGGGAGCAGAGCAGGTGGATCAACTGAAACCCACTGCTGAGGGGAGCAGCGGGGAGACGGGAGAGGTCTGCTGCGCCCTGTGGGTCGCTCCCTGGCTGGGATGAACTCAGACCATAGGGGTGACAGCGCTGAGACTCAACCGCTAGGCCACCAGGGAGGCCTCCATTGCTCTTTAAAAAGCCTCATACTTTGCTGAGTTTGTTTTTGAGAACTTTTTGATGGCCTGTATAGCGCTATGTGACTGACATAGTGTCTATAGATAGTGATTGTTTCCCTTCTTTTTTCTTACTTGGGTTCTCTTTATTTCCCGACAGCTTTTGCCCAAACCTCTCGCACTAAGTTCAGCAGAAGTGGTGGCACTGGACGTCCTTATCCTGCCTGGAGCACACAGGGAGAGCTTTCAGATGCTCACCCTTGGCTGTTACGTCAACTCTGGTGTGCCTTAGATGATCTTTTTTATATTGAGATAGATTTATTCTCTTGCCATCTTATCAGAAATGGCTGCTGAATCTAATCACATGCTTTCTCTGCACCTGTGTGATTTTTATCCTTTGTTGATAGAATTTTTTTACATGGATGGTTTTATATAAAAGCTTGCTTCTCTGGATTAAATGCCCCTTGGGAATATGATGCATGACCCTTGTAATGTGTTCCTGAGTTCCATGTGCTGTTATTTTGTGGATTTTGCAGCAGTGTTCCTCATGAGTTCTGCATGTACTTTTCTTTCATGGAGCTATTTTTTGTCTCTTTCAATATTAGTCTTGGCACCATAAAATATACTGGCATCATTTACTGTTCTTTGGGGTTTTGGAAATAAATCTGAGCAAGATAACCGTAAGATTTACTTTAAAGATTTGATATAAGTCAGTAGTAAAGTCA
The DNA here is from genome assembly GCF_014898055.3 of Talpa occidentalis. NCBI lineage: Eukaryota > Metazoa > Chordata > Mammalia > Eulipotyphla > Talpidae > Talpa > Talpa occidentalis. The sequence continues at coordinate 85,567,896 of NW_023601653.1, forward strand.
TCTGACCCTGCTCTGTTTCTTATGGGGAGGTTTTAGTTTGCTGTTTCAATCTCTGTGGTTTTGGCCAGTTTTCTCAGCTCTTTATCCTTGTTGTTTAGTCTCGGTAAGCTGTCATCTGCAAATGTTTCCATTTCTCGGTGTTGGCGGAATTATTGGTCCGTCACTGTCCATAGTCATGTCCTGTGATCCTTTGTATTTCTTTGCCATCTGGTAATTTTCCCCTTTCATTTACTAATTCTGTGTATTAGTGCTTTTTCTGATTCAGAATTGATAGTGTTTCTAAGAATTTGCATGTTCTCTTCTAATTTGTCATGTATGAGGTCATGGTCTTATGTATTTTTGTAGTATGATTTGTAATGTTGAGTTTTCTCTCCTTTTTGCTTTGCTTACATTGGCTAAAGGTTTGTCACCTTGGTTTGTCTTTTCAAAGAACTGTCTTTAATTTTTCTTCATGCTTTATTTTGCTCTCTCTCTCATTTGTTTTCCCTCATCTTTGTTATTTCTTTCCTTCTGAAAACTTCAGTCTTAATTTATTCATCTTTTTCTAGTTCCTAGCAATGCAAAGTTATATTGTTGTCTCTCTTTTGGAGAACAGTCATGGGGGATTTACTAAAATGCGTGGCTGAAAGGAGCAGGGGGTGAAAATCCTTGTGTGTTCTGTGAAACAATGTGTGTTTTGCTGTTGGGTGCAGTGAACTGTATGTCCCTTAAGTCTGTTTGTTCTAGATTGTGGTTCAATTCCAACATTTCTTTGTTTATTTTCTGTCTGGATAATCCAGCCGTTGCTGACAGTGTGGTACTGCAGTCCCTCCAGTTGTTGTATGTTGTATGTTCTGCCTTGGGTCAGAAGCATTATGCTCAAAGAGGGCAGAATCCTGGATCTTAGGATACGCTTGGCTCACTTTCCACGTTTTCTTCCCAGAAACACTTGTTTTATGCAGGCCCCCCATGCCCCCCCTTCACCAGGAGCAGCCAATGGCCCTGTCGCCCCGTGATGCGTTCGAGAGCCCGGCATGGGGGAGGAGCGCGGGCGTGACCGCACAGCACCGCCTCCTGGAGGGAGCCGCCTGCAGGCGGAGTGAATCGTCTGGTGTTTAATTGATGGGAACCTGGAAGACACTGTTCATGTTCTGTGGGCCCCGGACTGTGTTGTCTATGATGATGTCACGCTGCCCCGTAAATCCCCAGGTCACTGGACGGGTCCTGCCTCAGCGGCGGGAGGGGAGGGCACAGCAGGACAGTCCATTCATGGTGGGGGGCTGGGTGCCCTGAGACCAGCTCCCCCGCCCAGGGCTGACTTGGCTGTCTCCGGGGTGGTGGGGTGTGGGCCATGTGAGAGCAGCCGAGTGTTGGTCTTCGCTGCGAGTTGTGAGTTACGTGCACGTGTATGTTTTATGCACGTGTGTTAGATGTACATACATGTTTTATGCACGCGTATGTGCACCGAGATTTGTATTAGACATGCGTGTTCACACGTGTGCACATATCAACGTAGAATAGGGAGATACTTCACATACTACCTATTCTGTAGTATGCGTGTTTCATGTGAGTGGGCTATGTATTGTGTGTATGTGTGTGGCGTGTGTGGTATGATTTCACACCATGTCAGGGGGCCTGGCCGCCCCCCGGTGTATCACCCTGTGCGAACGAGAACATGAATGTGTCCTCAGTCGATTTATCACAAATGTTACCTCCTCTGGTTGCATTAGGCGCGGGGGATTGCTTCGGCCAAAGTGATTGCCTCAGCCTCGTAAACTTTGAGTGTAATTGTCTAATATAATAACACTGTTATTTTCATCTTCTAGTTAAAGGGTGTTTTTTAAGGAGGAAAAAGTCTCCAACTGCCAAAGATTTTGTTTCTAAAATTTGTTAACTCAAAAATTACCATATAATTAAACATAATTGCAGCTGATGTTGCCTTATTTGATGTTCTTACATAGACTCCGACTCTCCACTCGGAATTTTTGATGTTTCAAAAACAATTTATTTTCTTCCTGGCATTAACCCATTTTCATGTATCTAAAAAGCAGCCAATTTGGGGGCCATATAAAGCGAGTAGTGAAATGTTGACTTGTGTTGTAGAATTCCTTTATATTTTTAAAAAATTCTTAACCACTTGTGTGTCCACTTTTGCTCGGGGCTGACCACGATCTTTGCTGAGGGCCGAGTTAGTCCGTGGGGCGGCTTCACGTGGTAGAAGGGGCAGAAGCGAAACCTGAGGCGGCCCAGGTTTGCTCCAGTGTGGCGGCGCCCACGGTCCAGCGCGCCGGGCCCCTCCCAGACCCTCCTGTGGGCCCGGAGCCCCCCTCGGGAGAGGAGCCGGCGGGAGCCCCGCGCCAAGCTTCACTGGGGGCTTATGTGTGACTCACTCACTCACGTGACCCTGGGTCAGCTGCCAGGAGCTGGGAACGCCGTAGGAGGCCGGAGCCTGCTGCTAGGGGCGCCTGTCCAGGCCGCGCTCCCGCTGGTGGAGTCACCTGAGCAACTGCCCTGTGGCCGCTCCCAAGGGCATGGCCCCGGGGCCTAGCCTCCTGCGCTTACCTGTGCAGCAGGTAGGGCTGAAGTCCGTGCTCCCTTCCCCTGTAAAAGCCTAAACCAACTCCCTGTACCTCCCTGTCCCAGCTCAGCGTGAAGATGGCGTCTGATGCCGTGGGCCGGACAGCCCGGCTGGTGGTCACGGGACGAGGGCGCGCTGCTGGGAATGTCCTTTTGACCGTTTCTCTGCAATCGGCGCGATGCTTGCGTGGTTACTCGCCGGCCTAGAGGAACCTGGGAGTGGAGTTGCCACACAGTCTGTGAGGGGGGCGCCATTTCCTCTCCCCACTGACACGCAGGTCCCAGGTACAAGTCCCCCACTGTGGAGGGACAGTGGCCTTGCACCTGCAGGCCTTGGTGTCGGAGACTGGGGCGACTGCCTCCCCTTCCTCGTCTCTCATCCGAGCAGGGGGGCCTTCCGCGGGAGCGGGGTTCCAGCGCCAGGACTGTGGCGCCTCCCTGCACCAATCCCTGCTCCGCTCTCATCAAGGCCTCTCTTCTGCTTTGCTCCGGCTTTGCTTTCCTTGTTGGCCAAAGGCCACCAGAGCCGCAGGGACAAACAGCCGGGCGTGGCCTCTGGGCGGGGGGGGGGGGGGGGGGGGGGGCCGGGCGCCTGTCAGTGCCCCGCCATGGGCCGGGGAGTTTCCACTGCGGCCTCTCCTCCTCCCGCTGACACCGGGAGCCGCAGGCCTGGCTGTGGCCTGAGCGTGTCCAGGAGGTGGCGGAGCCCAGCTCCTCCCGCCAGTGGCTGTCGTCTAGTCCCAGGGACGCTGTGGTCACCTGCCATGGTCACCCTCTGGGGCCTCAGCGTCATCCCACACCAGCCCCGTGGGGCCAGGTCTGAAGCCACCACCGACTGTGCCGTGTCCCCGATCGCGCCACCTTCCACCGCGGCTCCCGCACCCACCGTTGCCTGAGACACGGCGCAGCCGGGCAGGGGGCTCACTGCCGCAGACTTGCACAGCAGTGAACGATGAGGCCGTCTCAGGGTTGAGAGACTGCTCAGGGTGGTCAGGGATTCGGTTAAAGAAATGACACACAGACACACTTCAAGAGTGAAAATCTGAATGTGATTTTATTTGAGTTGGTGACCAGTATATATATGTTTTCTAAAGGCATAGGAAAGGCGAGCATCAGTGAAGAAATCCGCTTGCTTATAGGGTTAGCTTATCATTGACAGGGCGGTGATCTACATCTGGGCCCAGGCGCAGTCCTAAGTAGTTAGGCTATTCATTTTTCTTTTTGTTTTATATGATTACTTTTTGTTTAAACTACTCACTACCACTAAATCACTATTAATTAGCACGGGTGAATTTTACTTTTCACAATGTAATATTTTTATCATTAAGATTAATGCTAACAAGGCTAAGCACACAACAGAGAAATTAAGCTAACAGTTCTGTTAATACACAGAGTTTAGTAACGTTTCATTTGAATTAGCCTCGTTATTAGATTTCGTATGTTCTTTTTTAATCAGCGACCAATGACCTTTTTAGACAGAGAGAGAGAAAGGATTTTAGAGAGACAGTTGTATTAGAATAAAGTTTGTGGGCCTTGAGAAGGCGAGATAAGGTTCCCTGCGGACAGCATTCCCTGGGGGTCGTTATCTTTCCACAGGCTTCCATCTTATCTATGTCTTCAGGGGATTTGGCTGTTCTCCCCCTGCGCTCTGGTTCCTTGCCCAGCCGGACCTAGGGATTCCTAGAGGTCACTGCAGGGGGAGGTGCAGCAGGTATGTCTTCAGGGGGTTTTGCTGTTCTCCCCCTGCAGCCGGACCTAGGGACCGTGGCGCAAGCCATTAGCCCTAAGGGTCACTGCAGGGGGAGGTGCAGCAGCTCACGCCTGTGATCGCGGCTTCGTGGGCTCTCACATCCAGGCTCCTGCTGCAGAGAACATGGAGGGTTCCGGGGGGTGAACCCGCACGGCGCGCCTCGGGGTGCGAGCTTGGCCACCAGGGACGCCGGTGCCCTGCAGGAGACGCCCGCCCCGGCCGCCGAGGAGTGGCCGGCAAACTGTGGTCATGACAGTAAAATCACGCCTCTGGCGGAGACGGGATAATTATTTTCTTTTCAAGACTGCTTGGAGAGCAGGAGAGCGTGCCGCCAGCTCTGCCGCCGCTGGGGCTGTGCGCGCTTCCGGCTTGGAAGGGGAGACTCGTCACTGAAATAGCATCGGCCGTAGGAAGTCAAAGCAAACAACCCGGCTTTCCTAGCATCCTGATCTGCCCTCATCCTGTTACTCGTCTCAAGAAGCGCCTGCTCTTTCCTCCGCAGACGGTACAAACTGCGCGGGGCCCGCGGGGAGGACGCGGACTCCGGCTGGACGGCGCAGGGGCAGGCGCTGGGTGGCCGCCGAGGCCTCGCCCCTCCAGGCACGAGGGCGGTGTTGAAGATGCGGTCACTGGGGTTCAGCTTCCGAACAAAACCCGGCCCTGTACTTGCAGGTTGGGATTCAGGGGAGGCGGCCAGAAGGCCCCGCCGTCGGCTCGTTGCTCTGTTAGAGAAAATGGCCGCTTCTTGATCCTCGGTTCCCGAGCTCAGTGACAGGGATACCGGTAGCGCCGGCTGTCCTGGACAAGAACGGGGTGCCGGCTCCAGAAAGCACGGGAATCCCAATCGTTTGGGGCTTGTTGCCCTTGGCTGTGGCGGGGGAGCCGTGGGGAAGCGCACGGTCGTGGGCCCCGGTGGCGAGGCGGGGCTGCTCCTGGGCAGAAGCTCCTGAGCCGTTTACTGAAGCACACAGGCTGGTGACCCTGATCGCACGTCGGCAGTGTGAGGAGTGAGGTCTGGGCCAGGGGGACAGAGGTTTACGGGGAACAGAGAAGGGGGCTCTGAGCATACGTCGGGAGACGCGGGCGTCAGCACAGGACGGCGCCGGCGTTCTCGCAGGCAGAGCTGTCCCGGCAGGCGGAGCTGTCCCGGCCGCCCCCGAGAGCCACGTCAGGTTGGAGGCGGCCAAGGCGCCCACCTGCCCAGGCACGGGCTGCCCTCCGCAGGTGGTCAAGGATGTGCCGCTGGGGTTTGCAAGCAGCAAACAGGCCACCCTGCCCGTGAGCGCTGGGCTCGTGGGGACCCACCGAAGCCGCAGGAGCCGGTGCCTGTTCACGCTGGGGATCTAGGAGGTTTTGCTCCCAGATAATGAGTTTCCAGTTCTGGGGAACCAGCTGTGATTTGTCTCTTGAGAGCCGGCTCAGGCTCCTGGCTCAAGAGTTCAGGCAAGCCTCTGTGTTGTCAGTGTCCAAACCTACACCCTAAGGCACGAAGGAGACAGAGGCTCCAGGTGTTGGGCGGGTGAAGTAGGTCTCGGCGGTGGGAACCTTCCGGGGTGCCGCGTCCCGGGGGAGCTCACTGCAGCCTGGGAGCAGCACCCAGCTGCCCGAGTCACGACCCGCTCTCGCCCAGATGCACAGTCCCCTACGTAAAGAGGCGTGAAGTGTCTTAGTCAGCACTGATGTTGTACAGATGCAGTGTGCGAGTGTACGGACGCCTCCTGCAGCCCAAGTGGGTTTTATCAAAAGCAGCTGCGGTGGGTTCATGGAAGGCCACGTGAGCCCGGCCTCGGGTCTCGCTCGCGACGGCGGCACATACCACTTATCTCAACGTAAGTGCCTTCACGCAGCAGAGCATGAAACGCACTTCATCTGGAGAGCTTGCTCTCGAGAGCTCCCGCGGAGCGTGGGAGGGGAGGCCTTGGGGATGAGGTGATTCGTGCTGTTCATCTTTCTGCCTTGGGGGAGAACCGGTAGCTTTTCAGAGCCAAAATCCAACTGCTCACCTTGGATAATGCAATGTAATAAAAGTGTTACAGGGCAAACCCCGATATAAAATGGGGTTTCCTGACTGTGGGTCCTCACCTGCGCGCTTAAAGGGGACTTATGCACGCGACACTGCAGACACACACACAGGGTTGATACAAGTTCATTTACACGGGCGGGGGGAGTGGGGAAATGAGTAACTCAGGGAGACAAATTCGTACATGCATCCTACCCCTTCTGCTGACCCGGAACCCCAATGACCCGCCCAGCTGGCAAAACCTTAGCACGCCTCGAGGCCAAGCCGGCGACCCCGCCCCTGGCCACCCGGCCAGTTAAATACCCAAACCGAGACTCGCAGCCTCCCTTTGGGGATCCTGGGATTTGTAGTTCCCGGTGTGGTGGGGGTGGAGTCCACGAAGCCTACGGACTTTGCCCAGGACCTCCTTCCCCCTATCAAGGGGAGCGTCCCTCCTGCCTCTCAGAGCCGCCATCCAGAGACGAGCACGCCGGCCCCGGGCTTCAGCCCCGCTCACCCATGGGCTGAGCCCACCGCCCCCGGGGCGGCCGGAGGGGACTGTCTGCCTGGGTTTCCACCGTCCCAGGCCTTCTGGTCTGCTAAAGCTCGGGCTCCCCCACCCCTAGTCTCACTCGCGTCACACTCCCTGAACGCCCCGTCCTGACCGTCTGACTCTTCGACACCCTCAGCCTGGCCCGGCTGAGCCTCGGCTGGCCTCCGTGAGACTTAGCCACTGCTCCTGCGTCGGCTGTCTGTGTGTCCTTGGGGGCTGCCCTGGTCCACGTTGGGCACGGCAGCCTCCTCCTGCAGGTGGCTGCTCGCCTGCCCTTCCGCCCTGGCCAGCGTGTGTGGAGCGCTTGGCCGTGAGCACAGCACAGTGCTTCACAGGCGTGTGCGCGTGTGTGTAGTGCACATGCGGGGGTTCAGGCGGGCAGACCACATCTTCTCACCTCTTCATCCACATCTCCTGACTCAGCTCCCGAAAGCCTGGGAATTTCCAACAGGGAGAGTGATAAAGGGGCTATTGTTATGTTAATGAGGCGACTTTTTGGGCCCCTGAGGGCTTGGAGCTGGTTGCCAGGGGAACCAGCGCTGTGACTGGAGGGTTGGAGCTTCTGCTCCCCTTTCTCGGTCCCGGGCCGGGGCGGGGCTGGGCTGAGGCCAGGCCAGGGACTGCTCTGTCCTAAGGCGGCCTCTGTGGAGACCCAGGAAGGGCCTTCAGGAGCTTCAGGGCTGGCTGGGGGGGGGGGCCCTATGCGGCGCCTGGGGGGGCATGGAGGCTCCACCCCCCATCTTTCTGGGCCCCTCTTCCCTCTGGCTGTTCCCCAGATCGCTCCTTTGTGATCAATTGTGCTGTTGCTGATCCCTAGGGGGGGGTGCGGGGGGGTGCGGGGGGCGGGCCGCAGCTGCAGAGTGGGGCGTGATGCGTGTGGCCAGGGCTGCAAGGCCAGAAACCAGCAAGTGGGGCCCGTGGAGGCCATGTGGGGTGCTCGCCCAGCGGGGCGCCTCGGCCCCTGCCTAGACACACACCCCCCCCCACCGCGCCCTTCCTGCTTCTCCCTCCTGCCTGGGTCTGGTTCTAACTGCAAACCGGGTCAGGGCCTGCTGTGGCCTCCCTCCAGGCTGCCTCCACCGCGAGCAGCGGGAGGGCTCAGGCGGGGCTGCAGCTGCTGGACCGTGCACAGGGGTCCCCCTCTTTGGGGAGCGCCCAGGACAGCATCTGGGGGAAATTCAGCAACATAAACGTCTCAAAATCAAATCAGGAAGCGGCGTTTTCTTCAAAGACAATTTATAATCACTTTATTTTCCAAAATACATACAAAACAGCAAAATTATCTTTCAAGTGCTTCTCCATTTTCTCTACAAAAGTGACTGCAGCGGTGCTTCTGGGCAGCGTGGCGTCCCCCGTCCGGCTGCGGCTGCCCTCGCACACGCTGAGCTGGACGCGCAAGGACACTGGGGGGTCGCGACTTGCAAGGGCGGCGGCGAGACGCTGGTTCTAGGTAGTGCGGGCTGGGCTGTGGGGTCTCAGGGGCGCAGTCACCTGGCACAAAAGCCAGAAACACAAGGCCTCGGAGCTAAGGCTGCGTCCCGCGCTCAGAGCCGAGGGCCACGGCCCAGGCCGAGCTGGGCAGCTGCTGACGACCAGCGGCTGGAGGCGGCGCGAGCAGACAGGGATCCGAGTGAGGCAGCGGAGGGGGGTGCGCCCGCCGGTGGGGGTGAGTGCGCTTTCCTGCCCTGACTTGCCTATTCCTCGCTCTGAGGGCATCTCCCCGCCCGGCTTATCCACAGTCCTCAGATGAGCCCATCCGGCCCGCACTCGGGGGCTGGTGGAGTTGACCTGAATGATCTTAACTTGCAATCGATTTCTTGCTTATTAAAAACAATGTGAATGGGCCTCCCTGGTGGCGCAGCGGGTTTTGCTCAGCGCTGGGAAGCTGTCCGCAGCCTCTGCAGCGAGGGTTCGATTCCCGGCCGGCCAGGGAGATTCCCATGTGGCACGGCAGCCCTCTCCTGTCTCCCCGCTGTCCCCTCAGCAGTGGATTTCAGTCTGCCTGCTCTGCTCCCCACTCTGGCCCTGGCGAGTCCTCTCACCCTCCTGTACCTCTGGCCTGCACCCCAGCTCTCGTATAAATAAATAAATCTTTAAAAAAAAATAGTGGCCTATAATCCGTATTTTAAAAAAAACCAACGTGAATAGTTTTCCCATTAGCGTTGAGAGTTTACAAAGCTCTTTGTGCTGGGAGTTGCTTAAGTAAAAAGCTTAAAGTTTCTTTGTAAAGGGAAGTATCGTGAAATCCACCAAACCATCTAGAGAGATAAGAAATAGGGCAAATCGTGCTGTTTTGAGCGCACAATTCCGTGGCTGGTGGGTTCACGGCCTGACCGTTTGTTTTTCGGTCCCCAAACTTTATTCCACGGCAAAGGCGTGGTCAGGTGGAATCCCTTGGGGTGATGTTCAGGCTGGGAGAGTCAACAGCCTTCGAGAGAGGTGACAAAACCAACATTCCCACACGTGAGCCTCCAGCAGGAGCCGGGGGGCGGGGGGTGCAACCCGCCTCGCTCCGTGCCGTGCTTGTGGCGAGCAGGCCGCCCCGGGGACTGAGAAAACAGGCCGCCCCGGGGACTGAGATCCTGCCCCGTGAGCAGTCAGGGGCTGGGGCCCCGACGCAAGCCCAAGACAATACCCATGAAAGCACCCCTTTCCGGGCTGGCCGGGAGGCCGTGGTCTGGGGCGGCGCTCGGCGGCCGGGGCCAGGGGAGAGGGCGGCTGGTCCCAGAGAGGCGTCTGCAGAGGCCAGAGTGGCCCTTCCGCAGCCCCTGTGGCGAGACCCGCACCCCCTCCCGGTCCCCACGGCTGGGCCAGCCGGCGGCCCGCTGTGTCCTGAGGAGGGCGGGCGGCCGCAGAGCCGGCGTGGCACCGGTGGCCACTCCTTGGTGGCTGCACAAGGACACACGTGTCCTCCCCACGACGCGAGTCCCAGGGTCAGAGGACGCGTCCCGCAGGCCTGGGCTGGGGTCCGGCCCCCTCCGACTGCGAACGGGCCTCTGAGGTTCTCACTTCGCCTTCGTGCTTCTCACCGTTTTGTGGCAACGATTGTTTCCGCCCAAAACTCCAAAGACTTGAACCAGCGCAGCCCTTGGCCCAGCCCCGCCCGTGGGGACCGAGACGTGGGGCTCGGCTCGCCAGGGGGCTGGGCGCGGAGACGGGGCTGTCCCGGGCGGCGCCGGCGCGGCCTCCTCCTTTCTCCAAGAGGCAAGAAGGCGCGTGAGCCACGGTGCGGCCCCCGCCCTGGCGACCCCTGAGCTGCCGCCTCGGGTCCGGGAGCCCGTCGGGGTCAGCTGTGCTCGTCCACGGGCCGGTGATGGGGCTCAGCCCATCCACACTCGGGGGGCATCCTGGCATCCGAGAGTCCAGTGCGGGGCAGCGGCAGCCGGTCACGGGCCACATGCCCAGGCGCTCCGCGTCCAGGGCAGACCCGAGTCCGTAGGGGGGGCGCGGGGTGCCGCGAGGGGTGGGGGGGCACTGCAGGGGATGGGGGCACCGCGAGGGGTGGGGGACCCCGCGAGGGGTGGGGGGGGGCTTTGCCCCCGTGGTGACGTGCGCTGTCCGAGCCCCAGCCCAGCGCCGCCGCCAGACGCGGGTCAAGGCTCCAAATGCCTGAAGATACTCTGGAATTAGGGCTCCGCCGAAAATGGGCTTTCCCGCCACCGGCGCGGGCTTGGGAGCCGTGTCTTGCGTCCATGTCCTGTGTCCTTGTCCTGTGTCCATGTCCTCTGTCCTGCGTCCGTGTCCTGTTTCCATGTCCTGTGTCCGTGTCCTGTGTCCATATCCTGTGTCCGTGTCCAGTGTCCGTGTCCACGTCCTGTGTCCATGTCCAGTGTCCTGTGTCCATGTCCTATGTCCATGTCCTGTGTCCATGTCCTGTGTCCGTGTCGTGTGTCCTGTGTCCATGTCATGTGTCCTGTGTCTGTATCCTGTGTCCATGTCCAGTGTCCATGTCCTGTGTCCATGTCCTATGTCCATGTCCTGTGTCCACGTCCTGTGTCCATGTCCAGTGTCCGTGTCCTGTGTCCATGTCCTATGTCCATGTCCTGTGTCCATGTCCTGTGTCCGTGTCGTGTGTCCTGTGTCCATGTCATGTGTCCTGTGTCTGTATCCTGTGTCCATGTCCAGTGTCCATGTCCTGTGCCCGGGTCCGTGCATCCACGCGGGGCCCAGTGTTTCTCACTGGCGGGTCTGCGGGGCTCGCTCCTGGCGCTGGGGGTGCCCCCACCCGGGAGGCCAGGCTCTGGGCCGACCCACCGTGGTTCTCGGCAGACGAGCGGCCACCCCGGGGGGTTCCAGCTTACAGCCGGGGCATGTTTCAAAGAGGGGGTGCGAGAGACAGAGACCCCGGCGGGCAGAGGAGCCTCCAGAAGAGCTGGCTGCGGGGCAGGGGTCCCCGCGTGGCCCTGGCCAGGCGCTGCCAGCTTGGACCCCACAGCTCTGGGTGGACCCGCCGGACGACCCAGGCGCGGCCAGGCGGACTCTGTTCAGGCAAGGGGACCCGCGCAGCAGGAGGGGCCAGGCCGCCTGGGGAGCGCCGCCACTGGCCGGGCTGCAGGTGCACCTGGAGGCCCGAACTCAAAAGGCCACTGGCCCACGGTGCCCCTCGTCCCCTCGGGCGCTCCTGTTCTGGAGTCCTACGGGGTGGAAGGTGGTTTGGGGGACGGGCAGGATCCTTGACTGTCAAAGCTGGTGGCCCGGCCAGGAAGCTGAAAGGCAAGGGTTCCAGGCGTGAGATGGGGCAGGAAGGGGGTCAGGCGGCCTCATGCTGCCCCTGTGGGCACCGGCACCCACAGGCAAGTCGCAGACCACGCCCCACCCCGGCTCTCACCTGCGCAGGTGCAGGACAGGCCACACCTCCACTCACCTGCAGGCTGCACCAAGAAGCCGGCCCTCGGGCCACCTCTGCTCTGGCCTGGCCTCCCCTGTCACTGGTCAGTGCTGCTGTGTGGGGGCGGGGGCAGTGGTCACTGGGAGCTGCGGCTCTGGGCAGGGGCTGCCGCAGTCCCTTGAGGAGAGGAGGCCGGGCTGGCAAGTGGGAACAGGGGGGCTCATCCCCCGTCAAACTACACACTCTGCCTGGGAAGAGGCAGCGACCAGGGGTAAGCCTAGGGGCCGAGTCGGGGCCAGCAGGGGTGCATCAGCCTCTCCTGTCCCTCAGGTCTCGGCTCCCTGCTGCCGTGAGGGCACAATGCGCTCACCCGAGGACTCGGGGCCAGGGCGCTGCCCGGCCCCTGTGCCCCAACCCGGCAGGCGCTGCCCAGAGGCCTCAGGATTCAGGCCCATGACCAGTCCCTCCCTGACGGGGGGTCTGTGCAGGGAGTGGGTGGGTGTGGGGTGTGGCGGCTCCTGTTTTGGGGATTCTGGGGCACTTGCTGAGTTGGCATATAGGGGAGCAAAAACCGACACCCCCAAAGTACATCTTTGGCAGAAGCTTGGTTTCAGGGAGGGCCCTGGGGCGGGTGAGGGGCTTCTGGAAAGACACTGACGTGGAACCCCCCCCCCCCAAGGTCACCTGCGGGGGACACGCCCTGTCCTTCCCGGTGGAGCAGCTGCACATGGCCTGCACCTTGGACCAGGCCCTGTCCTGAGCCCCTCGCTGCCCTGCCAGAGCCCGGGTGTCCGAGCCGAGCCTTGGGGGATCTGTGGCCTGGGGCTTCCCGGTGCGCTCAGGAGTGGACGGGTCATCAGTAAGCCTCTTCCTGGCTTTCTCTTACAGCCTTTCTCAGGTCGCGTGGCTACTGGCCCACTCAGGGGGGCCCAGAGGGACAGAATCGTGTCCCCTGTGCCCCAGGGCTGTTGTCACAACAGGAAGCAGCAGCCAGCCCCCAGTCTCCAGGCACTAACAAGGGGCGCCACAGTCACCACCCACGGGTGTAAGTTTCCAAGCACCGCAAAGAAAAAGCAGGTGACAGCTTCTATGGCTTATTTCTAAACCAATCCCCGCGCACTGGACTGCACTGAGGCGCAGGGGCCTGGAGGACAGAGTCCATGTCCGGCAGGGTCTCTTAGAAAGCCAGGGGACACCCCTCCAGGGGACACCTTCAGGGGACACCCCCCATAGCACCCTTAGGGGACTCGCCCCCAGGGACACCCCCCCATAGCACCCCCAGGGGACTCGCCTCCAGGGACATGCCCCAGGGGACACCCCCAGGGGACTCGGCGCAGAGCGGGGCGGGCGGCTCACCTCCAGCAGCGGGTGCCAGTGGGTGATGGGCTTGCGGTGGTAAGCCAGCATCTCGTTCCAGTGGTCGCGCCCCAGGCCCTCGGCGTCCAGGCCCGTCCTGCACACGCCGATGACCTCGTTGTGCCCGACCCTGCGCGGGGGAACGGCCGCGGGTCTCGCACCCCCACTGGTGCCGCACACTGACCACGGGTTTCGCGTCCTCATTCGCTAGTTTCTGCTCTCCTGGTAAGCGTGACGTGCTGTCCTTTCTCTCGGCCTCGGCAGCCCCCCTTGCCCGCGCCCCGCACCTGACTCGGCATCGCCTGCGGTCAGCGTCCCTGACTGTCTCCGTCCTCCTTCCTGGTTAGCCCCGGGGGACAGGGGCTGGGGGGTGCTGGTGGGGGGCTGGGGGTGCGCTCATCTCCTGCCGACGGTGACACCCCGCTGGGCCCTGCTCCTCCCCGGAGAGGAGGAGCTCTGGGTGCAGAGCTGGGTGGAGAAGCCCCCCCACCTCCGCTCCCGCCCTGCCTGCTGGGCACACAGCCCGCGCGCGCGGGCTCCTGACGCTGCCGTGAGGCCCGGGAGAGTGTGGCTGTCAGGCCCCCCGCCCCCGCCCGTGTCCCTCGGCGTGAGAACGGCCACTTCGGGAGAAGGAAAGAGTGGGCAGCAGCCCGTCCTGCAGCGGCCCTGGGTGCCTACCTGTCGTAGTCCATGACGGCGATGGACAGGCTGACCTGGTCCACGTTCTCGGGGGGGATGTCGAAGACGACGGCCTCGTTGTACACGGGATTCAGCGTGTTCCTCTTGGTCGTGGTCTTCCTCTTCTTCAGCCGGCGGCCCTCGCACATCAGGGACACCTTGACGTAGGGGTCTAGGGGCGGGAGGGCGGCCGCGGTCACTCGCGAGTCCCGGCCTGGCGCCCTCGGCCTGCTCCATGCCCACCAGGGTCTCCTCGGAACGCGCCGGGCGTGGGTCTCGGCAAGGAGTATTCCAGAAGAAATACTCTGGCGCGGGGGACGGGCCGGTGCCACGGAGCGGCCTCTCTGCCCAGGGGACAATTTCTTGGAGCTGGGCTCGGGCCTGTGGTGCGGACGGGGCGGGTGGGGGGTCTCAAGCTAACGCCCGTGAGGAGCGTCCTGTAATCAGGGTGGCCTTGCGCGTGCCGCCTCGGGCTGCCTGTCTCACAACTCGATGGTTTTGACGCAGCCAGGAGGGGCAGGACGTGCGGTGATTTGCAGGCCGCAGGCCGCACTGTTTCACCCTAAGGCCTTACAGCTTCCTGACCCAAGGCTTCTGCACCCAAGGACACCCCGTCCCCCGAGGCTCTTGACGGCCTCGACGCCCCCCCCCCACCGCCTGTTGTGTGAGTCACCAGCGCCCGGCCCCTGCGCCGCCTGACAGCGTCCTCCCGCGCGTGGCCAGCGGGCGGCCAGTGGCCCTCGTGCAGACCCGCGCGGACCCGGGCGCTCGCACCCCAGGAGTGGAGGTTAAACCAGGGCCTAACGGGCAGGACATGACTTGAAGATTTTCCCAAAACCACGAAGCAGAATTTCCCTCGGGACTGTCTCTGGGGAGCCCAGGGAGACTTGCTCACTGTGGTATTTTTTGAGGTCCCCAGAGTGGCCCAAGTTTTGGGCTAAATGGTGGTAAAGCTGCAGTGGGGAGCGTGGCCTCGCGGCCCGGGGGTGTTCTGCAGGTCAGGTGGGGGCAGTGAACTTGGTCAGCGTGTGGTGGCCGCACAGCCCTCAGTCCTGAGCTGCCTGGGGCACGGGGTGTCCTGGAGGGCTGGGGTGTGTGGGGGGACAGGGTGTGCAGAGGGATGGGGTGGCGTGGGGGGTGGGTGCAGGGGACGGGGTGTGCGGGGGGCGAGGTGTCAGGATGGCGTGGGGGGATTGGGGCCACACAGGATGCCGGGAAGCTGGTGTCCAGGGCCTCTGGCAGGCGCCGGCCGACTGCAGGTCAGCGCTGGGCGAGGACTGAGCCCGCGGAGAAAGACAAGTCAGCGCCCGAGCCCGAGGCCCGTCTGCTGATGACACTTTCAAAAAACTCCGCCCCAGGGTGTGAGCAACGGCTGACTGGGAGCCGCGATGAAGAAACTGAGTAAGAAGCCAGGCCCGAGCAGCCAGGCCCAGGGGTGCCCGCCGGACACCCTGGCCCTGGAGGGGCCCCGCCAGGCCCGGCCCTGCCCCGCCCGCCCCCGCAGGCCCTACCTGAGGAGCCCGTGATGTCCATGGCCTTCAGGTTCCTGCACTTGATGACCGTCAGTGTCATGCGGCCGGCCGTGGGCAGGTAGCAGAGGGAGAACATGATCTCCCCCAGGTCCACGCTCTCCTGCGGGGGCAGTCAGGTCAGCGGCCTCGACTGCAGCAGCCACGCCAGGGGTTCCCAGCCGGCGACGGCACCACCCGTGCCCCAGGCCAGCGGGGCCACCCCCGCCTCAGCACCCCAGGGGCCTCCACAGGGGACTCCCTGGTCTGGCCACATGCCCGGGGACCCCGTCTGGCTTCCACCGTGCCAGTGACTTGCAGGACCCCAGTTGAGCCTGTGAGGTGTCGAGGGCTTGGCAGCCCTGCAGGGCTACACCCCAGGATTGTGCCCCCCATGGCCTGCCCCAGCCCCGCCCGGCCCCACGCACCGTGGTGGCGCAGAGAATCTCCCTCCACACGGACGCTTCCCGGGACAGGTCGGAGGCCTCGAACAGGTTGTCCAGGATCACCTCCCCAATCATGTCGTGCCGGGAGAACCTGTCGAAGTCGTACACGCTGAAGTGCAGCTTGCGGGCGCCCAGCTCGCCGTAGGGGACGGGGAACTGGAAGGTCTCGTCGAAGAGGGGGTTCAGCGTCTTCCTGTGCACGCGGGTCTGGAACTTGCGCTTCCGGTCGGGGAGCAGGTACATCTTCACGTAGGGGTCGGAGGTGCCGCTGAAGTCCTTGGCCGGCAGGTCCAGGGCCTGGATCATCCTGACCACCAGCAGCTGGCCCTCGTAGTCGTAGCGCAGCGCGAAGTTCAGCTTCCCGCAGGTCGGGGCGTCCGCGTGCCCGCCGCCCTCGGAGTCCACCGACCTCTGCTTGTAGAGCTCGGGCTTGATCCGCCCGATGCTGGTGGTGGTCTCCCCCCGCTGCAGCGCGGGCTCGGCGCCCGGCTCGAAGTCTACGCTGGACACCTGCATCTGCCGCGGCAGGTGCCGCCTGAAGGAGTTGTGGCTGCAGCGCGGACACACACACACGCACACACCGGCCGTTAGGTCAGGACGACACAGGGCCCCCGATAGCGTGAGCCGGCATCTGCAGCAGCCAGCACCACCTCACACACATACAACACGCACACACACAACCCCCACACACATGTTCACACAGACACACAAGACAACCGTGCCTGCACACATGACATGCACACACAACCGTCAGGTCGTGGGTGACACAGGAGGCCCCAGGGTCACAGGAACCCACGTCTACAGCAGCAAACATGCACACGCTCACACACACCCACGCACACACGCAGGCACACACGCACGCACGCAGGCAGGCAGCTCGCTGGTGACAGCGCTACATGGTGAGATGCTGCCCCAGGCAGGTGCCCTGAGCGTGCCATCCACGCCTGCTCTCACGCCCCGGCCTCGGCCAGCTGAGCCGCGGGTCGTGGAAGCTCGGACCCCACCCTCTTGCCCCCACTGGTGTCCTCACGTCGCCCCAATCTCGAGCAAACTAGTCCTCCCTCCCCTGGCTCTTGGGCCAGGCGCCGCTGCCCATGTCTGCCGGGGCGCTCACACCTGCACCCCGAGTTGCTCCAGGTGGCCCCCGGATGAACATCCCCACACAGGACGTTGGACAGAGGGGTGGGAGGCGCCAGCTGGGCCTGTTGGCAAACACGCGATTTCCAGGAGTCTGCAAAACCCCTGCCTCTGTGATAACCCCGCGGTCTCAGGGTTCAAGCTGTCGTCGTTACAGTTACACTGAAGTGGAACTCGTCAGGGCCAGAGTCGTAACTGAATGTGTCTCTCACATTCGAGCAGCGTCCTTCCCGGGGCTGGGCTGCCCTCCTCCTTCGGCCGCTAGTGGGTGGCAGCCCCCGGCCCGCCATCCAGCCGGCCGCGGCGCGGGAAACCGCAGCCCTCCCGCGAGCCCCCAGCTCACTGCACAGCGCAGCTCGGGCACGGCGCACGGGCACGGGGCGGGCCCCAGCCACACCCCTGTGGCATGGGGGGGCGATCTGTTTTCTGCTTGAAGGGGGCTCAGGGGTGTCGTGGAGAGTTACGTGGAAGGAGGGGACTGCAGATGAGGCCTGCGGAGTGCCGAGGCGCGCCGAGGGGCGGGACTGCGTGTGGGGTCGGTGACGGGGACCCGCGAGGCCGGAGACACAAGCACGTGTCCGCCGCGCGATCCTAGACATTGAGCTTCTGACCTTGCGGGGAGGGGGGGAGTCGCTGGCCTCCCAGGTCTCCACCTCCCGGGGCCCATCCCCTGGGAGGCCCTTCCCCGAGGGCCCCTGGCGTGGACACGGAGCCCAGCGGGGGAGAAGGGCGCCCACAGTCGCTGGGAGGTGGTGCCCGGCGTGGACTGGCCGCTTCCGCTGGGAACACCCCGCCCGCCGGTGCCGCAGGCCCCGGGCAGCGCCTCGGAGGGGGCTCCACACGCCAGCGCCGCCCCTGCCCGGGCACGCCCTGTCTCCGGCCCGGAGCCCGCTGACCAGACTCTGCACTTGGGCCCGGGTGCCTCGTCTCGCGGGGGGCGGAGAGCCCCGAGACCCTGCCGCCCCGGCTCTGCGCGGTCGCTGGCGCTGGCCGCAGAGGGGCTCGCGTGAGGTCGACGGCCCAGGCCCGGCAGGCGCGCACCTTGCAGCGAGATACTCGGATGCGTCGCCCGTGGGCGGTGCACACCTCACAGAGAGGCAAAGAGGGAAAACAGCTCTGACCAAGGCCGGGGGGCCGAGGAGCTGCCCCCGGCCTGTCCCGGCAGAGACACCCCGTCTGATTACCTTCCCCAACGCCGGTCACTCTGCTGGGCGGCCACGCAGACGAGACATTCCGTGTGCTTTCCTGTCACTCCTTGCACTTAGCGTCATGATGGATGAGAAAATCGTGTAATTCACTACGCGCCGAAGTTCCTCGTGGAAGAGCCCGAGATGTATTTTTAGATGCGCTTTTAACGGCCTCGCTGGGTCCCGAGCGCTGGGAAAGAGCAAGGCCGCTCCGTCTGTGGGACCCGATCACACAGGCACCGCGCCCCCGCGCCTCAGCCGGGCACGCGTGCCAGAGGCATGCTTGGGAGGGGCCACGCAGCCAGCTGTCCGCCGAGCCGCGGGGTCATCGCGGATCCCCGTGCGAGGCGACGAGGCTGCAGCTGGAGCCTGCCTGTGCCGCCTCCACCCTGGCGCGGGAGCAGCTCCGGCCCGTCGACTCGGGGTTTGTTCTGGTCTGAGTGGCGTGCGGGGTCTTCATGGCCTTCAAGTGTGAGGCCCGTTTCCTGGACGCCGTGGCTCCGTGGCCTGGGCAGGCTGGGAGGCCCTGACCCTGAACGCAGCAGCAGCTCCACAGGCCCAGCGGGCAGGACCCGGGCGGGCAGGGTCAGGGCGGCACCAGCATGCGAGCAGCCAGCCTGGAGGCCCGGCGGGGCCGGGCGGAGCCTGCAGGTGTGGGGGCTGGAGGAGCCGCTCCCAGGGGCCCGAGCGCCCGACATGACCTGGTTTCTGCCGGTACCACCTTCACTTGGCAAAGATTTTTGATTAAAAAAATGCGTTGTGAGTCAACCCCCCAAGAACTTAATTCCTTATTTCTTATAGACTGGACCCTTATTTCACACACTCGCTTTTCAAAATAGAAAATTGCATCTCCTGTTGTCCTCAAAACCGGGACTCCCGTCCCCTGCCCCAGACAGAGCGGGGGTTCGGGCCGAGCCTGCGCCCTCAGCACGCGGGGGGGGGGGGGGGGGGGGCGTGCTCCGAGCCAGCGCGAAGGCTAAGAGGAGCTGTAATTAGCACAGTGTTCAACCATCGCCATGACAACACACGTCTCGGCTTCCTTCTTGCTCTTTTTTCTTCTCCTTCCCTCTTTCGGGGTGACAGTGACAAGCAAGTGGCTGTTTCGACTCAGATAAATACCCCGTCAGGGTACCCGCCGCCTGCCCGTCGCTGCTCCCGCCTCCTTCCCCGGGGGCGGAGGCCCCGCAGGGCCTGAGCTGGCCGGAGCCGCCAGCAACAAGGGGCTGTGTCCCCCAGCGACTCCCAGGTTTCTGTCCGGACAGATTCTCACACCGGGCAGAGGCCGGGAGCTGCGGGCGGGTGCCTGGGACCCACCGGGAGCCCGCGTCGCCCCCGTGGAGACAGATCCCTCCAGAGGTGGGGGGGCAGGGCCAGAGGCCCCTGGGCCCTGCTTTCCTGGACAGGTCACGTACCGGCGCGGCCCTGGGGCCCCGCAGACTCCCGCCACCCCCCCTCGCTCGGCCTCAGCCTCAGCTCAGCCTCCGGCCGCCGTACTACCTCCCAGGAGCTGAGACCTGCCGCCCGGCCTCGCCCCCCACCGCGCTGTCCCTCGACCCCGGCGGCGGGTCAGCGCCCGAGGTCAGAACGCACTGAGTCACTGCTCTGCGCCGAGGACTCGCTGCCAGGTTGCTCTGGAACCGTAATTCACGAGACAAATGGCCAGTTTCTCTGAAATACTGGCCCCTGACCTTTTCCACGGTCAAAAAATGTTTCCATCACAAGAGTCAGTAACGGTTGCTCCTGCTCTTGCATATATTTCAGGGGACGCATAGGAAGTCCCTTTGGAGAACATCCCTGGTAGCTTCTGACCTACGAGGAAAGTTCTGAGGACACGGGTTGATGCTCGGAGCAGAGCTGTCGCTGGCGGATAACAGCAGGTCGAAAAAATAAATCCAAGAACACCGGTTCTTCCAGCCTGGATCATGGATTCCCGCGCTGCGCGGCGAGACCAGGCCTGGAGGGAAGCATCTCGGCTGCCCCTGGCCGGCCCGCCCGCCTGGGCCTCCGGCCGCAGCTCCGCACGAGGCGACCGTTGTGTTGGAACCCGCAGGCTCAGACCTGGCCCGGCCCGCCGCGGCCCAGACTGCGGTCTCGCGGGGGCAGCGCCTGAACTCGTCGTGCTCTGAATTTCATAAAAACCCGTGCCGGGGGGGGCCTCCCTGGCGGCCTCAGGGTTGAGTCTGAGAAGCGGGCACCACCGGTTTCCCCCAGGGACTGCGCTGGGGCCGCACTGGCCGTCCCCACCCCCACCCCCGTTTCTCCAGCAGCCGCGCAGGGCCAGACCCCCGAGCCGGCCCCCAAACTCGGTCCCGGGGGACTGGGGGGCCTCTGCCTTTGTGGGGACCCTGCACAGGTGTGGCCGCGCCCCGCTCTCCCGTGGAGTCTCCATCTCCACACGTGGCATTTGGAGAGTTTCGTTTCCCTGAGGTTTCCAAAAAGACTCTGGGCAGAGGGCGGCTCGTCGCTGGAGGGTCCCGTCTGCAGCGTGTGCTCAGAGACGCGTTCGTGTTTCCACAGCGCCCTGCGGACTCGCCAGCGCGTCACCCCGAACTGCGAGCATGGGAGGCTTCCTGAATAGTGCCGTGGCCGCAGTTTGCAGCGGTGGCTCCAGTCACTTCTAGCAGCGCATCCGATTTTGACAAGGCAGTTCGGGTGCGGCTTCAGCGAGCGGGGGCCTCGCGGCATCTCGCGCCGGCCGGCCGCTGAGCGGTGTGCACTCGCTGTCAGTCTCCACTGCTCGCTCCGCGCACTTGCTGGTGGCCGCTCGCCCTGCCTGCTCGAGGCCGCGCCACCACGCGTGTCAGAGCCAGCCCGGAGGCTGCCAGGGGCAGTCAGGAGCAGGTGCAGCCCAGCGAGCGGCCTCTCCGCCAGGTCCCGCGGGGCTTCCCTCTCTCAGGTGTGCTGCGCCCCTGCCCCGCAACAACCCGCCCCACCATGCCCCCATCTGCTTCTTCCTCACGGCTTCGCTGCTTCTTCCCGCCTCAGTTTTCTCTCAAGAAATCATACATGTTTATACACACCCACCTGCACACGCGCCTGCACTCACCTGCACATGTTCACACCTGCACATGCACCTGCACGTACACGCACCTCTATTTCCTGCACCTGCCCACTTACCTGGACACACACATACCTGTATGCACCTGCATCTGCATACGTACCCGGACACACACCTGCACCTGCACACACACCTGTATGGACCTGCACATGCTCACACCTGCACACACACCTGCACACACATGATCCAGTGGCACGTGCTCGCCAGTTCTTACCGGGAGGACGGCGTGGGGTCGGTGGTCTGCCTCTGCACGCGTGCATTCTTGGCCAGGTGCTCCCTCAGGGCGGTCTGCACGGCCGCGGGGATGTCGGGGGAGGTGTGGCTGATCTTTATCGCGGGCTCGGTGGCTCTCAGCGCGGGCTTTCCGTCCTCTGCCGCCTCCTTTTTCTCCTCGGCTTCGCACGGCTCAGCGGATGCGGAGCTAGACACGCTCTGGGGCAGCGCGGCTGCGCCGGGGACTGCGGGCTTAGTCCTCCAGCTGGGCCAGCACAGCTTCCAGAAGACGAACACGGAGACCACCAGCAGGGCCAGGCCGCAGAAGCTGACCACGACAGCCAGCAGGCTGACGGAAATGTCTGGAAGAGATCACAGAGCAGAGGAGTTCACAGCCACACACACAGACGGCAGAAGTGCAGAGATTTCATTACGATGACAAATTTTCTAGACTCAGGGTTTCAAAGTTTGCTTTGCAGGCAAGAGAGATCAGTAAGACGCCTGGAAACTCAGAGGAGATATTTTTAAAACGCCATCCCGGGGACACCTCAGTTGCACACAGGAAACCCTCAGCACACGTGACCCGTTTCCAGGCGCTTGGGCCTGAGGGGTAGAACAGGGCGGCTGCCCCGCCCCACTCCCCCCAAGCAGGAGCCCTGGAAGCCAGGGAGCCCAGCCCTGAGGTGTGTGTCAGCCACAGCGGCCACCAGGCTCTGCACCCGAGGCCCAGACGGCGCCCTTTCCAGCAGCCTCGTGTTCCTGCCTCACGTCCGCCACCTCCTGGCTCGGGTGCCACCGGCTGACGGCACGCGAGGGAATGTGCCTGCAGACCCAGGGGTTACAAGTCCACTGGAAAGAGAGACGTTTATTTTTACTTCTTTTATTATTAACAAAGAGAACACACGGTCAGCGCGCTTTCCAGCATTAACTGTGCGCGGCGACGCTGCCTGCGCGACCTCCACGCATTCCAGCTCGACCGCACCTCACCACGCGCTCCGGGGCAGCTCTACCAACGGCCGCCCCGCGTCCAGCAAGGCCTCCGCCGGGCTTCCCAGCACCTGGGCTCACTTCTTGTCGCTGCCGCATTTCATGACTGACGGTATTTCACGCGTGTTCCTGGGGACCGGTGACCCTCCTGGTCTCTGAGGTCGAGGCCGCGGCCCACACCCACCCTGAGCACCCGGGGCCCTGAGAACGGTGACGAGTGGCTCCGCCTGGGTCTGTTATGGGACAGCAAGGCCCGGGCGGCAGCACAAGTCACCACAGGGTCACCTGCCACCGCCAGTCCCTGCTCAGAACAGGCTGCCCGCTGCCCGGGGTGCCAGGGTCCGGCGGGATGGACAGAGACCAGGGCACCATGGCGCCTGCCCTGCAGCCCAGGGCGAGGCTCGTTGCACATCCCCCGTGGCCTCAGCTGCCGGGGCTGGTGACCGCTGGGGTCTAGGCCGTTGACGGGGAGCTCTAGGGGTCTCCTTGCAGCGGGACCCAGACACACAGGACAGGGCCTGGCTCGGGCGAGACCCCTGATGGTGCCCACACGCTGGGGGGGCTCTGGCACCACGGACCTTGGCGCCCCTCGTGCCCTCGCCCTGGCATCCACGGTGGTTCTCGTCTCTCTCCGTGGGGGCCCCTCATGTGGACTGTCCCCCGCTGACCGCCTGCCAGGCGGCTCTGCCTCCCATGCCACTGCCCTCTTGCCCTGGGGTGTGGCGACACCCCCCCCCAATGTGTGCGAGTGACTGGCCGCAGTTCCCCGGCAGGCGCCACGAGCAGCCGTCTGGGAAGGCAGCAGCTCCAGGCCCTGCAGGACGGCGCAGCTGCCTCTGAGAGCTGCTGAGGACGCCACACGTGCATGCAGGCGGCAGACGGGGGGGCGCGGTGCAGAGGCCGTGGTCCCGCTGAGCTGGTGAGGAGTGGGGCCCTGGGCTGGGCACAAACCCCGCCTGCGACCCCTGCTTGTGGCCTCTGACCCCTGAGCCCCGCCTGCGCCCTGAGGCTCAAGGAAAGGACCTGATGGAGCAGAGAGCCCCCAGAGGCGACTGGGAAGCCGGAGAACCAGGCCCGCGTGTGGCCACAGACTCTGGGGACGTTCTAGGGTGAGGGTGGGCGAAGCTCACTAGCTCGGGGCAGGCCTGGGGGTCCAGCAGCAGCCCCATGGCCGGGGGGACACCGCTGACCTGGGGAAGGAGAGCGAGCGGTGACCAGCTACCAGACACGCGTGGGGGCGAGGCTGCAGCCTTGGGGGCTGGATGCGCTGGGCAGGGCCCGGGGAAGTGCTGGGCAGGTGTCCAGCAGGGGTGGGCACCGAGCAGGCGCAGCCAGGTCTTTGGCGCGAGGCCAGCACTGCTCGCTTGGTGGAGTAGGACCCGAGTGACGTGAGCCCCCTGGGGCTTGGGCTGTCACAGAGGGGAGGTCTGAGGGCTGGGGCCGCATGTGGAGCGGGGAGCACGGGCTTGCGGGTGAGCGCTCCTCGGTGGGGTCCAGCAGAGACCCGCCCATCCGGCTGTGAGGCTCGGAAGCCTGGAGCCGGAGAGGCAGGGGCCGGCCCTGGGACAGGGTCTCAGCGCGGAGAGAGCGGGCTGGGTCCCCGGTGGGGGGAGATGGGCGCAGGGGCTGGGGAGGGCGGCTCCCCAGCGCACCCCTCCAGGCGGGGGAGGCGGCCAGGTCGGGCCCACGCCCCGGGCTCTGCGGTGCCCCTCCCTCCGGCAGCTCCCTGCCAAGGCCCTGGGGCCAGAGAAGGGTCCGTGAGGGGCGGGCGAGGGGCTGAGAGCGCGTTTACCTGTCCGAGGATCTGGCGTGGCCGGCACAGACCAGCCACGCAGCCCTGAAGATGGGATGAGGCCACGCCGGGCAGGAACAACATAAGCCCCAAATGCGATTTCTCAGAAGCCTGAGGGTGGCAATGGTGGGGGGGTGGTGTGGTCCTGCCCCTGCCGGAGTACCCGGGCCTGATCCGCTGCCCGCACACGCGCCCGGGTCTGGTGGACGTTCTCATCTGTGCCTTTCGGTGCCATTTTTTAATTTTAAAATTCTACTTCTTTAATTTTGAAAATGTGCAAGAATATAATTTCCCGTGGTTAATCAGCAGTTACTCGTCAGTTCCGGGTATTCCAGGCCCTGGCCGTCGGAGGCCGGGTCCGAGACCCCAGTGGCTCTCCTGGGGCAGCTCCTCGGAGCTGGAGACGCGGCTGCCCTGCCGGTGACTCATTTGCAGCCCCGTGTGGAGCCGGAGTCAGCACAGAGTGAGCCGGCGTGTCCAGGGCCCAGACCCGCAGCACCAGATAGGACGGAGCTGCTCTCTCCTCACAGCCGCTGAGCAGGCCCCACGCCCTGCTCCAAAGGGCATCTGCAGCATCTGCCCTGCCTTCAAGGCTCCGCCTTCACCAAGATGGAGCAGAGCCAGGGGCCCGTCCCTGCCGCAGGGGCACGAGGGGAGGACAGTGATGCCGCCGTACACACACTCTGCCGCCGGGGCCAGGGGTCGGGACGCGCTCAGAGCACCCGCCTGCAGGGCCAGCTGAGAAGTGCCGTCCCTTCAATGCACTTTATTTTTTTTTAAGATTTATTTTATTTTTTGTGCATACGAGAGCTGGGGTGCAGCCCGGGCCAGGGAGTGACCCGTAGGGCGCAGCAGACCTCTCCTGTCTCCCTGCTGCTCCCCTCAGCAGTGGATTTCAGCAGATCCGCCTGTTCTGCTCCCCACTCTGTCTCTGGGGGATCCTCTCGCCCCCCCCCCGCCCCCGCCCCGCCCCTCTGGCCTGCACCCCAGCTCTTGTATGCATAAATAAATAAATAAATCATTAAAAAATGCCAAACTTAAAAAATCTTTTCAGCTTTTCAAAGTCACGCTGAAGCACTGTGCGCTCACATAATTTACGGCCCCTGCCCATTTTAATGCCTGGCCCGAGAGCTGTCACATCGAAAGCCCAACAAGTACTTGTTGAATGGGGGTGCAAGCGCACGCCGCCCCGCAGCTGGGTTAATGCCTCCTACTGTCCAGATTAGAAATGGTAATAAGCTTCTTAATACTATTTTGCCCATTGTTCCTGTAAATCTGCGACAGCAGAAACAGAACCAAGGCAACAATGAAGACAGAGGAGACCTCGGCAGTCCTCGTGATCTGATCAAACAATTCTGCAATGTGGACAAATTGACATTTACGAGGTTTTAAAAATCGACCGTGATGTTCTCTGTTCCATGGTGGAATGTGAACTGGAGCCGCAGATCAGGACGCATCTCAGGACCGTCCACGCCCCAGGATGCCTCCCCAGAACCGGCCTGCGCCTGTCTCTGTGGCCCCACCTGCCTCCCCCCTGCGTCCGGAATGCAGCCGCAGGTCTGCTTGTCTCTTGTCCACACCTGCCCCGCCCCGCCCTGCAGAGCGGCTGCACCCCTGCGTGTGCCTCCACCTGTGCGTCCAGGCGTGGGGCTTTTCCGAGTCCATCTCAGAGCCCCTTGCACTCCGGACAGCTCGACTGTGAGGGAAGCAACTCTCCCGAAGGAGTAACAGAGCCAGGCCTCTGTCTCTGGACGGGGCGGTGCTGAGAGTTCCAGCGGCTGGAGAAGCTGCACCGGGCAAATGAGGAACAGCGGGACGGCCAGCCGCCCAGTTACAAGGCTCCCGGCAGCCCTGGCTTCCTCGGACCCATTCGTGCTAATCACACTTCGGGGCCCTCGAACAGTGATTCTCGGCTTTCTCCACGGTTAGATTTCGTCTCCAGTGCCTCCCAGTGCTGAATTTTAATAATAATAGGCAGCGCTAATTAACTTAGCCAAAATAGAGTAACAAGATAATGGCACCGCAGCACAATACTGTTCTCATTACAAATTAACACAAACAATCCGGCCGGTTATTTAATATCCGTCTTCATTCTCGGTTCACTTACGAGCACATGAGAAGAGCTGTGTGTGTAGGATCCGAGTTGCACACGTCACACACCGAGGACTTGCAGGATTTTACTGTAAAAACGCATGACATTTGGCAAGAATATGAGCGAGTCTCGGGCCTGCTCAGCGGCCCCTGCGGGCTCACGCCCCAGCCGAGGGGGAGACCTCGCGGCGGCTCTTGGGTGCGCGGGCACCCTGGGCCGTGGCCCTCCCCTCACACCGCGGAGCCACGGACACTGCAGCGAGCCCTGGACGGGGCAGCACAGCCTCACGGGCCCGGCCCGGCGCGCCTCCAGCTCCGAGGCCTCCTCTCTCCGCCTCTTACTGCAGCGGGGGTGGCAGCTAGGGAAATGCGGCTCCTGCTTCGTGCTCACAACTGCGAAGTGATGACTCCTCTCTCCAAGAGCAGCGCGCCTGGGGGTGCAGTCTGGAGAGCGGTGGCTGTGTCCTGCGCTCCTCTCACTTTGGCAGACGCGAATGGATGCAACAGATGGACATTCCTCGCCCAGAACCCTGGGAACCACAGTCAGGACATCACACGTGTCCAGCCCCGGCCCAGCGCCGCCCCCACTGCCCCGGAGGCAGGGCCCAGCGGCACCCAGCGGCCTCGACCCAACCTGCCACCGGCCCCGCCCCAGCCTGGCCACCCAGACCCTGGCTCCTGCCTCTGTCCCGGGCTGGACGCTGAGGCCTGACCACATGGGCCGCCGTGTTAGCCGCAGAGATACGGGCACATAAGGCTCGGTTTCATGAAGCCCAGCTCATGAAGCGGCACCCTCGTTTTACAAATACGGACGCTGAGATGTCTTGAGGATACACGCCTTAATTCAAGTATTTGGCCAACAAGTATGTACTGAGACTCCAGTAGGAGCCACAGATCTTTCCAAGTGTTAAAGGTAAACAGTGAACATAACCCGTCTGCGAGGAGCCAAGCCCTGAGCCGAGTGAGCAGGATGTGAGCCGGACAAGGTGCAGACGAGACGGGCCTCCCTGGGGCCCAGCGTCAGTCAGGCTGTCTCCACTGCAGCACGAGTTCCATCCTGGCCAGGGAGCAGCCTACAAGGCACAGCAGACCCCTCCTGTCTCCCCGCTGCTCCCCTCAGCAGTGGATTTCAGTCAGTCTGCCTGTTGTGCTCCCCACTCTGTCTCTGGGGAGTCCTCCGCACCTCTGGCCTGCACCCCAGTTCTTCCACACACACACATCTATTGATTTCATTCTGAAAAGTAAGATGCAGATCAGGAAGAAAACAATTTAGACATAAAGATCATTAAATGGCACTGAAAATTCTAGTTTGTCTTCCACCAGAATTTTCTGCCAAAAAAAAAAAAGCTTGTAAATAAATGAAGATTCACCCCAAATAACGAACTTTTCCCATGCAACAAAATTACAAAGATGACCAGGTTTTAGAGAACGTGGGCTTTGAACGAGAGGGACAGCGCACACGGTGGGTACGAAGTCTCCCAGAGGCAGATTTCAGGGAGTCGCAGTCCACGCCGAGGGAAAATACCGATCTTGTGAGAAGAAAAAAAAAAACAACCAGGCTCGGAAGCAGCGCCCAGGACTGCCAGGATGTGGATGTCGGGGAATTAAGAGAAATTGATGCTTGCTGAGGCCGCCTGACCTTTGATGGTAACTGCCCTCCCGTCGGGAGGGACCTCGGGACATGAAACTGCTTCGGGGCGACCGGCAGGCCAAGGCCGCCAGGTCAAAGGGGAATCCAGCTCATTATCAGTTATCAGCTGTGCTTCTTCCCGAAGCCCCTGGGCTGAGGGGGGGGGGCCTGGCCAGGCAAACCACGACTAAGCTGAGCCACCATTTGCTTGGTGTCCGAGAGGCATCGACGTGGACCCCGCAGTGAGCATAAAATGTCTTCAAATCCCCGCGGGCACCTCTCAGCAGGCAGGAGCCTCGGTGGGTCTGCCGGGACCTGCTCACCTCCCAGCCAAGAGCGGAACAGAACACGGGCCTTTAGAGGAATCTGCCTCAATTTCCTTTTTGGAATTTTTAGTCCCGAATGACAAGTGTGACACCACCACCCGGAACGCCGGTGCAGTAGCTGTTTATGTAAAACGCCCACGGCTGTGCAGGGCTGTGCTTGTGAGCTGAAGTGGGGCGACTAGCTGTGACCATTGGGGTCCACCTGTCCAGCAGCTTCCACGGAACCTCGCGGGAGCGCGAGAACGCAGCAGTCAGCGGCTGTCCAGACACGATCCCAAACGAACTCAAGGTTCACTCACAGCCTGTGTCTGGGAAATAACACGTGAGGCCGGCAGGGTGTCCTGACTCCCCTGAGCACCTCCTTTTCGCTCCCCCGTGCAGCGGGAGTTCAGGGGTGACCTGTTAGGGGCGGGGGAGTCAGTGACAAGACTCTGCAAAGACGAGATGTTCTAACAGCGGCACAGGACGAACGTCCTGGGGCACAGGTCACGCCGCTGAGGAGCCATCCCCAGGGGCAGCTGCCCGGGTCTGCACAGGCTGGCAGCACGATGGGCTGGCCGGGTTCTTGGCCTGGGGCACCGGCCGGAGGTCAGGCCCTGTGACCCCTGAGCAGCTTAGTGGGGGGTGGCTTTCCCCAGCCCCCTCCTCTTCCAGAGCGAGGGATGGACACCCTTGATCTGGGAGCCATGGTCCCCGCGTCCAGGCAGTGGTGACCGATGACCACGAGGCCCGCGGGGGCACAGGCACAGGCAGGAGCGGTGAGAAAGTCTAAGGGGGGGGTGTCGGAGCGAGGAGCGGCCATGACCACACCAGGGAAAGTCTGAGCACCCCCCTGGCAGCCGCCGGCCTTGGGGGCTCATTTCCCATGAAAGCGCTCCCCGGGGGCGGCGGCGCCAACAGGCCCGCGGAAGAGGAAGCGGGTTAGTGTGGAAGCTGGTCCCGGCGACCTCCCCGCTGACCTCGGGGCTGCCCGGTCACCATCTGCCGCCGGAGGGGGCTCTGCGGAGGCCTGAGACCTCGTGCTCGCCTCTCCGCACCGCAGGCCCTGGGGGGGCCTCCACCCCACCTCGAGGGCCCAGGTCACGCCCTGGTCTCAAGCTGCGCAGCCCCGCGGGGACCGCGCGCAGGCTGGACACCTGCTGGGGCGAGCGCCTGGGCGGCAGCTGCTCAGCCCGCGGGGCCGGCGCTTCCCCGGTCCGCGAGCGACGCGAGCCCCCGGCGCCCCCGGAGCCCCCCGCGCCCCTGGAGCCCCCCGCGCCCCTGGGTCCCCCGGCGCCGCTGGAGCCCCCGCGGAGTTGGGGACCGCGGCGCGGGAAAGCGCAGGCAGCGCCGCTCCTCTCGGTCCGTGGGGTGGGGTCCCCAGCGCGCCCGCGGCCCCCCGCCTCCCCCTCCCGCGTGGACCGTCCAGGTGCGCGCCCCGCGCTCCCTCCGCGCCCACTTGTTGCCCGGGCGACCCGGGGCGCGCGCGGCGCTGACTCCCTCCCGCGGCCTCCGGCGCCGGCTCCCCCCGCGCGCCGGGCGCCCCCTGCTCGCTCCGGAGGGAGTGGGGCGCGCCGTGGAAGGGGCGCCCACCCCTCTCCGCCCCCCTTCCGCCGACCCAGATGCGCCTCGAGCCCGCGACGTGGCCCCCAATCCGGCTCCGCAGGAACCAAACCGCCTTTGGCGCCGAAGTTCGCCTGGAAGCGCGCGCCCCCCGCCCGCCCGGCGCCCCCCGGCAGCGAGGCGCACCCGAAACTTACATAATGGGAGCGCGCGCCGCTGCCTCCGCGGAGGGCGAGGCGGCCCCGCGGTGCCCGCGGCCGGGGCGGGGCCCGCCGAGCGCTCGTCCCGCGGCTCCGGGGCCGTCCGGGCGCCACAGGTGGCCGCGCGGCCCGGCTGCTCCCGGCGGCGCCGGCGCTTCTGCCCCCGCCCGGCCCGGCCCGGCCCCCCGCGCGCCCCCGCGCCCCCCCGCGCCCGCCTCTCCCCAGCGGGGCGCGCGGGGCCGGCGGGGCCGCCCGGGCCGGGCCGAGCGCGCGGGCGGGACGGGGCGGGACGCGGCGCGCGCGGTTACCTGTGCTGCCCCCGCCCCGGCGGCCGCGGCCGGGCGGGAAGAGGCCCGCGCAGCGCTCCGGGTCCACGCGGCCCGCGAGGCACAGCTCCGACACGATGCGCAGCGCCTCCTGGCACAGGCTGCCCGCGCCGTCGTCCTGGCGGGCGCCCATCGCGGCGCGGCCCGGCGGGCCCCGGCGCCTCGGGCTCGGCTCGGCTCGGCGCGGCGCGCGGGGAAGCGGCGCGCGGGCGGGCCCGCGGCTGGGACGCGGCGGGCGCCGAGGGAGCCGAGGACACGCCGGGCGCGCCGGCCCCGGCCCCGGCCCCGCGCCCGCCCGGCCCGGCCCCCCTCCCCGCGCGCGGCCAATCAGCGCCGGCCCCGCGGCGGGAGGGGCGTCCCCGCGAGGGGGGCGCGGGGGGCGCGGGGCCGGGCTCGCGCGGGGCGCTCCCGAGGAGCCGGGCGGCGGCGGCGGGAAAGTTGGGGCCGCGGGGCTGGGCCGGGGCGCGCGGGGGGCGGGCGGGCCGGGGCGCGGGGTCCTGCCGCGACAGCCGCTCGGCGCCCCCCTGCTGGGAGACGGGGGGGCGGGGGGCCACACCGAGAGCCGCGCCCGTGGGCCCCGGGGTCCCCGTGGGGGTGGGGTCGCGGCTCGGGGCCCCGACGGCCTTGGCGAGGCACAGCTGCCGCGGGGGGGGGGGGCGTCGGCATGGTTACGGGGCGCTCCGAGGACACCCTGAGTCGGCGTCGCTGAATCCTGGTGACGTGATCCCGGACAGCGGGTGGGACCCGGACTCGCGGGGACCCGCCGCCTCGCTGGCTCTTTGGTCTTTAGACGCGAGACTCGGAGCTTTTTAGATAAGACGGGCCGCGGCCATTTCCCTGCGGAGCGCCCGCGCCCCCCCCCCCCCGCGCCCCCGCGCGCCCCGCGCCCCCGCGCCCCCCGCGCCCCCCCGCGCCCCGCGCCCCCCCCGCGCCCTCCCGCGCCCCCCGCGCCTGCGGCTCCGGCTCCCCCCTCCCCGCCCCCGCCCCGCCCCCCTGTGCTCCGGCTCCCCGGCCCCTCGGGCGGGCAGCGGGGCGAGGCCCGGGCGCTCCCGCCCACTGGCCGGCCGGGCCCTGAGGCCTC
The DNA here is from genome assembly GCF_014898055.3 of Talpa occidentalis. Taxonomy (NCBI): domain Eukaryota; kingdom Metazoa; phylum Chordata; class Mammalia; order Eulipotyphla; family Talpidae; genus Talpa; species Talpa occidentalis. The sequence goes on from NW_023601653.1 coordinate 85,599,140, forward strand.
CGTCCGTCCGCGGACAGCTGCTGCCCCCGCGCCGCCGGTGCGCCTGTCGGGCTCCTGGCTGTCGCCTGAGAGGAGGCCGCGGCCTGGACACTGGCCTCTTGCTCAGCTGCCCTCGCCAGCAGGTGAAGGAAGCTCCTCGGCGCCTTCTGACCCGGGTGGGATTTTGAGAAGGAAGAGTCTGGAGTCAAGGTGCCCCTGGGTGCCGAGGGGCGGAGGCCAGAACCGGCTCACGTCTCACGGATACCCAGCTGCTTCCGCTGGCCCGAGCCGGCCGCAGGCGTGTGCACCGGGGAGCCGGGGTGAGGCGCAGGGAGCCTGGCACCGCTGCCTGCCACTGGCCTCCTGGCCGTGACCCGCTGGGCGCCCTGGGCCGCTGCCCTCCCGGCCCTGCTTCCCCCCATGCAGGTCTGGAGGGTCTTCTGGGTGCAGCGCTCCCGCGGGCAGGGCCTTGGGGTCACCCTGGGGACACCATCCCAGGCCCCAGGTGGGGGCTGACGGGGGGTGAGAGGAGGGGGCAGCTGGGCTCAGCCAGGGCCGCAGTGTGACAGCCGTGCCTTCTGCTCCCGCCACCCGCTGCACCCTGGGGCCTGTACGCGTCCTGACGGGGTGACCTCCGGCCCCTGACTCGGGGGCAGGTCGGGCCTCTGCGTCCCCCCTCTGACGCGCTGCGCTGGGCTGTTTCCTCCTGTGGCTCACATGTTGGATCCAGATTCCCCACGACTGTTAGCGGGAGGGAGCTGTGCGGGACACTGTGGGGCCGGTCTGAGCTTTGCAGAGAGCAGGCACTTGGGCGAGGGCAGTCACGGCTCAGGGAGGCGCATGTTTCAGGCACCGGCACTCGCCGGCGCTGTGAAGTGGGGAGTCGCCGGTGCCGGCCTCATGGCCCAGAGGTGTGGGCTGCTCTGTCCCTCCGGCAGCTCACACGCTGGCTCTGGTCTCCTGCGCAGCCCCAAGGAGCGGCCGGAGGAGGAAGCCGCCCGGGGTGGCTGTGCTGTCTGGGGCAATCTGAGCCCCGCTCCTCAGGGGCCTTTCCTGGGGCCTGCTGTGGGGCGGGAGAGGCTGGGCCCCCTGACCCCTGGGGTGTCTGTGCAGCTGGGCCCCCCCTGGCCTCGCCCTGGCGCCCACGGGCTGCCGCAGAGCAGGTTACTCTGTCCTGTCTACACTCCCGGTCGCGGGCCTGGGCTGGGGAGGACGGGCTGAGCCGGAACACAGGTCGGGGCCAGCGAGGGTCTGCAGAGCCGTCCCCCACGGCAGGCTGAGGGCGCCGCTCCCCACAGGCCTGAGCCCACACTCCTGCCTTTTATTTGATCATCAGGTGAAACCGTTAGAGCTGGCACTAAGCTGATGTCAGTTCTTGTTCCTGCCGAGTCCCCAGGAAGGTGCTGATCAGGACTCTGCCTAACAAGACAGCCACAGGCATTTATGCAACACCCCACACGGTGAGCCCAGGCCCTGGCCGCGCCCGGAGCTCTCTGAAGTCCACTGGGTTCTGACACGGCGCCGCAGGGGGCCTAGGCCCCTGGCTGGGACCGAGAGATACAAAGGTAAGAGATTAAGGACTCTGAGGTTGTCAGTGATGGAATGGGGGCTCCCCCTTCTGCCCAGTGCCCCCACCCTGCCTTCCGGCAGCCCGACCTCCTGCCCACCGCATCCTCCTTACTCCTGGCATCTGGCTGTGTTCAAGGACGCGGGGCCCGGCATGCTCAACCCCGGCCTGCTGATGCTCTTCTTTCATTTTGAATTGATTTTTCATTCTCCTACACGCGCGGCCGGCGGGTCAGCACGCATTGCTTCCGTGAGCTCGCTTGTTCGCTGGCTTCCTTGGAGGGCGCCAGACCCGGAGGGCTCGCTCTCGTGGCAAGTCTGGGGGCCACGGGGCCACCGTGCTCAGCCCCCGGTGCTCTTGGGGTGAGCACGCATGGTTATTTTGCTTCGTGATTTTATTTCATTGTAGAAAATCACATTCAAATGTGGGTAACTTGCCTGTCGTGGGGTTGCTCTTCGTATTGATGTGAATGTTGGAACATGGACATTTGACTGTTTGTCCCGTTTTCTAACAAAGATCAGTAGAAAACAGTAACACAGAAGCAAGTCCTTACCGGGCACTAGCCTTAAACTTTAAATGTATTTTTTTAAAGATTTATTATTTATGCACACAAGAGCTGGGGTGCAGGCCAGAGGTGTGGGGGTGAGAGGACTCCCCAGAGACAGAGTGGGGAGCAGAACAGGCGGATCCACTGAAGCGCGCTGCTGAGGGAGCAGGGGAGACAGGAGGGGTCTGCTGCGCCGTGTGGGCAGCTCCCTGGCCGGGATGGAACTCGCGCTGCAGAGGCTGCGGGCAGCCCCATGGGTTGCGTCTTCACCCCTTGCGCCCCCAGGGAGGCTGAAATTTTAAGTGACCTGAACACGGATGTCAGGTGAGAGATTGGTAAAGTAGACTGGCAGGAAGCTCGTGTGACGGGAGCTGCTGCTCCAGCCAGGGAGAAAGCAGGAGGGTGGAGGGAGGGGCAGGCAGTGCCGGGCAGTTTTCACAACACAAGTGGAGTTGAAGTCAAAATGGTTCCACGCTACAAAGATGGCTTCTCCCGCTGCAGCCCCTGCCATGCGCTGCCGTCGCGCCGACCCTGTGTGCGAGCTGGCGTTGCTATTCATGTTACTGCTCGGCAGGAAATACAAGAGGGTTTCGGTGGAGGAATGACACATCCATAACTAGCACAGAATTATTTGGGGGGTAACACGCTCGCACAGGCTTCTCTGACGCCCCAGCAGTTTTAAAGCCCTGCACCACAGCCCCGGGAGCCCCTGGGGTTGCCCCAGGCCCTGCCGCCGGCGGCGTCCAGGGTCCCGTCTGGCTTGGCTGTGTCTGTTCTTTGCTTTGCGTCTGTGTCCCGCGGACGCGAGCAGCCGTCCAGCGTGCGTCTCCGCGTGACTCTGCCGGTCGGCACCAGCCCCTCCCGCTCCAGCCGCTCGCCGCTCGTGCCAGGCTTCCCCTGGTTTCTGGCCGCGTGGGGTTCCACGGCCCACAGGCCAGACCCCGTCTCCCCGGCCCCTCACGCGCGGGGGGCGCCAGGCCGGCCGGGCTCGGAGGGAGCGAATGATGCTGTGGAGAACGTGGGACGCGGGGCTTTCTCGGCGTCTTTGCTTCTTCGGAAACACTCCTGGAGCGGGTCGCGTCCGGCTGTCCTACTTGCAGTGTTCGGAGGCACGTCCATGCCGCTCCCGGGACGGCCGTGCGCCCGAGGAGAGCTGCCCGCGGCCGGGGAGAAGCCCCAGCTGGCCGTGTCAGAAACCCCCCGAGCTGAGCGCCCAGGACCCCGAAGTGAATGGCCGGGTTTTGGGGAAGCAGGAGGGCCGGGGTTTAAACATGCCAAGGGAGGACGGAGCCGGCGCCCTGCTCTGAGGCGCCTCCTCCCCCTCGGGAGCAGGGGTGCGTCCGTGGGTGGCGGCGGCTCTGCCTGGCGGGTGTCACTTTGTGGCGTGGAGTTTCCTGTCTCAACCCTGACATTTGCTGCCGGAGCCCGGCCGTCGCCCTCGTTACCCGTTTTCTCTCTGAGGCCTCCGGAGGCCGCGACGGTCAGAAGCGACCAGGGGCTGGAGCGCGGCCCCGGGGCCCAGGTGTCCCGCAGCCCGGCGGGTCCCCGGGAGGCCCCCCAGCCCACCTGGAGGCCACCCCGAGGCACCGGACCCCCGATGCCCTGGGCGGACATTCCGTGGACGTTTCTCCCGTGGGAGCCTGTGGGCTGCGGGACTCGGGGACCGAGGCTGGCGGGGGGGGGGGGGACTGTGCGCAGAAAGTGCACGGAGCAGCCGCACCTGCCGCCGCGTGTCTCCCGCGCGTCCCCTGGTGCCCCCCCCCGCCCCCCAGCGCCCTGCCGTCCCCGGCGGACTGTCCGCGTGTCCCCAGGCCCGCTCCTCCTCGGGCGCCCGCGCTCCTGGGTCCTCTGGGCCACGGCTGCGCCACACGTGGGAGCGGAAACGCCGACCCGTCTGAGGTGTCCCCGGGGTTTGCTGCGCCCGGCCGGAGGGCGACCTCACCCCCCGCTGCGGGAGCCCTAGGGCCCTTGCGGGGAGCAGCACCTCGGCCCCGCCCGCGTCGTCCACCCCACAGCTGCCCCTGTCCCGCCCCGAAACTGACCGCAGCCCCAGGACGAGCCCCCGACCCTGTGGCGGGCAGGCTGGGCCCCTAGGGACCCTCCCAGACGCTGCGGACCCAGAATGTGGCCCTGAGGGGTCCTCTTCACCTCAAGAAAGCTCCCCTGAGCTGCCCAGAAACCTGGGCTGGCGAGGATGCCCCGGGGCGGGGGTGGGGCTGTGACCCTGGGCCCAGCTGGACACCCCCGTGGGGCTCCCGGGGCAGTGGCTCTGCTTTCCTCTCACTTCACGGGCCCCTTGGGGCCGGGGTGGCCTTGGGGGTTGGCGCCCCCTTGGTTTGTGTCCAGGAGCTAACGGGGAGGCTGGGCTGGAAAGTTCTAGGGGCCGAGTGTGTGGGGGGAGCCCAGCGTCCTGCAAGAGCCGGAGGCCTCCCACCTGCTTGTCGCCTGGGCCTGTGCTCCCGCCGGAGCCAGCGGCAGGGGTTCGTGGCCGAGCCAGCGCGTGCGCGGGCGTGTTAAGGTCGCCCTGTGCTGCTCCCCGCCACGGCCCCTTCCCCCACTCTGGTAACCACCAGGCGGTTTTATAGTTTATTTTGGCTTTATTTAGCGCGTGTGTGCTTGTGTGTGCACCACACTTCAGGGAGGCTGCGTGGGTTTGTCTTCGCCTCTGACTGACTTCACTCAGCGCCTCGAGCTCCCTCCATGTTGTCACAAATGGCAGGCGCTCACCTTTTTCATGGCCGAGTAGTGCTCCACTGTGTGCCCAGCCCGCGCCTCCCTGGTCCCGTGCTCTGTCCTGGGAACTCAGGCTGTTTCCCCCACTCGGCTGTTGTGAGTGGGGCTGCAATGAGAACGGGGGTGCAGGGAACCTTTTGAATGAGTGGTTTTGTGGGTTTTTTGTTTTTTTTTTTATAAAATACCCAGAAATGGGCTGGCAGGGGCATATGGAATCTCTACTTTTCGTTTTTTGAGGCATGCCTGCGCGGCGTCCACAGTGGCTGCCCCACCCCACGACCACGACCCAGCCCCAGGCCCCTCCTCTTCGCCCCCTCCCGGCGCCCGTCCTGCCCCGGAGAGCACAGGCTGTCAGGGCACGCGTGACTCAGGAGCACGGAGCCGCGGACTCGAGCGGGGCGGCCGCGGGACAGCCGTGGGGTGGCCCCGGGGACAAGGGCCTTTCTAGCTTTGTTCTCTGTCCTGCACCACCGGGGCCCGTCCAGTCCAGGGTGGAGGCTCCCGCAGACCCACCTCATCCTGGCTCCTCCCCCCTCGCCTCCGCTCGGAGGCCGGGACCCCTCCCCGCAGCTCTGATGTCCCGGGTCGCCCAGCCGCGTCCCTCCCTCCCTCTCCGAGCGCCTGTCTTGCAAACCTCTCACCTCATTTCCGAGCCCCCCAGTCTTGGTTTCAGTCCACCAGCGTGGGGGGGACAGCAGATTTCCAGTTCCTTCTCACCCTCCTCTCTCCATCACGAGAGTCCACAGCTGACCGGCCCCACTTCCCGTGGGCTGGGCCCCGCTGACCGGAGCCCACCCTGCTCTGTCTCGGCGACCCTGGAAGACCGCGGCGTTGTCCTGCCCTCGGAGCTGGCCTCGCGCGTCTGCCCCTGCCCCGGTCTGTGTCATCCGCACGAGCAGCGGACGTTCAGAGCCCCCTTGAAGCCCTCGGTGACCTGTCCTCCGGCGCTGCTGACCACGCCCCGCGGCGCGGCGGGCAGGCTGGGCGCACTCACGGGCACGTCCGGCCTCCGGAGGCACGTGAAGCGGCTCTTCAGGAGAGGCGCTGCAATTGCAAATGCTGTTTTTAGGACACGTCTTCAAGGAAATAACTTGACAGTGCTTTGGAGCTTCCGTGGCGGGCGGTGCTCTTGAAGACCGTGTTGAACAGATCAAAACACGCGGTCCTGTTGACACGCTGTCCTGTTTTCCACCGGGGAAATTCGGCGGCAGTTATCCCCGGGCCTCGGCCCCAGGCGACGTGCTCAGCGCGCGGGCAGGAGCGCAGGGCCTTCCCGCAGCTCAGCCCTGCCTGCGCCCTCACGCTGCGCCCGGGCAGGTGAAGGCCCCGCCGGAGTCTCGGCAGCCGTGGGGACCGCACGCGAGTGTCCCCTAAGGGAAGGGGTCGCGGTCTCCGCTGCACTGGGGCCTGGGTGGCGCCGGGGAGACGGGTCTGGCTCGTCATTTTCTACTGAAGGAACTCCTCCGCCTCCTCCCAATTCCTGAGGCCTCCGGCTCCATCTGTGTCACTGCCCAGACACCAGGATGACCAGGTTCCTGACGAGTCGCGATTTGAGCTCATTTTGCCATCGTTGTCAAGGAGCCGTTCGCCTGCATTTTTGGCAGAGGGCACAGGAGGGGTCACGGCCGAAGAGGTCTGATGGGTACGAGTACCCAGTGTAAGGAAGGACGGTCTCGACACGTCCTGCGTCGTAAACGGGACGCTACACACTGACCATGATCCACTGACCGGCGTGTCTTCGTGTCTTAAAGCCAGTATTTTGTGCTCTGGCGAATTTGTAGAAACTTCTATTTTGGGTTCAGTCCTAAAAACACCTACCTGTTCCCTCTCGGTGATGCAGCCCCCCCATTCCAGCTGGTGACACGCAGGGCGCGCGTTCCTGCGGAGTAGGCGTCCAGATGTGATAAAAAATTAAGCAGCTCTTTAATAAACCAAGTCTCTGTGCCTCTACACACAATAGATGGAATTCCAGACTGGAGCAACTGCCATTCCTCTTTGTTCTGTACAAGTTCATTAAAATATGCATGATAGGGGAGCTTTGCAGCCTTGCGTGAGCCGATGGCGGAGATAAAGCTCCTTTATAACATCACGCTGAATTGAGATCCCGAGGTTTCTGAAAGCTGTAATAACAGGCTTTATGAGTATTCCATAAAGGAGGCAACCTTTTCGCTTTAGTAAGGCGGTTGTAATAGTTGCATAGTTTTATGAAATTGAGATTAAAGTTCTCTTGATGACTTCAGCTTCCAATGAACACAAAAGGCATGGTTATAAATAAAGACAACCAAGGGAGACTATGAATAATATTGTGAAATTTTTCCCTTTATAATGAGCATATTTCAGATGAAACCGTATTTAAAAAATATGTATCAATCTATACTGCATGTGAGAATAGGTGACTATGAAATAATTATTTATAGTAGAAATTTTAGTGTAGTTTCCTACCCGTTCTCAAGAGTTCTGCTGATGAAGTGACACTTGGATTCTGAGTTTGACTTGGGTTGTAGCTTCGGTGGACAGCCGTCATGTTTCCTTACCCAGGGTGGGGTGGGGGGGAGAGCCTGGCCTGCTGAAAGCCTCCACCATTTCTGAATGCAGAGTGAGTCCCACGTGGAGGGGAATCGAGGCTCCTCATGTGCCACTTTCTGTAGCTGCAGGCGCAGCAGACACTGTGCCCAGCGAGGGAACGATCGGTTTACTTGCCACGACACAGGACGAAGCCCCGGTCACAGGCTTGAGTGTTTTTGCCCCCACGTGATGCGCCTCGGGCAGAGCAGGGCAGACTAGGAAGCCGGGCCTGCTTCTCTCTGGGGCAGCAGCTGTCCCGGGCCATGCCAGGGCCAGGGCAGTAGATGGATAAAGGTTCTAAGTGGGCAGCCAGCACCGGCCCCAAATCCGAAGGCATCGGAGCCCCCTAGTCCAGTAGAACCAGGGACGTTTGCTTCTGGCACTTGAGCACCGGGGAAGTTTCGGTTCTTTTTGACACGACTGTTGACAGCCATGCCGGGTCTGGCACGGTTGAGAGACGCTGCGGGGACGTCCCACGTGCCCACCGCCCCGCAGGCCCTCGCTGCTCCCTGTCCCCACCGCTGCTGCTGGGCCAGGCCCTGGGCGCCGGCCTCTCTGGGGTGCCCACGTGTGCTCCGGCGCTTTGCTGGCCGTCAGCGGTGAGTGACCCCCCTCCCGTGGCAGCACCGCCCGTCTGTGCGGTCACCCCACGAAGGCTGGCTTAGCTGCTCCCAATGCTCGGCAGCTCCAGGTATGGCGGCCACGGGCACAGGCAAGCTCTGGGCACCTGCTGGGTGGGTGCTGCCGGAGGCCAGGGCTGGACGTGCAGTCAGGGCGGCTGCGGCCTGTGTTCCTGCCGGGTGGTGGTGGGTCCTGGTCAGCATCTGACGCTGCTGCAGCCTGGCCTGTCCCGGGAGCCTGGGCCGGGCCCCGCCCCACGCTGGCTGCGGGGAGGGGCAGCGCGTGGCCTGTCTGTGTCTGCTTTGTGACGCGTCTGTCAGAGCCCCCGCCCGGTGTGGTTTCTGGTGCTCTTTGCTCATGTTAAATTTGATTTATCTTTTTATTTAAGTAAAATTGCATCAGAGCGTGTCCAGGCCCCACACGGGTCGCCCCGACGCTGGGTCTGTCCACTGCAGCTGAGGCCTTTGTCGGGCTGGTTTGGCGCCAGGCGGGGCCGCCTGGCCTGCGGGATGGCGCTGCGGGCGCCCCGCCGCCTCCGAGGAGCCTTCTGCTCCTTTGGGGTAAATGCCCAAAGTGGGGCTGTAAGGGGGGCTAAAGCAAAGACTTGCAGGTGGTGCCCCCAGGAGGGGGTGCACGTGAGGAGGGCGCCCCAGAAATGTACTCACAGTGGGGGGCTCCGGGAGGAAACGTAAGGGGCACAGGAGCGTTTGGGTTTAAGTGTCTTCAGATCTGCAGTGATCCCGGCCCCCTGCAGATCTCCCAGATGTTGGGGGGCCCTCGGAAGGATGCAGCAGTGTCCAGAAGCCACCCCAGAGAGGGCAAGGTCGGGTCTTTGCAAGTGGCCGGGCGACGGAACTGCCCCGGCTCGACCGGCTGCTGTGGGTCTCTCTGCCTTTGCGGCCGCTGTCCTGAGTGTCCTGCCCAGCGCTGCGGGGGGCGTCTCCTGCTGCTGTGAGGCGGCTCTGCCTGCCCTGTGGCTGCCACATGCCCTGGCCTCCGTGGCGGGAAGGTGCCAGCTTGGGGGCGTTTGTGTTCCGGCCACGCTTCGGGGAGGGAGACACCGTCGGTGGCCTCAGCGACACTGTTTTCCCTAGTCTGCCAAATAACCCCACGTTGGCCCCGAGCTGCGTGGTCTGCGCCGAGGGCGAGGAGCTGGGGCGGCCACCGCGGACTGCCTGGGCGGCCAGGCCAGGGCTCCAGCCCTGCTGCTGGGCCAGGCCCCCTGGGGGGCGCCGGGTGTCGCTGTGACTGAGCTTTGCTGAGTCTCTCCCGGCCGCGGGGGGCGGGCCCCCACCCCACCCCTCCCTCCATGACAGCCTGTCCTGCGGGTGAGGGGCACCTGCGACCTGTGTCTGGTGGTGAGCGGTGACGAGCGTCCTGCTGGGGTCTTCTTGGGGAAGTGTCTATGCAGCTCCTCTGCCCAGTTTTCAATGCGGTTGTTTTGTTGTCGGGTGTCGTGAGCCCCTTGTGTGTCTGCTGCTCACGCGGGCCTGCGAGGCGGGGTCTGGCCGCCGGCGTCTCTGCGCTTGGAGTTGGCTCTGCAGGAGCTTCCGGTCGGATGTGGCCCCGGATGTGGCCCCCCCGTGTGTTCGGTGGGTTTAGGCCCGTCCTTGAGCCTTTAGTCCATTGGAATTCATTTTTGTGTCTGGCGCTACTGGTCTAGCTTCATCCCCTGGCGAGATGGTCCGGTTTCCCTACACCTTTGATTGTTATTATTGTTATTGTGTTTTCACTAAATTGTTATTGTTACTATTTTTTTTTTTTACAAAATTTCAGGTACAGAAACATCCAGCAAGAAGATTAGCGGCAAACAGGTAAAGCACGTGCCAACCTAAAATTGGAACATGTAAGGTTTGCATTTAGAAATGAAGAAAAGTTAACGTTTCAAATTGGTTTGAAAAGGAAGAACAAGACGACCGGCGTTACTTGGTATCACCCGCGCAAGACGCTCGACATGGTGAACCTAAAAATCAGCTTGTAACTGATGGATGGTTTTATAAATTTATAGAGATAGATTTTTTTACGTCATTGTTCATTTTTGTACCATCTTTGCTTCTCCTCCCAGGCGTGGCCCGCCCCGCACCTTCTGTTGCCCAGACCTGCCTCGCCGCGCCGCGCCGGGCTCTCCGCCTGGGTCCGTTCCGGGGCCCGCAGGCTGCGCCCCTGATGTCCGTGTGTTTTCGGCCCGATACGGCGCTGCTGTCATTCATTCCGCGCCGCGTGGGGTCTGGCTTTGCAGAGGGCGATAACTCCGTCTTTGTTATTTTCCTCAGAGCTATTTTTGCTCCGGGTCTCTGGCAGTTTCAGACAAATCCGCCGCCGTTTTTGCTCCGTGCCTGCGAGCGGTGTCTTCGGGACGCTGATGGATGGCGCCCGGCCTGGGCGTCGCTCTGGGGATGGCAGCGCTCCCCACCCGGGGGCCTCTGTGCTCTCGCACCTTCCTGTTTCAGCATCCAGATCTCTCACGTCCTCGGTTGGATTTATCCCAAAGCATGGCGTTCTTTTGATGCGATTGTAAATGGGGTTGACGTCCTGATCGTGCGTTCTGATAGCTGGTTATTTGTGTGTAGAAAGCAACAGATTTTTGCACGTTCACTTTGTAGCCTGCCGCTTTGTCCATTTGCTTTTATAATAGTTGTTGTTGTTCACTGGCGTCTTTAGGATTTCCTTTAATCATGTCACCTGCAAATTGTAGGATTTTTCTTCCTTTTCACGGGGCTCCTCTTAATCCCCCTCTGGTGTGGCTGCCCTGGCCAGGACTCCCGACCGCCGGCTGGAAGGGGTGAGCGTTGACACCCTTGCCTTGCTCCCGGTCTCGGGACGAGCTTTCAGTCTCGCCCCCGAGGGTGGCAGCCGGCTCGCCTCTCACAGCCTAATTAGGTCGAGGGTTTGTCTTCTAACTGGGTGCCGGTGCCCGTCGGGGGCTGCGAGCGTCCGCGGAGATGGCCGCCTGTCTGTCCGTCCTGCTCCCGTGGGCTGTTCGCTGCGAGCATGTTGTTGGGACTTTTTGTGCCTGCCCCCGGGGATGGCGGGCTGTGGCTTTCTTTCCCTGCGGCGCCCTTGCCTGGCTCTGGAGTCAGGGCGGTCTGGACGTCACAGGCGTGTCGGCGAGTTTCCCGGCTTTTCAGGTTTCCGGCAGTTGCGGAAGGACGGGTGGGCCCCACTCCTGCGGCGTCCGCGGCGCTCACCAGGGAAACTCTCTGGCCTGGGCTTTCGTTTTTTGGAGGCTTCGGTTACTATTTCCATTTCCTAATCGGTCTGTGCGGGGTTTTATTTTTCCCCGACGCGGCCTTGGGGTGTTGTGTGGCTCTGGGGCGTCTCCCGCCGCCTCGGGGCTGTCCAGTCTGAGGCAGGCACCTGTCGTGCTCTCGAGGCCTCTGGTGTTTCTGGTGTACCTGCCGCGGCGCCTCCTGCTTCAGTCTGGTTTTGTGGCCTTTTCTGCCTGTTCCCTTTCCCCGTCGGCTGCCCGATCCGGGCTCCCAGCGTCCTGGGTCTGGCGAATTGCCCCTTTGGCCTCTGTTTCATTCGTTTCTGCTCTAATTTTTATTCTTTTCCTACTGACTTTTGGTTTTGTTTTTCTTCTTTTTCTAGTTCTTTTAGGCGAAGCTTGGATGTCGTGACCGTCCTTGTTCCATCAAGCGGCCGTGTCCTCTAAGCCTCCCGCGGCCGCGGCCCTCTGACGTCCACCCACCCCAGGGCTGCCTCAGCCTCCCTCCATCCCCCACCCGGGGGCCGGCAGCCGCGCCGTCCGTCCTCGCCTCGTGGCCTCCCTCTCCTCTGGGTCGGGTTTTAGTTTCGTGCCACCGTGGCCCAGCCCCGTTACCTCAGCCTCACAGGTCGCCTGAGACCCGTCTCGTGTCCCCGAGTCCACGCTGTCCCTGGGCGGCCCGAGAGCTCCTGAGGAGACGCGCGTGGGGGAGGCTCCGGGCCGTCCTCCAGGCCCGGCTCACCTCAGCCCCGGGGGGCCGCTGTGCCCTCACGCCCCGTGTGGGGCTTCTTGGTCCCTGGTGACTCTCATGTCTCCCGCCAGGCGCGCGAGCCTTTGCCTTCTCTGTGTTGGTGCTGCCGGGTTGCCAAGATGATACTAACGAAGTCGTCCTCGTGTGGCCACCCGTTGACCGTGGCGGGACGCCCACCTTTGACCCCTGCTGCCTTTTTTGACTAGAAGCCTGCTGTGGGCTGGGAGTGGCGCAACTTCTGCCCCTGAAAATTTTCCACTGAGTTTCCACTTTTCTTCCTTCTCTTCAAGTCTGTCTTTGTAGCTTATGTGTAAGGATAACACACGGTGGGTTGCGTTTTGTGACCCCCCGACTCTGCCCTGAACTGGGGGTTCAGTCTGCTGGCATCTGGGGTGATGACCCTGTATGGAGGCCACGGCTGTGTGTTGGTCACCGTTTTCATTGTTGAGTTCGAAGACTTTGTAACGGGGGGATCCCCAGGAAAGGGGGAGGTTCCAGGTTTCCTGCCCCCACTCAAAAGGAGGGTGGAGCAGAGCAGGGAGAAGAAGCTGCAGAGGAGACTGAGAAGGAAGGAGCAGGGTGAGCCAGAAGGAGTCTGGGGGAGGCGCATGGAGCCGAGAGACGCGTGAAGAAGCTGCGCCTGCCTTGTGGTCGTGGACTGGGGGACGCAGATGCGGGTGAGACCCGTGGGGACGGGACAATGGAGGGTTTTTGTCTTGATTTTGATTTTGCTCTTTTCCCTCCAGACTTATCTGGTTGTTTCTGACCCTTTTCTGTGGGTCCCGCTGGAAGATGCCTTAGACTTGTGGCAGCTTTGGGGCCTCGCTCTGGGCCAATCCCGCTTGGGTGGACTTTTACCCACGAGGGGACGGGTCACTTTGGGTGCTTGATTTAGAAACTAGACTCTTTGCCTTTCCTGTGTTGTTTCCTAGTTGTATTAAAGTTCCTTCCCATTAAAGTCTCCTATGTTTTGTGCTGATGCGGTGGATGGCAGAACCCATTTAGAGCAGGCAGGTTTGGGGGGCTGGGCTGCCCCTCCCCCTGCCCTGTAACAACTTCTTTACATATTTTGGATAACAGTGTTTCATCAGATGTGTCTTTCCTTCGACTCTGTGATTACTTTCTCTTTTTTTTTAAATGATTTATTCATATATACAAGAACCGGGGTACAGGCCAGATGTGCGGGAGGGTGAGAGGACTCCCCAGAGACAGAGTGGGGAACAGAACAGGCAGAATGACTGAAACACACTGCTGAGGGGAGCAGTGGGAGTCTGGAGAGGTCTGCTGCACCATGTGGGTCAGGGTTTATTTATTTATTTATTTTTGCTATAGAAAAACTGGGGTGCAGGCCAGAGGGGGGGGTGAGGGGACTCCCCAGAGACAGAGTGGGGAACAGAACAGGCAGGTCCACTGAAATCCACTGCTGAGGGGAGCAGCGGGGAGACAGGAGGGGTCTGCTGTGCCCTGGGGGTCAGCTCCCTCTCCGGGGATCGAACTCAGGCCTTGGCAGTGACAGCCTGAGACTGACCCCTGGCCCCCAGGGAGGCCCCGAGGCTGTATTTGCCTTTGCTCTTTTATCAACCAGGAGCAACTTGTATACATTTAAGGGTGTATTCCCGGCCTTCGTGTGCTGCTCCATTGATCCATTTGTCTGCTGCTTCCCCGGTACCACAGCGTCTTGATGGCTGTAGCTGCAAGTCCTGAAGTTGGGTGGTCGCGGTTCTTGCGCTTTGTCCTCTTTGTCCTGATGACTGTTGTGTGAGTGTGCGTGCTATTGCTTGTCTGTGTAGGCTGTGGGGTGAGTTTGTTGACATTTACAACGTGATTTGCTGCAGTTTGGGCTGCAGTTGCAGCGCCTTGTAAACCAGCTCCGATAGGAAAGGCTCCCCTCCTGCCCCCTCCCCGACGTCACATTTGAAATGACGTTAGGTCTGAAGGACCCCGCAGCGTAATCCACGCTCGCCTTCCCGTTTGCTCGGGTATTTCCTTTGCCGCAGGACGTTTTAAGTGCTTTTGCTGCCTTGTTGCGTGAGGAAGCGACATCCATGTATCCATTTTTATAAATGTCAAACTGAGGTATGAACATCCTGAGTAACAGGACAAAAGTCATGACAAATCTGCCCGAGCCGCGTGGCAGACGGAGGCCTCGGGAGCGGGACGGCGGTGACAGGAGCGGCGGAGGCCGCCGCTGGGCGTCTCCCCGGCCGCGTCCCATCAGAGCGGGCCACGCCGCCCGCAGCCAGGCCGGTGCTCCGGCTGGCAGGAAACCAGCCTTGACCTTTTCATGACTCCCCCTCGCAGCCAGCGTGTCGGCGTCGTCAAGGAACATAATGTGCCTGGGGAAGCTTTTCCTCCTCCCGTTCCCAGCTTTCCTTTCTCCTTCCCCAGCTCCGCGCCGGCCGTGCGTGTGCCTGCAGCGCAGAGCCCGGGGCGTCTCCCGACACAGCCCAGGAAGGCGGGCGGGGCGGGGCGCGCAGCAGCCCAGACGCCTCTCCAGGTGGCCTGACTCGTGGGCGCCAAGGCCGCGCTGGGCGCAGCGAGACGGCTGCCCTTCCCTTGAGCTCTGCTCCCGCGGCCTGTGCTGGTTTTCATAGCCGCTGTGCCGTGTCGTTTTCCAGGGCGACCCCAGCGGGTTTGAAGCGAGCGGCGAGGTTGGCTTTCAGGTGTCCGGCCGCCGCGGGCGTGCGCCCGGAATCACTGCAGCGTCTTTCCCTGACACTCCCTTCGGCAGAGCCAGGGCGGGAGCAGCATCGAAGGAGGTTCTCGCACCCCGTGCACCCCTTAGCCTGGCTGTTCATCCGTTTGTTTCACTCCTTGGGAAAGTGGGTGGGTCCCCAAAGTTGAGGTTCGGGTGTGAACCACAAGCGGCGCATGGCGCCGCCTCCTGCTCCCATCACCCGACACGACCCCGTGAGCCCCCAAGCAGAGGAAGAGAAATGTGTTGAGGGATTTCAAAAAGCTCCCTGCCTCCTGCTCTCCCTGAGCCCCGCCTTGTCCCCTGGGGGAGCCCTGGGTGTCAGCCACCCACGCAGCGGCCCGTTACTCTGCACACCGTGGGGGTGGGTGCTGGTCCTCTGAACCGGCCGTCTGAGGTCAGGTCACTTTCCCGAGTGAGAAGCCAGTGCCCGGG
Organism: Talpa occidentalis; assembly: GCF_014898055.3. Classification (NCBI taxonomy): domain Eukaryota; kingdom Metazoa; phylum Chordata; class Mammalia; order Eulipotyphla; family Talpidae; genus Talpa; species Talpa occidentalis. The sequence continues at coordinate 85,614,241 of NW_023601653.1, forward strand.
AGTCCCAGGGCCACAGGTGCGAGGGGCGGCGGGAGATCAGCTCGGCAGGTAAGCTGAGCAGCAGACGGCGACTGGTGCTGTCCCAGGGGCGCGGAACCCCCACGCACAGGACCCCAGCCCTGCCCGCGGCCTCGGGAAGGCGCTGATCCCGGCGTCAGAGCGGCCCGCGCTGGAGTGGCCGCGTGTACCAGCTTCCGTGCAGCAGGAGCCCTGGAGACATCATCACCTCTGTGTGGGCGCGGGTGGCCTCAGGCTAAACACAGAGCAGGGCGAGTGTGTGTTTCTATGTGCACCCATGTGCACGCACGCGCGCACACACACTCAGGGTGGATTGCTGTCACGCTTGGAAAGCCCTGTTCTGTGGCTTGGAAAGGCCTGTTTTGTGCCGCAGGGATTTGAGAAGCCTGGGAGCAGCCGAGACTCCAGCTCCCCTGCCCCTGCGCCTCAGGCCGCCACCGGCGGGAGGGCAGCCCAGGCCCCAGCCCGGCCAGAGGCGTGATGGGGGCGGGGGAGCTGGGGGTCAGCCCCCCTGTGCGGGGCTGGAGCGGGCCCAGGTCCATCCTGAGCGCAGCATGGGGGGGTGAGGGCAGGTCGCGTGTGGGGTCACAGGCTCCGGGGCCTCGCGGACCGGGCGCCCTGGGGCGAGCGAAGCCGCAGCCGCTCCCGTGAGCCGCGCTGTGAACGGCTGCCATCGCGGAAGGGTGACAGGCAGTAATTTATTCTTTTATGGAAAAGCTCCGTCTTTCTCACTCCTGTAATTTTTTATTCATATGGTTTGTAAGACATTAATTAATTTCTGCAGCATTTAATTACCGTGGAGGGGAGGGCTCTGTCGCTCCTGGCTGGCGGCGGGCTCAGGCAGCCCTGACGGTGCCGGCTCGCGCCGTCTTTCTCCGAGTGACGGGACAGTCCCAGGCCCCACGCCCGGCGGGTACTCAGGGCAGAAATCGCAGGCAGGGGCGGCACAGCGTGACCCCGCGAGCCACCAGCCCTCCTGCTCCCCCGGACAGCGAGGGACTGGGGGGTGGGGTCGGCCTTGGTGGTGACTGAGGGTCTTCAGACACCGCTGCAGGGGCCCAGGGGGCCGGGAGGGGAGGGCGCAGCTCTGGAGGGGGCGGGAGAGCGGGGGTCCTCCAGGCCCACCGTGAGAGGCTGCTGCCCTGCTGTCACGGGGTGGGGGGGGGCAGTCTCTGCCTTGACATGAACAAATCTTGGCACAGAAACTCCCTCCCCTCCCATGAGATTCGGGGGGTCCTCCTGACGGGACACAACCACCTCCCCACAGCCCAGGCCTGTGCCCCAGGGCCTGAGGCCTCTGGTCTAAGGTGACTCCTCAGTGACCACAGGGCCTTGTCACGAGCCAGGTCCACTCAGCGGCCTCCCCGGCCCAGACCTACGACGGGCCTCGTGGTCACCTGTCTCCCAAGACCACACACGTCTGCAGCCTCCTCGGGGCTGGGGCTCAGGTGGACTTGGGAGCTGCCAGCTGAGAGGGGAGTGACCGTGCCAGCCCCTGTGGAGCCCCGTAGTGCCCCTGGGTGACACGACTCCTCACGGGCAGAAGCGTGGTCAGCAGACCTCACCGGCCCCGGGGGCGGAGCATCTCTGGACACCGCCCGCAGTGCAGCCACACCGCCTCTTCCTGCTCGCCTCGCGCCGACCCTGAACTCTGTTTCCCGCATGTCGTGGAGAGTGTGAGCAGCGGCAAGGCCCGTGCCCCTTCCCCTCCTGCCCTGAGGCCTCCTGAGGCATCCCCTCCGCGTAGGGGGGAACAGAGGTCGGCGCTCCCTGCACCCCGCTCCAGGCCTGCCGTGGAAGCTTGCAGAATGAATTCATGGAATTGTTTTCAATTTTATTTGCTAATTGACTGAGTTTATTGTTCAATATATATTTTTAAAAGATTTATTTATGCTACGCGTCTCAGTCTGGGGATCCATTTTTGCTTGTTGACAAGGAAGGTGAATTCAGACACGTCCCCTTCATTGTCCTTCGTGATTACCTACAATGAAAACATAACTTTTAAAGATTTAAACCAAATTGATTTTCCGGGTAGGCTCAACCGATTTTCCTGCTTAATTATGCTAGAGAAGAAGAACGTCCTGACGAGAATGCATTTCGGTTACCTGCCTCTCAGTTTCTTATTCAGGCAGTTGAAACGAAGCTGTGTCATCGGTGTGAGCGTCCAGATTGGAACTGTGAGAAAATTAAATCTGAGAAGAATCTGTCGTCACCTTTCACCGCTTATGCTTTCCGACGCGGGCCGGCTTGCGCGGTGACTGGAAGTAACGCTGGGTTGGTGGACAGAGAAGGCTGACGCAGAGCAGGGGCCTTTCCCGGGGGCCGGAGCCGGGCACCCTGGGCCCCGCTGGCCCCGGTCTGAGGGGCAATGGGAGGGCCTGGTTTCCTGAGAGCTGGCTTGGTTCTGGAAGGCTCCACAGAGGCTGGCCTGGACCCCCTGGGGCAGAGCCCGTGATGGCCCCTCAGGGGCGGGAGGAGGCCTGCCCTCCGGGAAGCGGTGTCAGGTTTTCCTTCCCTCGGATTGCAAGCTGAGCAGACGGGTCTGGTCCGGCCAGCGTCAGCCCGTCAGCCTGGAGGGCTGAGGAAAGACCCAAGGGTGGGTGTTCCTCGGGGCTGGCCTGCTGGGAGGCCCCAGGGTGGTCACTCCAGTGGCCAAGGCAGGGGCTGCGGGAGGGAGGTGGGGAGCCCAGAGGCCCCCAGGCCGCGATCACGCCTGGAAGCCGAAGGTCTGACTATGACCGAGGGTGCTCCATTTACTCCAGAGCCAGAGCAAGAACTGCCGCCCCCCAGACGCCGAGGCTGGCGTCCCTGGTCACAGGCCGCGGCTGGGAGGGAGGACACGGCCGTCCTTGCAGTGAGGGTGCAGTTGCTCCGCCGGCCGCCAGCCTTTGCCCAGCTCGAGCTCCTTCCGCTCCCGAGTCCCCTGGCCTGGAGGTGCAGGCACCGCACCTGCAGAGACTGTGGGTGCCCCGACTTCTGCAGGATGCAGGGGGGACTCTGATGGCCTTCCTGAGCCGGGTCCTGGGGTCAGGGTGGACAGGGGCCGGGGGAGAGGGCGCTCACCCGCCCTGTGGGCTGCGGCTCTCGTGCTTACACAGAGAAATACAGGCAGGAAAAAGATATACAACCCCCTTTTAGAAGTTTTCTTTCAAATGATTGTCTTGGAAGTGAAAGCTTGCCCTCTGGGCATTTCACAGTTGGATTTCGAATTCAGCGGTGATGACTCTGGGGCTTGGCTAGGTCGCCCCGGGACACGCCCTCCTGACACGGTTTGGTGACGTGTTGCCTCTTGAGTTCGAGGCCATGAGAATTATTTCACATTTTGGGTCTGCTTCAGGGAGAAACGAAAATTTAAAGTTGGCGACAAGCTTCATGCAGCTCTTATTTGGTCACCGGTCATGAGAGCTCATGCCCCGGCCCCGTCCCCAGCCCTGCTCAGGCTCCGTCTTCACCCGCCGTGCCCTGTCCAGTCTCGGGTGTCGGCGTGATGTTGTGTGTAATTTGCATGTTGAAAAATAATGACTGGTTAATTTATGACAGCAAATAATAATATAAAAACGGGAGGAAGCAGAGCCGGGAGGGCGAACGCCTCACAGCCCCGGGAAGATAGCCGACAGCACAGGTCAAAAATAACCACTGAACCTGGCTGTCCGGCATCCACCGGGACACGACGTGCAACGTCCACTGGACATTAAAGAGCTGTGAGGCGTCAGAAGACCTGCGGTGAGGTGGACATGCAGCTATCATCACCCTATAAAAATTATTTATTACACGTCAGTGTCATTAAATACACACATTTGCGTAGTGTGCAGTCTCGCTATCTGTAGCAACCATCATATTGGCTGACTGGAAAGCCAGAGCAGGGAGACTCAAGGGTCCAGGTCATTCCAGCCTCCACGGGACCACAGGGTCTTCGGCTGCTGAAGGGCCCGCAGTCGCCCTGCACGGGACACACCAGGCCAAGTCGTGGATAGTCTCAGCCCCAGAGCGTGGCTCCGGCGTGACTCGGGGCTCGGGGCCCCCTTGGGCGGCCACTGGGCTGGGTGCTGATGGCGCCGCCTCCCCCGCAGCCCCGCAGCTCGGCTCTGACCGTGGCGGGCATTTGTGCCGAGAGCACCCACGCGCAGCTGGCCTCTGGGCCGCCCGTGTCCTCCGCCCGGCCCGGCCGGGCCCTCCATGCGGGGCCGCCGTGTACAGGGACGCGGGATGGCGCCGCCAGAGCACGAGCCTGGCTGCTGCGGGCGCGGGGCTGCAAGGGGAGGGGGGCTGGGCGCCCCCGCAGACGCTGCTCCTCTGTGGCCCAGAGGGTTGAAGCGACTTTCTGGTTCGTTTACATACACCCCCCCCCCAACCCCGCTCTCTCTCTCACGAGTTGTCTGGCCTCCGTCCCGGCATTCGGCCCACTGCAAAGTTTCGTATTCGTGTGTGAGACGCACACGCCCTGCGCGCGGGCCCTCGCTCCTGTCTGCTCCTGTATCAGGCGGGCACTCTGATGGGGGAGCTCGGCGGGTGGCCGGGTGGGGTGGCTGAGCCTGCCCCGTCTCCCCTGGAAGCAGCCTGGCCCTCTCAGGCTCTGGGCGTGCTGGCTCCCGCCTGGTTCTTAGCCCGGCCGTCACACACCGTCCAAGTTCTTCCTCCACCACAGAAACGAGGCGATGAATCAAACAATTGTTCAGACAAAACGTTTTAAACAAACTGTTTAGAAGACACGGTGGGTGTAGGCCCAGCTCAGCGCACTGCTGTCCATCTGTAAGGCGCTGGCGCGTGATGAATAGTCGTATCTTCCCCCAAACACATTTAGTCGAAAATGTGATTTACTCGCAAATGACAGCACGGTTAATTGTGTAAACACAGCAGCGCTAAAATTAAGAACATTCAAGATGTAAACAAAGAAAAATGAAAACACAGGAGAAACCAAATGAGTGTTTTGTTCCAAATGTGTTTGTGTAACTTGCTTCCAAAATATATTCTTTTTTTTTTTAAGATTTATTTTTTATTTATACAATAGCTGGGGTACAGGCCAGAGGCGCGGGAGGGTGAGAGGATTCACCAGAGACAGAGCGGGGAGCAGAACAGGCAGACGAACCGAAGACACTGCTGAAGGGAGCAGCGGGAGACAGGAGAGGCCTGCTGCTCCATGTGGGAATCTCCCCGGCCGGCCAGGGATCGAACCTGCGCTGCAGAGGCTGAAGACAGCTTCACAGTGCTGTGCTCCACCTGATGCGCCACCAGGGAGGCCTCCAAAATATATTTTCATGAAAAACCGACGGTCTAATTGTATCTGAAGAACCGTGCTCAGCTGTTCACAGAAGCTTGTGTGAAGTCTGCCCTTCTGCACCCCTCTCTGCCCTGGCTCCTATTTCTTCCTCTAAAAAAAGCTCCAGCAAGTGTAGTTTCGCAATCTCTAAAATATCCTCCCCTGCCTAGTCTTCACCAGCGTCCACCCTCCACCTCTGTCCACTCTCAAGTCTACGAGAGTTCTCCATGCCTGCATCTCCTCCAGCTCGTGCACAGCAACCTTCCTGCCCCCGGGGCTCTGTTCCCTGATCACACCCCAGTGGGCTTCATCTAGATGCTCCAGCTGCTCCCCTGCAGCCCTGGCGTCCCCCCGACCTCCATCACAAGCCGCCGGTCACCCTGGACCCCGCGCATCTCTGTATCTGTATCAGGACTGGACGACCATCCGTCATGTCACTGTGCATCCCAGAGCAACGGGAGGAAACAAAGATGAGGTGTGGGTGTGGACACGCTCCCACGTCCGGTTTCCAAGAAGAGAAGTGATGCAGCGAACTTGGCTGCCGAAGCGAGCATGATAGCACAGCAGCTGACGCCACCTTCACACCATGTTTAAACCCACAGAAGACGACCTTTTTGTTATCTGTAATTTTGAAAAAGTAGAAACAAATGCCCAGCAAAAGGTCATGATTCAGAAATTTATGAAATTCAAACTCGATGGAGTATTACTATGTCATTAAAAAGGTTTATGGAAAAATAATAACAAAAAAATCGCTGAAACGACTTATATTTTGATAAAGCCTGAAGACCTGGTCAGCTGTCCACTGGAGGTCCACCGAGGCCGGGCACAAAGCACAGAGGAGCCTCAGGAGACGGGCAGGACTCAGGGCACAGGGCCGGAAGTCTTCTGGGAGGGACAGCCTGGCTGGGCAACTGCAGTGAGTGCCCGCGCTCACACACATACCACACACCACACACACCACACACACCCCACACACCCCACATACCACACACACACACCCCACCACAGCACACACACCCTACACACACACATACAGCCCACACACACTAATCATATGAAAGGCTGCACTGTGGCCTCTCACCTGCACGTGAGTCATGGCTGCGGCTCCTACACCTGCTGAGCTGGAGAGACAGATCAGACACTTAATTTCATGTCTGAAAAACAGGGTTTGCAAAGGGTTTATAAAAATGTTAAAAATGATTATGGGGCAATTTAGTATAAAAACGGTTAAGAAACAAAACTCAACTCACAATTTTAGAGGATTCAGGAGCTGGCAGACCCCTGGCCCCTGCCGCGCGGGCAGGATGGGGTCTCGGACAGCCGAGGGCAGGACGCCGGCGTGCGGGCAGGGCGTGCAGGCGCTCCCGGGCCCGGGGACCCCAGGGGACCCCAGGTTCCTTGGTGGGGGGTTGCTTCCCGCAGAGGTTGAGCTGCGGGGTCTTGGCCTGGGTGGAGACTCCACTTGGGGACGATTTTTCTCATGTTCAACAACACAACGGTGCCCGCCGCGTGGGGGGGACTTGGCGGCGAGGGTGGCCAAGGCTGGGTGATCGGCCCAAAAGTTGGGGCGCAAGTGCCCAAAACAGTTTCGCTAGTGAAAAGATCGCGGCGTCTGCGCCAGGTACCGCCTGTGAGGACGCCCCTCCCGCCCGTCCTGCCCGCGCTGGCCCTCCCCACCCCGCGACCCCCTCCCCCGCCTCGGCCCTGCCGCCCGCCTGCCCTGCCCCTCCTGCCCCTCCTGCCCCTCCCCCGCTGGCCCTCCCCCCGTGCCCCCCTCCCCACCCGCCTCGGCCCTGCCGCCCGCCTGCCCTGCCCCTCCCGGCCCTCCTGCCCCTCCTGCCCCCCCCCGGCCCCGCGGCCTGCGCTCGGGGCCGCAGTGGACGCCAGTGGACGCCGGGCGCCGGCGCTGCGCGGGATCCGGGCCGAGGCGCGCTCTGGGGCCCGCTGTGCTGCCGTGGGGTGAGGCCGCTGCCTGCCCCGTCCCTCCGGGGCGCCCAGCGGGTCGGGACATCTCCCCGGAGACGCTCCGGGGCCTTGGCCACAGGGGGGGCAGCCGCGGTGGGGGGCGGCCCGGCCGGCCGGCGGGTGGGCGGGCGCGGCCTGCTCCTCCCCAGGCCCCCCGCGCCCCACACGGCCGCCTCCTGTCAGCCGGCCGGACCCCGCGGCGCCCGGTGACCGCCCTGAGCCGTCACTTCCGGGCGCTCCCTGGAAAAGTCTGGAAGGACGACGGCCCCTCCCCCCGGGAGCGCCCGCGGGAGACGAGCGAGCTGCCCGCCGGGCCCTGGCGGCCGGGCCTGGACGCCCTTTACCGAACATGGACGCGCCCCGCGGCTGGAGGCCCCGGAGACGGTGGAGCCGCGCAGGCCCGCGCGGAGCGGACGGAAGGCGAGGACAGCTGAGGGGCGCCCGGGCCTCGCGTCTTCACAGCTCAAGCGAAATTGGTATGTTGTGCTTTCAATTAATTACAGCGTTTAACGTCCCTTCAGGGAAAATTCAGTTACCACTTTACAGAAAGTGTGTGATTAAACTGTCCCGAGCAACTATCTTTATGTTATATGAGTCAGTGAGAAAGCAATCTGGACACTTCTGGATAAAAATGGCAAATTAAAGCCCTTTCTACCCCCTCCCTTCTGAATCCGACAGAAAGTGGCAAAAAAAAAAGTCCACATAGACGCCTCAGTTTTTAATGAAAGTAGGAAATAGCTGCAATTCCTTGAGTTAATATGAGAAATAAAATTCACACCAAATCTAGAGAAAACTTGAAAGCAGCGTCCTGCTGCCTGAGGTGTCCCCCAGCTGCGCTCAAGAGGCCTCCTGGAGACTCCGGCTTGGAAAACCGGAGAGTACCAGCCGCGAGCCCAAGAGGCTGGTGTGGCCCATGGGAGGCCCATGGCACCCCCGGAGCCCCTACGCCCCAGGTCGCCTCAGAGATCCTGGGGGGGCCCAGGTGGCCCTTCGCCATCATGAGGACACCAGTAGGTGCAGCAAAAAATTAGAGGGCCCTGCTTCCAGGGTGCATTTTCCTAATCCTCGCCCCTCCGTTTTCCTGTAAACATGAAGACACAGTTATTTTCTGTCAAGGAAAGAAATGGAGACTATAACACGCGCAGCTCCTGGAGAAAACACCTAATCATGAAATTGTCCCGACGAAAGACAGAGAAGTCGTTGTGAAGGTTGGTGGTGAATGTGGAGTCTGTAGAACTAGAAGATGGAGGACCTTACAATGTAGGTCACACAAATTGGAATGTACACTGTGAGGATGGAAGTCTGAAAAATCTAGAATACTACTTTTCTTTTTTAAAGATTTATTTATTTATTTATTTATGCAAGCACTGGGTACAGTGAGAGAATTCACCAGAGCCAGAGCGGGGAACAGAATAGGCAGACTGACGAAATACACTGCTGAGGGGAGCAGCGCGCGGCAGGAGAGGTCTGCGCGCCATGTGGGACCCTGGACGGTGGCCGGGGATTGAACTGGTGCTGCAGAGGCTGTGGGCAGCTTTGCAGCCCAGCGTTCAACCACTGCACCACCAGGGGAGGCCCAAGAATACTACTTTCCTTATGTCTCTGTGACATACACGAGGACAAAACATACTATTTGAATGTAAAATAATCAAGCTAATAGAAGTTAAAACGAAAAAAATTCCAACAGTAAAATCAGATTATAAAGTGATTATTTCTGAAAGAAAGCGTGGACATACAACATAAAAAGACAATAAACCACATGGGGAAAACATTGAATATGAAAAAATATGAGAAATAAAAAAAACATGGAAATCTAAATACAATGGTGAAAATATAACATTTAATGAGACGATATAAAGCTAAAATATATCTGTCAATTCTATAAATATAAAATAAAAACATCCTCTTTGCATTCAGAAAATAAAAATACGCATAAGTGGATATGTGTGTAAAGAAGGTGATTCAGCTGTAAAATAGACAACAAGACAAAAACAATTCTAAAAACCAGGTAAAATGGACAGTTTTAATGATGCATGATTCATATTAGGCAAAATTAAAGCTTTAAAGTACTAAGGATGCAATTTTACAAGAAATTAGGATATTAAATAACTGCCACGTAAATGGAATAATTTTTGAAAAATTAATGTACAATAAATATTTCCATGGAACATGGTACTAAAGAAGGGTGAATTTAAACACATCACTGGAGAGTTTTACATACACTAGAGAACTATTTGAATATTATTAAGAATCTATAAAAAGATAATTATAACTAAAAATCTTCAATATGTAAAAAATTCACTTCCTTGAAAATTAAGAATGCCTTTCCCTTTCATATGCTGATAGAATATATGTCATAACTTTACAAAAAAAAAACAGAAATCCGTGGTACAGAGGGGTATGAGTAAATGTCTCTGAAGAAATAAATGTAGAAAAAGGAATGTCTGAGAAGTGTGTCAGGAGCCGGAAATATCTGAAGAGACTAGAAACAAAAGGATAAAGAGAAAAGAGAGGGGAGGGGAGAAAAGAGGAAAGATTCTGAAGAGAAATGTCAAGGGTGAGATAAATGAAGACAAATATCTGAGGAGAAAGTCTATGCAGAAACATTTAAGAGGAGAAAAGTATATGAGGAGAGAATTCTGTCAAGAAAAAGCCTATGAGGTTAAAAGTCTGTGAAGACAGTCTGAGAAGAAAATTTGATGAGGAATAAGATCTTGAAGATAAAACCTGAGGAGAAAAGTCTCTGAGGTAGAGAAAGCCTTGGAGGAAAGTATTCTGTGAGAAGAAAACTGTGAAAAGAAAATGCCTGTGGGGGGGGGAATCTATGTGGGCAGTATCCTTTGAGGGGAAAAGTCTGTGAGGAGATAAGTCTGAGAGTAAAATATATGATGAGAAAAATCTCTGAGGAAAAAGTATGTGAGAAGGAAAGTCAATAGAGTCTGAAAATTGTAGTGTTAGGGGGAAAGGATGTCCTGAGCAAACTCCATACAGGCATTGTGGACTGCACCTCCACTCCTTCAAGACACTGGGAGCTACAAATCCCATGATCCCCAAAGGGAAGGTTTCGAGGACCTGAGGGCAGAGTTAAGCAACTAGGCTCTCGGTTCAAGTATTTAACTGGCGGTGTGGCTGGGGATCGCCTTCTTGGCCACGCGGCGTGCTAGGTTTTTTGCCAGCTCGGTGGGTCATTGGGATTCCAGGTAAGTGGAACGGGTAGGACGTTATGAACTTAGCTCCCCCTTTTTCTCCCTGAGTTACTCATTTCCGCGTTTCCCCTTCCCTTGTAAATAAACTTGTATCAACCTTTTGTGTATGTCTGCAGTTTAGCATTAATAAGTCCTCTTTAAGTGTGTGGATGAGGGCCCACAGTCAGGCAACCCGTTTTATATTGGGGTTGCTCTGTAACACTAGGAGAAAATCAGAAAATTCCATGAGTAAAAATGTTTATGAGAGAATTCTGTGAGAAAAGAAAATATGTCTTGAGGAAAAAAGTAGGACAGAAAAGAATGGGAGAAAAGCATGAGAATTCTATGAGAAAAAGGCCTATGAGGATAAAATCTGTAATGACGAAAGTCTGAGAAGAAAAGTTTGAGGACTAATATCTGAAGATAAAAGCCTTAGAGAATAAAATTCTTCGAGGATAAGTCTCTAAGGAGAAAATCTTTGCGGAGATAAGTGGGAGGAGGAAACTTTAGGAGAAAGTCTGAGGAGAAAATTCTATGTGGAGAGAATTCTGTGAAGAGAAAATGTATGATGAGAACAATCTGTGAGGAAAATCTCACAAGGAAGAAATTCTATGAGGAGAAAAGTCTGTGAAAATAAAGTCTGAGTCAAGATTTCTCTGAGGAAAAGGCTTTCATCAAGTAAAATCTATGAGGAGAAAAATCTCGGTGTAGAAAGGAAGAAATTTCTGGGCCTCCCCAGTAGCACAGCGGGTTGAGCGCCACACTGTGAAGCTGTCTGCAGCCTCTGCAGTGCTGGTTTGAGCCCAGCTGGCAGCAGGGCAACCCACATGGCAGGGCAGACCCCTTCTGTCTCGCCCGCTGCTTCCAGCAGTGTCTTCGGCCGTCTGCCTGTTCTGTTTCCCGCTCTGTCTTTGGTGAATTCTCTCACCCTGGCGTGCCTCTGACCTGTACCCCAGCGCTTGTATAAATAAATCTTAAAAAAAAAAAAAGAAGAAATTTCTGAGGAGTAAAGCATATCAGGATAAAATATAACAGAAAAGTTTGAGGACATAATGACAACAGACCACGTTCACTTCTGTTAAATTTTTATTATGAAATTCCAGGCATAAAGGTAGGATTATATGTGGAAACTCACTGTCCATGCGTCATCTTCAACAATCACCAATAATTGATAACCAAGTGTCAAAAATTGAGTCTCGTCTCATCTCTGTTCCCAACACTCCCTGTTGCTGGCTTTTTATTTATTGGCCTTTTTGAGGTGTATGCTCTGCATGCCGTAAGATTCACCCATTTTGAGGTGATGTTGTCACTGAGTTTGTAGCGCTGCACGCCCCTGTGACAATCCAGTCGACAAGAATCTACATTAACCCAAAAGTGTCTCACACCTGTGCGTGCTCAGTTCCAGACTTCTGGGTTCACTTACCTGTTTCCGTCTGTAGATTTGCCTTTCCTGACATTTGCTGGCAGCGCCATCATAAAGTCTGTAGCCTTTGCACGTCCCAGTGCATTTTAAGCTGATACCTGTTAGCCTGACTCCTACAGCAGAACTCACAACATGGCGGGTGCAACACGACTTGGCCGAGGTAAGCTCACAGGGAGGCAGTGGAGCAGAATAGCTCGGGGAATCAGCACCGCCCTGTAAAGCAGTGTGGATAACCCACAGGGAAGATGGAACCGGGGCCAGCATTTCCAGACAGATGGAGTGAGGACGGGACGGAAGCTGGGCTGGACCTGGGTTGGGTCTGGTGGCCACCCGCAGAGTCCCGAGTTGGGTGGAAGAGATTGAAGGCAGGGTGGGGTGGAAGCACCGGCAGGAACCAGGCGCATACCTGGACGCCTTCTGGAAGGGAGGGGCAGCGTGGGGGTGCCAACCAGACCTCCTTCTCTCAGGCCCTGCTATGTCCAGGATGGAGGGCGTCTGACATGAGCGAGCCTGTCTGTGTGGAAGTAGGGCAGGAAGACACGGCTGATTGGAGCTGGCGCCCGAGCAGGGCCTCGCCCAGGTCTCTGCGGTGTGCGTGAAGCACAGGCAGGTGAGTGACCGGGTCAGGACGTGGTGGCTCCGTCTGGGGGGTGCATGGGCAGGTCTAGTTATAGGTTCTGACACCAGGATGAACAAGCCGCATCGCATTAGCATCCTCGGAGCCGAATCTGGGTCACGGCCTAGAAACGGCTTCCGGGCTCTTCCTGTCAGTCTTGGGAGGGGCTGGAGGCCTGAGACCCCCTGTGTTGGGGCCAGTTACAGTCCCTGAGGCTGGGCATCTCCCCCAGGGGGAAGTGTGGTCCCATCCAGGCACCACGTGCCCGCATTGCATGGTGATTACTGCCCGGCTCCTGGGGGCCGGGCTCGAGGGTTGAGCAGAGACTCGGGAGGGGCTGCCTGCCGTCTCCGGCTCGCGGTCCTGGTGGCGCCGGGGGCTGCTCGAGTCACCTCGTGCCTCGCCTCCTCCATAGCAACGCTGGGCCTCCAAAGGGCCTGGGCAGCGGCCAGCAGAGCAGGCCGCAGGGGCGCCCTTTCCACATGGAGGCGAGGCGGCGAGCTGGTTACCTGGCGCCTGTGGCCCACCCAGGTGGAGGTGAAATACGTTCTGCCATGGGACAGCCTGAGCGCTCTAGAAAGCCCCAGGGGGATGAACAAAAGGTGCCGTCAGGAAACACAAGACAAGGCGGCGCCTCCTTCCTAGCCTTTAGAGTCGAGTCCAGCAGGAGCTTAGTTCCTGCCAGGCCGGAGAAGTCGTGAGGGGGGAAGCACTTGCTTCTTAGGTAGCGTTTTCCGCTTTGTTTCCTGAGTACCCGCAGAGAGGGTGTGCTCGGCGGAAAAGCTGGATTCCCAGTGGTTGGCTCCGTTGCCTTCAGCATCACAGCCCCCTTCCGTGGGGGCCCGGCTGGCCCCTGCCCTGCGTTCACCGGGCACCAGCACGGGGCCGGCCCTCGGGCCCTCCCCCCCCCCCCCCCCAGGCTCCGACTCGACCCGACTCAGCGTTGGGAATGACGTTCTGAAGTCACTCGACGTGACGGTGTTTGTGTTGAGTTTTCACACCGTTACTAGCAACACCCGAAGGTTCGGGCGGGAATTGATCAGACTCAGAGAACGTCAGGTCTCCTGAGGACCTCGGGGGAGAAATTGCACAAACACTGTCGTACTCTCTGTCGAGTGGTTTCCAGCCTCCGTGCGACGGACATTGCTCACACACCCCAAAGGAGAGGCAGGGGCTGCGGGGGTTTCCTCTCTCCTGTGCGACAGACGAGTCTGACTCCTTTCGATGATGGAAAGTCGCTTCTTCCGAAACACAGCGTTGCAGGAGCCACATCCTCCGAGGGGATCGCGGGGTGTTCCCGTTCTGTGGCTGCGTGTTCTTCCTTTGCCCCTTTTACGTAACACCACCAGTGTAATCTGAAATATTTATGATAGTATAAAAGTACAAATGACAGGGGAATAAACAGCTGTTTCTCTGCTATTCTCAGATCCAGGATGGCCCGGCTTCCCGGACGGAGCGCCTGGTTCTGCTGCTCAGCCACAGCCAGCCACGCCCGGACCTGCAGAGGTGCTGTTCCTTTCCTCATTCTCTTACGACGCAAGTGTTTGTTCATTGCCTCTTTGTATGTGCGGAGCATGTGGTCGCGGCCTTTTTAATCTTTTGACCTGCACTTTTTTGCTCAGTGTAGCATGTCCCAGCAGCAGGTGTGTTCACCGGCTAAGGTCCATGCCGTTCGCGTTCACTGCTGGACGGTACTCTCGGTTGCGAATATACGGAATGCGTTGAAAGATGAAGGAAGAAGTTGTGAGCACTCCATGGCACGTGTCACACTTTGGACCCTGTAACCAGGCCCACGTGTGATTCCCAAGAACATCTCGTGAGAATGTCTGTGGAGCAGTCAGCTCGGTTCCCAGCACCGCTGGCCACGCTGGCCTTGGTAACGTCAGCCCTGAGCTTTCTCCCAAAACAGTTCCTCCAAGGGTGCCTTGTTCTGGCTTTAAATTGCAAAGATCTTACCACAAGCGAGTTTCTTGCTTGCTTGTTTGTTCACCCTCCGCGATGCCGCCTTGGGTGGGTCGTGACGCTGTCTCTTCCTGACGGGCTTTGTGTGATGAATATACGGATAAAATTATTTGTGGGCGCTGGCTGTCAGCCGGCAGCATCCGCTCTGTCTTGATGCTGCTGCTTCAGTTTGTTCTGTGCTTGACGTCCTCGCGTTGGGCGTGTGTGTGGTGGGCAGTTCTGTGCGTGGGCCGGGCGGGCTGCAGGCGGCCTCTGTCCACGTGTGGCTCTGGTGCACCTGTGCTGGTCCAGGGGGTGCTTCTGGGGCAGTGGCCTGGGGGGTAGGTGCCCTCACGTGCTGGGACCCGCTTTGTCCAGGGTGTCTTTGGTAGTGCTAGAGGCCGGCTTTGGTCAGACGCGTGTTCTGCGCAGCAGAAGGGGTGTGACTGCCCCAGGCCACGGGGGCCCCCGCTGGAGGAATCTGCCCCACTGGACTGTGGGTCCCTCCAGAGCCATGTTGATCTTTGCTCGCTAGGACTTTGGTGAGGTTTTTGTGTCTGTGATTGGAGATTTGGGCCTACGGTTTTCTATCAGGTGTTCTCTGTGCTCTGGGAGTCAGATGATCTTGGCCTCATAAAATGGTTTCCTCCCCAGAGACAGAGCGGGGAGCAGAATAGGCGGATCCACTGAAACACACTGCTGAGGGGAGCAGCGGGGAGACAGGAGATGCGCCCTGTGGGTCGCTCCCTGGCCGGGATCGCACTTAGGCCGCGGCGGTGACAGCCTGAGACTGGCCCCTGAGCCGACGGGGAAGCCCCATCTTTACTCTTCCTCACGATGGTTTTGCCACAGACTTTCTCAAAGTGCTTTATGTTGACATAACTGAGGGGACCGCGCGCCTACGTTTTCACACACACAAAAAATAATGACAGGACACGGAACTGTCAGGAGGAGCAAATGCGTTGAAGAGCGACGTACCTCAGGCTCTGCCTGGCGCACGCACTTATTATCCTGTCAGACGGAGATGACGCTTCCCTGTGAGCAGTAAACGCTTCTCCTGGCTGAGTCCATGGGGTCAGGCGGGCGTGTGATGAGCAGCGTCTTGTCTCTGAGGCGCGTGCGGCCGTGGGGGGTGGGGGGAGCTTGAGGGGTGGGGCGTGGAGGGCGGCTGAGGCTGCCCAGGGTGCTGGGCTCTGACCGGACTCCGGCCGCAGCCGCCTGGACCCTGTCACCTGGGCTGGGCCCGGGCCTGCCCCGCCGACCGCGCGCAAGCTGTTGCACCGTCGCTCTCTCCAAGGGGCTGGCGCAGCGCGGCCGGCCCCCCGGCACCCCTGTGCTCGGGGCACTGGCCACTCGCTGCCGCCTTCATCGTCATCCGAGGCCGGGCCTCTCCCGGGAGGGACTCGCGCAGCTCCAGGCGCGTGTGTGGGCGCCAGCGGCCGAGAGGCGCGCACCCCCGGGCGGGACGTGGAGAGGGCCCGCTCTCCCCTGCGTGCCCGAAACGCAGATGAACGAACCCAGCCTGGGCTCGGCGGACAGCGTGGACGGCCACGTTCCCGACAAACAGGAGCCAGGAACCCCGAGGCCACACGTCCCTGGCGCGAGACGACCCCGGCCCGCCCCGGGACCCCCCACGCGCCGGCCCAGGTCTGACGCCAGCCGCGGCTCAGGACGCGGAGGCCGCGCCTTCACGGGCGGGGTAGACGCCAGGCCCGGCCTGTCCCCGCAGGGTTTTCGCAGCGCCCGCGGGCGCGGGGAGGACGGGCCGGGCGGGCGGGCGGGCGGTGGCTGAGGGTGCCGGGCGGGAGCGCCGAGGGAGGGGCCCGGGCAGCAGCAGGACGCCTTGACGTGTCCTCGGGAGGCCCGCACCCTCCAGGCCGCGTCCCTGTCCCCAGCCGCCCGAAGGGCAGGGCCAGGGAGGGCGCGATCCCGGCCTTGGGGCAGCCGGAGCAGGAGGCGCGTCTCCTCCCCCTCGGCGGACGGTGACGGGGGCGCGAGCGGACGGCCACGGCTGACGTAGCCACAGCCCGGGCCACCCGCCGCCGGCTCCCACGCGCGCCCCCCAGTCCCGCTGCGGCCCCCCCACTGGACAGCCCCGGGCCACGGGGGGCTCCCTCCCAGCTTCTTTGTGCCAAGAACGTCCAGAGGGAGCTGACTCAGAGCCGCCCGCGGCCAGGACTGACTCACGGCCTCGCGTCCCTCCGCCTGGCAGCCGGAAAGGTGATTATCCGGTATTTTTAGCTGCTCGCAGGCGGCGGTGAGCCAGCCAGCCAGGGCCCCGCGGGTCGGGCGCGACACAGCCGGCGGGGCGCCGAGGGTGGCCGAGGGGTGGGGGGCCTGGCCCGCGGGACCCCATGCATGAGAGACGGACTGTGGGGCGCGTCCGACCCCCAGCTCTGGCCCCAGGACCCCACAGACCTCTCCCCGGCGCCCAGCAGGCAGGTCCCGGCAGGCGTCCTCCTGTGGACCCCGGGCCTGTGCGTGTCCGGGAGGAGCCAGGGACACTCGTGTCTCAGCGCCGGCCCCTGAGGGCGGCCAGGGTGGGGGGCAGCCGCTCCTGCGGGGAGCCCTGGTTGGGGTCAGCACCCCCTCCGCGGGGCAGCCACGTTGCTAAGCGGCCAGGGGGTGGAGGGACGCAAGAGCCACGTGGGGGGCAGCCGCGAGGGCCGTGCTCACGGTGGGCGCCCTCCCTGCAGGCCCATGGCCAGGGGCCCTGCTGGGCGTCTGGGTGCAGCTGTGGCCACTTCCCACTGTGGGCCTTTCCTGAGGCGGTGCCTTCCCGCCACCTCCTTGGCCTGCGTTTGCGACGCACGTGTCTGGGCGAGGACGGGCCCCGGGAATCTGTAAAGAGTCTCGGACCCGGGTCAGGAAGACACAGCGGCCGGGACGCAGGCCAGGGCCTCGCAGACCTTCCGCCCAGCAGGCCAAGGCTGCAGCAGGACCCAGGAGGGCGCCGTGTCGCGGCCCGGGCGGCCAAGGAGGTGGCGGACCCCAAAGCCAGAGGCTGCAGCCAGCAGACCCTGCTGCGTGTGCGCCCGGGGTGTCCCTGCAGCCGCACAGGCCTGGCTGTCCACTGCCTGTCCCCCACTTCCCCCCCGCCTTCCCCCCCGCCGTCCACGGCTGCTTGCCGCTGAGGGGGTGCAGGGTCTGGCACTGGAGCCCCGGGACTTGGCAATGAGGAAATCAAGGAGCCGCGAGCAGAGGACGCCCAGGAAGAGCTGCCACCACAGCCCCAGCACAGGGCGCCCTTTCTGCCCCCAGAGGCCGGCTGGAGGGGCCCAGTGCAGGCTGCTCAGCCCAGAGCCCTGGAAAGTGGGGCTGCGAGACGGGTGGGGCGCGCACGCAGGTGGGAGCCGCAAGGGCTGCTCCAGCCGCTGAGTTGAGGAAGAAGTCAGCTGCTTTGTCCAGAGCCGGTGCCCCGCTGGGGCAGGCCGGGCTGCTGCGGGGACCCTGCGCTGGCGAGCGCCCTGGGAGGAAAGACTCAGCAGCAGCTGTGGGAAGACAAGGACAGAGCTGGGACACGCAGCCCGAGGCCCCGCGCTCTCAAAGGAAGCCTTTCACTGTGCGTCAAACCGCAGACAAAAGCCTGGGAACAAAACGCTGCCTCCCGCAGCCTCGCCCTGCCCGGCTCCCCATCCTGTCTGGGTCTCCGCCTGCCCCACCACCACCTCCCCTCCACGCACAGATGCTCAGCCTGGGCAGGGCCCCGGAGAGTCCTTGCGGACCCCCAGCTGGTGACGGGCACAAGGCCTCTGGCCCCTGACTGGAGTCCCTGGCCCAGAACAGCGGCCACTGCCCCTGTGGGAACGTCCCACTGGCCAGGCGAGGCCCCGGCCCTCGGAGGACGGCAGGGGGTGGGGGAGGAGGTCTGCGCTCTGTCCCCGCGGCTTTCTTTTTTTTTTATTTATTTATTTATACAAGCACGGGGTACAGTCAGAAGTGCGGGAGGGTGAGAGGATCCACCAGAGCCAGAGTGGGGAGCAGAGCAGGCAGAAGGACCCAAGTACACTGCTGAGGGGAGCAGCGGGTGAGACAGGAGAGGTCTGCGCGCCATGTGGGACCCTCGCTGGCGGCCGGGGATTGAACTGGCGCTGCAGAGGCTGCAGGTAGCTTCGCAGCCCAGCGCTCAACCGCTGCGCCACCAGGGGAGGCCCTGTTCGGGTGCCGGTTGCCTGCTAGTGGTCTGGTCTCGGGCGCCGGCCTTTGGCACAGGAGCATGCCCTGGACCTGCCTCCTGGAGCTGGCCGGCTCTTCCAGTCGCGTGGCCAGTTTTATGTCCCGGGGCTGCTTTGTCCACCCCCCCACCCCCTCTGTTCCAGCTCCCAGACCTGCCCGCCAGGCCAGGAGCGGGGCTTGGTGTTGACTTACTCAGTTGTGCCCGACTCGGAGTCCACGGCCACCTCTTCACGACCCGTGCCGCTGGGAGGGCCGTCCCAGGGCCTCCGAGCCCCGGGCCGCTTGGGGCGCTCGCTCCTCATACAGCGGCCGCAGGGGCACAGCGTGGCCGGCACACGGTGAGCAGTAGGGTGTGAGCCACCCGTTTTGTCCTCTGCCATCCGCAGCCTGCTGCCTGGCTTACACGCCCCGCCGGGGCAGCAGGCGCAGGTCTGGGGGAACGCAGGGCAGCGTCCTGGCCCCACCTGACCCCCACCTGCTCCTGGAGAAGAGCAGCTGCAGGGCAAGCTCGGCAGGGCCAGTCTGGGGGCAGCGCCGCAGCCATGGGGGCCTGTGCATCTTGGGGGCTGTGCATCTGGGGGGGCCCGTGCGTCTGGAGGGGGCCTGTGCGTCTGGGAGAGCCTGTGCGTCTGGGGGGGGGGGCTGTGCGCCGGGGGCTCCAGCGCTTCATAGGATCCTGCTTCCCGAGCAGAGGCGGCCTCAGGTGAGGGGACGTGGCGGTGGCTTCTGCTTCACTCTGACCCCGGATCTGTCGTTTAACGAAGCTCCGGGGCCGCGGCCCGTCGTCGTCACGCGGAAGGCACCCCCGGGTGTGTTCGTGTGTTCACAGCAGCCAAGTCTCAGGGACAGCTTGGGAGCCCTGCGGCCCCCGTGTCCACGGTCATGGCCGCGAGGCCGGCACGAAGCCGAGGAACCAGCTCGCGGGGAGGAGCCCCCGGGCTCAGCGAAGGCCGAGGTGGAAGGGTCCCGGGTGTCGGGGCCCGGTCGGCACCGCGAGGACACGGTTGCGGACGGGGGGCCAGGACAGGCCCCCAGAGAGCGGGCTGGGCAGCAGAGGGCGCTGGGTCGCCCGCGTGGGAGCCTCACGGAGTGTCACGATGGACGCGGACTGAGGGCGAAGTGCGGAGTGGACGGGCCGCGCCCTCCCCACCGGAGCCCTGGGGCCCAGCCCGGCCGCCCGCCCGCCTCTGCTCCCAAAGCCTTCCTCCACCCGGGGCGCGGCGGCTGCGCGCGGGGACGCCTCGGGGTGTTTTCTTCATGTCCGCTGTAGGGACAAGCTAATGTTCTTCAGGAAAGGTCGGCAGCCTGTCAGCCATCTTTCCTGCCGGTGTCTGCCCGTCGGAGAGCGCCTCCCCTGGACGCGCCGGGGCGGGGGCACTGGCAGGGCGGGGGAGCAGGCTCTGCCTGGAGACAAGGGGCCGTTTCTGGGGCAGCAGGTGGAAGGCCCCGGCGTCTTCCCTCTGACAGGCGCCCCCGTGGGGCCGGCTCGGCGGGGGCAGACAGGGCAGACAGGCCGGGAGTGGGGGGGACAAACCTGAGTGGGTAGCGGCACAGGAACCCTCTGCGCCCCGCACCGGGCTCATGGACGACAAAGGGGCAAAGTTAACAATGATTCGGTTCAGAAAACGGCTCCTCGGGAGGGAGGCAGCGCCATGGGGCCGGGCGTGGGCGAGCACCTGTCAGAGGCACAGCCTGGACGGGTTCGCGCTGCCCCCGGGGGCTGACAGGCAGCAGCGAGCTCCGGCCTGAGCTTCGTGCCCGAGGGGAGCGAGCTGCGGAAACGGAAAAAGCAGCTACTAAAATAACTGCTGCGGCCCGGGGCTGTGCTGCGTCACTGTGATTCATGGTTCGGAGCCTGTCGGACAGACGCGCACGATTTACAGCGCTGGGAAACTCACCTTTCTCTGTCGGCTCCGCCCCTCCAGAAGCGATGACACACGCGGTCACGAGCAGGCCTGGCCGCGCCCCCGTGACAGGAGCCGGTGGGGGGGAGGGGGAGGGGGGCAGCTGCCCAGGAGGCTCCCGCAGCAGGGGCCGGGGCGGGAGGGCTGGGCAGGCCTCCAGGAGCTGGGCCTGAGGATAAGCCTCATGGTCCACGGCGCATGCAGCACGGCTCCCATGAGGACGGCCGGCCCCTGTGTGCCGCCCGCAGAGGCTGAGGACTGGGGGCGCCCCACAGCAGAGCAGGCATGAGTCGGGGCTTCTCCCACCGCGAGGGGAAGTAGTGTGTGCGGGTCCGGCACCCGTGGGGGTCACGTCGTCGCTGCGTGTCCCTGCAGTACACACACACGGCAGGAGGACAAGGCAGGGGCAGGAGGGGGAGAGACGGTGTCAGGCTTCACCTGGGCCCAGGACGTGGCCTCGCTAGGCCCTACCCTGACCCCAAACACGCATCCCACCTGTGAGGACACAGCCCAGCAGCACCCCAGGGTACCGCACAAGCCAGCCAGGCCGCAGGGTGATGGCGGAGGACGGGGTGACCTCACATACAAGACACGGCCTCGAACAGATTCTCTCTTCGGGGGAAAGTGCCGGGAAGACTGTGACGAGGGCCTCTGAGGAAGGCAGGGTGTGGGCCCCCTCGGCCTCGCGCTGCTGTGCTGACTCTCCCGGGACGCTGTGGTCCTCTCTGGGCCAGAGGCCAGTGCTCTCAGGGAGACCTACTGAGAGTCTTAGGGTTGGAGTCTGGAGGCACGTGTCTCCAGAACACTTTTTTTTTTTAAAGATTTATTTATTTATACATATACCAGCTGGGGTACAGGCCAGAGTTTTTTAGGGGGGTGAGAGGACTCACCAGAGACAGAGTGGGGAGCAGAACAGGCAGACTGACTGAAATCCACTGCTGAGGGGAGCAACGGGTGCGACAGGAGAGGTCTGCTGCGCCGTGTGGGTAGCTCCCTGGAAAGGAAAGGATCGAACTTGTGCTGCAGAAGCTGCGGTGAGCTTCATAGGTTGCGTCTTAACCCCTTGCGCCACCAGGGAGGCCCCTTCTCCAGAACACTCTTGAGGTTCAAAAAAGGAATCTGCGGGCCAAGAGCGAGCCCTGAGGCAGCAGAGGCCCCTGCTGGCCTGACAGCCGCGGGCCCCTGCATTGCTCACAGCTTCTCCCAGAGCTGGGAGTGGGTCATGTGGCCAGAGTCAGCTCGGAGGCCCTTGCCCACGTGCGGCGTGGCGTGCTGTAAGGTCTGTGCCGAGCTCGTCGCCTCCGCTTTTCTCTGGGGTCCTGCCCCCGCGTCCACCAGCACCGCCCTGGCGGGCAGCCTGTCCTGGCTGCTGACCGGACATCTTGACCGTGCCACCAGGCCTCTGAAAAATAAAACCAAGTGGGTTGTCTGAGCGGCCAGCAGGCCCTGCATCCTCACGCCGCCCTCCCCACCCGTGGGCCCGCGGCCGGACAGGGCACGGGGACTCGTCTTTCCTGCTTCTCTTTGAGCAGAACTGAAACCGCGCGCCGGCTGGCGGCGGTCCCCGGGGCCTGCGCTCCTTGGAGGACGAGGGAGAGACGACACGTGTACCTCACCTCTGCCGTTCCCGCATCCCAGAACCGGCTTGGAAACCGTGGGAGGGAGCGTGGCCAACCATCACCCTCCGGGCAGCAGGTGCCAGGCAGACGCGGGGGTGGGGTGGGGAGGGGAGCCGGGATGGGGGTGGGGGCTGCGGGCAGCCTGCTTCCAGCCGCTCAGCTCTCATTCCAGTTTATTCGACTCCAGCCACGTCTCCTCCTCCCCTGGATCCCAAACGCCAGCCATGTCTCCCTGGGACAGAAGCCCCTTTGGGACTGAGAGGCCTGAGGGTCTGACCGATTCCAGGCATCCTCCTCCTCCCGGCATGCTAAGCGCTGAGAACTGTGTTCTTGTAAATGTGACAATCACGGATATTTCCCTCCCGGCCTGCTAGAAGACCCAGTCTTTCTCGCCTGAGCGACAGGGAGACTGCAGGGCCTCAGAGGACGACGTGCCTGGGCGCAGACTGAGCAGCATGGGTGCGTGTCAGCCTCCAAGAGAAGACAGGAAGAAGCAGGAGGCTGGCAAGGAGTGCTGCACCCAGCTCCCGCAGGGTCCTCGGTTCTGAAGACAAGGCGAGGGGAGCACCCTCAGGACATAAACACCTCTCACCGATGAGGTGTAGGGCCACTGCAGCAGAGGTGATCAGGTGACTGAGAACTCAGATTCATAAATAATAGAAATTAAAGTATCTTAACAATGTAAAATAGGGCCTCCCTGGTGGCGCAAGCAGTTGAATGCGGCACTGTGCAGCTGTCCGTAGCCTCTGCAGTGCGGGTTTGATCCAGGCCGGCTGGCGAGCATCCCACATGGCGAGGCAGACCTCTCCTGTCTTTCCCGCTGCTCCCCTCAGCAGTGTATTTCATCAGTCTGCCTGTTCTGTTCCCCGCTCTGTCTCTGGTGAATCCTCTCACCCTCGCACGCATCTGGCCTGTACCCCAGTTCTTGTATAAATAAGTACATCTTAAAAAAAAAAAGTGAAATAGGGGATGTCATCAGTATGGCCGAATAAGCAGCTAGCAGCAAAGAAAAGCATGGGGCAAGATTCACCACCCACTTATGATAAAACTAGAACTAGAGTAACTGAGGTCACAAGTGATAAAGTCACAGCCGGCATCACACTCGACGGTGAAAGATTTTCCTCTGAGGTCAGGGACAACGTGAGGGTGTCCCCTTCTCCACTGTTACTCACTGCAGATGATACAGTAGCTTACATTACAAAAGATTCCACTAAAAAAAGGTAGAGATAATAAATGAATATGAAAGGGCAAGATAAAAATCAATATATTAAAATCTGTTGCACGTATATATGCCCGCAATTAGAAGAAAGAAATTAAGAAAGCAATCCCATTTACAAACTGCACCACAAAGGTAAAATAGCTGGGGCTAAATTAACAAAGGAGGTGAAGTATACATCCTCTGATAATTCCAAGATATGTTAAAAGAAATAGGAAAAAAAACCAAAAGAAATGGAAAGTTTTATGCTTGTGGGTTGGAAGAACTAACATTGTTAAAATAGTATCCTGACCCCATGCAATATGCACATCCAATAATCCCTAAAACACCCCCGTGGTACTTTTCCAGGAAATGGAACAAAGAATACTAAAATTTATATGGAACTACAAAATAACCCAAAAGCCAAAACAATTCTGAAGAAACAATGAAAGAAAATGAAGGTATCAAAGTCCCTGACTTCAAACTATATGACCAAGCCGTAGTCATCAGAACAGTCAGGTACTGAAGTAAAAACGGACAGACAGACCAATGGAATGGAATTGCGAGTCCAGGGATAGAGTCACACAAAATCTGCAGTTAGTTTACGACTCGGAAGGCACGAGCACACACTGGAGAAAGTCTGTTCAAGGAATGGTGCTGGGACGACTGGACAGCGGCATGCAAGAGAGCGAGACTCGTCCACCGTCTCACGCCAGACCTAGCAGTTGTCAAAATGGACTAAAGACTTGGCTTTCCAGCCTGAAGTCACACAATGCACAGAGCAGGCGATAAACTCCATGACACGAGCTTCACCGCCATCTCTGGGAACTCACCACTGTGCACACGCCAGGTCCAGGCTCAGACCTCGCCACATGGCACCACCAGCTGTAAAACTCCTACCTAACTCAACCAACGAGGAACACTGAGGAAATGTAAGGACACCGGAGAGCTGGAGGGCGGGGTGGGGGGCACGCGGCCGGGGCTCCCCAGGAGCCCAGGGAAGCAGCCACAGCCTGACACAGTGACAGACTGACCTGCGACGTGGGGACCGGGCAGGAGGGCATGACACTCAAGGGGAGGGTCAAGCAGTGGCCGAGCCACAGGTCCTGGCTGGTGGGCAGGGCGGAGGCCCCAGAGGGTGAACGTGGCAGAAGAAAGTCACAGGAAAGTGGGAAATCACGGGCTGTGTGCTGTCAGCAGGAGGCAGAGGCGCTCGAGCCGAGGAGGAGCAGGATGAGGAGGGCGAGGGCCCTGTCCGCTGAGTGCCCCCAGGGGCCCCGCCCGCCCGCTGCCCGGTGCCGCTCCTGAGCCAGCCCTGACCCTGGGTCCGCACCTGGAGGCCCCAGCACGCTGTGTTTGGGGTCAGAGACTCTGGATGGGCGTGTTTCGGGTCCGTGGCCTCAGTTCCCATGACGCAAGCTCGCCGCAGGCCAGTGAGGCGCCCCGACCCGTCCGTGGTGGGTCCGGGAGCATGAACCCTGCGGCCCTCGCCGAGCCCTGGCGTGTTGAGGGGGGTGCTGCCCCTTCTGCGGGCGCCACACAGTCCGCGCTGGAGGGGTGTGCTGCCTTGGAGACTCCTGAGGTTCTGGCCCTGAGGATGCAGAAGCAGCATCAGCCGTGGCACCACTTCCGGGGGTGAGGGAGTTGGGGGCGCAGTGCCCCAGCCCCGCCGCAGGACACGGGAGCCCTCAGGCCCCCTCTTGGCTGAGTCCCTTGTGTTCTGGACAGAGTCGTGGAAAAAGCTGTTCCTTTAGCAGGGAGAGGACTGCTCCACCCTGGTGCACTTCCGTTCCTTTACCGGTAAGGCTTTTTGTAACGGGGAGTCCCCAGGAAAGGGGGGGTTCCAGGTCCCCTGCCTGGACCAAGGGAGGTGGGGGAGAAGCTGGAGAGGAGCCGGGAGGAGGAGGGTGGGGCGGGAGGAGCCCGGGGAGGACGGACGCGGAGCGGAGACGCGTGAGAAGCCGCGGGGCCTTCCCGGCCCTGGACGGTCGGGACGGACGCGGGCCCCAGGGCGGGACGGGGCAGCTCGCACCTGGATTCTGAGGTTGCTCTTTTCCTCCCGGACGCGCCGGCCCCCGCTGCCCCTTTCCCGCAGGTCCCCAGGAGGGGCCGTAGACCGGGGCCGGCTCTCGGGCCTCAGTGGCCCTACGTTGGGCCAACCCTGCTTGCCTGGAGCCATACCCCTGAGGGGCGGGTGACTTTGGGTGCTGGGCTTGGAAACGCTCTTCTTCCCCTTTTCTGTGCTGCACGTTCACTGCACGGACGCTGCTCCCCGCCGCGGTCTGTGAGTGCTGTCCTGACGCGGCGGACGGCAGAACCTGTTTAGAGCGGGCAGGTTTGGGGGCCCTGGGCTGCCCCTTCCTGCCCTGTAACAGCTTCATTAGTGCTCGCATTGAAAGGTTCGTCTTATAATTAGAGATCTTCCAGCTCGTAGTTTCTACTAGTTGAGAAGTGTTAAAGAAATTCATTTTCAAAGGAGACATTTGCCACCTTCTGTGTGTAACAGAATCGAATGCTCAGAGTGTGGACTTCAAGTGAGCAAATCCTGAAATACATTTGCTCCCAAGACGAGATGTAAAATAAGTGATAAAATCGAGTGCATTTCGGGGCATCCCTGGTGGCGCAAGGGGTTTAGCACAGCAGCTGTGAAGCTGTCCGCAGCCTCTGCAGCACGTGTTCGATCCCCGGCCAGGGAGCTGCCCACAGGGCGCAGCAGACTCTCCTGCCTCCCCGCTGCTCCCCTCAGCAGTGTGTTTCAGTGGATCCGCCTGTTCTGCTCCCCGCTCTGTCTCTGGGGAGTCCTCTCACACATACCCCGCCTCTGGCCTGTACCCCAGTTCTTGTATGCATAAATAAATATTTTTTAAAAATTGAAAAAAAATAAACTCTAGTGCATTTCTGTGAACTACGATGCTTTGTTCTTTGCAATTCTAAGAATGGTGATTCCTGGAGCAGCTGCTGCTCTGTGCAGAAGGAGGTCACAGCCACGTTTCGGAGCTGCTGTGTGAGCGGCTGCTGCTTGCAGACCTCCTCTTCTGGGTGCAGGCCTGTGAGCCGGCCACCGGCGACAGGCTGGGGAGGGCACGGTGGGTTCAGCCCTCGGCCTTTAGACCTGGGCACTGGAGGCTGGTGGGCCAGGAACTGGCAGTGGACCCCAGGCTCTGGCCACCCCCCACCCCCGCCCCGGTGCAGGGACCCGCAAGAGGCCAACACTGGACGACTCCATGTCCGTCTCTGCGCGGACTGGTTCAGGATTTTTCTCCAACGTGTTTCCTCTAACCTAAACCACGATGGCCTGTGACGCTGCAGCACTGGAAAGCTGACATCAACGCATACGTGTGTATTTTAAAAATTAAATTTACAGTAAAAACACCCCCATGGCACTATCCGTAGAGCCAGTCCTGCGATCCCGGTGAGCTTCCCCAGCCGCCCCTCGGCGGAGGTGATCCCATCAGGCGAAACAGCCCACGCTTGCAAGCGGAAGAGAAATCAAACCACAGACCCGCAAAGATCTGTGAAAGGCCTCCACCAAAGGGCTGCTCTCCAAGCAGGGAACTCGTCACACTTGGCAACCAGCAGCCCAACCAGACGGTGGCAAAGGCCTACAGACCCCTCCCTGGAGGCGGCCCAGCCCTGGCGGGCCTCAGCTGCTGCGGGCCACCCTCTGCAATCGCGCGGACTCGCTGAGCCGAGACGGCGAGAGGAAGGAGGCGACGCTGTCCTTGAGCGTCTGGACACAGACCAGCAGAGCCCACGCCCCCGGGCGCCCCGGGCTGCCATGCAGTGAGCGCACTCCGGGTGCAGGGCCGCGTCTGGATGTTCCCGGGGGACGGAGGCCGGGGCTGAGGGCTCCGGGCCAAGACACCACACGTGACGCTGCTCCCTCTCCTGCCGAGAGTCGGGGCACCAGCTCGACCCCGGACACGTGCAGTTCGATTTTACGTGTCAGCGCAATGTCCCCGTCGCCTGCGGGCCCTGAGCCAGGACTGGTGACTAGACAGTGGGCCCGGCAGCGGGAGGGGGCTGAGGGCTCCCGAGTCGAACACGCAGGAGAGTTTCCTTCCAGAGCTGTCATCGCGGCGTGACCACTTACCCTGTGCCGCTGCCAGCGCCGCGTCACCCCAGAGCCGAGCTGCCACCGGTCCCGGGGCTGTGACAGACCCCACTGCACACCCCGCCGTCCGCACAGACGTCGACTTCAGACCTCGACGACGGGAACGAAGTCGGCCTCAGAAACGGAACATTCCTGGACGCCGCTGTCCTCTGCCGCGGTGCGATCTGTTGTGGCGAGAAAACATTCACTTTGAAGGGCCTTAGGGACAGAAACCCGGGCCGCCGCCTCCCTGCCCTCAAGTCCACGCCCGCTCCCCAAGGTGCCGCTGGTTCGGGCAGGAAATCCAGTCACGCGGAGGCGGGGGTGCCGGCCTGAGCCCGGGCAGCGGCGAGGAAAGCAACAGACTCCACCAGCATCGCCGCGGGTCTGGCCGGCAGACGGCTCTGGGCGACGTCCCTGGGCCGAAGCACGGGCAGAACCCGGGGTCCCGCCAGAGACCCCCAAACCACCAGGGAGACCCACTTTCCACTTACCTCGTGGGTGTATGTGAGGCGTGGGGAGTCCCAGGGGCCCCCTGAGCTGTGCTGAGCGCAGGCAGCGCCCGAGGGGGCCTGGCCCTCTATTCTAGGCTGGGGATCCCAGACGCCCCAGGCCAAACTGGCAGGGGACACTGAAAGTTTGGGGGGTCCGAGAGGTGGCAGTGAGGAGGGGCTTTGCGACACCACGAAGCAGGTCCCCTGCGCCCAGAGGCGGCCCCGGCGTCTCCGAGGACACGGGGCAGCGCGGGGCGGCGCCCACCCGGGGACAGTCGGCTCCGGGGCTCGCCCTGCGGGGTCTCGGGCAGCAGCGGGGTCCGCGGGGGGCGGGCTTGGGGCGCAGAGCGCGGGTCGTCCCCAGACTCGCTGCCGCGCAGGCGAGCCCAGTGCAGGGCAACGGGGCGGGGTGTCCCCCGACCTCCCCGCGCCCCCAGAGCAAGGAGGAGCCGGCGGAGCGAGCCCCAGGGGTCTGGCTGCCGCCCTGACGCCTCAGCCAGGCCGACCCCAGCCCGGAGCCCGCGGGCCGGGTCCTCCGGACAGCGAGGGCGCCCCCACGGCCGCGCCGGGGAGCTGGGGGGGCGCGGAGGGAGCTGGGGGGCGCGGAGGGAGGGGGTCAGGGAGCGGGAGGGGGGTCGCGGGGGGGCGTGGAGCGAGGGTGCGCGGCTGGGGGGACCTTTGGGAGGAAGTTGCGGGGACCTGGGGGGAGAGGTGGGGGCGGGTTCCCGGCTCCGGACAGGCTGACCCGCGCCCAGCCCTGGCGCCAGGAGCCCGCGTGGCCGGCGGCGGGGGGAGGAAACGGCTGGGGGCGCGGGGCGCCTTGAGGGGTGGCGGGGGTTCTGGGGGGGCCTGGCCGGGGCGGGGGCCCGAGGGGGGCGGGGGCCTGAGGCGTCCTGACGGGGGCGGGCACGGTGGGCGGCGCGGGGCGCGGAGGCCCGGGCGTGAGGGGCCGGGCTCCTCGCCTCAGGGCCGCTTCGCGGACGCGCGCCGCCGCCCGCGCCCGGGGGCCGCCGACCCGGCTGCCCGGGACCTGAGCGCGGCGGCCGCGCCCCCTGCCGGCGAGCGCGGGGCGAGCAGCGGACGCCCTCCTCGCTTCCGGCCGCCGCGCGCCGCCCGCCCCCCGGCGCCCCGGCCAATCCGCGCTCGCCGCCCGCCCCCCCCCCCAGCGCCCCGGCCAATCCGCGCGCGCCGCTCGCGCCCCCCGGCGATCCGGCCAATCCGCGCTCGCCGCCCGCCCCCCCCAGCGCCCCGGCCAATCCGCGCGCGCCGCCCGGCGCCCCGGCCAATCCGCACGCAACCCGCCCCCCGGCGCCCCGGCCAATCCGCGCGCGCCGCCCGCCCCCCTGGCGATCCGGCCAATCCGCGCTCGCCGCCCGCCCCCCCACCGGCGCCCCGGCCAATCCGCGCGCGCCCCGCTCAGACGGACAGGCGCCCGCCGCGCCCCGCCCCCGCGGCGGCTGCTTCCGGGCCCGGCGCGCGCTCCCCGGTGCCCTCCCCGCGGCCATGGCGGCCCGCGCGGCGCCGCTCGAGGGCTGCTACCTGTCGGCCGCGCTGAGCGGCGCCTTCCTGGTGTCCTGCCTGCTCTTCGCCGCCGTCGGCCGCGCGCTGCGCGAGCCCTACATGGACGAGACCTTCCACGTGCCGCAGGCGCAGCGCTTCTGCGAGGGCCGCTTCTCCCCCGCGCAGGTGAGGCCGCCCCGCGGCCCCCGCCCCGGATCCGAGCCCGCCCCGGCCGTGGGCCGGACCCGGGCCCGGACCCGGACCCGGGCCCAGTCGGGATCCGGCCGCCGGCCTGGCCCCCGCCCCGCCCCGCCCCGCCCCCGGGCCTGGCCCGCCCCACCTGCCCCGCCCCGCCCCGCCCCACCCCGCCCCGCCCCGCCCCCCGTGGCCCGCGGCCCCCCCTCCTCGGCCGGCCGCGGGCCTCACCTCCGCCCCCCGCAGTGGGACCCCATGATCACCACCCTGCCCGGCCTGTACCTGCTGTCGGCGGCCGTGCTGCGGCCGGCCGGCTGGGTCCTCGGCTGGCCGGCGCGCGTGGCCTGCTCGGCGTGGACGCTGCGCCTCGTCAACCTGCTGCTCGGCGCCGGCAACCTGTACCTGCTGCACCTGCTGCTGCGCGAGGTGCAGCCCGGCCGCAAGGTGCGTGCGGGGGGGGCGCGGGGGGCGGGGGGGCGCGGGGCGGGCGGCGGGGCTGCGGGCGCGGGGGGCGCGGGGCGCCGCGGCCCGAGTGACCCCCGCCCGCCCGCAGGCCGCCTCGGCCGCCCGCCGCGTGCTGTCCGCGCTGACGCTGGCCGCGAGCCCGCCGCTCTTCTTAGTCACCTTCCTCTACTACACCGAGCCCGGCGCCGTCTTCTTCGCGCTGGCCGCGCACCTGATGGGGCTGCGCGGGCGCCACGGGGCCGCCGCGCTGCTCGGGCTGTGCGCCGTGCTGTTCCGCCAGACCAACGCCGTGTGGGCCGCCTTCTGCGCCGGCGACGCGGTGGCCGCGCGGCTGGCCGCGGCCTGGCGGGCCGAGCGGCGCGCGCGCGACGGCCGGCGCCCCGGGCCGCTGGCGCCGCTGCGCTTCGCGGGCGCCTACGCCGCGGCGCCCCGGCACCTGCGCGCGCTGCTGCGGCTCACCTGGCCCTACGCGGCGCTCGGGCTGCTGTGCGGCGCCTTCGTGCTGCTCAACGGCGGCGTGGCCGTGGGCGACCGCGGCAGCCACGAGGCCGTGCTGCACCTGCCGCAGCTCTTCTACTTCCTCGGCTTCACGCTGCTCTGCGCCTGGCCGCACCTGCTCTCGCCCGCCCGCGTCCGCGCCTTCCTGCGCGCCGCGCGCCGCCGCCCCGGCCTGTCCTGCGCGCTGGCCGCGGGCGCGCTGCTGGCCGTGGGGCGCTGCACCCACGCGCACCCCTACCTGCTGGCCGACAACCGGCACTACACCTTCTACCTGTGGCGCCGCGTCCTCCAGCGCCACGCGGCCGTCAAGTACCTGCTGGTGCCCGGCTACCTGTTCGCCGGCTGGAGCGTGGCCGACGCGCTGCGCGCCAAGTCCGTCTTCTGGGTCGCCATGTTCTTCGCCTGCGCGGGCGCCGTGACGGTGCCGCACCGGCTGCTCGAGCCGCGCTACTTCATCCTGCCCTTCCTCTTCTTCCGGCTGCACGCGCCGCTGCCCGCCGTGTCGCGCCTGCTGTGCGAGCTGGCGGGCTACGCGGCCGTCAACGCCGCCACCTTCTACGTCTTCCTCTACCGGCCCTTCCGCTGGCCCGACAGCCCCGACCTGCAGCGCTTCATGTGGTAGCGCGGGGCGCCGCCGACCCCGCCCGGGCCGCGCCCCCGGGGCCGAGAGACCCCAGACGGGCCCCGAGGCGGCGACGACGGCCCCGAGCCCGCCCGAGCCCGCGGCCTCGTCCGCCCGCACAAGCCCCGACGGCGACGGCGCAGGCGGCCCCCGACGGCGGCGCGCACGTGACCGGGTCTCGGGCCCCCCGGGGGCGCCGCGGTGGAGCGCTGGGCTGTGCTGCTGCGGCCTCTGCGGCGCCGGTTCGATCTCCTGCTTGTGTAAATAAATAAATAAATCTTTTAAAAATATGTATTAAAAAAATTTATTTATTTACTTACACAGGCACTGGGCACAGTCAGAGGCGCGGGAGGGTGAGAGGATCCCCCAGAGCCAGAGCGGGGAGCAGAGCAGGCAGACTGACGAAGTACACTGCTGAGGGGAGCAGCGGGCACGGCAGGAGAGGTCTGCTGGCCAGGAGGGTTGCTCCAAGGCCCGCAGAGATCGAATGGCACTGCAGAGGCTGCAGACAGCTTCACAGCACTGCACTCAATCATCTGCGCCACCAGGGAGGCCCCAAACCCGAAGTTTTCTTTGGGGGAAAGCTGATAACTACAAACCCACTGCTTTATAAAACACAGGGAAGTTCAGGTTGTCTATGTCTTCTTTAGTGAGCTGTATAGTGTCTCTTGAGAAATCTGTTTAGTCTAAGTTGTTGAATTTACTGGCACAAAGTTGATCATATTCACCTTTTTTCTTTTTTTAACAGTGATGCCATTGCTCTCATCTGTGATACTGTGAATACTTTTTTTGTTGTTGTTCAATCTGGCCAAGATTCTATTATTGAAATCAAAGAATCAGCTTTTGGCTTTAATGATTCTACTTTTGTTATCTATTTTATTTTATTATTATTATTTTTTAAAGATTTATTTATTTACTTATACAAGCACTGGGTACAGTCAGAAGCGCGGGAGGGTGAGAGAATTTACAGGAGCCAGAGCGGGGAGCAGAGCAGGCTTCTAGAAGGACCGAAGGACACTGCTGAGGGGAGCCGCGGGCGGCAGGAGAGGTCTGCGCGCCACGTGGGACCCTCCCTCCGCCGGTGGCCGGGGAGCAGCCGGGGATCGAACAGGCGCTGCAGAGGCCGCGGGCAGCTTCGCCACCCAGCGCTCAGCCGCTGCGCCACCGCGGAGGCCCAATAAATAAATCTTTTTTTAAAAAAAAAAAAAGCCCGGGTCTCACTCTTGACGGCACAGTGGGCTGACACCCCTGTGGTGTATTTTCGGCCACTGGGCGGGTGGATGCGCCCCCGCCCCCGTGGGAAACCCACACAACTTGCAGCCGGGAGGGCACCCCGGGGGTGCGAGGCTGCAGCAGCCGTGACACAGGGGGGGCCGGGGGCTGCCGTTCCAATGGCTCTGGGCGCCCTCCGGGCTGGGCCCCGGGAGTCAGTTTCTGCCCCTGACCAATCCCTGCCCGCGCTGTCTCCCCTCGGGACAGCACCGCGGGGTGCGGCCGCCCCCCAGGATGGCCTGGTGGAGGTCGCGCTCTCAGTGGTGTCCACAGACACCCCTTCTCCAGTTAGGCCGTTTTTTTATTTAAGATTAACTTAGGCATAGAGGAGCCGGGGTGCAGGCCAGAGGTGCGGGGGTGAGAGGACTCCCCAGAGACGGGGGGAGCAGAACAGGCGGATCCCCGGAAACCCACTGCTGAGGGGAGACTGGAGAGTCTGCTGTGCCCCGAGGGTCACTCCCGCCGGGGATCGCCCTCCGGCCTCGGTGGTGACAGCCGGACACTCGCCGAGGCCGCAGGGAGGGCCGCGTTTTCGGGGTCCAGTGGACTCTTCTGTGGGACGCCGGTGCGCCCCGGAGGTGGCCAAGGAAAGGCGCTTTGGGGGCGAGTCATGCGCTTCCCGGGGCGCCCGGCCGTGGGGTTCGAGGGAACTGGGTTCGGCGCCCTGGCCCGGGCAAGTCACCGCCAAAAGGACGTTGGGGTCACCCGGGCCCCAACAGCGCTCGCGGCGGCCCGCCGGGTGGGGTGTGCGTGTCCCGGGCCGGCGCCCGGCCTGGCCCGGCAGCTCCCGTTTGAGCCGCGCGGCTGTTCCCGCCTTCGCGGGCCGGGCCGGGCCGGCGCGTGGGGCCCGCGCGGGGCAGCGGGGCGGGTGGTCGCGCGGGGGGGGCGACGCGCCGTCTGTTTAATTTATTTTGGGTTCGGGAGACGCTCAAGTCTGGGTTCTGGGAAGCGGTGGAGGCGCAGGCGGCGGACCGGCCCGGGGCTCCCCCACGCGGCGCGGCTCGGCTGGGGCCGGCGGGACCTGGTTCCTTCCGGGGGGCGGGGGCCGCGGGCCGCGTCCAGCCCGATCGCGGGTCCCGCGCCGTCGCCTCCCCGCGGGGGTGTCGTCTTAGGATGAGGATCCGTGGGGCGCCGGGGCGCGGGCCGGAGGGCGGGAGGGCGGGGTCTGGGGGGGCCGGCGCGGGGGGGGCCGGCGGGGTCGGGGGGGCCGGCGCGGGGCGGGGCGGGCGGCGCGGGGCGGGGCGGGGGCGGCGCGGGGCGCGGGCGGCGGGCGGCGGCCGCAGGGGGCGCTCGGGGGCGCGGGCAGGGGAAGCCGCTCCGGCCGGGCTTCCGGGGGGCGGGGCGGCGGCCGGGGCGCGGGTCCCCGTCGGTCCCGGGGCGCCCTGGCCGGGGCTGCGCGGCTCCTCCGCCCGGGGGGGCCCAGGTCGCCCCGCTCGGGCCCTGGCGCTGCTCGGGGCGTCGGGGCGCCCTCGTCTCTGCGGGGGGCCCGCGGGGCGCCCTCCCGGCCGCAACCCGAGGCCGGAGCCGCGCCGCGGGGCGCCAGGTGAGTCCCCCCGCCCGGGGCCCGCGCGGGGGGGGGCGGGGGGCCCTGGGGGGCCGGGCGGCCGCACCCGCAGACCCTGCGGGGACCGGGGCTCCCCCAGAAGCGGCCCTCGGGGGCGGGGCTCGCTCACTCGCGCCTGCGCTGCTGGGGGGCGGGGTTCACCTGCCTGTCGCGCGGCTGAACCCCTAAATCCCGGAGCGACGAGTTTGGCTTCTTTATTTATCCACGAACCGGGGCGCAGGCCAGAGCTGAGAGGACCCCGGAGACAGTGGGGGGCAGAGCGGGCGGAGCCCCTCGGGGGCGGCGGGGAGACCGGGGGTCCGCCGCGCCGCGTGGGCTGGGCCGGGGCCGGGGCGCTCGGCGCCCCCAGGAGGCCCCTGTTTGCTGGGACTCGGGGTTCGGGTGACGCTGCTGGCCGGAGTCCCTGGGTTTTGGGGCGAGCCTGCGTGGGGGGTGAGTGTCCTGCAGGCTTGGGCCTCGCTTGGACGCCGTGTGTCTGGGGGGCTGTGCGCCCCGTTTCGGCCCCTCTCCGCGGCGGGTCGGTCTGAGCCCGCGTCCCGGTGCCGCGTGTGCGCGGCCGTCGTGGCCTCGGGGTTCCGCGGCGCGTGTGCTGCGCCCCCCCTTTCTCCCCCCCCGCCCCGCCCTTGCGTCTGTCCCCCTCTGGGCGGCCTTGTCCCCCTCCCGGCTTCGGGGCGCTGCTGCTTCTCCCAGTTCTTTGGGGTGAGCCCGGGGCTCACCTGCCGCCCCTGTGTCTCCGCTGAGGCCCGGCCCACCCCGCGCGGGGGTCCCGGCCCCCCGGCGGTCCCCCCAGTCTCCCTGGTCCCCCCGTCTCCCCGGTTCTCCCCCCGTCCCCCTGTTCCTCCCGGCCCCCCGTCCCCCCGGTCTCCCCGGTCCCCCCCCGGTCCACCTGTTCCTCCCGGTCCCCCCCGTCCCCCCAGTCTCCCTGGTCCCCCTGTTCCTCCCGGCGCCCCCCCCGTCCCCCCAGTCTCCCCGGTCACCCCCCGTCCCCCTGTTCCTCCCGTCCCCCACGGTCTCCCCGGTCCCCCCCCCGTCCCCCCAGCCTCCCCGGTCCCCCCCCGTCCCCCTGTTCCTCCTGGTCTCCCCCCCCGCCCCGTCCCCCGGTTCCTCCCGCCCCCTCCCCGTCCCCCCAGTCTCCCCGGCCCCCCCTGGCCCCCTGTTCCTCCCGGCCCCCACCCCGTCCCCCGGTCTCCCCCGTCCCCCCGGTCCCCCGGTTCCTCCCGGCCCCCCTTCCCCCCAGTCTCCCCGGCCCCCCTGGCCCCCTGTTCCTCCCGGCCCCCCCCCCGTCCCCCGGTCTCCCCGTCCCCCCGTCCCCCGGTCCCCCGGTTCCTCCCGGCCCCCTTCCCCCAGTCTCCCCGGCCCCCCCTGGCCCCCTGTTCCTCCCGGCCCCCCCCGTCCCCCGGTCTCCCCGTCCCCCCCCCGTCCCCCTGTTCCTCCCGGCCCCCCTTCCCCCCAGTCTCGCCGGTCCCCCTCCCCCCCGTCCCCCTGTTCCTCCCGGTCCCCCCGCCCTCCTAGTCCCCCTGTTCTTCCCGGTCCCCCTTTGCCCCCTGGTCCTCCTGGTTCCCTGGTCCTCTCGGTCCCCCTGGTCCCCACCCCGGTCCCCCGGCCCCCCGGTCCCCCGGCGGCCTCGCGGGGCGTCTGGCCCCTGCTCGCTCCGGGGCGGGTGTCCCCGCGGCTGTGGCCGGGCCCCGCCCGCTGCGGCGTCTCAGCCTCTCCCGTGCGGGGTGGGGGGCTGCTCCGGCCTGGGGCGCGTGGGGGTGGGGGCGCCCGGGGACCCCGCGGGGGCGAGGCTGTGGCGACCCGGGGTCCCGAGCCTCCGTCCCGGGGACCGGCGGGCCCAGCTGGTTTGCCAGAGGCCGTCGAGGGGAGCCCTTGCCCCGGCCCCCCACTTCTGCCCGGAGGCCAGGCCTCGCCGCCCAGGCTTCGCGTGGGGCCTGGTCCGGCCCCGCGAGGCCCCCGTGCTGGCGCCCCCGTTCCCGCCCGCCCCGCCGGGGTTCCCGGCTCACACCCTGCGGGGCCCCCGCCCGGCCCTGGGCTCCCCCTGGGCCCCCTGGCCCCGCCCGGCCGGGGAGCCCCGAGCCGGGCCCCGGGAGGGACAGGCCAGCGGCGGCCGCGGGCGGGGCTGCCCCGAAGGCCACGGGGGCCCCTCACATGGGCCGAGGCGCCCCAACACAGAGAAGCCGCGGGCTGGGGGGCGGCGGCCGCAAGGGGGTGCGAGGCCATCGGGTCAGACGGCGGCGTCCCCTGGACCGGCTGCCGCGCCCCGCCCCGCGCACCCCGCGTCCATGCGGGGCTTGGGGGGCGCCTCTCCCGGCTGGGCCGGGTGGGACCCCCCAGCGTGGGCCTGGGGGTCACGGGGCGGGGGGGGTGCGGGGCCGGCAGGGGGTGGCGGATCGTGGGCCCCGCGGAGGACCGGAGTCCAGGTGAGCACCGCCCCCCCCCCCCCGCATCCCCCCTTTCCCGCCCCACCCCCTCCCAGCTTTCCCGCCTGGCTCCGCCCCCCCCCCCGCAGTCTCTGCCCCCCCCCGCCCCCCGCAGTCTCTGCCCCCCCCGCCCCCCGCAGTCTCTGCCCCCCGCCCCCCCCAGCGGCGCAGGTCGCAGGAAGGCGCGGGGCGCAGAGGAAGCGGCTTTATTTAAAGTCCCCGCGAGGGGCAGAGGCTGGGGGGGGGGGCCCCCCCTGTCCCAGCCAGGCCCAGACCCAACAGCCCCCCGGCCTCGCGGGCCCCACGGGGGGGACGGGGACCCGGATGGGGCGGTCCCCCCACCTCTCCCGCCACCCCCTCCACCCTCACCCCCCCTCCACCCCCCTCACCCCCTTGGCTGTGTCATATCCTATATGCCCCTTCCGCCCCCTCCCCCCACCTCCCCCCACCTCCCCCTCCCCCCACCTCCCCCCACCTCCCCCTCCCCCCACCTCCCTCGCCCCTCCCCCTCGCCCCGCCCTCGCCCCGCCCCTCCTCCCTCGCCCCGCCCCTCCTCCCTCGCCCCGCCTCCCTCGCGCCTCCCTCGCCCCCTCCCTCGCCCCCTCCCTCGCCCCCTCCCTCGCCCCGCCTCCCTCGCCCCCTCCCTCGCCCCGCCTCCCTCGCCCCCTCCCTCGCCCCTCCTCCCTCGCCCCCTCCCTCGCCCCTCCTCCCTCGCCCCGCCTCCCTCGCCACCTCCCTCGCCCCTCCCTCGCCCCGCCTCCCTCGCACCCTCCCTCGCCCCGCCTCCCTCGCCCCGCCTCCCTCGCCCCCCTCCCTCGCCCCTCCCTCGCCCCTCCTCCCTCGCCCCCTCCCTCGCCCCGCCTCCCTCGCCCCTCCTCCCTCGCCCCGCCTCCCTCGCCCCGCCTCCCTCGCCCCCTCCCTCGCCCCCTCCTCCCTCGCCCCGCCTCCCTCGCCCCTCCCTCGCCCCGCCTCCCTCGCCCCGCCTCCCTCGCCCGCCTCCCTCGCCCCTCCCCTCGCCCCGCCTCCCTCGCCCCACCTCCCTCGCCCCACCTCCCTCGCCCCTCCTCCCTCGCCCCTCCTCCCTCGCCCCCTCCCTCGCCCCTCCCTCGCCCTCCTCCCTCGCCCCCTCCCTCGCCCCTCCTCCCTCGCCCCTCCTCCCTCGCCCCGCCTCCCTCGCCCCCTCCCTCGCCCCTCCTCCCTCGCCCCCTCCCTCGCCCCCTCCCTCGCCCCGCCTCCCTCGCCCCCTCCCTCGCCCCACCTCCCTCGCCCCTCCTCCCTCGCCCCGCCTCCCTCGCCCCTCCCTCGCCCCGCCTCCCTCGTCCCCTCCCTCGCCCCTCCTCCCTCGCCCCCTCCCTCGCCCCTCCTCCCTCGCCCCGCCTCCCTCGCCCCTCCTCCCTCGCCCCGCCTCCCTCGCCCCCTCCCTCGCCCCGCCTCCCTCGTCCCCTCCCTCGCCCTCTCCTCCCTCGTCCCCTCCCTCGCCCCGCCTCCCTCGTCCCCTCCTCGCCCCACCTCCCTTGCCCCCTCCCTCGCCCCTCCTCCCTCGCCCCCTCCCTCGCCCCACCTCCCTCGCCCCACCTCCCTCGACCCCTCCCTCGCCCTCCTCCCTCGCCCCTCCTCCCTCGCCCCCTCCCTCGCCCCGCCTCCCTCGCCCCACCTCCCTCGCCCTCCTCCTCGCCCCCTCCCTCGCCCGCCTCCCTCGTCCCCTCCCGCCCCGCCTCCCTCGCCCCCTCCCTCGCCCCTCCTCCCTCGCCCCACCTCCTCGCCCCTCCTCCCTCGCCCCGCCTCCCTCGCCCCCTCCTCGCCCCGCCTCCCTCGTCCCTCCCTCGCCCCTCCTCCCTCGTCCCCTCCCTCGCCCCGCCTCCCTCGCCCCCCCCTCGCCCCGCCTCCCTCGTCCCCTCCTCGCCGCTCCCCGCCCACCTCCTCGCCCCGCCTCCCTCGCCCCTCCCTCGCCCCCTCCCTCGCCCCGCCTCCCTCGTCCCCTCCCTCCCCTCCTCCCTCGCCCCACCTCCCTCGCCCCTCCTCCCTCGCCCCGCCTCCCTCGCCCCCTCCTCGCCTCCTCCCGCCTCCTCCCTCGTCCCTCCTCGCCCTCCTCCCCGCCCCGTCCTCGCCCCTCCCTCGCCCCTCCTCCCTCGCCCCCTCCCTCGCCCCCTCCCTCGCCCCGCCTCCCTCGTCCCCTCCCTCGCCCCTCCTCCTCGTCCCTCCCTCGCCCTCCTCCCTCGCCCCTCCCTCGCCCCACCTCCCTCGCCCCCTCCCTCGCCCCTCCGCCCTCGCCCCCTCCGCCCCACCTCCCTCGCCCCACCTCCCTCGCCCCCTCCCTCGCCCCTCCTCCCTCGCCCCTCCTCCCTCGCCCCCTCCTCGCCCCGCCTCCCCGCCCCGTCTCCCCCCTCCCTCGCCCGCCTCCCTCGCCCTCCTCGCCCCGCCCCTCGCCCCCTCCCTCACCCTCCTCCCTCGTCCCCTCCCTCGCCCCTCCTCCCTCGCCCCCGCCTCCCTCGTCCCCTCCCTCGCCCCTCCTCCCTCGCCCTCCCTCGCCCCTCCTCCCTCGCCCCGCCTCCCTCGTCCCCTCCCTCGCCCCTCCTCCCTCGTCCCTCCCTCGCCCCTCCTCCCTCGTCCCCCCTCGCCCCGCCTCCCTCGCCCCCTCCCCTCGCCCCGCCTCCCTCGTCCCCTCCCTCGCCCGCCTCCCTCGCCCCCTCCTCGCCCCGCCTCCCTCGTCCCCTCCCTCGCCTCCTCCCCTCGCCCCCTCCTCCCTCGTCCCTCCCTCGCCCCTCCTCCCTCGCCCCCTCCCTCGCCCCGCCTCCCTCGTCCCCTCCCTCGCCCCGCCTCCCTCGCCCCTCCCTCGCCCTCCTCCCTCGCCCCACCTCCCTCGCCCCTCCCTCCTCGCCCGCCTCCCTCGCCCTCCCTCGCCCGCCTCCCTCGTCCCTCCTCGCCCTCCCCCTCGTCCCTCCCTCGCCCCGCCTCCCTCGCCCTCCTCGCCCCGCTCCCTCGTCCCCTCTCGCCCGCCTCCCTCGCCCCACCTCCCTCGCCCCGCCTCCCTCGCCCCTCCCTCGTCCCCTCCCTCGCCCCTCCTCCCGCCCCCTCCCTCGCCCCACCTCCCTCGCCCCCTCCCTCGCCCCTCCTCCCTCGCCCCCTCCCTCGCCCACCTCCCTCGCCCCACCTCCCTCGCCCCTCCTCCTCGCCCCCTCTCGCCCCTCCTCCCTCGCCCCTCCTCCCTCGCCCCTCCCTCGCCCCGCCTCCCTCGCCCCGCCTCCCTCGCCCCTCCCTCGCCCCGCCTCCCTCGCCCCCTCCCTCGCCCCCTCCCTCGCCCCCTCCCTCACCCTCCTCCCTCGTCCCTCCCTCGCCCCTCCTCCCTCGCCCCCTCCTCCCTCGTCCCCTCCCTCGCCCCTCCTCCCTCGCCCCTCCCTCCCCTCTCCCCTCGCCCCGCCTCCCTCGTCCTCCCTCGCCCCTCCTCCCTCGTCCCCTCCCTCGCCCCTCCTCCCTCGTCCCCTCCCTCGCCCCGCCTCCTCGCCCCCTCCCTCGCCCGCCTCCCTCGTCCCCTCCCTCGCCCCGCCTCCCTCGCCCCCTCCCTCGCCCCGCCTCCCTCGCCCCCCCCTCGCCCCGCCTCCCTCGTCCCTCCCTCGCCCCTCCTCCCTCGCCCCACCTCCCTCGCCCCTCCTCCCTCGCCCCGCCTCCCTCGCCCCCTCCCTCGCCCCTCCTCCCTCGCCCCCTCCTCCCTCGTCCTCCCTCGCCCCTCCTCCCTCGCCCCCTCCCTCGCCCCTCCTCCCTCGCCCCGCCTCCCTCGTCCCCTCCCTCGCCCCTCCTCCCTCGTCCCCTCCCTCGCCCCTCCTCCCTCGCCCCCTCCCTCGCCCCACCTCCCTCGCCCCCTCCCTCGCCCCTCCTCCCTCGCCCCCTCCCTCGCCCCACCTCCCTCGCCCCACCTCCCTCGCCCCCTCCCTCGCCCCTCCTCCCTCGCCCCTCCTCCCTCGCCCCCTCCCTCGCCCCGCCTCCCTCGCCCCGCCTCCCTCGCCCCTCCCTCGCCCCGCCTCCCTCGCCCCCTCCCTCGCCCCGCCTCCCTCGCCCCCTCCCTCGCCCCCTCCCTCGCCCCCTCCCTCACCCCTCCTCCCTCGCCCCCTCCCTCGCCCCTCCTCCCTCGCCCCTCCCTCGCCCCACCTCCCTCGCCCCCTCCCTCGCCCCTCCTCCCTCGCCCCCTCCCTCGCCCCACCTCCCTCGCCCCACCTCCCTCGCCCCCCTCCCTCGCCCCTCCTCCCTCGCCCCGCCTCCCTCGCCCCCTCCCTCGCCCCTCCTCCCTCGCCCCGCCTCCCTCGCCCCCTCCCTCGCCCCTCCTCCCTCGCCCCACCTCCCTCGCCCCCTCCCTCGCCCCTCCTCCCTCGCCCCCTCCCTCGCCCCTCCTCCCTCGCCCCTCCTCCCTCGCCCCGCCTCCCTCGCCCCCTCCCTCGCCCCGCCTCCCTCGCCCCAACCTCCACCTCCCTCTCCCTCGCCCCTCCCCCTCCCTCTCCCTCTCCCCCCTCTCTCCCCTTCCCTTTCCCCCTCTCCCCCCTCCCTTGCCCCACCTCCTTCTCCCCCTCCCTAGCCCCCCTCCATCACCCCCTCCCTCGCCCACCTCCCTCTCCCCCTCTCTCCCCTTCCCTTTCCCCCTCTCCCCCCTCCCTTGCCCCACCTCCTTCTCCCCCTCCCTAGCCCCCTCCATCACCCCCCTCCCTCGCCCCACCTCCCTCTCCCCCCTCCTCCCTCCCTGCTCAGTGTGTGCTGTGCCCTCTGTGTTGTGTATCTGTTGTGGGTCCCCCCACCCCGGAGACGCCCTCTGAGCAGGTCACTGGGGTCCTGGGAGCACTGGGGGGGGGCGCAGGCACCAGGGGGGTCTCGCTCGGTCATGGGCTGGTCTTGGCTGCTGGGCAGGGCTGGGGCATCCGGGCCTCTGTGTCCTGCTGAGCGACTGGAGGCGGTGGGGACGGGGCCGGAGCGACGGGGGGCGTCGGGGCCTCTGTGTCCTGGTGCGATGGGGGGCGTCGGGGCCTCTGTGTCCCGGTGCGACGGGGGGCGTCGGGGCCTCTGTGTCCCGGTGCGACGGGGGGCGTCGGGGCCTCTGTGTCCCGGTGCGACGGGGGGCGTTGGGGCCTCTGTGTCCCGGTGCGACGGGGGGCGTCGGGGCCTGTGTCCTGGAGCAACTTGGGGCGTCGGGCCTCTGTGTCCTGGTGCGACGGGGGGCTTCAAAAGCTGCTGACAGTGCCTTGCTGGGCGCTGTAAGGGATGGGGTGAAGCTGTAACGGGGGCCCCCACGAAAAGGAAGTTCCAGGTTCCTGCACCCCAAGGGCAGTGGCTCCGAGCAGGGGAGACGCTGGAGAGGAGCCGGAGGCGGCTGCGGAGCCGAGACGCGGGAGAAGCGGCGCTGGCCTCTGGGCCTGGACACTTACCCCCGGGGGGGGGGGGACTCTGGGGCCAGGTCTGGAGACCCCGCGCCTCGGTGAGGCCCCGGCCGTAATAAAGCTCCTTCCCCTGAAGGTCTGTGTGTTCTGTCTCGACGCGGCGGAGAGCCTTGGAGCCGGCAGGTGTGGGGGCTCTGGGTGCCCCTCCCTGCCCTGTCACAAAAGGGGGGCCGTCAGCCTTTCCTCTCAGCCCCACAGCCTGGCGGGCGCCCTCCTCAGAGGGTGTGAAGGGGGTGACTTTCCCATCCCCTAGAAGAGCACCGGGGAGAGGGGCGGGGCCTCCCGAGAGGGTCCCCGGGGCGGGGCGGGGGCATCTCCGCGGGGTCTCGGCTCTGGGCCTGTGGCTGCGGCTGCTCCGGGGCGGACACGCCGAGGCTCAGCGGCCCCGCAGACCCGCAGGCCGGCCGGGTGGTGTCCAGGAAGAGCCGCCTGCTCCTGCTGGACGTGGCCCCTCCAGACTCCGAGGCCAACCGCTGACCCCCGCCGCACTATGGGGGACCGGGGGGCCCAGCTGCTGGGGCGAACGTGCTGGGGTGGCTGCTTTGCTCACCGTGTCCCCAACACCCCCCGCCCCAGTCTCCGCGGGGCGCGGCCCACGCTCTGCTGCTCTTCCGGGGCCCGGCGGGCACCCCCACCCCGCCCTGCCTACCTCGCGCAGGTGGCCACGCCGGTTTCGGGATGCGCTCGGCCAAGCCGTCCTCACTGCCCGCGCCGGCCGCCCAGCACCCGCGGCCCAGGTCTCCTCAGGCCACCCAGAGTGGCCGCGTCGCACCCCCCAGAGCTGGCTGCGGGGAGGAGCAGGTGCTCTCGGCCCGCACAGGCGGCCCCACCCTAGTGACCCCGCAGGACCTGGCCCCAGATGCCAAGCGGCACCGGCACCTGCGGACACAGCCTGCTGCTGCAGTCAGTGGTGCCCGCTCTCCCGGAGTGCTGCTGCCCTGGCCCGTCCGGCAGCGACCAGCCTCTGCCTCATGCCACTCTGAGCCGCGACTTCTCTCCCCACCAAGACGCGCCCCTTGCAGTCTTGCCCGGGAGCCCAGACGTCCAGTCCTGACTCGGTCCCCTTGGGCGCAGCGAGCCCGGGTCAGCCGGTGCCCCGACCTGTGCCCAGCATCCCCACGGGCCTCTCTGCCCCTCGCCCTCCGAGTGTCCCAGCCAGTGCGACGGGCGCAGGGTTCCATGCTGGCTTCAGGCACTCAGCAGAGTTGCTGCATGGCCTGCGGTGCAGCCGGGGTCACTGTGGGGAGCTCTGTCCCCGGACCAGACAGCCCCGCCCCCGGCCGAGACTGCAGAGCTCACCCTGGCGAAAGGCCTGGGGGACGCGGGCTCGGGCGATGCTCCAGCTGCAGCTGGCAGAGTCCTCGTGGTCCGGTGCCGCCAGGAACGACCGTCCTCGGGGGAGGGACAGGCGAGTGGGGGGGTCCCTACAGAATGAGAGTGACGTC
This sequence comes from Talpa occidentalis, assembly GCF_014898055.3. NCBI lineage: Eukaryota > Metazoa > Chordata > Mammalia > Eulipotyphla > Talpidae > Talpa > Talpa occidentalis. The sequence continues at coordinate 85,657,525 of NW_023601653.1, forward strand.
GGGGAGGGGGTGAGCCAAGCGGCCCCAGCACCTCCCAGGGTCTCCGGCTCCTCCCGTGAGTCCACCCCGAGTGATGGTTGGAACTTACGGCCGCCTGCGCGGTGCGCAGCCACGGCGGCGTCCTCACGGCCGTGTGACGTTCCACAGAGGAAACACGCTGCAGCCTGCTCGCTGGTCTGCTGCTGTGGCTGCCCCGGGAGGGGGTGTGGCCACCATGTGCGGGTAGGAGGGGGGCGGGGCACACCCCACACCCTGTCCGTGCTGCCCCCCGGCTGGGCCGGCTGGGAGCCAGGAGTGGCTGTGACTTGCATCTGGAGGAAGAGCCATGACAACAAGGGGTTGGCTGTTTGGGTGTCTTCTCTCCTAAAGTGCTGAAGTGTCTTGCCTGTGTGTGTGGGTGTGGTGTGTGTGGTGTGTGGTGTGGGTGTATGTTGTGTGTGTATGGTGTGGTGTGGGTGTGTGGGTGTGGTGTGTGGGTGTGGGTGTGGTGTGGTGTGGGTGTGTGTGGTGTGTGTGGGGTGTGGGTGTGGTGTGTGTGGTGTGGGTGTGTGGTGTGTGGGTGTGGTGTGTGTGGTGTGGGTGTGGTGTGGTGTGGGTGTATGTTGTGTGTGTATGGTGTGGTGTGGGTGTGTGGGTGTGGTGTGGTGTGGGTGTGGTGTGGTGTGGGTGTGTGTGGTGTGTGTGGGGTGTGGGTGTGGTGTGTGTGGTGTGGGTGTGTGGTGTGTGGGTGTGGTGTGTGTGGTGTGGGTGTGGTGTGGTGTGGGTGTATGTTGTGTGTGTATGGTGTGGTGTGGGTGTGTGGGTGTGGTGTGGTGTGGGTGTGGTGTGGTGTGGGTGTGTGTGGTGTGTGTGGGGTGTGGGTGTGGTGTGTGTGGGTGTGGGTGTGTGGTGTGTGGGTGTGGTGTGTGTGGTGTGGGTGTGGTGTGGTGTGGGTGTATGTTGTGTGTGTATGGTGTGGTGTGGGTGTGTGGGTGTGGTGTGGTGTGGGTGTGGTGTGGTGTGGGTGTGTGTGGTGTGTGTGGGGTGTGGGTGTGGTGTGTGTGGTGTGGGTGCGTGGTGTGTGGGTGTGGTGTGTGTGGTGTGGGTGTGGTGTGGTGTGGGTGTATGTTGTGTGTGTATGGTGTGGTGTGGGTGTGTGGGTGTGGTGTGGTGTGGGTGTGGTGTGGTGTGGGTGTGTGTGGTGTGTGTGGGGTGTGGGTGTGGTGTGTGTGGTGTGGGTGTGTGGTGTGTGGGTGTGGTGTGTGTGGTGTGGGTGTGGTGTGGTGTGGGTGTATGTTGTGTGTGTATGGTGTGGTGTGGGTGTGTGGTGTGTGTGGTGTATATGTTGTGTGTGTATTGTGTGTGTGGTGTGTGTGTGGTGTGTGTGTGTGCGTGTGGCGTGTGGTGTGTGTGTGGTGTGTGGTGTGTGTGTGGTGACTGTATCAACCCCCACAGCTGCTGTGCCTGAAAGGAAACCCCCCCCAATGAAAGCACTTACGAAGGGGAACAGGCTGGCGCCCCCATCTGATGAGGGGCTCGTCCTCGAAGCCGCACGGGTCCCTCATCCTCTGCAACAACAAAGAAGCCAAAGACCCAAATGAAGCGGCGCAAAGCACGGCCCTGGGGACAGACCGGATGGGGGGGCGGGAGCGGGGACACATGGAGCCCCGCTGAGCTCCCGCCCTGGGGCCCACGCCCGGCAGGGTGTGCACAGGAGCCGCAGCCTTGCGGGGTGGCGGCCGGCCCAGCCGCGAGGCACACGGCATGAGGCGCGTCCCGGATGTCACCACGGGATGGCGCCGGCCGGCCTGCGCGTGGCGGGGGCCCAAAGGCCAACAGCGCCAGCAGGGAAGGCTCCCCCACGCCCGCCGCAGCAGCGCTGTGGACAGCAGCCCCCTGCTCCCGGGGCCCTCCCCTCCGTCCCTTCTCCCGGCCCCCTCCTGCCCAGGCCTCTCCCCCAGCCCCCCGCCCTGCAGCGCTTGCACCGGGTCTCCCCAGACAGGTGCCTCACCCCCTTTCTGAGGCTGTCTATCGGGGTCCCCTGCCCCGTCCCCAGTGGCGTTTGTCTCCTCAGGGAAGGGCACGAGCCCATACCCGTTGGGGGGTGGCCCTGGTCAGACACGCCCAGTCGCGGGGAGGGAACAGCAGTGCAGAAATCCTCGCGAAGCGTCAACAGACCAGACTCACCCACCCATGGAAGAATCGTGTCCAGGGATGCAAGGAGCCTGGGGCCAGACTCAGCACCTCCTCCTGACACAAGCCCTCAGCACTCCGCCTCGCGGGGTAAACCCCACCCAGAGCGGAGGGGTGAGAGAACCCGACAGCCCTCCTGCGAGATCAGGACACGACCAGGACCGCGCCCTCGCCACCGCCGCTCCGCAGGGCACCGACAGCATCTATTCAGCAGAGTCAATGCCTCAAAGTAAATGTAACGGAAGAAGAAGCCGTGAAAGACCCGCGCTGTCAACCCCAGGACGCGGCTGCGGGAAACGGGAAGGCGCACGCGCCTGGAGAGCGCCCTGCGCGCAGCCTGGAAGAAGGGACATTGTTAACATGGCTACAGACCTTCCCCGCAGACTCAAGGCAACCCCGAGCACAGGGTCCCTGGCGTTCTCGAAATAAACAGAGCCGGCTTCCCCGAAATTCACACGGCGCCGCGCAAGAGCACGAGGAACCGAAGCGACGCTGGCGGGAGCAGAACACCAGCATCGCGTTTGCAGAATTCAGATTATACTGCAGACCTACAGCCATCAGCACGGCGCGGCAGCGCCATCAGGACACACGGCGACAAACGACGGAGAGCTCGTTGTAGGAAGTGATTTACAGGCGTGAGGGCCAGCAATGGCGCAAGGAAAGCTCTCCAATACACGCCGCTGGGAAGCCGAACGGCCACGTGCAAGAGAGCAGACCTAGACACTCTCTCACACCACACACAATTTCACTCACATGGACGTGAACGTAAGACCCGAGAGCACAGGAGACGTAGAGGACAGAGGCAAACACTCCACCACATCTGCCTCAGCGACGTCTTTGGGGAGACAAAAGCAAAAATACATGGCGCGGCTGACGACAAGCTAGAAATCTCCGCCGGATTTTTAGGGCGGGAAGTAGCCGGCCGTGGAGAAGGCAACCGAGGGGGCCCACAATGCAGGACCCTGTGGGACGCGCACCCCACGCCACCTGGGCGGATCAGGAGCAGGTCCGGGTGGAAGTGACGCCCGAGCTGAGGACCGACGGGGGTCCGAGGCTTGAGGTGGTGGGGGGAAGGAGGCCCGCACAGGCACGCCCGCTTTGCTGCGTGGACTGTTATTTGGGGCACCGGCGATTCCTGGCTTGGAGGAGGCCTAAGCGAAGACAGAATGCGGAGGGAAGTGGCAGAGAAAGAGTCCCGGAAAGAGGCGCGCAAGCCCGGGAGGGAGGGGTGAGCCCCAACAGTTCAGAGCTGTCCTGTCTCCACAGACCATTGCACACGGCTCGCCAGGAGTCAAGTGCAGCAGAGGCCCCCGGCCCGCAGGTGCACATGGCTCACCTGGCCGCAGGACAGCGGGCGGGTGCTGCAGAGGCACAAGCAGCGGCACGTTTTCTGGAAATTCTATCCTGTTGCAGGCACCAAATACAAATTATCAGTGAAACCAAGAGACCAGACATAAGACTAAAAATACAGATCTTGGGCCTCCCCGGAGGCGCAGCGGTTGAGCGCTGGGTGGCGAAGCTGCCCACGGCCTCTGCGACGCAGGTTCGATCCCCGGCTGCTCCCCGGCCACTGGAGGAGGGTCCCCCATGGCGCGCAGACCTCTCCTGCCGCCCGCTGCTCCCCTCAGCAGTGTCCTTGGGTCCTTCTGCCTGCTCTGCTCCCCGCTCTGGCTCTGGTGAATCCTCTCACCCTCCCGCGCTTCTGACTGTGCCCAGTGCTTGTATAAACAAAACAAACAAACAAACAAATAAATAAATAAAGCATGCCTCTATAAAATAAATAAATAAATAAAATTGAAAAATAAATAAATAAAGTATGTTTAAAATAAATAAATAATGAAAGCACAGATCTTAACATTGCGGACACTGACGGTTTCAGGGAAACGCAGTCACTGGCTCGTGCGCGCCAGGAAAGATGGGCGGTTTCAAGGAGCGCGGAGGTGTATAAACTGAGTGAGAATAAAATAAGCAAAAGCGAGACTTCCGCAGCTGGGTCCAACAGCACCTGGGGCCGAGAGGCCTCCCGAGCGGGGGGCAGGAATCGAGCCGCGGAGACACCAGAGAAGCACCAGGGCGCGCCCAGGGCGCGGCGGCAGCTGCGGGAGCCGAGGGGACACGGCGGCGGACCCATGGTGAGAGGATCACGAGTGGCACTTTTCCAAGATATCGGCTCCCGGTTTTAAAAAGCTCTGCGCAGATGCAAACAGACAGAAGGGAAAGCCCGGAACATCAGCCTCGCGCTGCACTCGAGAGCAAGCACTCCTCGGGCTGGAGCCGAGCGTCCCCGCGCCCCCTGGGCCGCGAGCGGCCGGGAAGCCGAGGGGAGCAGCAGGGCCGCGCCCGGTAAAGGTCGACCCTCAGGCCCTGCCGAGAAAACGCCCTCCAAGGTAAACAAATAAATCTTTAAAAAAAGGAAACACAAAATAAGGCCCTTCGCAGAAAAACGGAAACGCCGCACCAGCTCCGAGTCGGGCTCTCGCAAAAACGGTTCGAGCCCGAGGCGCAGGGGCTGGGGAGGGACCCCGCGGTCAGTCCGGGACCCCGCGGCGGGGAGCCCCACTCGGCCGTGACGAAGGGGACCCCGACACGCGCGGCGCTGGGGGCTGGCGTGGGGCGGCAGAGCGTGGACGGCTCCGGACGGCGTCCCGCGTGGGGCCGAAGGGAAAAGGCAGAAGGACAGACGACCCACCCCAGCACGCCCGACGCCCGCGGCAGGACGGAGGCGCCGGGCGGGGAGGCCGGGCCCCGGGGCGGACAGCGCGGGCGCCCTCGGGCCGGCCCAGGACGGTCCACTCCAGCCCCGAGCCGGACCGGCGGCCCCACCCCGCGGCCCCGGGGGCGCGAAGGCCGAGCCCTCGGAGGGCGGGTGCGGGGCTGGGGCGGCCGCGGCCGGGATGCGGGGCGCCCGGGGCCCCCGGGGCTCGCTCCGAGCACAAGTGGGGTCCGGCGGGCAGGCCCGCGCCCGGCCCCGCCGCGGCGGCTCCTACCTGCGCGGCCCCGCGGCGGGCGGGCGGCAGCGGCGCCTCCGGGGGCCTGGGCGGGTCCGGCGTCCGGCCGGGCCGGGCCGGGGCCGCCGGGCGCGCTGGCAGTTTCGGGGCGCGGGGAGCCCAGGCGCGGGGGGCGGGGGAGGCCGGCGGGGTCAGGCCCGGCCGGGCCTCGGCTCGGGGCGCGGCCTGCGGGGCGGGGCGGGCGGCGCATGCGCTCCTGCCGGCCGGCGCGGGGCGTCCACGGGCCGCGGGTCAGCGCTGGCCGCGCCGGGCCCTCCGCGGGGGCTGCTGGACGCCGGCGCCCGGCCGCCTCTGGAGACGGTGCGCCGCCCCAGGGACCCCCTCGCCTGGGCTCGGGCGCGTCTGGGGCGCAGCCCGGGCCGCCCGGCCCCCCTCGGCTCGCCCCTCCGCCGACCGCCGCCCCCAGCCCGAAGCGGCGATTTCCCCCTCGCGGCGCGGCCCGGCCCGGGCTCCCAATCGCCGCGCCCGGGGGGCCCGTGGGCCGGCGGCCCCGCGCTGGCCACGACGCGCGGAGGACGAGCGCAGAGACGCTCGCGGCCTGCGCACCCCGCCCGGCCGCCCCGGCGCTCCCCGGGCGGGGCTGCAGCGGGGTGGGGGCGCCGCGCCCCAGACCGGGCGTCCTCAAGGGCCGGAGGAGCCTGGGGGCTCTGCCGCCCTAGGGGCCCCGGGGCCGGACACCCGGGGGGCCAGGCTGGGCCTGGGCAGAGCGCAGGCGCCTCCCGGAGCCTCGCGGGGGCGCCCCGGGCCCGCGGTCCCCCCACCTCCCGCGGAGGAGCCCCCGCTGCTCTGCGCCCCCAACCTCGTGCTCCTGAGTTGGCACCTGCAGCCCCGAGACGCGCGTCCTGGGCCCCCCGAGGGCAGCTGCGCCCTCGCGTGTCCCCCCGGCCCCCCCGTGGCCGCGCACGGCAGGGACAGGCTCCGGGCGCAGGGAAAGTCCAGGCTCGCGTTTATTTTTGGGTTTTTTGATGAACAAACGTCAGTAGAAACGCGCGGGGAACGAGCCCTCCCGGCAGCCCCGCGAGTCCCCGGGGGGCGTCGCCCGAGGCCGGCCCGGGAGGCTCCGGAGCCGCGGGGGGGGGGGGGCTTTTCCGTGGCCCGCGGCTAAGGCGCGGGGGGGGGGGGGGCTCGGCCCGCGAGCACCCGGGGCGCCGGGGCCAGCACCCCTCGAATGGCGCCGTCTACACCAGCGGGAATCCAGTCCGAAGGCGGACGCCCTCCTGTGCCGGGCCGGCCGCGCCCGCTCGAGGACAGGCGCCGCGGAAGCGCCGCGTTGAAAGTGGTGACTGTGAACGGCCGCCGGCGTCCCGCGGGCCGGGGAGTCCGAGGCAAAACCAGTTTGCGCTGCCCCGGGACGGGACGCCGCCCCCGCGCGGGGCTCCGGGCGCTCAGATCTGCGTCTGCAGCGCGGGGGGCGCGGGCGGCGCGGGGGGCGCGGGCGGCGAGTAGGGCGGCGGCGCGGGGGCCGGCTTGAGGCCGCGCGCGCGCATGTAGGTCAGGAACTGCTCGGGGATCTCGGCCAGCACGTCCTTGGCCAGGCGCGCCATGCTCAGCACGTGGTTCCCGCCGCGGTCCACGTAGTCCCTGAAGGGCACGAACTGGCGGGCGGGAGGCACAGGTGAGCGGGGGCGAGGGGAGCCCCGGGGAGCGGGGAGGGGAGCTGGGGGCGGGCCCAGGGAGCCCAGAGGAGGTGGACAGGGAAGGCGGGGCGAGACCCGGGCGCTTTCAGCTCAACCTCCTGGGGGCTCCCCGGTGGCCCCTCTGAGATCTTTGGGGGCCCGGCAGGCGGAGTCAGGGGTTCTGACGTGGCCGAGACACAGCGCGGGCCGCAGAGAGGAGTGTCCACGGCTTGGCTCTGCCCTTCATGATGCTCTGGGCCCGCGGGGGCACCCCACGCCCTGCGGGAGGTCGGGGCTCCCGGGCGCGGGGGGCCAGACATGCAGGATGCACCTGCACCTCCATCTGGGGTCCGGTCTGGGCCACCGCGGATGGGGTGCAGACCCCACAGAGCCCTCGCTGGGCCCAGGCCTCCCCTCGCCAGCCAGGCTGCCCAGCCCCACGGCAGGCTCAGGCCGAACTCGCCCTCAGGTACATCTTTTTAAGTCGGCTGCAGCCTGAGACGTGCTTGTGCCGCCGCTGCAGCCGCTCGGGTGCCCAGCACAGGCCAGGCGACGCCGGGCCGACCTCCCTCCAGGGCTCAGAGACATTCTCATGAAACAGCAGGAAAAATGCCTCCACCACCCCCACCCCTGTGTCTGGGGGGCCCCACGGGTGCTTATTCTGGGGCTGGGACCCGCCAGTCCTCCCGGAGCTCCGCCAGCCTCACGGGAAGCTGGCCCGGCGCAGGGCCTCGTCCGCGGGGGCTCCCCTGGCCTCACCTGCACGATGTCCCTCTCCGCGGCCCTTCCTCGGGAGGACACTCTCACGTCATCTCCGTCCAGTTCCACCATTGCTTGAAGACAAAACAGGGCAGTTCTCAGCCACGTAAGCACAGGGTGCAAAGCCGGGGTGCCCGGGGCCTGGCAGCCCACAGGGAAGGGGCACCGGCCTGGCCCTGGATGCCAACTGCCCACCGGGACCCCGCGGGCCTGGCCCAGTTCTTGGGCCCAGTCAGGGTCTGCGCCTGAGCACCGGCCGGACGGGACCCAGGTTGACTGTCCCTGCTCTCTTCTAGGGGGGTACCTTGCACGGTCAGCGCAGAGGTCCTGACACTAGAGCCTGATCTCGGGGATGCGACAGGGTGGGACACCCGTGCACGCCGCCGTGTGGGCAGACTCGCAGCCACGGCCCTGGCTGCCTTTCTCCAGGCGGGCAGGCCCAAAGGCCAGTTCCCCCAGTGATTATGAAATCACCCCGGCGCCCAGGCCGGCTGGAGGGGGACGCGGGTGACAAAGCACGTGCTGGAGTCAGAATGTCCAGGGCCCACTGAGCTTCCAGTGCGGACTCTGAGTCACTGCTGACGCCGGGATGCCGATTCACGCTTAAGGCCCAGCCCGATCCCGGAGAATTCACCCTGCACACACGGGGAGGCCTCTGCGGCCGTGTCCAGGCGCACACGGCATCCACACCCACGTCCTGAGCAAGGCGGGCAGAGGCCGGAGAACGGGCCTGGGGCGGCGCAGGCAGGAGCGGCCACTCACCATCAAATTCGGCGGGCCCGACGCCAACGATGATGATGGACATGGGCAGTCTGGACGCCTGGGGAGAGCAGAGACAGGTCGGGAGCGGCTCGGAAGGACGGAGGCCCGAGCAGCACCCGGCAGACTTCCCGGACGCCGGTGGGAACAGCTCGGGACAAGCTGGAAGTGGACATGGAATCATCTGCTCGGCTCCGCCCCTTCCCAAGCCCTGGGCGTCGCCAGCTCCGGGGGCCACTCAAGGAGGTGCTGCCCGGCCCCCGGCCGCCTCCCTCCGCCTCCCGTCTCTCTCAGAGCTCCGGACTTGCCAACGCCTTCAGCTGCCAACTAGGAGCGAAAGCTGTACCCTGTATGTGAGGCGGCAGCAGCCACCTGCCCCCCCAGCCCCAGCTGCCCCCAGCAACCTCCACAGACAGCAGGTGCCGGCGGGCCCCACAGAGGGCGAGCGAGAAAGGGAGTGGAGCCCCACACGCAGCCCACACGCGTGTCCCCTCAACGATGCGCTCCCTGGAACCGCCGCGTGCAAGGGCAGCCAGCAGCCTGACCCGAGCCTGCGCGGGCGGAGTCCGTGACCGGAGCAGGGTCTGGCCCAGCCGGCCCCGCGCAGACACTCACATTCACGATGGACTCCTTGGTCTGCGCCATGTCCGAGATGACGCCGTCGGTCACGATGAGGAGCACGAAGTACTGGGAGCCGTCCTGGACGGAAGACGCATACCTGGAGGGCGAGGGGGTGAGGGCCGGCCGAGGAGCAGCTGTGCCGGCGGGACCGGCCGGTCTGGAGGGCCCCAGTTGCCCCCGCCAGCAGCCTGCGGTCAGGCCCAGACGCCTTCGAGAAGGGGCTTCGCGCCACGACACGACTGGGCCTCTCCCGGCCAGGTGCAGGCCCTGGGAGCGAAACCGTCGTCCCGCGGAGAAAAAGCAACTCCAGCTCCAGGCCACCCTGCCCAGCCGGCCCCCACCTGACCCACAGCCTCACTGCGTGGGCAGGTCCTGGAAACAACCCTCTGTGGCGTCAACACCTGATCCCTCTGCAGCGCGGCCCACCTGCTGCTGGCCCCTTTGCCTGGACACCCCGACTGGCCGGCTGTGCCAGCCCCACGCCACAGGGCGGAGCAGGCTCATCGCTGAGTGTCCTGCTAGACCCCGGTGCCGACCACACTCACGCCCACTGCAGAGTTAACCAGAGTGTGGGTCTTGGGCGGACGCAGGGGCGGGGCCTTAGGTTGTCACCTGCCTGCTGCCTGTGACGGGTGGGAGGGGGCACTTCTCACAGCCCCCTGCTGTGCTGGGACCTTGGTCCGAGGGCGTGGTCTCTCCCAGTGCCTAGGCTGACGGGACCACCTCTCCCAGGGCTCGGGGCTGACAGGACAGTCTCTCCCAGGGCTCGGGGTTCACGGGACGATGGGCCCGGGACCGGGCACTCACCTGGCCACGTGGTTGATGACGGGCGCGAAGTTGGTGGGCCCGTAGAGCTGCACGGACTTGAGGCTGCGGTAGTAAGCCTCCATCACCCCGTCGATGCCCTCGCAGTAGGGGTTCTGGGGGTTCCCATTCTGCGGGGGCCACAGCAAAGACACAGGCGGTTGGTGCCCGTGAGACAGACAGAGCGGAGGCGGCACTGGTCTCACCAGGCCTCCAAAGGACGCCTGTTCACACACTATGAGGACAGACATGAGCTGCCGCAGGATGAGGCCCGAGACAGGCCGTGTGGTCACTCAAGCCTCTCCTAGAAAAGGGAGGGGTTCCGGGGGGCTGCTCCCTCGTCCCAGAGCGAGCACTGTGCACCCCCACGTCCTGGGCGCGAGTCCCCTCAGTGGCTCCCAGCGCTGTGCCTGCTGGCCCAGCGAGTCTGTTTTCCATGGCGACGGGTGTTAACGTCAGAGACAAGCGCTGCCTGCTGTTGCACCCGACAGAAGGAAAAGACAAAGTACCCCCAAGCACTGTCAGTCCCAATTGATGCCCGATTGGAGGGCTCGAGGGAATGTGATTTGGGGTGAGAGACACCAAGTCAGGGTCAAAGGAGAAAAGAGGGGGCCGTGTTGCTAGGGAGATGGGCTGTGTTGCTAGGGAGATGGGCTGTGTTGCTAGGGAGACGGGCCGTGTTGCTAGGGACATGGGCCGTGTTGCTAGGAGATGGGCCGTGTTGCTAGGGACATGGGCCGTGTTGCTAGGAGACGGGGTATCCCACAAGCCCCATGGGGCTCCATCCAGACCCTACATGGCTGGAGGTACTACCTTCTCACACAGCTCTGTCCTGAGGAGGCCAGAGCCCCAAGTCCAGTCCCCACAGATGACACACACTGGGGTCAAGCTTTGAGGCCCAGCTCAGCTGGGGGGCTCGGCTCAGGTCACCCCTGGGTGGGTCAAGACCCTGAGCTCAGCTGCGGCCACCCTGGAGCTCTCCAGGGGCTTGTGTCCACGGCAGGGGGTGGGGCTGGAGGGGACCCTTCTGTAGGCTGTGGGACATTCTCCTACTCCTGCTGGTCTCCCAGAAGGAGCCCTGAGAGGCAGGGAGGATGGAGGAGGCAGAGGAAGGAGTACGGAGGCGGAAGGGAGAGGAGCAGCAGGGAGGAGCAGAGAGGAGCAGCATCAGGGAGGAGCAGGAAGCACCGGCCTGGCCCCTCTCCAGCATGAGTTGCTGTGGCCCAACCCAGCAGGGGGCGCAGGGCCGACCTCCTGAAGGTGGGTGGACAATGGGCCAGGCACACTGCCCTGCCCACACGGGATGGACCCACCTCGGGCCCGGCCTCTCCTCCCATGGGGATGGGCCTGTCTGGCCCAGCAGCAGAGAACCCGCTGTGGTGGCCGACCGGGTATCCTCACCAGGGCGAACTCGTGGGAGACCCGGCCGTCGGGGGGCAGCTTGGCGCCAAAGCCCAGCGCCGGGAACATCTTGTCGCTGTCGTAGTCCTGCACAATCTCGCCCACGGCCCGCAGCGCCATGCCGTAGGCGTTGAGCTGGTAGGGGCTCATGTAGTGCAGCGAGGTGGGCTGTGCCGGGTGCCCTGGGGAGGCAAGCAGGTGAGCAGCCGGGGCTCCCACGTGACCTGCGAGGGCCCCGCCCATGGCCAGGAAACACTCTCCAGCTCTGGTGCCCAGGCCGAGCTCCGGCCTTAGAGGAAGCAGGAGCCTGAACTCTGGCCAGTGGAAGCAGCTGACTCAGCAGCCCGGGGCTCCTGCAGTCAGCGGCTCGTCAGAAACACCCGCGTCTCCCTCCCTCCCAGCAGGAGTGGCTGGGCTTGGCTCCCAACCTGACCACGGGTGCTCACTGGCTCTTGCCGCACGGTCCCCGCAGCCAGGAGCCAGGGCTCTCGCCGCCTGCCAGACACTGGCCGCCTGGGACAGGCCCTGGCTCTGGTGGGGGCAGGAGCTGCGGGGGAAGGACGGGGACCACAAGCAGTTCCAGCCATGCCGCTGTGACCACAGGGCCGCCCCACACTCGTGCAGGGGCTGCCGTTGCTCAGGCCGTCCACAGGTGGACGCAGAGGCCGAGAAAGTGACCCCCAACTCTGCGCCCCCCACATTCCAGGCTGCTGCAGGTGGACAGCTGGTCAGGGCGCTGGCTGGCTCACTGGACATCACTGGACGTGAAAGGAAGGGAGCAGCTTTTCTATACTGGTCTCAGTCCTTCCGTGCCGAGCCTGCTCGAGAGTCCCAATGGGGCTTCACCTGGTTTCTTGGGCTTTTTGGCAGCAAAGGTCACGTCACCACCAATAGGAGCACGAGCGGCCACTTGGTCCTGGCTGCCCTCACCAAACAGCCCTGAGGCAGCCCGGGGCCAGGGGCCAAGCTCACAGCTGCAGCGCTCACCTCCGGACGCAGGCCCCAGACCACCCCGCAGCCGCCCTTCCGCGCACGCCCTGCGGGAGCCTCTGGTGCAGTGACAGGACAGGAAAGCTGTGTCCTCACCATGTCCTGCTGCTGATGGGCGCTCGCCACTGGTCTCTGTGCTGCTGCCCCTCCGGGTGCAGCCGGGCTGGCCGCCGCAGCCCCTCCCCCATGCGGCCAGGCGCAGCCTCTGCCTGATCCCTGCTGTGTGGGGACTCTCCCTGGCCAAAGTGGTCTCTTCTCTCTCGGGCCTGTCTCTGGGCGGGCTGGGACCCGGGAGATGCTGGGCTCAGGGACGAGCTGGGAAGTGCCCGCCGCTGTGTTTGGGTGTCTTTGCGGAAAGTTCTGGGAAGAACTGGGATTAATTCTTCGTTAAATATTTGGTAAAATTCACCAGTGGCGCTGCTGTGGCCTGCGTCCCGAGGGGCTGGGCTGCTCAGCTGCAGGCCCTGGAACGGCCTCTGTCTTCAGTCAGTGGAGCCGGCTGGTCAGCCACACTGGGTGGGCTGGAGTCCCACCTCGCCTGGACGCGCCATCGTGTCTGTGCCGCTCACTTGGCGGCAAGCCCACAGGTGACCCTGCCTGCACCAGTGTGGAAGCGGCTTCCCTCCTCCACATCTAACGACAGGCCCACTGAGGGCATCAGCACCGCCCAGCCTGAGAGTGGCCCAGGCCGCCGCAAGGGCCTCTGAGGCCGCTCCGCCCTAACGGCCTGCTCCTCTGCGGACTGCGGGACACCTGAGTCTGACGGCAGGAAGCCGAGAACAGGACTGGGCAGGGGAAAGAGAGGGGCTTCCAGGGAGGGCCACGGGCCAGGCCTCGCCCCTGGCTCCCTCCCACTTCAGCCCGCCACAGGGCCAGCTCCGCGGAGAAGCCAATTCCCACTGTGGCTCCTTCCCAAGTCTGCTGCGACCTGCGCGGGGGTGGGGGGGGGCGCCCCAGACTCCGCGCAGCGACGTGTCCTCACAGTGACGGCGTGAGAGCTGGAGGGACACGGGCAGGCAGGCGGGTCAGGCCCTCATGCCGTAGAGGCACTGTGCCTGAGGCTGAGATTCTCTCCACACACAGGATGGGGGCGGGGGACGGCCTGAGTGGGGCCAGCACTGTCTCATGAAACCCACGGAACAGCCGTGCCTGTACGCCAACTTTCAGTAAAGCCGGTGAGAACTATTACGCATTCTGTGTCCACCGTGGTCAGCATTAAACGTTTGGCTTAATACGTATATTGTAGCTTTATTGCATTTCTGAACTGTTTCCTAGTATGGAAAGGGAAAATTATCTGAATTTTATACCAAAAAATTCAGAAGCATCGAAAAACGGGAATAAAGTAATTAAACCGCGTGAAAATAAATATCCCCGTTTCACTCCATCGCGGACCGCTTTTGTCAGGGGTGAACTCACCGTTTGATGCTGTGAAGTCAATGGCCACCGTGAAGTTGATCTGCGTCCTGGGAAACAAGAACTGTTGATCATTCACAGCCCCTGGAAAGGTCTCCATGTGTGGGGTCATTTTCTAAGCGTCTCTGGTCCCACAGCTGCACTCGGAATGCAGCGGGGAGCACCACACTGGCCGCTTCAAGATGTCAGAGCCCGACAACAGCTCCTCAGACCCCTGAAGCTCACCAGTAGGGATGGCTCTGCCCAAGTGCTTCTGAGCGGGAGGCGGCCTCAGGCCCTGCAGGGCAAGAACCGCTCCAGGACCACCAGGCCCAACCGGGGTTTCCTCAGAGACACTGCAGACAGGACTGCTTGAGGCCAAGCGTGCGTGCTGGACACTCATGATTATCCACAGCAACACTTACCCGCCCTTGATGTAGTCCAGGAAGGAGACTTCGGTTTCCACCAGGAAGGACAGCAGCGTCACCTGGCGGGGAGGAGGCGAGGGTAACCCGCCAGCCCAGCGCCCGGTCAGCCAAGTACCGCCTTGCCTGGCCCGCGGGGGGCAGAGACCCCACCAGGGCTGTGGAGGGAGGCCCCCTGCAGCTCCCCCGGCCAGGCGGCGGTCAGCAGCCAGGGCAGGGGCCTGGCATCAGGTGGAGGAGCCTGGAGCCACCAGAGCTCTACTTGGGGCGTGTGGCCAGGAGGTGCCTGTGCTGGGTGGCCTGGCCCTCGGTGTCCGGCCTAACGGGCACTCGGGCAGCTCCGCCTTTCGGGGGCTCAACCCTGAGGCAAGGTCTCAGGTATTTTCCAGACACAGGCAGCTTTGATCCCCACATGCCAGGACACGTCCCCCGGGCCGGTGCCCCAGACCGTGAACGACACCCCTGCACCCCAGCAAGGAGCCCGACAGCCAGTGTGCTCTTGGGGCACAGCAGGGAGAGCTCACCCGTCCCCCCTCAACCCGCCGTACAGCCCCGGGCACCAGCCGCTCACTGTGCCCGAGTTGGTGTACTTCTTCTTCTTCCCCTTCTTCTTGGGGTTCACCACCTGAGGAGCAGGGCGGCAACGACAGCGGGTCAGGCTTCCCCACGCGCTTCCGGCCGCTCACGCCTAAGCCGGCCCTCGGAGCCACGTCGGGAGCAGCGACTGCTCTGTGGTGACAGGCGCTGGTGGGCACAGCCAGAGACGCAGCCGATGGGCCCGCAGGGTAACGTGTGGAGAGTCGCCCAGGGGCCAGCACTCGGCCTCTACACAGGGCGTCTAGGCCGGGTGCCCGCCCGGCCAAGCGTGAGGTGGGGAAGGGCGGCCCCGCCTGGCCGCAGGGAGGAGGCGCAGGGAGGAGACCGTGCTCCAGCCCACGTCAACCCAAAGGCACAGGAAGCCACAGGCAGGAAAACCCAGGGCGAGGGTCTGGGCTGAGCGTTTCCAGCAGGACTGGGTCAGAGCCGCTGCAAGGGCCTCGCCCCTCCGAGGAAGCGAGCAGGGTGGCCGAGGGCGTGCTGGAGGCCTCCCCATGTGGTGGAGCTGGGCAGGAGGCCGGGCAGCCTGATAGGGAGGAGGCTGTGCCTCCTTAGCCCCCGGAGCTCCGCTGTGTCACTGCAGGGGGCCCCGCTCCTGCTGGGCACAGAGACGCCTGCTGGGTCATCATGGCACCACAGGGCAAGCCACAGGGGCCGGGCCGGGGGGCGGTAAGAGCGGTGAGGCCGCCCGGGCAGCTGCAGCCACGGGAGGCCAGAGGTGCCCGTGCCCCGCGCTGGCCAGACTGGTCCCGGCTAGGCCACCCGCCCCTCCCCCGGGGCTTACTCCTGCCACGACAGCCACGTGGACGGGTCCACAGAGGACGACGGCCTCACCTCATACACGTTGAGCTGCGACTGCCCCCGGGACAGCTCCCTGTAGCTGGTGGTGAACTCGCCGATGAAGTCGTGGCTGGAACGAGAGCACGCAGCATGGGTGTCCACTGGAGCCCAGCGAGGGCCTCCAAGACGTGGTCTGACCTGACACGCCTGGGCCCAGGCGGGCGTGACCTCACTGACCGGGTGCTGAGGGGCCTGACCCGCCGTGTCCTCAGTGCAGTTGGGAGGGCCTCAGGGTGCCCACCAGGGAGCAGCATCCGCCCACGAGGGGACAGCTGGACACCAGGCCCAGTGCCTGCGCCCAGGGCCAGGCATGGTGCGTCCTGGGGCGAGGTGGCCACAGTGGACGTGAGGCCATGGCCAGCACCACAGCCATGAGGCTAGACCCACTAGCTCCATAAAAGCAGGCATGGCGGCCACAGAAGAGGGCGTCTCCCGGGCTCCTCAGACACTGTCTCAGCTGTGAGCGGCTGAGAGCTGGACCCGTGACTGGGAGGCCACCCAGAGGCGCAGGCAGGCCTACCCCGAGGGGAGGGACGGCACGGGGGGAGGTGGGAGAGAACCTTTGCAATTCCCCTGAAGCCAGCTCCTGTGGCTGCCCGCCGCATGGGAAAACACACGCCCAGCACCCCTGGCCCCCGCCTCTGGCCCACCGCTCCTGGACCAACTCCCCAAGCTGACCTCCTGTGGGAAGTGCGAGCAGGACGCCACGGGTGGGCCCAACCCCACACACATGCCCCACACGCCTGACAGCAGAAGCTCCCAAGGCTCGTCAAGCCACGTTCAAAGTCGGGACATCTGCGAACATGCTGGAAACGCTTGGCCACTCTGGTCCCAAGGCCAGCACTGGCCCACTGGCCCGAGCCAGCCCCTGTGCCAGCCGCTGCATCCAGCTGCGGTCCTGCTGCCCGCAGTGGGAGCCCACGCCAGGTGATCAGTGGGGCAGACGTGGGCGACAGCAGGACCAGACCAGGAGCTGCGCCGGTGTCACGTCAGACACGAGGGCTGTGCCGGGGCCATTTATACACAACACGGACACTGGACGCTGGCCCTGAAGCCCCAAGTCAGGAGGCGGCCACCTGGGGAGGGCACTGGGGGGAGAAACAGGGGGGAGCACCAGGGAGAGGACGGGGGAGGGAGGAGCAGTACGGAGGGAGAAGCACCGAGGAGGGAGGAGTCCCAGATTCAACCTCAGGAGGGCGTTGCCCTCGGCCCAGTGACACCACGACATGGTGTGGTCACAGCGGACGAGGGGCCGTGGCACTGCACCTGGCAGCGAGAGCAGGGGCTCGACAAGGTCGCAGGCCCCGTAGCCGCCACGACAGGGCAGCGCTGGACACAGCACGAGGGGAAACAGTGGTCCAGATGAGGACGAGATGAGGACGAAGCTGCGGGAGGCCTGACTACCGCCCGCAGACACGGGGACCCAGTGGCGAGGCCCCCTCCCCCGAGGGCTGGACACTCTCTGGACCTGCCCAGAGCCTGGGGGTGGGCCCAGGAGGGGCGGGGCAGACAGGGTGGGTCAGTCCCACGGGCGACCACCTCAGGGGACGCGTATTCAGGCTGGGCCGCCTGGGCCCTTGCCCTGCACCAGAGCCAGAGAATGGCCTGGGCCCCGCGCTGGGCCGCACGGCCCACGCAACGGACCTGGAGTCCAGAGGGGAAGCTAGACTGGACACGCCGGCCTGAGGGCTTCGATGGGTGGCTGCTGAGCAGGTGACCGTTACAGTACGTGTGCGAGGGACAGAGCTGATGGTTCAGGGACCGACAAGATGAGGTCGGAGAGCGGGCACAGCACCAGGGGCTGCGCGACAGCGGGTGACGCCTCGCAGCCGCCAAAGACACAGAAGCCCTCACGGATTCCCCAGCATCTCCAGACCTAGCTGGGGCGCAGGTGGGCACCCTGGGTGCCGCAGGCTGGTTCTCGGCACCCCCTTTCCTGCAAGGCTGAGGCCCGCAGGATCCAAACGCACTGCCGGGCCAGGGAAATGGGCGGGGCAGACACGTGCGTGGCCTGACCCTGCAGCCCTGCAGCTGAGAGGCCCCGCGGGGGTCCCTGGCTGGACTCCCCATGAAGAGGTGCAGTGGGGGCCTGGCCTCACTCAGAGGCAGGGAGGGGCCCCGCTCCTCAGACATGGTGTGACCACGCCCTGGGGGATGCCACAGGGTCTTCCCCATGGGCATGGCTGGGGGGGCCTGGAATCCGCCCCCCCTTTCCGGCAGGCCCAGGGTCCGGCCGCCCACCACGCCCAGCTGCAGGCACGGCGTGAGTGGTGGGGGCCGTGACGTCCTGCTCGGTCCAGACCCGCAGTTTTTCTCCTTTTATTAATTTAAGGAGCAAAACCTGTCGGGAGTCAAGCGTAAGGGCTGATGGAGCACACAGACCCCGGGAGACCCTCCGATCCACGGCCGGACGCTCACCTGCCGTCCCGGTCCCAGTCAAGCACCTCCACCTTGATGGTCCTGGCGGGAGACAGACACCGTCAGGGCTCGGCCGAGGCAGGAGCCACAGCAGCTACAGGGCCTGCAGAGGCGCCAGGCTGGGGCTGCCTGGGCCGTGTCAGCCCCGCTGACCCCTGGACGCCTTGGGGGGGCCAGAGCCACCTGGGAGAGGTGGGTGTGGGCAGGCCTGGCACCCCCAGGGCTAGCGGGGGGACTGGCCCCCCAGGGTCAAGGGGGCAGCCAGGGACGCCGCCAGGAGGAGCCTCCTGAGACTGCAGACTGCACGACAAGCGGTGATCAGCCTGCAGTTCCTGTGGGCTGTTGGTTAATGGAATAAATTCTCATCTTTCTGCTTTACCATTTTCAAGACAAATAAGATCACAGGGCGGGCTGTCCTCTTTCTACTTACTTATGTTCTTTTTGAAGCAAGTAGCATTTTACATCGTTACCTTAAGATCAATTCTCACAAAAAAATTGAAACTACTTTGCTATTAGGAAGCTGTCAGGGGCCCACAGCTGCAGGGCGGGGGGCGGGGCTGAGCGTCTCCCTCTTCATCCACCGCTGCCTGTTCTAGAAAGCGCAAGCCAAGCAAAAGCCAGGGGACAACTAGCGTTCTGGGGTGACTTCTGAGTAATGTGGGAAAACGTAAACTCACATTCAGAGTATTTTTAGCACTCTGTATGTTTTCGTTCTTGACAACTCGGTTTAAATTTTAATGCATCAAATTATTCCTCTCCCTCAGATGATCACGGATTGTTTCAAGCTCATTCTAAAATTCTCCCCAAGTCACTGCACTTCTGTGAGCGCAGTCACGCTGGCGGGGAGGCTGGCTGTGGTGGCCCAGCTGGCGGGGCGCCGCCTCACCTGTCGTGGTCCGCGTTGCACAGGGCTCTCACGGAAACCTTGAACGCCTGCCACACCGGGTTCAGTGTGTTCTTAACAACTTCTGTTTTATGGCAGATGGTAAAACTAAAAAAAAGAAAAAAGGTTCCTATTACTTTCAGGACTCCGCTGTTTCGAGTCACTCGTCTCTTCCTGTGGAGGCAGAGTAAATGCTGCCAGGCCCTAAGAGGCGTCCGCACCACTTAACACAGAGACACTGGCCTCACTGGCAGGGTCACTAGGACGTAAAGTCACAAGGTTCGACGGCCACTTCACCAAAATCACCTCCATAAATTCAATCAATCCCAAAGCTGCTTCAGAAATAACATGACATCTGAGACCAAAAAGAGCGCCCAGGCCTCTCAGACCCCCGAGGGCCTTGTCACGTAAGACAGATGGACAGACGGTGATTGATCGTTGATCAACTGACAGACAGACAGATGGGGTCTTCAAACTAACATGAACAACAGTCTGCTGGGGTTTTGGCTTCTCTGCTTAAATCAAAGCTGTTCTATCCCTCGTGCCCCTGCCAGAGTCCACAAACCCTCGGACACTTGGACTCTCCTCCTCTGCGAGGGTGAGGGAGGGGCGCATCTGCCCCTGCAGTGCTCGCTGGTCATGCCCCGGTGAGGCGGCCGGGGAGCCCAGGCCCAGGCTCGGGGCATGAGGGTGTGGTGGGTCACACAGCATCATGAGATGGGTGCCCGGAGTGCTACCCAAGGCCCGGAAGCCAGCCTGTGCTTGGCGGGCGGGTAGAGAGGGGAGCACGTGCCGAGTCCGCCAGCCACCAGCGAGGGGCCCGCTAACTGGGAGACCAGGTGTCAGCGGGGAGAACCTGTCCCATAAAATGCACCCACAAATCCGTCTCCTCCTCCAGGGAAAGGCCAGCTACTCGTCTCACACAAGACACACATCCTCGCCCCTCCGGACGGCCCCGGGACCAGCCCCAGGCAGGGGCACTGAGGGGACGCAGAGGAGACCTGCCACTAGGCAGCGAAAATTGTTCCTTTCAAAAGTCAGGCCAGACATTTAACAGGCTAATCGCTGCTCTTCAGACACAAGAATCTCGTTAGCATTTAACCCACCGAAGAGCCTCACTCTGACCCCCGTGACAACGAAGTGCTCTCCAGGCCACCCTGGGGACCCACCTGCCGTCTTCATTGCTGCGGTAGAATACCAGGAAAGGGTCTGACTTCCCAAAAAAGTCCTTCTTGTCCAGCTTGTTGGCACAGAACTGCATCAGAACAGCGTCCTGGAGACGAGTGATCAGAGCAGCTCAGAGCCTGTCGTGAGGACCGGGCGGCCCGGGCCCCAGGCGGGGCCAAAAGGCAGAGTCGCGGCAGTGTGAGTGGCCGGTGGGTCGCTGCCCAGTGCCAGGGTAGGCTCCGCCCAGTGGGGACGTCTGTGCTAAATCGCGGGGCAAAGGCTGCACAGAGCGACCTCACGCGAGTCCAGGGACCTGCACAGCCTGGCAGCTGCAGCCATGCGAGCAGCCTCACGCCAGCAGCCCTGGGGCTCATGGACGCTTCGGGGTGCGGGCACTTTGGGGGTGCGGGCCCCGGCACAAAGGTGCCACATGTCAGGGGCTTGAGACACCCCGCCTTACCCGGCAGCAGCTCAGCTCCTCAGCTGTGAGTATGATGGTGCCACACTTCTTCCCGGGGATCCCCCTGAGGCGACAGAAACATCATCTGTGAGCACTGCACACCCACACGGAGAACAGGTCATGCCCGTGTCCCCTGCAGCCACACAAAGGCCCCCGCCTGCGGCCCATTCCCAGCGCGGCCCACTGTCAGGGAGAGGCCGGCCAGGCCTTTGTTGGGGCCCCAGGGAGAGAGCAGGGCAGAGCAGGCTATCCGTCCCGGCTGCCCTGCCCAGTTGCTCCCGTAGGACAGGGGCCCAGATAGCAGAGGCGGCGGGGGCTCCCCACAGCCGAGGGAGGCGGGGAAGGAGCTGAACAGCCCACGCGCCCGCGACTCCAGACCGTTGGCCTCTGCCGGATGAGAGCACGGCTCCCGCCACGGATTCAATGTGACAGCACTCGGGTGACCCGGCCTGAGTTGGTCACAGGGGCTGCGGGGCACGGAGGGGCCTCAGCTGGCCTGCTGGGGCATCCCAGACGGGGCCCCATGATGAGGGTGGGCAGGCCTCCCAGAGCCAGAGGTGGTGCGCCCCGTGCTGGCACACGCCTTGCTGCTGCTGCCTGTCAAGGCCCCGCTTCTCACCATGGTGGGGTGGGGGTCTGCACCCAGGGACCTGCCCCCAGGGAGCCGAGAGCATCTCTGGCCAGAGGTGAGCGTGGCAGGTGCATGCCAGGAGCTGCTGCGGGTCTTCCAGCTGGCCAGACTTGCCCGGCCCAACTGAGCAGCCGAGCGCCACAGGCAGCCAGGGCCCCCGCCCTGCACGGGCTTGCCTGTTCTCTGGGGACCCCGGGCCCCGGGTCCCAGCCACAGCCTCACAGCCCACTCCGCGGGCTAGGCATCCCACGGGGTGACCGCGGCGTCCCCACGTTTCTGCTGGGAAACACTCTGTGTCACTTCAGAGTCTTCTGGCTTCTGATGGAGAAAATAAGGCGGGACAGAAACCCCACAGGAAGAGCCCAAGGCCTCCAGTCTGTAAAGTCCTGTCCTGTGTTCCCACCGCCCATTAACTCTCAATTTTAAAAACAGAGAATGTTAAAGACATCTATAAGTGTTGTTTTTAAAAATTATTTTTTTAGATTTCCTTATATTGCTGTTATTTCTGTATCTGGATTCTCCCCGCAGGCATGGGCCCCACGGTTCTCCACCAGCACAGCCCCAAGAACTCTCCACCGTCCTTGCGCCCATCCCTCCCTCCCCCTCCATGCTGGGTGCTGGGCAGCTGCTGGCTTTATCTTTTCCTTGACCTTTTGTTCAGGTCACCTCTGTTCCTCCTGTAAGTGACACCATCTGATATTTTTCTTTTTTCCTCTGGTTGATTTCACTGAGCAAAATCCCTTCCAGCTCCACCCATGTTGCTGTGGATGGCAGTTTTATCCTTTTTGATGGCTGCATAGTATTCCATTGTGTATACAGACCACATCTTCTTAATCCATGTCTGGAGGCATTTAGGTTGTTTCCATATCTCAGCTGCTGTAAACAGTGCTGCCGTGAACACAGCAGGGCAGGCGTCTCCTTTTGGATTAATGTTTGGTGTCCTGGGGTAGATCCCTAGGAGTGGAATCAATGGGTCCTATGGAAGCTCCATTTTCAGTGTTCTGAGGATCCTCCACATGGGTTTCCACAGTGGCTGGGCCAGTCTGCGTTCCCACCGGCAGCACAGGAGGCTCCTGTTTCTCCACATCCTCACCAGCATTTGTTGTTGCCAGTTTTTTTAACGTGAGCCATTCTCCCTGGAGTGAGGTGGTTTCTCAGTGAGGTTCTACTCTGCATTTCCTTCATCGTAAGTGACGTGGAGCATTTTCTCATATGGCTGTTGGTCATCTGCATTTCCTCTTTGGAGATGTGTCTATGTCATTCTTTTGCCTGTTATTTGACTGGGTTGTTTGCTTTGTTTCTGTTGAGTCATGTGAGCTCTTCGTAGCTCTTTGGTATCAGTCCCTTATCGACTGTGCAGAGTGCAAATATTTTTTAAGTGGCATTTTACATACTGTTGATTCCTTTTCCAGCCATAAAAGGGGTGAGTTACTGACCTTGCAAGGGCCCCGCTGGACTAGAGAGTGCAGTGAGCAGCCACACACTCCCTGAAACATCTGCACCACAGTCTCCTGCCCTCTGACTTACTAAGATGCATGTATATATACCTAAACCATAAGTTTCCAAACCCCACAAAGATGTGAAAGCAAAGCACACATCGAAAGAATGTTTAAAGGCAGTAGACATGAAAAGTTCTCAAACAGACACTCAATAATAATTTTCTATGAAATTGAGGTGAAAGAAAAGAAACCAGAATTCATGGGCTCACCGGCCCGTGAGGACCGGGGCTTGGAGCCTCCTGGCCTGGCGCGAGGGCTGGCTCGCAGGCCCGGCTCGCAGGCCCTACCACAGCGCTGGCTGGGCAGCTGGGGCGAGGGGTGCCACGCAGAGCCTGGGACAAAGGGCTCAGAGCTTTCATCAAAACAACCGCGCTACAGCTCAGCAGAGCACCCGGCAGGCACACGACATCCTCCTGACCACCCCCACCTAGTCCCCCACAAGCGGCCCCCCACCCCAGCACAGCCCCCACTGTATCCCCCGTATCACCCGCTGCGTCCTCCACAAGCATAACCCCCCCAAAATGTCCCCCACGAGCATCTCCCTCCACGCCCCCCGCAAGGAATTTTCCTTCACATACATGAGAGATTAACCGAAGTCTCTCAAAGTCGCTCTCAGCCCAGACCACGCCCTAGCCCCAGAGCACCACGTCACCCCAGAGCCCAGCCTGGGACTGGCTGGTGGAAACACTCACACGATGGGCTTCTCCAGGCGGCTCCCCGGGGCGCCGACGACCTCCCCCAGCGTGCACAGCACTTGGCCCAGGAAGTCCTAGGACAGAGGTACGTGGGTCCCTGCTCCATCTCACGGGCCATGCGCAGAGCAGAGCCAACACAGGGGCCAGCAGCTGCAGCCCCAAGTCTGCAGGAGCCACAGGCTCAGAGGCACCCCCAGTGCCATCACGGGGACGGGCAGGACCTGCTCAGCAGGCACCCTTGTCAGGCCCACGGGGCATGGGACAGACCAGACTCCTCAGCTCCGCAGCCCACCCCCGTCCGGCCTGCCGGGAGCCCACAGATGGGCTGGGAAAGCAAGGGCTTGGCGCTCAGGCCCGGGTGCCCTGAGCCCAAGACCACAGGCGGGACTGAGGATGTGGGGCCTTCGGAAGCGCCGAACTCCTGGGCTGTGGCGGCTGGCACAGGGTGGGCCTGCGGCTGGACCAGACACCACAGGGGACGCTCTGGGGGCCGTGACCTCGCGCAGAGCA
The DNA here is from genome assembly GCF_014898055.3 of Talpa occidentalis. NCBI lineage: Eukaryota > Metazoa > Chordata > Mammalia > Eulipotyphla > Talpidae > Talpa > Talpa occidentalis. The sequence goes on from NW_023601653.1 coordinate 85,681,172, forward strand.
GGCACAGGGAGGACCCGACCCCACGGACTCACGTGCTTGGACAAGTTGGGGCTCTTGGAGTCGACGTCGTATCTGAAAGATGAAAAGACTTCAGTAATTGCCACAAAACAGAGAAACAAGTCAGTGTCCCCAAAGCATAAATAACAGAAAACTCAAAACCGAAGCAGAGGCGGGAAGCAAGCGCAAGGCCTGGCAGGCGGCGGGAGCCCTGAGCCCACCTGGCAAGCGCAAGGCCTGGCAGGCGGCGGAAGCCCTGCGCCCACCCCAGGAGGAGCCACCCCCACAGCTGCGCTGCTGCACATGGCGAGCCTGAGGCTGACACTGCCCAGCACCGGGAGGGCACCCCTTCCTGTGGAAACAGCGAAGGTGCAGGGTCTGGGGTCAGGTGGCTCCTGTGAGCATCTGGCCTGTGCTTCACGCCCGGGGCCGCTGCCAACGTCCGGATGTTGGTGTCCGTGCGAGCGCCCTTTGCTCTCCCTCCCTCTTGTAACAAACCTGCCCTCTGGACACAAGCAGTGTCTCTGTTGCCTGGGAACTCGGTGGTGCCGCCGAAAGAGGGGCTCTGGGGAGACCTTTCCTGGAGCAAACCCTGGAC